>NC_141688.1:249633961-250233961 GCF_964263255.1 Lissotriton vulgaris | reverse complement strand
CTCTGGACAGCTCTTTTGAATTAACGCTTAGATGAGCCTCTTGTGCACTTCCTAGCTTATCTGCACAAAGATTTGAAAGCTTGTGTCAGAATTGGCCAAGGGTGCGTAGTAACAAATACCTTTAAAGTTCAAAGAGGGGTTAGACAGGGATGTGTTTTAGCTCCCCTTCTTTTAATTATTTATATTAATGGTCTGCATAAAACCTTCATCCCTCTTACCCACGACGTCCCGAAAATCTTAGGACACTCCCTCCCCGTCCTGCTTTATGCAGATGACGCGGTGCTTATGGGCCGCACACCGAATGCTCTATGCATTCTGGTGAAGGGATTCGTTGATTATATAGAATCCCTTGATTTAAAACCAATTAAAAAAAATCCTTTATCATGTCTTGTGGCCCTAACAAATGACAGTTAGGTAGAATCTCGGTAAGTACAGGCAAATTATGGTCCACTAATAGTTTTTCTTACTTAGGTGTGGTCTTTGCTGCGTACAACTCCTGGACTGAGCATATTGCTCACTCCAGGAGTAGGTTCTCAAAGGCCATCAATTCAATCCTTAGCCTACCCCGTTCCAAACACACTGGTACTCTATCCGCTATCTTAAAAATGTATAAAGCCCAGTGTATCCCCGTGGCCACTTTTGGCGCGGAGGTTTGGGGTGTGGCCAAGAGTGGACATATTCAAGTGGAAGAGAATAGATTTCTTAGGAAGATGCTCTGTGTTCCTATCTCTACCACACAGTATGTCTATCATAAGGAGTTAAATTTGAATTTTATCGAGGACTTCATTTGGGCTCGTCTGGCCTTGCTTTGGCTTTCTATTTGGAAGAACACGGCGGCTTCACTTTCCAGAGACATTATTTCTGATTGTCGGAACTGTGATAAAAGTATGAATATCCCCTGGCTCTCTTGTGTGTATAACAGTCTTTGTAGCATTAATTGTGGGAATGTTTTTATCAAGAATACTCTTGACAATCTCCCACATAAAAATGAAATAAGAAATGCTCTATACACACTTTATGCTGAAGAAAGACTAGACAGGGAATCTTCTAAGATTACTGTTTCATCATATCTGACCTTTGATTTCTCAACCTCGCCCTTGCCCTATTATTTGACACTTCCAATGAACCAATGGGTACAGGGTTTATTATTCCGGGTAAGGGCAGGCTCAATCAAATTTGCACTTTGTTTTCCCCTCGGCCATCAGAAAGAACTTGATTTGTTGCCCTGTCTGTGTGATAGCTCGAGTGGACAATCCGCATTGCATTTTTTATTCTTCTGCAAATTTTACATGGAATATATTAAATGGTTTTTAACTCCCTATTTAAAAAAATTAAAGCCCATCAGCTTGGAAAATGCACATCAAATGATATTATTTATGGACAATGATGAACTCATATTTCGCATTGGCACTTTTCTGCGTACAGCTGTTCGAGCTAGATTAACTATGCATGACTTGTGAACCTGTGTGTAATTTTTGTGAATTTACGATGCTTCTTTTTTAACTGTTTTGTGAACTTTTTATGTTCCTTTTTATGCACTTGTACTTTTATGGATACCTTGTGATCTGAATAAAGTTTTATTGACTTGACTAGACTTGATAGGATCCAGGAAAAGAACCTTTTGCAAGGGTCACAGCCTCTTCTTATACCCAGAAATACGTTGTCTGTGTCTGCAGGGTGGGGGGTAAACCAGTTGCAGCTGGTTTTGGAGCACTCTGATCTGTTCAGCCCCTCTTCTCATTCACTAGTCTAGGGTAATCAGTCGCACCGCAGGGGGCGGAGCCTGCATTGTGTGGGGAAAGCCCAGCCCAGTTTCAGGTCCCAGGTACACTCCTCCCTCACATCAGTCATGCAGATCTCTCCACTCACCACCGTGCATGCATTCCTATGGGAGGGCAGGCCAATTTATTTATTTATTTATTTATTTTTAGAATTTATTAAGCGCGAACAATTGCCCGCAGGCGTCTCGGCCAATCTCACTACATGGACGCACTTTACCCTGCGACACAGTGGGAAAGTGCGCAGAAGCTTAAAAAATCACTAACACCATATCACAATTAAAAGCAAAAAGTTTAGGGGTGTATCTGCCAGAAGGGCCTAGTCCAACAATTACCTACTGGCGGTCGCCAGTAGGTAGTAATAGTTAGGACCTATTTTTCATAGGAAATCGGCAACATTTTATTTGGAATAACTTCGGCGCCGGTCGACGAATCTTCGCAAAATTTTCAAAACTGGTGGGGCACTCTGGTCCGCTCCTATATTAAAAGTTTCGGGTTGATTCGTCAAACGGGGGCCGAGAAAAAAGGGGGTTCCAAAACGTGTTTTCCTCATGTAATTTCCAGAGTAACCTTTAATCGCAGCTACAGCCCGAACTAATGAGCGGAATTACACCAAATTTGGTAGAAATTTAGACCTTGGTTCAAAGTCGTGCCTTTGGCTTGCATGGTGTAAATCAGTTCAGTAGTTCCTGAGAAAATCACAATTAAAATCACATATATATCTATGGCCAAGCAGGATCCGCACCAACTGCCGAGCACAAGCTGCATGCTAATTGGCTGTTAACATTCCAAATCAGGAAGTGTTGACAGCCATCTTGTGCCTCAGGTACCTCCTGTAAGCGCCACAGAGCTGCTTTTCAGAGTGTTGTGAAAATGGGCGTGGCCTCTGTACACTTCTCTCCAACGTAGCCCACTGGCGCATACTGGAGGTACCTGGTGGGCTAATTGGCCTCCAGGGACCCACAGGACCGATAAGGAATTAATTCTCTAACTTAAAACGCACCACAGGGCGTGTATGCAGACATGTCACCTCATGCCACGCCCCCTTCTTTCACCAATATGCAAACACGCCCCATGGCACGTTTTAAGTTGGGGAATTAATACTCTTTCAATACTGAGGGTCCCTGAGGGTCAAATAGCCCAATAGGTATCTCCAGTATGCGCCAGGGACCTGAGTTGCAGACAGGTGTTCAGAGGCCGCGCTCTTTTTTTATACAGCTCTGCAAGTCAGCTTTGTGGCCCTTTTTGGATGTATCTAGTGGGCTAGTTTAACCCGAGGGACCCTTAGCATTCATGGGGACTTAATCTCTCAACTTAGAACTGCCACAGGGCGCGTTTACACAGTGGTGAAGGGAGGATACTTACCAGTAACTTGAATTTCCTTCCGTAGGATATCATTGCCTGCCTTTTGCTGAAAAAGTTTGTGTTGATTTTTGAAACTTACTAATATTCCTCCAAAATCAGCTGAACTACGATTTCCGATTTACTCACCTGTTATCAGGAGAGACCCCAGTGCTGCATCTTTGAGCCCAGTACTGATCCTGAAAACTAATTCTAACTGTACTTACCAGTAACTTGAATTTCCTTCGATAGGCTAACATTGACTTGTTTCGCTTGGAAATTCTTCTAAGTGTGGACTTTTGGAACTTTAAAATATTCCTCTAAAATCAGCCTACTTATGAATTCTGATTTACTCACCTGTTATCAGGAGAGACCTCAGTGCTGCATCTTTGAGCCCAGTACTGATCCTGAAAAGTAATTCTAACCATACTTACCAGTAACTTGAATTTCCTTCCATAGGCTATCATTGCCTGCTATATAAACTATATATAAATATATTTACAAAAATATAAAATAAAATAAAACAATATCAGAATTTCAGTATTTTTATAAAAACATTCAATTTATATTACATCATTCATGACATGGTCAGTGACATCACTGATGACATCACTGATTACATCATCCACGTGACAATCTGATACATCTCATCATACACTAGTATAACCTTTCAACACTCATTATAAAATATGGAGTACCTTTTTTGAAACCACTGACACACAGTGTCACTCACTCAGTGATTTCTACATCTACACACACATCTAAACACTTACCTATAGATTCACGCATACATGCTAACAAAGATCAATATAACACCATTAAATATACTAATACACCAACGTCGTCATTACACACCGGCACACATCCTGTTCACTTATGTAGTCATCCTACTCACTTATGCAAACAATTGATCATACTTACATTTAGTAAGCCAAACACTCATACAAACACCACTTTACTTATTCATATAGATAGTAACTCATACTTAGTGTTTCATAAAATCACTATTACAAGTATACAGTTTTTGATACAGTCACACATACAATCACTGAGTCTTATGTACACTTATTTATGTACAACAACTGTTACATAAACTGCCTTTTATATTTCTACTTGGTTGGACATGTCTCATTGAGAAATATATTTACTCATCACCACACCTATAAAGAGATTCATTCACCCAAACAACTGTTTCCACATACAGTCTTAACCTCATATACCTACTAAATCAACTATTTACACATCTTTGGACAGTCACACACCTCCCACCCAACCACACACACACATTCACTATCCCATACAATTACTCACTTAACTAATTAATAACTAATATAGAATTTCATATAGCTAGTAACCAACTTATGTAGTAGTTTACACAAGAGATAGAGTGATACAGATATTCACACAGTTTAATCACTATCCCATATATTTAGTAAGACACTTTAAATTAGTCATTTAGACAGTCAATCACAGTGCTACTAAATCCTCCATCCAGACACTTATACATCCAGTCTTCAATGCAGATTGCTATATATATATAATACTTATTTAAATATGGAAACAAACCACATTCACTGGATGATTGCATCAGTGATATCATTTGAGATGTCATCAGTGATGTCACTGACCATGTCATAAACGATGTAATATGTAAAAACATCAGCAGTGGATTGCGGCTGCGTGAGTTATAGTTAGTATAACTAACTACACCAGAGGAATTTCAATGGTTTTGTACGAGTGAAATGTCCAGCTAACTATAAAACCTATGTTTTTTTCAGTGAATCTCTAAGGTTTGTTAAATGCTAATTCCTAACTATAACATGTCTGAAACCTATGTTTTTTTCTGTGAAAAAAAAATATATATATACATAATCATATATATATATACATATACATATATATATATATATATATATATATATATATATATATATATATATATATTCACTGAAAAAACCATAGGTTTTACACACGTTATAGTTAGGAAATAGCATTTGAAAAACCTATGAAATTCACTGAAAAAACCATAGGTTTGACAACAGTTATAGTTAGCTGGAAATTTTACTGACATAAAACCAATGAAATTCCACGTTATAGTTAGTTGGACTCACTATAACTTGCGCGTGTAATGCACTGCTGATGACATTACATATTACATCACTCATGACATGGTCAGTGACATCACTCATGACATCACTGATGACACCAACCAGTGATGTGTGTCTTTCTGAAAAATAAACATGTTTTGTATATGTATAGGTAAAGGTCGAGGGAAGAATAAATGTTTAAATTATTGTCTGAATGAATGTTTTTTTTAAAAAGAAATGATTGGATAACTGGCTTATTAAGTGTATCTTAGTGAATACATATATTAGCGAGTAATGTTTAAATATTTAAATATATGTATCAGTGTTTCACTTTGTGAATAAGTGGCTGCATGGGTTGATGAGTACCTACATGTGTGTGTATATGGGTTATTAGATGTTTTTTTAGTATCAGTATGAGTGTCTCTATGGTTTGGTGGGGGTGTTACTTATCATATAGATCCATCAATGACTGACTCACTGTTTCTATGTTATTTGAAGACAGCATATGTACAGGACTGTATGGGTGGATGAGTGTGTATATGTGTGTGTTAGTGAGTGAATGCCTGCCTCACTAGTGTCTTTATTAGTAACAAGATATGTTTTAATTTAGTATATGTGAGTATTGATATATATAAGTCAGTATATGTGAGACTAAGAGATAGAAAGAGTTCCTGTTTAAATAAGTATGTGTTTCTATAAGTGATTGTTTAAGAGAGTAAGTATGTATAAGTTTCCTTAGAAGTAACGTGGTAGTGTGTGTATAGTTGTATATGCAAATGAATGGATGTTCAAAAGTTTATTTGCATGTGTGAGTATGTGTGTAAGTAACTTTTGGATGACTGTCGGTATGTAACAGGATGTATAGGTGTATCACTACATATGATGAGTGAGTATATGTATGAGTGACTATATAGAACTGTTGGTGAATGAGAGAATGTGTATATAGATGGTGGAATTACTGAATTGGTTGTTGTAACTGGTATGGGTATCTCCATTTTTTGGAAAATGTTAATTTCTATTTTCCAATATGTGTTTTAAGGGTTACATTACACTTAAAGGAGGTCTGTCATCAGTGATGTCATGAGTGATGTCACTGACCATGTCATGAGTGATGTAATATGTAATGTCATCAGCAGTGCATTACACGCGCAAGTTATAGTGAGTCCAACTAACTATAACGTGGAATTTCATTGGTTTTATGTCAGTAAAATTTCCAGCTAACTATAACTGTTGTCAAACCTATGGTTTTTTCAGTGAATTTCATAGGTTTTTCAAATGCTATTTCCTAACTATAACTTGTGTAAAACCTATTTTTTTTTCAGTGAATTTCATGTTTTTTTTGAATGCTAGTTCCTAAGTATGAAATCACGTTCGTAACTAGATAGTGTCACCGCCTACACGTCCTAAGAAGCGCATGTAAAGTCATGTGACTTGAAAACAACACTTGCAATTGGTTCTTAGTAGTTTCTGTTCTGGAATTTACACGAAGCACTCCACCCACTTTCCTCACAATCTTTTCTACTCTCAAGAGACAACAACGTCGAGCATCTTCCGGAAAACTTTGCTGAAATGGCTGCCCTTCCGCATTCATCTTCCGAATCTGAAGGAAATGAGCGACCACCGTTAAGAAGAAAAAAGGAATCTTTCATTTGGCAATTTTTTACTTATCCTGAAGATCAAAAGAAAGTGAATGCGCCAAAAGTAACCTACACGATATGCAATTCGGAGCTCTCAAGGGGAAATCCAGATAGAAAATATTCCTTTTCTATACACACCATGCAGCGGCATGTTAAAGAAAGGCACCCTGAGCATTATGCAAAAGCATCGACAAGAGCCCTGGCCACGCTATTACCATCAGAGGTGGCCAGCACATCTTCTGGTGGACGACCTGTATCTCCATCGAGTGCTGAGATGGACTTGAGACCATATCTTGCGAAGGTGCATATGAAATGCAACGAGTGTGGAAAAATTCTTTTGTATGGAGAGCAGAGCCTCGTTCTTATTAAACTGAAAATTGAAAGTCACAAATGCCCCAAGAAAAGATAAATTTCTTCACTTCATTTTCATAGTATTACATACTGAAAAATGACGTAGCAACTTTAAAAAATTGAAAGCATCATAACACTTGTTTCCAAAAAAAAAAAAAAAAAAAAGTTCTTTTCAGAACTAACTCTTTCTACCAAAACGTGCTCCAAGAGCATATTATGAGATGGTTTTTCGCCGCTTTATTTTAGTGCGAGACCGGGTGCGCGCACCCTCCTATCGCGTACAGGACCTGACACTTGCATGTGAAGTCATGTGACTTCAAAACAACACTTCTAATTGGTTCTTGGTAGTTTCTATTCTGGAATTTACACGCAGCACTCCACCCACTTCCATCACTTTCTTTTCTACTCTCAAGAGAGAACAACGTCGAACATCTTCCCGAAGACTTAGCTGCAATGGCTACCGTTCCGCATTCATCTTCCGAATCTGAAGGAAATGAGCGACCACCTTTGAGAAGAAAAACGGAGGCCACGCTATTACCATCAGAAGTAATCAGCACATCTTCCGGTGGACGACCTGTACCTCCATCGAGTGCTGAAATGGACTTGAAACTATATCTGGCGAACGTGCACATGAAATGCACAAACTGTGGAAAACTTCTTGTATACAGAGAGCAAAGCTTTATTCTAATTAAACACAAAATTGAGAGTCATAAATGCTCCAAGAAAAGTTAAATTTCTTCACTTTATTTGGATAGTATGACATACTGAAAAATGTCGTAGCAACTTTAAGAAATCAAAAGCATCATAACACTTGTTTCCAAAAAAAGTTCTTTTCAGAACTAACTCTTTCTACCAAAACGTGCTCCAAGAGCATATTATGAGATGTTTTGTCGCCTTTTTTAATTTAGTACGCGTCCGGGTGCGCGCACCCACCTATCGCGTACAGGCATCGAGACACGCATGTGCAGTCATGTGACTTTAAAACAACACTTCCAATTGGTTCTTACTAGTTTCTATTCTGCAATTTACACGGAACACTCCACCCACTTCCCTGGAAAACCAGTTTATCGAAAAACTTTTAAAGCCTCCTCTTATGAAATATTCAACATCGTTCACATAGCAGAGTAGTAAATAGCGCTATATACACTCCGTCCCTTAATTATAAGAGACTTATTGCTATGTGAGAACAACTTTTGTTTTCACGCGATAATGTGAAATGCTGAGCCTGTTACAGAATTTTCTTTCACATATATGTTACTATTCTCCTTCGAGCACTAACACAGTAGAAAATACCACCAATAGCGGTGATATTTTTTACACCGAGAACGGGCGATTTGTATCGCTGAGAGCCCTTACAATTATAAAGTTTTATTTCCTAAGTTTCTGATCTCCAACTGTGCAACGTGGCTCCCCTGTGTCGTAATGAGGTCCATAGACAAAAACTACAGGGCCAGCATTATACACATGCACAGAACCACAAAACCACAAGAGCCACCATGTTAATATATATCCTTAATATAATAAACCTCTGAGAATAAATACATATTTCCGTGGCACCCCATAACAGAAATTTGGCGTCCTCTGACTCTGCTCCATTACCAAACACCCTAACCCCCCGCCCCCCTCACTCTTCACTAAACTTCGCACTCCACCCCACCCGGACCCCCTATTACAAACCCCCAACCTACCCTCCCTGCCCAAGCCCACCATGAACCTCAAACCGCCCCTGGAAAACTTATAAGACACAGGATTACTAAAACTCAAAGAATAGGCAACAGGCAGATAATCTAAATAGTACATAAAGGCACATATTTTTTCCATAATACTATTGAAAAACATGTTCTATTTTTTATAAATCTATCATGCATCTGACCTTCTAGAACCGCTTTCAAAACGTGAACTATAAACCTCTACATTTCATTTTCAAACCATACACTTTCAATTACATTATTTATTTTTTTACAATTCATGTAATGTTACACACCTTTTCTAAAATACACCAGTCCCTGTTATTTATAAGGATTTATTTTCCGTCTTCATCAGTGACACTTTCTTAACATATAATGAAAATCACTGTAACTTTTTAAACGACAATGCTAACGCGGTAAAAATAACCCTCCATTTGCTTTCCTTTAAGAATGCAGGCTATCTACCCCACGCATGCGTTTCTTGATATTTGCATTTGGCAGCAAATACCGACCTTGAATCGGAAGACATGAACAAGAGCTCCATTGTTAAAACTTAACGTAGCATCTGCTCACACATATATCTTTCACTTAGCTAACTTTCACAGAAAACAGCATTGATGTAAAAGAAAGTGACCTTCTTTTACAACTTGCTCAAATGACTCCCTTATTTTTTAACGCATCCTCCACTTCAAGAAAAGCTACTTTTTTGATAACTACTAAGCAATATTTAAGTGACTAGACTCCTAGAAAATTTGTCAAGTCATTCTGCTCCTCTCCACTGCATAGCCGGCGACCTAATTCTGTGGAGTTGCTATACAACCGGCAGTGCTGCGCCGTTTCCTTTACCATCTTGGGAAATTCAAAATGGATGTCCCTCCTGCCTTCGCAAACGAGCCGGACCACTTAGAACTATTTCGACAGAGAATACTTCTGTACTACGGCACCTTAGCACTCTCAACTTTGAATACTTCATATCGATTATCATTTCGATATTCGTATTTCACCTGTGTGCAGCCTGTATTTCATTGCCTGAGCTGTGATTTCACGTGGGCCCTGGATTTATGTCTCTGCAATTTGGTACCCCCTGAACCGAATTACAATCACCTCATGAATCCGTTACTTGATCATGAACAGCTTTGTTACAACGGAGGGTTTATGGCCTTTGCAGCGATACAAGGAGTTCTGGGTCATTGGAATATATTCGCAGCAGCGCAAGATTTCCTAACAGAGAGCTACATCAAAAACCCACCGAGCTGCCCAATGATGGTAAAAGACGCTCCAATAATGACAGATCATGAATGCTCCTTTGATCTTCTCAATTGGATGGCTGACATGTTTTCAGATGATAACAGTGATTTCCTGTTAGAAGCACTTGCCGCCTACTTTGCCTACACAATGGACGGTTAAATCTTTCCTAACAGAGAACTACATCGAAAACCCACCGAGCTGCCCTGTGATAATAAAAGAGGCTCGGATTTTAACAGATCATGAGTACTGCTTTACTCTTTTCCATTGGATAGCTGACATACTTTCAAATGATAAAAGTGATTTCCTGTTACAAGCAGAACCTACCTATTTTGCCTAAACAATGCTTCAATAACTCTTATATAAGCCATTGACGTCCTCATTTCCTTTTGCTTCCCTATATTCTTCACGTTATTTTCCATATTTTCTTTTGAAGAACAGACCTATTGGCTTTACTAACAGTGGACATTATGATTTCGTGCTGGTTAAATTTTGGTCTTTTATGTGGACTACATTTGTTTCTTCAGCTACTCGATGTTCAACTTTATTTTTTTACAGTCTAATCTCAACAATTCTATTGCATATCTTATCTAAGGTTATTTCAAACGTACTCGATGCAAAACTCGCTAATATATGCTACATGTGCCCTAATTAATGCGTAAATTTTAAACGAGTTTTTTATAACTGTAAACGCCATTTCGCATCTCAACTGCTTATTTCCGCCTCACACGCCTCTACTCCTTTAATTTACTATAAAATTATGTTTTTAAAATACTTTACAGAAAAATATGTTCTTTCAATAATATTTCCATTATTACTTGTGCTGTATTTCAAATGCAATACTACAACCTTCAAAAGATATCTCAATACAGTAGTTCTCCTCAATAGTGATTCGCGCAGCATCCAACAGATTACATGCATGCACCTCTCACCATTTTATCGCTTTTGGCGCCTTTTTTTCCCCTCACACACTGACATAACACAAACTTGATAGTGCTTCGCATGTAGACAGCTGATTGATAAAGTAATGATGTATAACAACTTGCATTTTCATATATCGTTCCCTAACTGAAAGGCCAGAGACCTTCTTCCATTTATTAAAATATGATATACTTCCTTATAAAAGTGTACAATGTTTTTTTCTAACTATATTCATTTTTCTTCAACTATAGCGTTTGTATTCCATGTACTACTGACAATACCAATTACTGTGTTTTTTGCAATTTCTGTACTCATATTACATAATGATTTGCCTTTAAAACAGTACATTTCTAAATAAACATTTCAAATATTCACGGTTTCTCTTTTAATCCATAATCTCAACTGAAATGATTTCATATTGAAAAACTATTCATGGGTTCCACATAACCTTAACTGTAGTCACTGAGGACCTTATTTATGAAGACCTTCCGCCGCCGGTGCCTCATTTTTTAAAATGTGAAAAACTGACGCACCGGTGGCGCAAGGCCTTCATAAATAAAGTCCTAAATGTTTTCTTTTCTCGACCTCACTTACTGATACTAGAACCTGCAAGCCAATTACGGCCCGTGAACTCTTTCTTAGTAGGTCGCGCACCGTACAGACAGTTATACCACTGTTAATTTTTTTTTTTTACTGTTACTAAGCACCGCCACAGTTCCGCTTCACTTAAACTTAATCACTGCTCCCACGCTTCTACAGGCCAGACGCTATGTCGTATTTCTCTCCTTATCACCCTTTCATCTCCACAATAACAAACAGTTCTCCGCCAGCCACCAGAGAACAGAGTCAGATGCAGAGGCACCAAAGAGTGAACCCATCACCAACTGCCATCTCCGGCTGTTTCCATGGTAACACCTCATTCTGCACCTTGCTGAAGGCACAGGTCAAAAGTTCATGTCTCAACGTTCTACAGCAAACTAAGAAGACTGTTTTCCCTCCAGAAACACCTGCCAATCCACAACTCTGTTACATGTCTTTTTTTTTCACACCCAATAGTACTTTTCGTTTAACATAAACATTAACATGCAACGTACTGTTCAATCTCCACTTATTACAATCAACCAATCATTTTTATTTTTTTAACCACACCCAGCCTCTTCCTTTTTCTTTATTTAGAATTTCAACTTCTAACTACCATTCCACTTCCAGAACCGATCGGAGGACGACTACAAATCCCTTGAAAATGAAGGTCTGGCTAATAGGACACAGTTATATTCACTGGAGTGAAAAATATGCAGTAAGCAGCCGAATTTGCAACCTCGGCTTACCAAATGTACATATAACATGGATTGGCAAAAGAGGATTGAAATGTCACTAATTGATTCCATTGGTGAAAACTTTTATGCATCTCCCAGAACCAGACCTTATAATTGTGCACTGTGGTGGGAACGATCTAGTCACAATCACTGGGGTAGGTCTGGAAATGCATCTAAAAGACACCTTTCGACAATTGATGACACTTTTTCCTCGATCTGCCTTGGTATATTCCAATATATGCCAAAGACAGAAATGGAATTGGTCCAATCAACATTGTGCACAATTTGAGAAAGCAAGGAGACATGTAAATAAATCTGTTTCTGCGTTCCTCAGAGATTATAGCATGGGTTCTATTTACCACAACAACTTGCGATACCACATGCAAGACGTCTATAGGAGAGACGGTGTTCATTTCATGAATGAGGGAAACCGAATCTTCCTCTGCAACATCAGTCTCTGCATCGGTACTTACTTATAAATGCAGAAAAAACTCAATTAACACAATGGCTCTTTTCAGAGCCACCTTATATCTAAGCACTCAAACTTCTGATTTATCTCCATTTTCACACTCTTGTAAATAGGTGTGCGCGACCGGGTGCGCGCACCCCGTATTTTTTTTCGGGAAAAAATTATATCTTTTTGCGTTTAAGGGCCTTACTGCACACCCCGAGAAAAGCTACGCAGCAAAACAATCTCTACCTTCTCCCCTTTCCATGTTTCAACGCTTTGAAATGAACAATATATTTACTCGCAGTGACAAAATGGCGGACAAAACGTCCTGATTTCCTTCGAATCGAACGTTAACAGATGTCACGCAGCAAAAAAAAATTCCGCTCACGCGCAGCCGCTTGAGTGCGCGCACGCGTGCGCGCCTATTGATATATAATTGACTTTAACTTTAATTTTCTCAACAACTACTAAACGGATTTACACCATTCCAAAAAAAGCGTAGGTAATATATATATATATATATATATATATATATATATATATATATATGATTATGTATATATATTTATTTATTTTTTTGACAGAAAAAAACATAGGTTTCAGACATGTTATAGTTAGGAATTAGCATTTAACAAACCTTAGAGATTCACTGAAAAAAAACATGGGTTTTATAGTTAGCTGGACATTTCACTATATATATATATATATATATATATATATATATATATATATATATATATATATATATATATATATATATATATATATATATATATATATATATATATATAACCTAATGGCGGTCACCAGTAGGTATATATAGTTAGGTCCTAGTTACCATAGGAAATTCCGAACATTCTATTGGGAATAACTTTGGCGCCGATTGAGGGATCTGTCTGTAATTTTCATTAAATTTGCCTCGCTGTGCTCCGCTCCTTCCCTGAGAGTTTCGGGGGGATTCATCAACCAGGGGCCGAGAAAAAAGGGGGGTCCCAAAACGTGTTTTCCCCATGTTAATTTCCATAGGGACATTCTGACAAGGCTACAGCTCGAACGGCTGAACAGAATGATACCAAATTTGGCAAAATGGTAGGGACTGGTATGCAGCAGTGCCTTTTGTATGTTTGGTGTAAATCCCTCCAGTAGTTCTTGAGAAAATTGAATTTGAAATTTTTCAAATGGCATTTTCTATGGGACCTTTAAACACGGCTACAGCCCGATCGGCTGAACGGAATTACACCAAACTTTGCAAAATGGTTCGGACAGGTATGCAGTAGTGCATTTTCTATATTTGGTGAAAATCCCTCCAGTAGTTGTTGAGAAAATGAATTTGAGCAAATTATATATCTATATGCGCTCAACATTCTATTGGGAATAACTTTGGCGCCGATTGAGGAATCTGTGTGTAATTTTCCAGAATTTTGGCCAGCTCCACTCCGCTCCTTCCCTGAAAGTTCTGGGGGGATTCATCAAGTGTGGGCCGAAAAGGGGGTCCCAAAATGTGTTTTCCCTATGTTAATTTCCATAGGGACCTTTAGACACGGCTACAGCCCGAACGGCAGAATGGAATTACACCAAACTTGGCAAAATATTAGGGTCTAGTATGCAGTAGTGCCTTTGCTATGTTTGGTGAAAATCCCTCTGTTAGTTCTTGAGAAAAGTGAATTTGAAATTTTTCAAATGGCATTATCTATGGGTCCTTTAGACACGGCTACAGCCCGAATGGCTGAACGGAATTATACCAAACTTGGCAAAATGTAGGGACAGGTATGCAGTAGTGCCTTTTCTATACTTGGTGAAAAGCCCTCCAGTAGTTTTTGAGAAAATTGAATTTGATGAAATTATATATCTATCTGCGCTCACGGTACGCGCACCGCACGCGTACGGTACATGTACCGTACGGCGCGTACCCTTACGTGCACAAGCGAGTTTCTGATTGGCTGGCAGTCGACTGTCAACATTCCAAACTGTCCAAACCAGGAAGTGTTGGCCACCATCTTGTTTTTCAGTAGACCTGAGGCACAAGATAGCCCAAAACAAGAGTGGAAACTACAAAAAGGGGGAAGGGTAGAGACCCCCCAACCCTCTAGCCCTTCTCAGGGGGTCCCAAAACGAACCCCAAGGGCAAAAATAAATAAATAAATTGTGGGGTACGTGCACCGTACTCGTAGGGTATGCGTACCGTGCGCGTACCCCGTGATTTAAAAAAAAAATGAAAAAAAGTTTGCACTTGGTGGTCCTTCTGGGATCCCCTGAGAAGGGCTAGGGGGTCAGGTGGTCTCAACCCTGCCCCCTTTTTGCGTTTTCCACTCTTGCTTTGTGCTCTTTTGTGCCTCACTTCTCATGAGAAACAAGATGGCTGTTCAGGTGGTCGCAGAAGGATACTAACATATATAAACGTTATCCGCTAATAGAATTAGCATTTACAAAACCTTTGAAATTTATTGAAAAAATACAGGTTTCACGCCTGATATAGTTAGGAATTAGTATTTAAAAAACCTTGCAAATTCACTGAAAAAACCATAGGTTTCAAGCCTTATATAGTTAGGAATTGGCATTTAAAAAACCTTGCAAATTCACTTAAAAAACCATAGGTTTCAGGCCTTATATAGTTAGGAATTAGCATTTTAAAAACCTTGCAAATTCACTTAAAAAACCATAGGTTTCAGGCCTTATATAGTTAGGAATTAGCATTTAAAAAAACATTGAAATTGCTCGTATATAGTTAGTTGTACTAACTATATTTCGCGCACCCGCAATCCACTGCTGATGATGTCACATATTACATCATTCATGACATGGTCAGTGACATCACTGATGACATCTCAAATGACATCACTAATGACATCACTGATGACATCTCATTTGACATCACTGATCACATCATTGATGATATCATTCATGTGATAATACGATGCACCTCCTCACACTCTAATATAACCTTTGATACACCCAGTGTTAAATACAGACCATTCTTGGAACCATTGACACACAAATACCAGTTACTATATACACACTCACTGATTCCTAGGTCTACACACACATTCACTCATTCACCCATAGAATCACTCATACATACAGTCATTCATCAATATAACACTATCATATGCACTCATACACCTATACAGACACTCACACACTGCCACTCATCCATGGAGTTACTCACACACCTAGTCAGTCATGCAAAGAATCAATCACACTTTCATTTCCTCAAATATACAGTTATACACACATCACCTTACTTATTCAAACATATACTAACACATACTTACTCTCTTATACAATCACTGAAACAAATACACAATGATCCATACAGCCACTTGCACATTCACTGGCTCTCATGTATAGTCATTTATATATGCCAACTCTCACATGCACTGTGTTTTACATATGTACTTACTTGGACATGTAGCACTGAGATATCCATTCACTCACCAACACACCCATGCACACAGTCAACTGCCCATATAGCTGTTTCCACATGCACTCTTGAACTCATACACCTAGTGAATCAACTGCTCACACATCTATGCACAGAGTCACACACCTTCCAGCCACCCACACACACACTCAGTCTCCCATTCGAATACTTGGGCAACCAATCAAAACCCATATAGCCACTAATATAGCTACTGATCAACACATGTGGCAGCTTACACAACGAAAGACCTACTGATGCACACATTCAGACAGTTTAGTGACTAACCCATGCATTTAGTAAGACGCATTTAATCACTCACTCATAGAGTCAGTCACGCACCTACTAAATCCTTCATCCAGACACTTATTCATCCACTCATTCTTCAATATGTAAAACATATTTTAACTTTACAGAAACACACAGTCACTGGATGATGTCATCAGTGATTTCATCAGTGATGTCAAATGAGATGTCATCAGTGATGTCATCAGTGATGTCATTTGAGATGTCATCAATGATGTCATCAGTGATGTCACTAAACATGTCATGAATGATGTAATATGTGACATTATCAGCAGTGGATTGCGGGTGCACGAAATATAGTTAGTACAACTAACTACATAGGAGCAATTTCAATGGTTTTTTAAATGCTAATTCCTAACTATACAAGTCCTGAAACCTATGGTTTTTTAAGTGAATTTGCAAGGTTTTTTAAATGCTAATTCCTAACTATATAAGGCTTGAAACCTATGGTATTTTCAGTGAATATATATATATACAGGTAAGGAATGCACTCATCCAGCAGCCCTTATTCAAGCGGGTAAAAGACATCACTGCATCCCAGTCTGCAGCTTCTCATGTCTCGATTAAAAGCCTGACGCGTTTCTGAGCCTACGCTCGTCTTCAGAGGCTCGACTTGAGTTTGACGCTTTGACACTCCCACTCGCACTGCTTTGTGGGACTTATAGTCTGTGTCTCTTCCCTGTATGGGTGCGTGTCCTGGCATTTCACAGCCCTGGATCGGCCCCGGGATGCAGCTGTCCATAGAACCCTCGGCTGCTTCTTCACAGTAGGCTCGCCGACTTCCGGCCCATGCCCCCCTGTGGTTTTAGAGCGGGGGTGCACACCTTCGCGGCTGGGCTGCCGCATGTAAATGAAAGCTCCAAGCTACCCACAGGTAAGGAATGCACTCATCCAGCAGCCCTTATTCAAGCAGGTAAAAGACATCACTGCATCCCAGTCGGTAGCTTCTCATGTCTCGATTAAAAGCCTGACGCGTTTCTGAGCCTACGCTCGTCTTCAGAGGCTCGACTTGAGTTTGATGCTTTGACACTCCCACTCGCACTGCTTTGTGGGACTTATATTCCATGTCTCTTCCCTGTATAGGTGCGTGTTCTGCCATTTCACAGCCCTGGATGGGCCCCGGGATGCAGATGTACTTAGATCCCTCGGCTGCTGCTTCACAGTAGGCTCGGCGACTTCCGGCCCATGACCCCCTGTGGTTTTAGAGCAGGGGGGTACACACCTTCGCGGCTGGGCTGCCGCGTGTAAACGAAAGCTTCAAGGTACCCACAGGTAAGGAATGCACTCATCCAGCAGCCCTTATTCAAGCGGGTAAAAGATATCACTGCATCCCAGTCTGCAGCTTCTCATGTCTCGATTAAAAGCCTGACGCATTTCTGAGCCTACGCTCGTCTTCAGAGTCTCGACTTGAGTTTGACGCTTTGACACTCCCACCCACACTGCTTTGTGGGACTTATAGTCCGTGTCTCTTCCCGGTATGGGTGCGTGTTCTGCCATGTCACAGCCCTGGATGGGCCCCGGGATGCAGATGTCCATAGAACCCTCGGCTGCTTCTTCACAGTAGGCTCGCCGACTTCCGGCCCATGACCCCCTGTGGTTTTAGAGCAGGGGGTGCACACCTTCGAGGCTGGGCTGCCGCGTGTAAATGAAAGCTCCAAGGTACCCACAGGTAAGGAATGCACTCATCCAGCAGCCCGTATTCAAGCGGGTAAAAGACATCACTGCATCCCAGTCTGCAGCTTCTCATGTCTCGATTAAAAGCCTGACGCGTTTCTGAGCGTACGCTCGTCTTCAGAGGCTCGACTTGAGTTTGACGCTTTGACACTCCCACTCGCACTGCTTTATGGGACTTATATTCCGTGTCTCTTCCCTGTATGGGTGCGTGTTCTGCCATTTCACAGCCCTGGATGGGCCCCGGGATGCAGATGTCCATAGATCCCTCAGCTGCTGCTTCACAGTTGGCTCGGCGACTTCCGGCCCATGACCCCCTGTGGTTTTAGAGCGGTGGGGTGCACACCTTCGCGGTTGGGCTGCCGCGTGTAAATGAAAGCTCCAAGGTTAAGGTAAGGAATGCACTCATCCAGCAGTCCTTATTCAAGCGGGTAAAAGACATCACTGCCTCCCAGTCTGCAGCTTCTCATGTCTCGATTAAAAGCCTGACGCGTTTCTGAGCCTACGCTCTTCTTCAGAGGCTAGACTTGAGTTTGACGATTTGACACTCCCACTCGCACTGCTTTGTGGGACTTATAGTCTGAGTCTCTTCCCTGTATGGGTGCGTGTTCTGCCATTTCACAGCCCTGGATGGGCCCCGGGATGCAGATGTCCATAGATCCCTCGGCTGCTTCCCATACAGGGATGCTGGATGAGTGCATTCCTTACCTGTGGGTACCTTGGAGCTTTCATATATATATACTGGGACATTATGATGAAGAATACCTCGCAATGCAGGGCGCTGTGGGAAGGCTCCATGCCGAAATGCAATCTCCACCATTGCCACTGCTGCCAATTAAAGCTTGGTTTTCCTTGAAATCCCCTCTGGCCTCTGATTCTTCTTTCGTGGAGGGATGTCATATATATATGTGTGTGTGTATATATATATATTTTCACTGAAAAAACCATAGGTTTCACACCGGTTATAGTTAGCTGGAAATTTTACTGACATAAAACCATTGAAATTCCCACGTTATAGTTAGCTGGACTCACTATAACTTGCGCGCCTGCAATACACTGCTGATGACGTCACATATTACATCACTCATGACATGGTCAGTGACATCACTCATGACATCACTGATGACACCATCCAGTGAATGTGTGTCTTTCTGAAAAACATATATGTTTTATATATGTATTTATAAAGGACGACGGAAGAATAAATGGTTAAATAAGTGTGTAAATGGTTGTTTGTTTTTAAAAGAATTGATTGGTTAACTGCCTTATTAAGTGTATCTTAGTGAATACATATATTAGCAAGTAACTTCTAAATATTGAAATGTATGTATCAGTGTTTCACTTTGTGTATAAGTGGCTGTATGGGTTGGTGACTGACTCACTGTTTGTATGTGTTTTGAAGACAGCATATGTACAGGACTGTATGGATGGATGAGTGTGTATAGTGTGTTAGTGAGTAAACGACTCTCACTATTGTCTTTTTCAGTAATAACATATGTTTTAATCTAGTATATGTGAGTATTGATATATATAAGTGAGTATATGTGAGAGTGAGAGATTGTAAGAGTTTCTGTTTAAATAAGTATGTGTTTCTATAAGTGATTGTTTAAGAGAATAAGTATGTGCAAGTTTCCTTAGAAGTAAAGTGGTAGTGTGTGTATAGATGTATATGCAAATAAATGGATGTTCAATATTTTTTTTGCATATGTGAATATGTGTGTGAGTAACTTTTGGATGACTGTCGGTGTGTAACAGGATGTATAGGTGTATCACTATATATAATGAGTGAGTATATGTATGAGTGACTATATAGAACTGTTGGTGAATGAGTGGATGTGTATATAGATGGTGGAATTACTGAATTGTTTGTTGTAACTGGTATAGGTATCTCCATTTTTTTGAAAATGTTAATTTCTATTTTTGAATATGTGTTTCAAGGCTTACATTACACTGAAAGGAGGTCTGTCGCTGTCACAAGGATGGTGTCATCAGTGATGTCATGAGTGATGTCACTGACCATGTCATGAGTGAAGTAATATGTGACGTCATCAGTAGTGCATTGCAGGCGCGCAAGTTATAGTGAGTCCAACTAACTATAACATTGGAATTTCAATGGTTTTATGTCAGTAAAATTTCCAGCTAACTATAACTGGTGTGAAACCTATGGTTTTTTCAGTGAATTTAATAGGTTATTCAAATGCTAATTCCTAACTATAACTGGTGTGAAACCTACGTTTTTTTCAGTGAATTTCATAGGTTTTTTAAATGCTAATTCCTTTCTATATTGAGTTTCTAACCTATGATTTTTTTTTAAATTAGCTTTTTTGTGTAAGTATTAATTATTATGATTTTTTTTTTTTTTAATCATTTTTTCCTGGGGCGCTCTGGGTGCGCGCTCCGGTAAGCTTTCCGGAAAACGCACCCAGAGCACTACTTTCATTCGTGAAAAAAAATATGAATGAAAAGTAAATAATAACGCAAAACATTTAGTACCATACATATAAAAGAAGTTTTTTTTTAATAAGGAAATGAAAATGATTTTGCATTTCCGTGAAACTATCAAAACGTCACTTCGGCGCGCCGCGTAAGCGCCCCCGGAAGCGCCTACGTTCGCACCGCGTATGCGCCCCGGAAGCACCTACGTTCGCGCCGCGTGTGCGCCCCCGGAAGCGCCTACGTTCGCGCCACGTATACGCACCCGGAAGCGCTCCGGTGCGTGGAGCGTAAGCGCGTCAAGTCATGTGACCTTAAAATAACACTTTTCATTGGTTGCTAAGTTTTTTTTACAAAGAATGAAATCCCCACCCATTTCCTTCACTTCTTCTTTCACTTTTGTGACTGAAAGTGCAGCCCTGTGGCAGAGGGCCTGCGCGCGCTGGGCGCTGTGTTTTCGTTTTAAATACCTTTTTCTCTGCTGATTGAGAGCAGCTTCCTTTTGTCCCGCTGACCACTAGCGCTGGACGCCATTCACTCAATTTTTACCCCTCCCATCCCACCCTGCTGACTCCCCCCACCTCCGTCGTCACTCGCCTATTTAGGCTCCACCCCTTTGCACTCCTGTGCAGTCGAGCAGCCCTGTGGCAGAGGGCCTGCGCACGCTGGGCGCTGTGTTTTCGCTTTGAATACCTTTTTCTCTGCTGATTGAGAGCAGCTTCCTTTTGTCCCGCTGACCACTAGCGCTGGACGCCATTCACTCAATTTTTACCCCTCCCATCCCACCCTGCTGACTCCTCCCACCTCCGTCGTCACTCGCCTATTTAGGCTCCGCCCCTTTGCACTCCTGTGCAGTCGAGCAGCCCTGTGGCAGAGGGCCTGCGCGCGCTGGGCGCTGTGTTTTCGTTTTTAATACCTTTTTCTCTGCTGATTGAGAGCAGCTTCCTTTTGTCCCGCTGACCACTAGCGCTGGACGCCATTCACTCAATTTTTACCCCTCCCATCCCACCCTGCTGACTCCTCCCACCTCCGTTGTCACTCGCCTATTTAAACGTCCCCCATGCGTCAGCGCAGCGGACGAGCGCAGCGGGCACGCCGTAGACGCGCCGGAGTTGCGCCAGAGTTAAGTCCGTCTGCGCCCGTCCGCAGCCGGACGGGCGCAGGGGCCAGGGACGCTGCCTCTGCCATCTCTTATTCCCGCTCCACTCTAATGAGACTACAAACCTTTGCTTGCCCTCTATCTCCCGAGACCTGGACCAGGATCTCCTCACTGGGGATCCCAGGTCACTCTTCCCCTTTGCTGGACCGTCGTCATTTTCCCACCCTTCCTGTCCCTGCCGAGTCGCAGCTTCGGGTATTATACCTCAACACTCGCTCCATGGTCAGGCATCAAGCCAATATTTTCCATCTTCTTATGACAGAGAAGCCAGAGGTCCTTTTACTATCTGAGACCTGGCTCACTGACGACTCCCTCCCCGACATCCTTGCTGCACTACCTCCTGACTACTTTCTGCTGAACACCAACCGCCCTGGAGGCCGCTCCGGTGGAGGGGTGGCAGCGGTAATACGGAAGAATCTTAAGATCATTGCCTCTGCCAATCTGACCCTCCCTGATGTGGATAATCTGGTCCTCCGTCTTGGGACCGAGGTAGGCGCAGTTACCCTTATGGTACTCTACTGTCCCCCTTACCCCATGCCTTCCTTCCCTTCCTCCTTTACTGAACAGTTAACCAACCTTGCCACCTCTTCCCCCCGTACTATCATTATCGGGGATTTTAATTACTGGTTCCAGAATGAGGATGCCGGCCCCCATGCCATCGAACTGTTCGAGGCCCTTTCGAGCTTGGATTTTACACAACTAGTCAGGTCTGCCACTCATAGCGGGGGCCATATTCTTGACCACATTTGGGTTCACGGGGTCAAGTCCTCCAACCCACTTATAACACCTTGTGTGTGGTCCGATCATTCCCTAATTGACACCACCTTTTCGGCCGTTGGCCAGATCAGGACCCCACTGCAGGAGGGTGGCACCGCACGCAAGTGGAGAGTCGCCGACTCCTCCAAACTCTTATCTCATCTCTCTCTTACCCGTCCCTTGTTTCCCACAGACTCAAGTACCGACGAGCTTCAGGGACAAGTCTCTGATTGGCTCACTATAGCCAGCGATACTTTCGCACCTTTAACCAAGTTTCCCCGATCCCGACACTGTCATTCCCATAAATGGTTTACCCCTCACCTTAAGACTTTGCAGTTAGAACTCCGCCGACTCGAACGCAGGTGGAGGAGAGACTACTGCTTATCTAGCAGAAGTGCATATGTGGCTGCACGGAATAAGTACAAAATAGCCATTTCCGCCGCCAAAAAAGCTTATGCCTCAGACAAAATTTTATCTGCTCCCTGCAAGTCCAAGGAGATTTTTAAAATCCTCAATGAATTTACCTCCGATCCTAGGACACTTCCGACTCAGGCCTCCACACAAGAATCATGTAACGCGCTGAGCACTTTCTTTGTTCAAAAAATTGCCTCAATCAAGGATACCATTCCGACTATCCCCCCTGGTGCTGGCTCTGCCTCTCCCCCCCATAATGCTCTTTCTTTTACTCTCTTCCCGCTCATAGACCCCGCCGCCTTGGCCACACTGGCCACCCGCGTTAAATCTGGATCCCCAGACGACTGTTGTCCCCCCATCATATTACGAAATATCTGCCACTCTTTACCGGATTGTATCCTTCCCCTGCTGAATTCTTCTCTGACTTCCGGGAACGGTACCCCGTTCCTTCAAGGAGGCCGTGTTGGTGCCTCTACTGAAGAAGCCTGGGGCTGATCCCGCCGTCCCGGCGAATTACCTCCCTATCTCTCTTCTGCCTTTTTTCTCCAAAATTTTGGAAGCCCATGTCACCACCTGCCTCTCACAGTTTATTGAGAACTCCACCTTTCTTGAGACTAACCAGGCCGGCTTCAGACCCGGCCACTCTACGGAGACTGTCATCTTGGCTGTGCTGGATGCCTTGAGAGACGGTGCCGACAAGGGTACCCCCCAGGCCCTGGTTTTATTAGATCTGTCGGCTGCCTTCGACCACAACATCCTTCTCCACCGTGTCGAGCAAGCTGGCATCCAGGGCCTGGCGTTGGCATGGGTCAAATCCTTCCTGACCGGGAGGTCTCAGACCCTCAGCATGGGCACTTTCAGAGCTCCTCGGGAGCACTTGCCCTGCGGGGTCCCTCAGGGCTCCTCTCAGGGCTCCTCTCTATCCCCCCTTCTTTTCAATCTTTATCTTCGACCCCTTCTTTTTTCCTTGAGGCAGTGGGACGTCACCGTTTTCAATTACGCGGACGACCTGCAACTCATTTTCCCTCTTGATTCCCCCTCTGCTATTCCCAACTTTCAGGCAGTTATGTCCCACATTCTATCGTGGATGTGCCAAAATCAGCTTAAGCTGAATCCCGGAAAGACGGAGCTTCTCCTCCCGGGTAAGAGCTCTACCCACTGGGGTACGCATTTTTGGCCGGCAGAACTTGGCCTCCCCCCCACCCCTGTGGCCTCGGTAAAAAGCCTTGGGATCACTATTGACTCCGGTCTCTCCCTCGGGCCTCAGGTGGGGAAAGTTGTCTCCTCCTGCATGTTCCAGCTGCGCAGGATCAGGAAGGTGGCTTATCTCCTCACCCCTGAAGCTCTCCTGCAAGTAATCATGGCCCTCGTCCTCTCCCGCTTAGATTTTTCGAATGCTATCTATCATGGTCTGCCCAAAACATCTCTTTGCAGACTGCAATTCGTTCAGAATCAAGCGGCGAGATTGGCCTTTGGGAGTCCGAAATGGCAATCCGCCAAACCCCTCCTTCAAAAACTGCATTGGCTCCCCGTCACCTCGAGGGCAGCCTTTAAGATCGGCTGCCTCACCTTTAAATCCTTATCTGGTTCCTGTCCTGTCTTTTTGAAATCTCTCATTAGGACTTATAGCCCCTCTCGGAACCTGAGATCTTCTCATCTGCACCTCTTACTCATTCCCCCTGTCAAACTCTGCAGATCTGGAGGCCGGAGATTTGCATTTCTGGCCCCCAAACTTTGGAATTCTTTCCCCATCTCTCTCAAAACCTCCAATTCCCTTACCCTCTTCCGTAAATCCCTAAAAACTTGGCTCTTCCCTCAATCTGGCTAATTCCTCCCAGTCCCCCCCCAGCAGTCTGCCAGCGCCAGGAAACCCATGGTGTCAGCGCGCTTTATAAATGTCCCTTACAATACAATACAATACAAAGACCTGTTTTTTGCTCTTGGATCTTTCTTGGTTTACCATGGCTGCCAGAGAATCCAGCAGTGATGAAGAGAGTGAATTCCTCGATGAAGAGCCTCCTCAGCCAAAGGTGAAGGAGCATTTCATTTGGAATTTTTTTAAAATACCAGCTGACCAGAAGAAGGTGATTGCTCCAAAAGTGGAGTGCAGGATCTGCAAAAAAGTCCTGTCACGGGGTGACCCCCAAAAAAAATATTCTTTTGGGAACTTTACAATGATCAGGCACGTGGAGAGGAGGCACCCCCAGAATTTTGCCCGGGAAAGTGTCAGGGCTCTGGCACAAGAAGTTCCCAGTGATGGGGCCTCTACATCCACCGGAGGAGCAACTACTTCTGGGAGGGGGCGATCGCAGGAGCTGTGGTAAATAAATTTTACCTAATCAATTTTTCCATATAATTATCAATACAAGACAGCTCATTCAAATGAGAGGCAGAGTCCGTGGAATCTGAGTCATACGGGCTTTAATATAATGCTTCGAAGCAGGGGACATCGGGTTCCATCACCACTCAGGTTCAGGAAGGGACGTTCTCACTTCTTATTAACAGTACACAATATATATAGTAAAACAGTATGCATGGCAGTGAATACAGTAGGCGTAACAGGTGAAAAGAGATGATAAGAACACATGTGCGTAACAGGAGGCGTGTAAGAAGGCGTACACATGGGCGTGCACTAGACATGTCAGAAAAACGTAACATAAAACGTCACAAGTGGGTGGATGCTTAGTGAAAGTTGCAGAATCAGCAGAAACTTCTAACCTATGTGCGCGCAGCTGAGCATGACGTGTAACCGAGTAGAACTGGGGGCTTTGACTTTTGCACGAGTAGAGGAGACTAATGTCTGGGGTGTCAAAACGACCTGTACCTATCACATATCTGATATCGTATGTTTTGAGGATGTAGTGTCTGGAGTAAAAGGTCTCTCGGGCAAGGGCCGTTCAACACTGAATGCGAGTGCGTGCAAAGGGATCTTCATGTAGAGTGCGGGGGCCATGGGCCTACCATGGTAACAGGAGCAGTAAATGACTTGCATGAAGACAGGAAGGCAGGGCCGTTTGCTCTGCAGCCGGGAATATGTTTACCTATTTCACTAGACTGGAATGTGTTTTCGAGGAGGCTGGACAGATAACTTGTAGGTAAAACATCATCTTGGCAGGCGTACCAGGCTGAGCCGGGCACCGCTCGTCTGAGGCAGGAAGTAAGGCAAGGGTCAGGGATACATACAGCTTTCAGAGACAGGAGAGATGAGACCCAGGGCCTCTTTTAAGGGCTTAACTCGACTAGGCCAGAAAACGTGGACGAAAACGTGAAAGTGTACCATGTAAAGACGTTGGCACCGTAGGTCTAGGAACCTAATTAACAGGATATTTATGCATGGCTGGATAGCTGACATGTTAACGTTGGACGCAAATGAATTTGCGTCTCTCTAGCATGAACAGGAGAGAAGTTACACGACATACAAGGAACATGGGTGCATGGATAGGGTGCGGGTAGGGGGACACTTTGGCTACATGAAAATTTCTATTACCTCAGAGCTCGTGCCAAATATTCAACCTGCTTTCAACAATGCTGTCCTGAAATGCAGATACTGCGATCAACTCCTTACCTATGGGGAGCAAAGTGTCCTGCTCATGGTTCGAGCATTGGAGAACCATCACTGCCGTTCCCAGCCCTAATTTTTTTTGTTTTTTTTGCTCCTGTTGAGCAGTTTCCATTCCCTGTTTTTGTTTCTGTTCTTAAAAAAAAGAAGAAAAAAAAAGTTCTTTTCAGAACTAACTCCAATTCTCATCAAAGAGCTATATTCTTAAAAAAATGAAAAAGAGTAAGTGAAATGGAGTGCATTGATAATGGAAAGGAAAATGAGTAAGAAAGAACAGAAAGGTATGAGAGGAGAAAGGAAGTGATGTAGGGGGACTGAAAAAAGGTGAGTATTGGGAAGGAAAGTAAGGAGAAGAAGAGTGAATATGGGGAATGTGTATATTCAAAGAAAATGTTGAAAAGGAACGGGGGTGTGGAAGGGTAAGAAAAGATGCATTGCTGGAGTTGAAGACTGAAGGCCTCATTTATGAAGCCATGCGTCACTTTAACGCCACCAGAGCGTCACTTTTTGTGACGCATCAGTACAGTAAAAAATGCACCTTGTTCAGTCATATTTACAAAGTGGCGCATCAAGGTAGATGCGTCACTTTGTAAGCCCCAGCGCCACATTATTCCTACGTCAGGTGTAATGTATGCAAAAAGGACGTCTTGACGCAAGAAAGGGTCGTAGAGGTGACACAGTGAAATCTATGAGATATCACTGCGTCACTTTTATGACGCTGTTGCGTCCAAATATTACGCCTGTTTCACAGCAGACGTGCAGGACCTTTCACATGGGGCCTGGCCCCATGTGAAAGGATGCATTGCTGGAGTTGCATCATTTTTGAGACACACTCCAGCAATACATCACTTTTGCGCTTACAGATACGTCTGAAATACTGACGTATCTGTAAGAACTTCCAACATAATACGTCATAAATTTAATATGACGCATGAGTAGAAGACTAAAGGCCTCATTTATGAGGCCATGTGTCACTTTAACGCCACCGGTGCGTCACTTTTTGTGACGTACCAGTGCTGTAAATAATGCACCTTTATCAGTCATATTTACAAAGTGACGCATCTAGGTAGACGTGTCACTTTGTTAGCCCCTGCGCCACATTAAACCCACGTCAGGTGTAATGTATGCAAAAGGGACGTATTGACGCAAGAAAGGGTCGTAGAGGTGAT
This sequence comes from Lissotriton vulgaris, assembly GCF_964263255.1. NCBI lineage: Eukaryota > Metazoa > Chordata > Amphibia > Caudata > Salamandridae > Lissotriton > Lissotriton vulgaris. The sequence goes on along the minus strand of NC_141688.1, from coordinate 250,206,261 downwards.
GCAGTGAAATCTATGAGATATCACTGCATCACTTTTATGACGCTGTTGCTTCCAAATATTACGCCTGTTTCACAGCAGGTGTGCAGGCCCTTTCACATGGGGCTTGGCACCATGTGAAAGGATGCATTGCTGGAGTTGCTTCATTTTTGTGACACACTCCAGCAATGCATCACTTTTGCGCTTACAGATACGTCTGAAATACTGACGTATCTGTAAGAACTTCCAACATAATACGTCATAAATTTAATATGACGCATGAGTAGAAGACTGAAGGACTCATTTATGAGGCCATGCGTCACTTTAACGCCACCGGAGCGTCACTTTTTGTGACGCACCAGTGCTGTAAAAAATGCACCTTATTAAGTCATATTTACAAAGTGACGCATCTAGGTAGTTGCGTCACTTTGTAAGCCCCTGCGCCACATTATTCCTACATCAGGTGTAATGTATGAAAAAGGGACGTATTGACGCAAGAAAGGGTCCTAGAGGTGACACAGTGAATAAACTAGGGGCCTCATTTATGAAAAGTGACGCATCGCTGCGTGAAAACAGCGATGCGTCACTTTTCAGTGTGCACTCCTTATGACATTCCTATTGCGTCTTATTTAATGTATGACGAATCATGTCGCAAGGAGTTACAGATACGTCAGTATTTCTGACGTATCTGTAAGCGCAAAAGTGACGCATTGCTGGAGTGTGTCACAAAAGTGACGCAACTCCAGTAATGCGTCCTTTCACATGGGGAAAGCCCCACGTGAAAGGGCTTGAGTCAGTCTTAGGCCTGCTGTGAGGCAGGCGCAAGATTTTGACGCAACAGCGTCCTAAAAGTGATGCAGTGAAATATCATAGATTTCACTGCGTCACTATTACGAGGCTTTTTGCGGGGGAACGCCCCCTTTGCATACATTATACCTGACGCAGGTATAATGTGGCGCAGGGGTTTAAAAGGTGACGCATCTACCTAGATGCGTCACTTTTTAAATATGGCGCAACGAGGCGCATTTTTTACACCGCTGGTGCGTCACAAAAAGTGATGCACCGGTGGCTCAAAACTGTTGCAAGGCCTTCATAAATAAGGCACTGGATTTTCCCCATGCTTCGCTCCCCGGTCCGCTTCCCGGTGCGCTTACCGGGCGCTCCCCCAACCATAGGTTTCACACCAGTTATAGTTAGGTGGAAATGTTACTCGCATAAAACCATTGAAATTCCCACGTTATAGTTAGTTGGACTCACTATAACTTGCATGTGCAATGCACTGCTGATGACGTCTCATATTACATCACTCATGACATGGCCATCCTTGTGACAGTGTGACAGACCTACTTTCTGTGTAATGTAACCCTTGAAACACATATTCAAAAATAGAAAAAAACATTTTCGAAACAATGGAGATACCCATACCAGTTACAACAACCAATTCAGTAATACCACCATCTATAGACACATCCACTCATTCACCAACAGTTCCTTATAGTCACTCATACATATATTCACTCATCATATGTAGTGAAACACCTATACATCCTGTTACACACTGACAATCATCCAAAAGTAACTCACACACATTCTCACACATGCAAATAAACTTTTGAACATCCATTTATTTGCATATACAGCTATACACACACTACCACCTTACTTCTTAGGAAACTTACACATACTTACTCTCTTAAACAATAACTTATAGAAACACATACTTATTTAAACAGGAACTCTTACAATCTCTTTCTCTCACATATACTCACTATACTAAAATTTCCAGCTAACTATAACTAGTGTGAAACCTGTGGTTTTTTCAGTGAATTTGAAAGGTTTTTTAAATGCTAATTCCTAACTATAACTGGTGTGAAACCCATGTTTTTTTCAGTGAATTTCATAGGTTTTTTAATAGTAAATTTTTATAGCTATGAAATATAATATTTTTTTTAATGAATCCTATATTGTATATTTATGTATTACTATTTTTTATATGTATATTCTTCATTTTTTTTGCCCTGGAGCGCTTCCGGTGCGCATCCCGGTGAGCGCGCCGGTAAGCGCAGTCTTGCGGCATGCCCCAGGGTGCGTACCGGTGAGTGTCCCGTTAGCGCTATTGCCGCGAACGAAAACATCATCGTGACGTATCGCGTAGCCGCGTCCGCGTGATACGCACGGCGTAAGCGTACCTGGAAACATCCACGCGCATACGAACGCGCTAGGGGCGCGGAGCGTAAGCGCGTCGGGTCATGTGACCTGAAAATAACACTTTTCATTGGTTCAGAATAGTTTTGGTTTCCAAATGATGACAGCCTGGCTCATGTGACCTAAAAATAACACTTTTCATTGGTTCAGAACAGTTTTGTTTTCCAAATGATGAAAGCCCCCACCTTTTTTCCTCATTCTCACTTTATTCTTTGAGTGAGAAAGACCTGCTACTATTGATAGAGAAATGGCTACAGTAGCAGCAGCAGCTGGAGCATCTGCACCACCACCACCACCACCACCACCACAACGACCACCACAACATCACATTGACGGTGAAGAAGAAGAGGAGGAGGAGGAGGAGGAGGAGGAGGAGGAGAGAAGGCAGTTCCTGCCTGAAGACAATCCCCCATATAAACCTAAGGAGCACTCTATATGGGAGTTTTTTTAAATCCTAAGGGGTTTCAAAAAAGTTAATGCTGCAAAGGTGACCTGTCTCATCTGTGGCGCTGAACTTTCCAGGGGAAACCCTGCAAAAAAATATTAATTTGGGAATCACACAATGCTACGCCACATGCAACGAAAGCACCCCAATAACTATTCTGCAGCAGAGGTCAGAGAACTGACCAAAAACCCTCCCCAATCTTCTCCGACCACCTCTGAACAACCCACTCCATCGGGTCCTGAAACTAGAGAGATGGTCCCATGCATCCAACGCCAGTTTGGAGACTACAAGATTACTTGTATATTTTGTGGGACTACCATTTCTTATGGGGAGCAGAGCATCAAACTTATAAACCGTGCTGGAGACAACCACCGGTGCCGAAAGAAGCCTTAATTTTTTCCTGTTTTTTTTTGCTCCAGTTGAACTCTTTACAATTCCCTGTTTTTTGTTTGTCCCCATAAAAAATACAAAAAAATATAAAACTGTTCATTAAAGCCATAAAAAGTATAAAATGTTCCAAAAAACAAAAAAAATATAAAACAACAAAAAGAAGAAAAAAAAACAGTTCTTTTTAGACCTACCTCCAATTTATAAAAAAAGGCTACATTTTTTAAAAACACTATAATTCTTTTTTCCCCACGGTAAGCTCTCCGGTCCGCTCCCCGGATGCGCGTACCGGGTGCTCCCCCTGCGCAAATCGAAAACAAAATGTTTTTGCCCCGCTGGGCCCTTTTATGGCCCCCACATCAAACCTAGGGGGTCAGGGGGGGTCTATCCTGCCCCCTTTTGGTTATTTCCCTCTTCGTTTTTGCCACCTCTTGTGTCTCGATCCTACCGAGACATAAGATGGCGGGCACTCCAGACTGTTTGGAATGTTTAAAGACACCTGAGAGCCAATCAGCTTTCCGCGCGCAAACTCGCATAGCTCGCTGGTTCGAGCCCCGGTGCGCGTACCGGGGCCCGCTTATAGCTATATATATTTTTTTGAACCTAAATTACTCAAAATCCACTGGAGCACATATCTTGAGACATAGCAAAGGCATATCGGGCTACCAGTCCCTACAATTTTGCCAAGTTTCGTGGAAATCCAGAGTGCCGCGAGGCAAATTTGAGGAAATTTTCAGGCAGATTCCTCAACCGGCGCCAAAGTTATTCCCAATAGAATGTTGCGATTTCCCTATTGAAAATAATCCTAACTATAACTACCTACTGGCCACCGCCAGTAGGTAAAATACATATACATATACTGCAGTTGATGCTGTTTCACAGAGGACAATGTTGAGTGTTTTAATCAGGTTTGACATAATTTACTAACCGAGTAAGTAGTGACTGACTGGGAATTAGAAAAACCTGTGTATAGCCAGGGGCCTTGCAATGGAAACGCAGTAGGCATGAATACAAGCTTGTCTGCCAGACGAACCAAACCTAGGAGGGTCTAAAGCAGAAATTTTAAAAGTAACATTCTGGAATAAGGACTGCAAGTTGTCCTTGGAATAATCAGTATGATTGGTCCAGTTCTGATATGCAGCCAGAGTGGGAATGTCAGGGTCATTCATTTGCTTTGAAGTAGCCAATCCAAAGCACGTAGGTTGATACACCGAATCATTCAAAAATAAAATCGGAGCAGGAATAAGGCACACATGATACTAATCTTCAGTGTCTGGAACCAGGGTCTGGAACCCCACACAGATTTAAGATCTATTGAGTCCTTCCACAGATCATTGTCACCCACTGACAAATGATTAACAAAAGATAAGGAATACACTAATTTGGTGTGGGTGAGATTCACTTTAGAAATTGACAAAAAAATTAATTTAAAACAAAAGGATTCCGGTTTGGATTTATCAAAATCAGTAAAATTTGTAATTTTTTTCAAAAGGTTTTGGTGCTACCCTCCAATGGAGCCGGGCAATGTTTCCTCTGTGTGAAATTAAAAACATTTCTAAATGTATTAGCTTTTGAAGGCCATAATACTGGCAGCAAAATAAATCAGCATAATTTGCAGTATTCAAATACAAATCTTCAGCATTAAAAGCAGCATAGTACTTAAAATCTGAGATTGTATAGCATGTACGTGCCAATCATCAGATAGTATATTGTGCTGCACTATATCACCCATGGAAACATGAAGTACATTTGGCACGTTAATTATCTCTGTAGGGCCATGAATCTGAAAATCCGCTGCATCCCAAACTATGCCATCCGCAACTTGCCAGGCGGAGATGTTGACAGAAGTCAGGTGCTTTTTCATAATGTGGGGCCAAAGTTCCATCCACCAGTTTCACAGCAGAGCGTTCTGGAATGTAGTGACCATGAGAAGGAAAGAGAATGTCTCAAATCCAAGTGACATGAAAAGAAAATTGCAAAAAGGACCATCCAAATGTATGTCCAAGGCGGAATCAAATAAGTTTGTTTAAACGAGCCCACACAAATTGAGAATTTGGAGGCAGTTACTGATAATGTAGAGTCTGAGTCAAAAGAGAAACGTGACTGTTGAAGGGTATCAAACTGCAACCCAGGTGACGACTCGGTTGCAGGAAAAATATACTCATTTTCCTCATTTAGACAGAAGTAAGGAGGTTTAGCAAAGGGTTACTGACAGAGTCCATTTCTATGGCTGTATCAGGCTGCGAGTTGTTTAAGAAACACCCAACACTGGATTCCTGGATAGCGATGTACATGAAGACGCTGGTGTTAAACTATTCAGGATTGGCCAGATGTTGTAACCTGACATTTTCCACAGAGATGTTTCTGTTGTCTTTTTACCAGCAAGTGGTGGTAAAATGACTGTATGAGTTCCCTTCACGCCAGGCACTGGGACAGGTGCACGATAAGAGGGGCCAAACTCTTTTTTTGTTTTCCACTTTCTCTGGGACCAAGTCTTCGATTTTGGGTAGCCAGCCAACTACCGGAATCTGCAGTGCTGCATCAGTGGCAAATGTTCCTTTGCAAGACTGTCCAGGGTCTCTTGTAGCTCCTGTAATACAGAAGAATGATTATCTACTTCAAAGGATGCAGCAGGGGCCGCAATGTCTAGACCATCAAGGTCTGCACAAACATTTTTATGCCAAAGAGCATTTTGTATGTGGTCTGCCCACCCTGAGATCTTCTAGGGAGGTATTTATTGCACGTTGTAAGCTATACAAATTGGCTAACCAGTTTCTACCAGTACCTAGGACCCTACCTGTCAATTATCGCTTTAAGGCATGGTTTATTCGCTCCATAACTGAATTACCCTCAGGCCTCTATTTAGATGTTAACTTGACCTGCACCCCCAAAGCCCCCATGGCTTCCTTGTACGCCTTAGAGGCAAACACAGGACCCTGGTCAGAATGGAAAGTGCCACATGCAAAAATTCCCACAAAGACACGCAAATCCCTGACGACAGCTCGAGCGTCAGCACTTCATTGTGGCCACACCCAAAGAAAATGTGTGCACAAATCAACTGCAACTAAGATGTATTTATAGGCAGTATCTGAAGAAAATGGACCGCAGTGACCTGAATAAATACATCCAAAAGCTCTATTAGGAATACACAGCGGTGGTTGTGGTGGTCGTGCTACTGTAGACAGCTTAATCTGTTGGCAAATGTCACATAAAAGCACATAATTACAGGTTTGTTTATGCAACCCACACCACCAGAAACACTGCTGAAAGATTGAAATAGTGGCAGACACTCCAGCACAGGCCGAAGCCAAGCCTTAAGGTGCGGCTGTAGTCAGTGAAAGTATGCAGTCTGCATTGGAAATCAACTTGCCACCAACGTCGTTAATCCTCACATAAGTAACTTTATCGGGACTTAAGTGATAAGATTACTTGGAAGGGAAACCCTGAGGGTAAATGCCATCCTTCACTGTAGCAGCAATAGCTGCAAAGATGTCATTATCAAACCTATTCATGGATCTTATAACTGCTGCAACTGTAAATGTGGCTACTGCTAATTTAGCTGCTTCATCAGCGAAACTTTTGCCAACTACTTTATCTGTCTTGCTTTCTTCTTTCTTGAAGCAGAGAGCTCTTTCCTTTGGACTTCCACTGCTGGGGGAGGCGTCCTTTCTGAGAACTTTTAGGAATGCTACAGGAGTTGGAACTTGTGGCGTAAGTTTCTGGCGAGGGGCGCCTACACAGTTTTAGCACATGCAGGGTAACCTCTGCTGCTCGGGGTGTAGCCATTCGGATTAAAAAGCCCCCCCTACGAGGTAACACGTACATGGACGGACCCCCAGGGAATGTACGTGAGCGTGACAGGCACATGGGGAGATGGAATGTCACTATTGTATCAGTTTATGCCTCTCCAAAGCTACAGGCAAGGACTCTCCATGGGGTGACAGATATCCTACTGGAGACAACGGGTATGTTGTATATTATTGGGGCGATTTTAACGATGTAATGTCCATTCCTAAGGACTGTTCCGGGGACCACGCAGACCCCCCTCCCATTACACAATTGGCTCGACTGACGGACACCCTTGGTTTGGTGGGCGTATGGCTATACTTGCATCCAGATGCACAACAGTACTCATATTATTCTGGGACGCACAGGTTTCACTCACGACAGGACTATGTCTTTCTCCCCAGAGGTGCCATTGGGAACATCAAGGAGGCGGAAAATCCAGCCTGTGGAATCTCTGACCACTTACTATTGCTTGTTAAGAGGGGAGAGAGGCCCCCACTAGGACAAGGGTATTGGAGACTATCGGCCTGAGATCTACAGAACAAAGAGATTTTACAGGGACTCCTGGTCGACACGAAAGTTTATTTTTACGAAGAATGGGGTATAGTGTAGCCAGTTGTGATATTGTGGGAGGCCTATATGATGGTGCTACGCAATAGGACCCAAAATCGAAAAGCTTAGCAAAAGCGGAAAGCACAAGAAGAGCTTGCCACAGTGGAAACTCTAATTTTGGCGCTAGAACAGCGCTACCTCACAGGCAAAGACCCACAGGTTCTCTGACAACTTAGGGACACACAACAGCTCTACAGGGCTTTATGATGTGGGGGATAAGTGTGGCAAGCTATTGGCTTGACTTAGTCGCAAGGAAGTGGAAGCCCGGTGGTAGAGAAAAGTAGTAGATCTGCAGGGAAGGATGCAGGGGGGAGACGAACAAATAGTACAGACGTTCGCCTCCTATTTTTAGAATTTCTAAAAGGCCCAGGAGCTGGGAACCGCATTGGAGATTTTAATATACCTGGAAACTATCCAGACCTCGAGCCTGGATGATGCCCCACTGGGCTAAGTTTGCGCACGACAAGACGCCTTTCATTCATTCATTCATGAGATAGAAGGGCTGGAATTAGACATAATGGTTGACGAACTTAAAAACGCAATAACAAAATTGCATCCTGGGAAGTCCCCAGGCCTAAACGGACTTCATGTGGAATTTTATAAGAAAGAAAAAAAAACTTTTGGCTGTGCACCTCTTGCCGTTGTTCCGAGACGCGGCTCAGGACAGGGTCCTACCTCTAGATCTCCGGATGGCCACAATTGTCCCCATCTACAAACCGGGGAAACCCCCTGAAGATTGCACTTCCTATCACCCAATCTCACTCCTAAACATAGAGGTCAAACTCCTGGCAACTGTACTGGCTCTCTGTCTCCGCCAGGTCAACAAGGCCCTTGTGCATCAAGATCTAACGGGTTTCCTACCCTGTCGGGTGACTAGACAAAACTTGTGCAGGACCCATAATTGACTCATGGAGGTGCAGGATCGTGAAGATCCCCATATGTTCCTCTTCCTTAGAAGCTGAAAAAGCATGTGACGCTGTGCATTGGCCTTTTCTAGAGGCTCCTCTAGTTAAGTTTGGTATTGGCCCCAAGTTACGATAATGGATCAGTCTTCTGTATGTAGACCCTCACGCTCGGGTAAAGGTGAATGGACTACTGTCAGATGACTTTCCTAACAGACAGGGAACCGGCCAGGGATGCCCGCTGTCCCCCCTACTTTTGGCCCTCACAATAGAAATAGTGGCTCGCAAGATTTGACAGAAAGTGGAGATACGAGGGTTCCAAATCACACCGAGACATGGGGGAAGAAAAGATTTCACTATATGCAGACCACATCTTGTTATATGTTACCCGACCGGATGACACAATCCCCGACACCATCCCCGCCCTGTGTGAGCTAATGGGCAGATAATGGTCCTTTTTGGGATATGCCATAAACTGGCATAATTTGGTCATATATAGCCCAAGAGTCCTGAGGTTTGGCCCTCTCTTCCTGGGGCCCTTCAGGTAGCGCAGACATGTTTACTTATTTTGGGATTTATCTCACCAGGGACAGAAAACTCTCATATCAAAATATCAAAATAATATTCAGCGGGTCATAACTAACTTTGCAGATGATGCGCTAAAGTGGAAAGCACTTCAGCTCACGCTCCGTAGTTGGGCTGCGATTTTCAAAATGATTACCTTGCCCCGTTTCCTATATGCCCTTTAAAATGAGTATTTCACCCTCTCAAGGCAGACATTCCGGGTGATAGACGCGGAAATTACGCTCCGTGCTGTGGCTCGGGAAGCAACTGAGGATTGCACTAAGCACGCTACAGCAGAACCAATATAATAGAGGGATATCCTTACCAGATATTACGGTGTACTATTGGACGGAACATTTGACACCGGTGAACAAATGGATCCACACTTCCGCAGATCAACCCACTTTTAGGCTAGAGAGAGACACCATGTCAAAACGTACATACTTATATTACCTTTATGAGGGGCGAGGTAGGAATCGCCTACTCCCGGCCACACAAGTTACACCAGAGCAACTAAGGTAATGGGCTGTGCACACAAACCAACAAAGCAGACACTAATTTGGCACTGCACCTGGTTGAAGGAGCTCCACAAAATGAGGGGCTTTGGATGCCAACGGCATCTCTATTATAGGCGATGTATTGGCCACGGGAGAACTTAAGAATTTCAGGACACTAGCGACAGAGTATGGTTACACACTACCCAATATTTTAAAATATGCGCAGCTGAGACATGCCTAGAAAGCCAAACGCTCCCTCTGCTCTTCTATGCCGCACTATGCACCGTTGGAGGGGTGCCTATTGCAGGAACAGGTATCCCACAAGGCAGTCTCCCTTGTCAGGATTCCGGCAGGTTGTGCCTACCTCGCAGCTAGACAAACTACACTTCCCAGAAGGCGGCCTAGAATTGGAAGATTTAGGAGCGCGTGTTGCGCAGGAAGTTGCGTGTAATATGCTCCTGCTACATTGATTCTCTCTCGGCTGAGAGAGGAGGACGTTGCCAGAGGACTTCCAGAGTGCGGAGTCTTTTATCTTGTTCCTGCCCAAGCCGTACGTGAGTACCGTGGGGGCTTACCTGTTGGGTGGAGTTGAGCGGAATATGGAGGTAGCCAATTACCACATATTACCGTATACATTGTTTGTTGGCAATCAAAGGTTTGGCGGCTTGCTAAACAAAGCAGTGTCAGTTAACCACGTGTTATAGTGAAGCCGGTTTATTTCAAGGACTTTTACTCATCCACAGCAGCGGAGTACGTAGAGGAAATAATGACAACTATGGATGATGTTCTCCAAGCACTAATTTTAGTGCAACAAGAATTGGCATCCTCAAAGGCTGAAACTGCAGCTTTAAAGGAGAAAGTAGAAAAATTGTCTAGAAACCCATTTGATGTTAACCCAGGTACCTCCCAGATCCAGCTAAAGTACAAGTGTTTCTGACTCAAATAATGTTACACTTGTCCTGCAAACCAGCCTCTTTCCCCAACGACCACTTGAGAGTAGCATTTGCTATTTCATACTTAATAGAAGATGCCGCCAATTGGGCAGTCCCTTTAGTCCGAAATAACGATGCAGTATTATCAGATTGGGCTGCTTTTAGGGCAGAGTTCGAGAGGGTTTTCGATCGCAGAGCCACCACCTTTAGTGCTGACAGAGAATTATTGGAGCTCAAACAAGGGAGAGGTGATTTGGGTACTCATCTAACCACCTTCAATAGATTGGTGGCTGAAACAGCTTGGCCGAAGTAAAAGAGAATGTCCTTGTTTTACCAGGGTCTTAAAGAGGAGCGGAAGGACGTGTTAGCACAAATAGATCCCCAGCCCTCAAATTGCAGGGACATGATAAATTTGACATTAAGGTTGGATGGGAGAATGATGGAGAGAAGGGGTGATTGACGTAGGTCGGAAAAGGGATCTTATAGAACAGAGCGACCTGTACGTAGATTAATGGCTAGTCTCAAAACACCTGCTGAACCGATGGAAATAGGAGCCATTCGTATGCCTTTGCCCAAAGAAGAAAGAGACACCCAAAAGGTACAAGGCTTATGTATGTACTGTGGGAAAAAAGGCCACTATGTCAGAGAATTTCCTACTAAACCTGAGGCTTCAGAAGCCTGGTCCCAAAATAAAAGGGTGGCCTCTTCCTCTTCCAATTTTCTGATCCTTTCAGGGGATTCTCCCGTTGTTAGAGGGATAAACAAAGTTTTGCAACTCCCCTCTTTGGCTACTTCTGACTTTTAAATACGAATCACATATATTACTTCCTATGGACCTTGTGCATAGCGATCAGTCACACAAGGTTCATGTATGTTGAATTCCGGGGCCACTGGTAATTTTATTGACAGTGACTTGGTCACGCATTTTGAGCTACAGAGGGTACGCCGAAAAACAGCAGAAGAAGTATTTGCTGTAGATGGTAAACCTCTGAAGTCCAGTTTGGTAGTTGAACAAACAAAAATCGTTCTGTTGACTTTGAACATGGCTAAGTGGAGGCATACGGAAAGATTGTCTCTTAATATACTTGAAGCCCCACAATATGAGGTAATACTGGGGATGCCTTGGTTGTGTCATCACAATCCTACCATAGACTGGAAGACTAAATCTGCCCAGTTACTTTCAGAGGAATGCCTAAAGCACATAGTACCACTCTAACAGACCCCAGCTGTGGCCTTATTACATTCTTATATAGTGGCCACAGCAGCAGAAAAAGAAGTCACATTGCCCTTGGATTATGTTCAATTTGAGGATGTTTTTAGTGAGGTGCAGGCTGAGCAATTACCCCCTCATAGGGAATATGACTGCAGAAGAGATCTTGTTGTGGGAGCCACTATACCAGCCTGTAGAATATATGCACTGTCTGAGCCAGAAACTAAGGACTTGCGTGAATACTTGGTTCACTATTTGGAAATAGGATTTATTAGGCCTTCACGGTCCCCTGCTGCTTCCCCTCTCTTTTTTTTATCTCGAAGGCCAATGGTGACCTCAGGGCTTCTTATTTTGATTATAGAGTACTAAACAAGAATACGGTGTGAAACAGTTACCCCCTGCCTCTAATCTCAGTTTTGCTCAATCAAGTAAGAGAGGCTCAGATATACATACGTTTAGATCTGAGAGTGGTGTATTATTTGGTGCGTGTCAAAAGTGGGGATGAATGGAAGACAGCATTTAAGACAAGATACTGCTTGTTTGAATATACGGTCATGCCGTTTGGGCTTTGCAATGTACCGGCGGTGTTTCGATATTTTTTTAATGATGTGCTTAAGGAATATGTGGATGTGTTTCTTGTTGTATGTATAGATGACATCCTCATCTATTCTGGATCTACGGAGTAACATGGCAGTCATGTGATCAAATTGCTGTTTAAGTTACGTACTCACAGGCTTTTTTTAAACTCAGCAAATGTGAGTTTGGGGTAAGGCGGGTCGAATTTTTAGGAGTTATGGTTTGCTCAGAAGGACTGCACATGGCAGGAAGAAAAGTCGTAGCCGTACAAGAATGGCCAACCCCAAAAAATGTGCGAGTTGTTCAGTGTTTCTTGGGCTATGCGAACTACTACCGGAGGTTTATTCTCCAATTCTCCCAGGTAGCTGTCCCAATCACCAGGCTTCTTATGAAAGGAAGTACCTTTTAGTGGACCAAGGAGGCTGCAGAAGCGTTTGAATACCTAAAAAAGGCATTTACAGCTCATCCTCGTCCTGAGAATCCTTTCATAGTAGAGGCTAATGCTTCTGATGAGTCAATTGGGACCATTTTGTCTCAAAGAAATCCCAGTACTGGCCAACTACATCTTGTGGCATGTCTATAGAGTAAATTGTATCTTGCAGAGAGGAACTATACTATTGCCGAGAAGGAGTTGTTGGCAATTAAAAAGGCTTTTGAGGAATGGAGACATTACTTGTGGGGGGCCTGCCATCCTATCACAGTTTATACTGATCACAGAAACTTACAGTACATGAAATCTGCTCAACATCTCTCTCAAAGGCAAATGAGATGGATGTTGTTCTTTGCGGAATATGATTTTGTGGTAACATTTCGACCTGGAGCAGATAACCGTAAAGCAGATTACTTGTCTAGATTGGAGTCGAAAGAAATCCCTCTTTAAGTCTCCAAACCAAAGGCTAATATTGAACCTGCAAAGGTGCTGTGTGTGGTCACAGTAGAAAACTTTCTTGATGAGTAGAGGAAACATCTTACTATTCATGCTTGGGAAGCTTGGGCAACAGAGGAGAATGAACGTATAGTGAGACAAGGGTTGCCATTCCGAGGAGAGAAGTTGTTCCTTCCTTCCATCGACCTACAAAAAAAGGCTTTTCTGTGGTGACATTTGTCCCCGTTAGCAGGTCATCCTGGAAAGAGAAAAACCCAGCAGCTGGTACAACATTCTTTCTGGTGGCCTAAGCTCAACACTGATGTAGTTGCATGGGTAGCCAAATGTGAGGAATGCGCTGGATCCAAGAATGAGACTGTTGGTAAGAAAGATAAACTCATACCCTTGCCTACCCCACGTTACCCATGGCAAAACATTAGTTTGGATTTTATCCCTGGATTACCTGTGGAGTAGGGTTATTTAGCTGTCCTAGTGGTTATTGACAGTCTAACTAAGATGGGACACTTCGTTCCTTGGGTAAACCTTCCTACGGCTAGTCAAACAGCTCAGTTGCTGTTGTCTAACGTCATTCCAATACATGGACTGCCTGAAATCATAGTTTCCGATAGGGTACCCCAGTTTATAGCCAGGTTTTGTAAAATATGGTGCAAGGCTTTGCACATTGAACCATCACTGTCAACCAGTTTTCACCCTCAGACAGATGGACAAATGGAGAGGTTGAATCAGACCTTAAAGAAATATCTCAGGTACTACGCAAAGGAAGCCCAGTAGTCAAGGGTAGACATGCTGTGAATGGCGGAACTGGCCTACAACAATGCTTGGCATAGTTCTATCGGTTTGTCACCTTTCCATGCCACCTATGGTTATGATGCTCGGATACTACCTATTAATATTCCCACAGAGGTGGTCAATCAGCCTGTGGTCTTGTCCCAAGTCAAGAGGCTTCATGCTCTACAACGCAAGGTCCGGAATCACCTGGTTAAGGCCAAAGGAGAATACAATCAATGGTAGGATCATCATAGGCGTGAAGGGCCTGAGTATTGAGTGTCAGATGAGGTGTGGTTGTCCACCAGAAACATACATTTTAAGTTGCGTAACATTTTTGATCCCAGATTTATCGGCACTCACACGGTTATAAGACAAATCAACACTGTCACGTACAAGCTGAGGTTGCCTGGATCTCTGCGGATCCACCCTGTGTTTCATTGCAATCTGTTGAAACCAGCCTTGGGGGCCCGTTGACAAGCTCCACCCCCGGTGGTCTGTGATGGGGGATTGGAATATGAGGTCCGAAGCATTCGGGATTCCAAAATACGGCGAGGGGTGCTGTGGTACTTGGTATCGTGGAAGCGTTACGATGCTGAAGATGACTCATGGGAATCCTGCCATAATGTGCATGCTCCGGTTTCTGTTCATTCTTTTCACAGGCATTTCCCTATGAAGCCTGGACCAAGGAGGCGCTAGGGTAGGGGGATATACTGTCAGGATTCCAGCAAGTTGTGCCTACCTCGTAGCTAAACAAACTAAACTTCCCAGAAGGCGGATTAGGAATTGGGAGATTTAGGAGCGTGTGCCGCGCAGGAAATTCCGCAGAATCTGTTCCTGCTACAATGATTCTCTCTCGGCTGAGAGAGGAGGACGTTGCCAGAGGACTTCCAGAGTGCAGAGTTTTCTTTTATCTTGTTCCTGCCCAAGCCGCCCGTGAGTACCGTGGGGGCTTACCTGTTGAGTTTAGTGGAGCAGAATATGGTGGTAGCCAATTACCGCGTATTACCGTATACATTGTTTGTTGGCATAAAAGCTTTGGCGGTGTCCGTTTACCATGTGTTATAGTGATGCCGGTTTATTTCAAGGACTTTTACTCATCCACGGCAGCGGAGTACGGCGGTGGTCGCAACTGCATACTTCCGTGTGCCGATTCTGTTCTGGTGATATTTTGAGTTCTTCCCCGCAACGGATTACGGCGGTCACTAAACCTCGTACTACCGGGATCAGCCATTGTTCTCCTTTGTAAGGACTTCAATTTAGCAGTTAAGTACAGTGGTGGCCACAAATGCGTACTTCCGTGTGCATAGACTTTGCTTATCTGTGTTTACATGGAATACAGCGGCGGTTGCAACCACGTATTCCTGTGTGTAGATTTGTTGGTTATTCTATTTGGGTTTAACCCTTGAGCGCTTTGATATATATATATACATATTTCTCAGCCTCATACAAGTGATAACTCATTGTTCCGAGGTGAAGTTAACCCTGTACGAAGAAAGCTAATACTGGGGTGTTAAGATTTCAGTCACTAGTCTCTATGTTTCCTTATGGGTCTGTTGCTGAACTGCTATAGGTAGGTGATACCATGATTGAACCATATATCTGAACTCAGAGGAGTGAATGGTTTGGAATTAATGATATGAAAGCTTTTGTTTCAGGTCATGTATTTATTGTATACTATATCTTCAGTGGCTATTCGCTCAGGTACCTATATATTATTGTTTAGTGAGAATTATATGAGCGTAAGTTATCTACCGGTGTTAACCCATATCATTTGTTGTTTTAGGTCCTATTTTTCTGCTGTCCCTTCCCCCTCCTTTCCCTCGCCTGATAATTTGAATGCCCTGTGGATAACTTCTTATCAGTGACTGGGTAATATCAGGAGGTGGACCATACATTTTGCTGCAACTGAATCCCGCGGAGCTGGGCCTGACATCCCTAACATGCAAGACAGACTGGGGAAACTGAGGGAAACATGGGAACAGAACCTGGGTGCATTAGAAACAGTTGACTGGGAGGCAGCCCTGATGCACCACAGAGAAGGGGCCAATAAATCTCGCCTTTGACTCATCCAATATAAGATACTGCACAGAGTACACTATGATAGGGCCTGACTCCATCGCATGGGTCAAGCCAGCGAACCGCCATGCCTGAGATGCAGAGAGCCACAGAGGTACTTTTATCACACTATCTGGGACTGCCCCATCATCCACGCCTACTGAGTACAAGTATTGGGTGAAACATTACCCCTAGATCCCAAATTTATACTATTGGGCATACCGGGAGATGTTGATTTGGGCCTCCTGCAGCTTATCTTTGCACTTCTGGCACTGGTGGTAGCGAAATGAGACGTGGCCCACACTTGGGGGGGTAATGTTACCTCCCGAGCTAAAAGAGTGAAAGAAGGGGATGAACATGAATATGGCAGCAGAAAGAGTCACATACAGAGCGAGGGGGTGCCCGCTGAAGTTCCATAAGGTGTGGGGGAAATGGAGAAAATACTATGAGATTGATGGAGGGCTGGGATCCGAATAGCCAGCCACTGCTCTGGGGTCATGACGTATTTCTACTGAAGGGGCCACTTGGCCTGTTTCTCAGACCCTCGGGGAAGATGAGTGACGTGGGGAAGACCTTGCTAGAATTAATAATTGCTTTGGGGACTACAGATCTCCCTGGCCCGTGAAGGACTGGGCTAATTTAAGGCCCAGCGGTGCCAGGGGACAACACCTGAAACCTTCGTGGATATACCTGTTCCAGCGTACAAATCACAGAGACACGGGACACTTCCTTCGACGTCAAAGATCAACGTTTATTTACTGCAGGAACACAGAAATCGCTAGAAGTACAACAGAGTGTAGGTTCAGAGAGTCTGCTTCGAATTGCAAAAGTGGATTGCTCCTTTTATACACATTTTCGTCAGTGCACAACGTAACAAACAAAAGGTTACAACTCAGTTCCCACAGTAAACTTCAAAAGGATCGCATTCATGTTTTCAGAAGCCCGGAACATAATTACAGTAACATGTCGGTTCCCAACTGTAAAAGCACGCTATCCCACCATTAGGCACATTCCATTCTAGTCGTAAACGAGCTAAGAGAAGGGACAAGAACAGGTGCAAGGAAAACAAAGACAGACAACAGATTGAAAAGAGTGTAGGGGCAATATTGTAAGTATAATCACAGGATCAAAGGATCCAAGCCTACCGCATGCAAGGCTGAAACAATAGACTGGCACGGCAAGATGAGCCTCGAGCGGAGCCATCTGCCTTTGCCGTGTCATCTCCCTAGCCATAAAGGCACACTCAAAGGAATATGCATCTTCCGCAAGAGTTTAAGAGTCCCAGGGTCATGAAGCGGACATTGTCCGTTCGCCGGCTACGTGAGGGCAAGAAACAAAATGGATGCCGTATCTAAAATGGAACCCGAGGGTTCAGATGGTGAAACCCGTAAATAAGACGAACCCTTCGGAACAGTGTAGTGAAAACACGTACATCTACTAAGCTCATCATTTGCGGTTCGTAGATACCAAACTCGTCCATATCCGATCAAGCCCAAAACGTCGTACGATTCTCACGGAACCACAGACGCTCCTTTTGCCCTCATGTAGGCAAGCACTAGTCGATATCAGAATTATTATCGATATTCATCAGATCGTTTAGATGTTGCTGGAACATTATTCTATCCATCAATGTCTCTCTGGTAACAGATGGCCCAAAGGCCACATAAGGCTGGACCACACTGCACACAAAGACAACACGTGAACAGAAACGTCACAACAACTCCTACAATCATCAGAATCTTCCAACCCCAAGTCGACATCAGACCCCAAAACCATCCTAGAAGCGTCCAATCACCTTCGTCCACGTGTATGGACTCGGAGATTTTATTCAACTTCGAGATGGCTTGATAAACAGTTGGAGCGTTATCAGGTATGAAAATACAGCAGCTCGAATGGATCACCTTGCACACACCACATCTATCTGCGAGTACAACGTCTAGAACCATACGGTTCTGCAACGTCATAAGTCTATCCACTTGAAGCTCTGCTGTTAGGTTACCAAGAGCACTTGCAGTTATGTTAGCAGTCGATTCTACCACACGGGTCAACTGTTTCAGGTTCCTACTATTGACCATAGGTCCCCCAAACGGTAGGAAACCCCTAAAGAAGTCTCCTGCTTCTTAACCGGCAGTGTCCTCTTTGCTAATAACGCCTCTCACAACTCTTGTCTTGTGATAGTCTGAGGCAACTGTAAAAGTCGGTGGCAAAAGATTCGCAATATAACATGTGCCCGAGAAGTCACGGGGAAACCACGTATAAGCGCGATCATAACACACAAAATAGGTACCCTTGGCAGTCAGAAATAAAGAGGAAGAGAGTATCGGTAAAACGTATGTCTCAGTACAAGCACTCTTCCCAAGCTGAGCTCTCGGATTTCGACCAAGACCTTGCAGGCAGAAATGACCAAGGTGGGGTACAATCCAGATCGGAGACGAGCTCTTAAGCTGTCTATCAACCACTGACATACTATACTCGGCCTCACTCAGATCCTTGTAGGCTCGCACCTCTTCCTCTGGAATAAGCGTTGAATCAAAAATATCTCTATCCAGATCAGCAATCGCCATCGCCAAAGACTTGTGGTACGGGCCAGAACCAAGGTCTGTGGAGCGTGGCTCTCGGCGGGGGTAGGAATCTAGTGCACTTCGGAACATGGTGTGGAATGCTCGAGCTGACCCCTGAGAGCTGTAGGGAAGAACTAAATACGGAATACCCTTATCCATGGTATGTGGCATTAACCCACACACCCAACAGTTGGTAGTGTTCATCACCAACAGATGCTGATGCTAAAGTTGGACAAAGGAATTGTTCATAAATTCCGCACGTCTGACCTGTTCATGTTGGGGCAGAAGATGAAAGGAATGTGGAGAAATAGTGGGAACGAGAACAGAATTCAGATCATGAGAAGGAGAAGTAGGTGAAGTGGAGGGCAATAGCGACTGAATCCCAAAATACACTCCACCCACCAATAACATAGAAATAGTTAGGAACAACATGAAAACCTGAAACAAAAAACATTTTGTTCGTAAAATCTTATGCAATTTAGATCTTTGCGCCGACATCCCCTCTATTTCTGACAGCTTAGAGAACTCCATCCTCTAAAGACCGTCCGTAACGTTCTTGACGCACCTGGTTCTGAGTAGCGATTATCAATTCCCAGGAGTTCCCAGAAACCGACAAAAGTAACCGACCTAGTGTCAGAAACCTGCTAAACAGAAGTAGGTACCCGTACGGCCCTACGGCCAACCCAGATGGTAGGTTTTAATCAATTAAGCATTCAATTTAATATAAGTCTCCTAGCTGCACAGAAAAGGAACACACTTGATGAGTAAAACAAAATTGAAGAACTCAAAATCAGGAAAAAATGCAAATGTCCACAATATTCATAGCAACAGTGAGGGGGTAATGTAAATTCCGAAACAAAAGGGAAGTTTATTTGTCCTTGTCACGCGATCGAAGAAAATATCGACATTTTCCAGGTCGAGTTTGCTCTTCAAACAACGGTTCAGATGGCAAAACAGTGTTCGATCGTTCAGGTGATAGTTCAGAACTTGAATTCTCCAATGTTGGAGACGAAGGTACAGTTCCAAATGATTTAACAGGTGTATCTGACTGAACTGAATCATTCTCTACAGGTTGCGCATCACTGAATGGCACATAGTGTGGAATGGCATCGGTCTCAGTCGGGGCAACTCCTTTCTTTATCCAATGTTCTGCTGGCAATGGAAGTAGGACTTTCTTCATATGGGTGGCGGGCACCCAGTTCTTCCTGCCGTCCAGCCGAACTGCAGTCCTTGTTGCCAACAAGACTTGGTAGGGTCCCACGAACCTTGGCTCAAGATTTCGTTTTCTCCCAAAGTTGCGGGTTAACACCCAGTCACCAGGTTGGAGCCGATGTCCAGGTCCTTCTGTTTGTGCCGGTAGAGCTTCAAAAACCTGTTGATGAATCAAACTCAATTTAGCAGTCAGATCGTAAAGATAGTCAATCAACATTGGATATTCAATTCTGTTAAACTCCCTAGGCCTTGGAACTCCCCAAACATTCGTAGGACGGCCGAACACAATCTCACATAGGCTAAGCCCTACTTGAGAGTGCACAGTCGCCCTGGTTGACAAGAGAGCTAAAGGGAATGCATCAGGCCATGATAAACCAGTCGTTGCTTGGATTTTGGCAAGTTTCAGTTTCAGAGTACCATTGTACCCTTCCACTAAACCTGCCGATTGAGGATGGTTAGCACTATGAAATTTTTGGCGAATACCAAAACCCTTACACACACTCTTCATCACACTTCCCACAAACTCACTTCCATTATCCGACCATACGATCCGTGGCATACCGTATCCGGGGAAATATTCTTTGAGTAGAACTTTTGCTGTGGACAGGGCAGTATTATCCTTAAGAGGATAGGCCTCAATCCATCTGGAGAACGCACAAACCACAACCAAGACATACTTCAAGTTATTGCATCTCTCCATATGGATGAAGTCCAACTGGATAACTTCAAAGGGACATGTAGGAGGAGCAAAATGACCAGGTGGAGTGGGGGTGCCCTTGCCAGGATTATGCATCAAACATACCATACAGTTCTTGACCACTCTCTCAGCACACTTAGCAATCCCATCATTCTTCCATACAAGAGACAACATATACCTTTCGCGCTACTATGTGACATGCCGTGGGCCATAGTAACAACGGCGAGCACATATGCATCCGGTAACAACCACCTCTGATAGTCTGACAAATCAACCCAACATCCATTCACGTCTAACTTCCCCGTGCTTTCTTTCCATTTAGTCTTTTCAGTCTCAGTAGCCTCATTCTGAATCGTTTTCACACTCTCTACTGTGTCCTCACACATACCAGTCTCCGTCGGCCATCTCACTGAACTCGTAACATACATTCCATTTGTCAGATTCTTGGCCGTTTCCTTAGCAATCTCATCTGCAAACGTGTTACCACGACCAACATCATCTGTAACCTTTCGATGTGTGCTGCATTTAATGATTGCCACTTGCTTAGGCAATGTAAGTGCATCCAAAAGATCGTTCACGAGCTGTCCGTGTTGGATCTTCGTACCATGCGACGTCATGAATCCTCTTTCTCTCCACAATCGACCAAAACTATGCGCTACGCCAAATGCATACTGACTGTCGGTAAACACATTCACTCGCTTTCCTTTAGACAAAACACACGCTCTCGTTAAAGCAATCAACTCTGCCACTTGCGCTGAATTCTGACTCAATCTCGCGGTTTCCACAACCGTACTCAACGTCACTACAGCATACGCAGTCGTCACATCACCATTCGGCAACTTGAAGCATGGACCATCAACATACAAAGTACCATCGGGATCTACCAATGGAGTGTTTTTCAGGTCAATACGACCCTTCGTCTCTTCTTCAGTTCTTAAGTAACAGTCATGTGGTGCTACATCGCCTGATTCCACATTAATCGGCAACAATGTCGCTGGATTCAACACATTACAATGTTTTATCTGTATATGACTTGCCAAAAGTGTCAACTCATAACCGGACAACCTTGCGCTCGTCAAATGTTGAGTCTTCGTTCGATTCAAGAGAGTGTCAACTGCATGCGGAACCATCACTGTAAGCATATTATCCATGACCAGACCTGCGGACTGTTGAATGGACACCGCAGCTGCCGCTGTCGCTCTTAGACAACTCGGCAATGCTCTAGCTACTGGGTCTAAAGTCGAGGAAAAATATGCACATGGACGCTGTTTGCCGCCAAATTGTTGCATCAAAACACTTAATGCACAACCTTCTCTCTCGTGAACGTATAGTGTAAACGGCTTACTGTAATCAGGAGTACCTAACACAGGAGCCGAGTACAACGCATCACGCAATTCAGAAAAACTTTTCTGACACTCTTCAGTCCATGGCAAAGGGGTCGGAACATCCTTGCACGTGAGAGCTAACAATGGCTTCGCTAACAATGAAAAGTTTGGAATCCATTGTCTGCAGTATGATGTGATACCTAGAAAGGCACGTACGTTTCTCTGAGTTGTTGGTACAGTCATTCGAGCAATCGCTGCAATTCTTTCTGGGGTCAACCTTCTTCCCTCCTTTGACAATAAGTGACCTAGATAGGTTACTTCTTGACAACAATACTGTAACTTAGAAGGCAACACCTTGTGATGTAAGTCACATAAATGCTTTAACAACGATACTGTAGCAGTTTTGCAAATTTGCTTAGTATCGGCAGCCACTAACAGATCATCAACGTATTGAATCAAGGCCGCACCAGCAGGTAACACGAATGCATCAAGTTGACTCCTAAGGGCTTGCCTGTAGATCGATGGACTCTCACAGTAGCCCTGTGGTGCGCGTTTAAACCTAAAACTGCGACCACCTAATGAGAAGCCGAATAAATCTCTGCTTTCCTCAGCAATCGGAATGCTAAAGAAAGCATTCTTTAGGTTGATCACCGAAAACCAGGAGGCAGAGGCTGGAATCAGGGTCAGCAAAGTTGTAATGTCAGGCACCACTGGAAACTGTGGAATCACGATTTTATTCACTTCTCTCAAATCAATTACAAAACGATACACAGGAGGCTTGGATGGGTCAGTTTGTTTCAAAATAAGTAACAAAGGACTATTACACACATTTCCCCGAGTTTCTTCAATAACATCCTTTTCGATCAAGTCATAAATGATCGCTAATAGCGCTCGCTCGCCATCAAGAGAGATACGATACTGGGGGATAAGTGGTAATCTCACATGTGATTTCAATTGGACTACATAAGGTGGTATGTCCAGTAGGCCCACATCATTGGGACCCGTTGCCCATAAAGACTCAGGAAGGGAACTCAATTCCGGTGGGAGACTATCAGTTGACAGGTACATAGGAGAGATCACTCTCTGACCTAATGTAAGCTCCACTCCCGGAGGAGAGCTGTACAGAGTCGCATATAACCCCTTCAACAAATCCAGACCCAAAAGATTCTCACCACAACCAGTAGTTAAAATCAAAGGAGCCTCTAGCTCACGTGGCCCAATCGTAAGGGACAAAGGGCTAGAAACTGGATTGCTAACCGGGGCACCAGAGAATCCAACGGAGACATTCGTTAAGCCAGACAAAGGTGCGCCAGGGAGTTTCGAATGCATGATGGAACTTTTTGCTGCACCAGTGTCCAACAGAAAAGGCTCAACTACGCCCGATGTATCAACTGCGACGTAAGGCCCTCTCTGATCAACCGGAACTGATACTACTCCCTCTTTTTGTCTACGGCTGTCCTAGTAATTGTCATCTGCACCAATCTCATGCTCAACATAATAATCATCCACATGATACTGTGCAGATCTACCAGACGATGTATGTCGCTGATCAAAACAATTGTTCGCGTCCGATGAAGGAGCAGAACGCTCACTTTGATTTTGAGAGGTACCACGACCTCTACCTCGAGAGGCTTGCTGATGACCACCACGACCTCCTCGGACCGAAACACCATTCGTTCGGTCACGTAAAACAGGGCAATTAAACTTTAAATGGCCCTCACCCCTACAATATGCACACTGATTATACCCAAGCATAGATCTGGATGCAGAGTAGTCAGAGCGCGACTGCATCCTAGAAGACTGCGCCTGCGGACCATACTGCACATGCTGCTGTTGCGAGTCATTCTGATTCGAGCGCGGGGGATACGCTTGCTGTAACAAGACCTTAGTTTTTAGTTCCTTCGTTTTCTTTTCTGAACGATCATTCTCCTCTTTTTCTCTATTCTCATAATATTGAGCCGTTGCTAATATTTGAGCTGTGGTTGAAACAGCCCATGCACTTTCAGAATTTTTCAATTTGTTGCATAATTCAGGCAACAGATTTAACACGAACTTATCGACAAACAATCGCTGACCTCCCTCGGTGCTCATATCCTGACCACTATGATCGATAAACGCCTCCTCAAACCTAATAAAGAAATCGGAGACACTCTCGTCTTTCTTTTGCTTGCAAGCAGACAATTTATCCCAGTTCACCTTCATCGCTGGCATAAGTGTTTTCATGAGCGTAATGATTCTTTGGGGCAGATCCGTAATTAACTTTTCAGGCTTAGCCCCACCAACTTGCCGTCTGTCGGCCGCTACAAGTTCAGCCCAATCACCACTTAACTCAGCTGCATGATTCTCTTGACAAATTTTCACCCAAATCGGTTGCGGTACTACGTTACCAAACAACATGTCGATATCAGCAAGGTTCATAATAGAAGCATCCACAAGTTGGGATAACTCCTTGTAATAACCTGCTGGATTCTTCCGGGGGTCAGGCAAAGATTGTTTCACCTGCAAAACTTCTGATCGCTTCCATGGGAGATGTATCCAAACTCTCTGGAAGTGTGGCGGAATTACAGGATTGGCATTAGCATCACCCGGCATCCACACTGGAGGAACCTCTCGCATAGGATACTGACCAGATGTCACTTTCGGATCATCGGAGTCGTCGTCAAACGACACTCGTGAAGGCACGGTGGATCTAAAAGCTAACAAACGCTCTAATGCACGTCGTACATCACCACCGACAATCATACCGTTCGAAAACTGACTCTGAAGTTCAGTCAAATCTGGCGGTACGATATCTAGCTCGTCATTATCCCACTCTTCTCTCAACGATTTGCACATCTCTTCGAACACAAATCTCTGTGTGGGCTCATTAAACTGAGAGAATGTATCAAAAACTATGTGCGAAGTGTACTTAGCAGGATGTCTAATCCACCTACGCGCCATAGTGACTAACATATCACTTTCCCTACCACCATGGCATTTGACTTCGTCTCTGGGAGATTTCAAAAACATCGGATTCGAATAACGATCCGAAAAGTGGAGAATAGAGAGTAGCAACAGAATGAGGTATACGGTTACGAACAGAAGGAGTAGAGGAAAGAAGAACAGGAGCAACAATATTAGGAGTAAACGTAGGAACAGTGGCAGTAGCCAAGATAACAGGAGTAGTAGTAGCAGTATGCTGAGAATTTATGGGCAA
Source organism: Lissotriton vulgaris (assembly GCF_964263255.1). Lineage (NCBI taxonomy): Eukaryota > Metazoa > Chordata > Amphibia > Caudata > Salamandridae > Lissotriton > Lissotriton vulgaris. Next base: position 250,181,469 of record NC_141688.1, on the reverse strand, counting down.
AGGAGCAGTAGGAAGAAGAGGAGGTAAAGGAGCAGGACCCACTTGAGGAACAAGAGGATTCGGAGGAACAAGACCAACGACAGGCTGACCAGCAGCTGCTGGAACAACAGGCAGAAGAACAAGAGGAACTACAGGGGCTATAGTACCCTGTACATAAGGAGGTAGCGACTTTAGTAAATAAGATAACAAAGGATCCTCTTTCGATGCTTCTTCCTTCTTTTCAGAACTCGACGGTAAAACCGGATAACATTTATCCACCGCCATGTTATACTGTCTGATAGAAACTTCCTTTTCCTTCTCTGCTTTATCTCGCTGATGCTGTTCTGCACCTTGCATCATCGAAATGATACCCTCTTTCTTATTTTTCTTAATCTGCTTGATTTCTTTCTGTCTGGCCTCTTTGCGCCATAACCGAAAGGAGTCAAACATCGCTGGCCTAGCTTTCTTTTTAAACAATTTTGCTTCGAGATTATCTAAAATCTCAGTTGCAAAGCTACCATGGGGTGGCCAAGTAAGGACACCATCTTTTTTCGTATAGCGGATCCAAAAGTCATTATATACAATGGGGCCCACTCCATGTCGACTATAGAGCTCAGAAATCGGAGTTCCAACTGGAGGTATCGGACATGAGTCCTCCAACCGGGAATCCGTGTTGCAACATTTAAGGATACCAAACAAAATACTACGGCCAGGCATCGTGCACACTAACCGAGTTTCAAACTTCAAGGGTTATCGAATTACGATATCCTCGCAAAAATACGAGACCCTCGGTTTTTGGCAATTGCAATCATCAAAGAAAAACCCAAAAGATAGAACCAACAACTAAGGACCACAAATGCAATGGAACCATGCAAACAACCAAGTTTCAACAACAACAACCAAGTTTCAAAGTACGAAGCAAATGTCCCAAAAAAAAGGAACCAAAGAATTAACCTAAGGACTGGGAGCGACCCACAAATACTTAACTGAAAGAACAATGGCGTCACCAGGAAGGCCCGTCTATCGTCTCGCCGTACAAAGGACTACGCCAGGCGCCAAAACAGGTCGACAGTCAGGGCATCAGTCCGTCGCAGCCGTCAGGAAGCGGGAATCTTCGCGGGAAAAATCTTCGCACCACTTATTTCGACAACAGGATCGATGAAGCGGGGTGCACCTTCCCTCGGAGATTTCACACAAAGTTCCTCACGATCATCAGGCTTTGGACCGGTACCGCTGATGTCGCCCAACGTTGGGCGCCAACTGAAGGACTGGGCTAATTTAAGGCCCAGCGGTGCCAGGGGACAACACCTGAAACCTTCGTGGATATACCTGTTCCGGCGTACAAATAACAGAGACACGGGACACTTCCTTTGACGTCAAAGATCAACGTTTATTTACTGCAGGGACACAGAAATCGCTAGAAGTACAACAGAGTGTAGGTTCAGAGAGTCTGCTTCGAATTGCAAAAGTGGATCGCTCCTTTTATACACATTTTCGTCATTGCACAACGTAACGAACAAAAGGTTACAACTCAGTTCCCACAGTAAACTTCAAAAGGATCGCATTCATGTTTTCAGAAGCCCGGAACATAATTACAGTAACATGTCGGTTCCCAACTGTAAAAGCACGCTATCCCACCATTAGGCACATTCCATTCTAGTCGTAAACGAGCTAAGAGAAGGGACAAGAACAGGTGCAAGGAAAACAAAGACAGACAACAGATTGAAAAGAGTGTAGGGGCAATATCGGAAGCGTAATCACAGGATCAAAGGATCCAAGCCTACCGCATGCAAGGCTGAAACAATAGACCGGCACGGCAAGATGAGCCTCGAGCGGAGCCATCTGCCTTTGCCGTGTCATCCCCCTAGCCATATTGGCACATTCAAAGGAATATGCATCTTCCGCAAGAGTTTAAAGTCCCAGGGTCATGAAGCGGACATTGTCCGTTCGCCGGCTACGTGAGGGCAAGAAACAAAATGGATGCCGTATCTAAAATGGAACCCGAGGGTTCAGACGGCGAAACCCGTAAATAAGACGAACCCTTCAGAGTAGTGTAGTGAAAACACGTACATCTACTAAGCTCATCATTTGCGGTTCGTAGATACCAAACTCGTCCATATACGATCAAGCCCAAAACGTCGTTACGATTCTCACGGAACCTCACCCGAAGGATGGAGGGGGTGACATGTCTTATGATGTGGATCTTATATAACTGTCTTTGCACAACTGTAACCAAATGTGACATGCTTATAGTTATGTATTGGTTTAAAATACAACAAAAAAATTATTTTTAAACAACTATTGCTAACCACGTGTACTCCTGGTGGCCAAGAGTATGAATTACATTTGTGAGAGGCAGATGTTCTTTAAGAACTGCAACTCAAACCCAAAGCATTTTATGCTTAATTGCGCTGCCTTTAGAATCACAATAGTCATTTTGAGACCAAAAGTGTAAGTTGTCATTGAAGGACTGGACACAGTAGTAGGAATTGCTCACAATGAGTGGTCACATTCGGATCTGCAAACTCAAGTTGCAGCACCAGAGCGCGCAGCTCAGCTAATTGGGCGGTACGGTCACCTAGTGCCTGTACAACACTCGACTTGAACTCTTCGTTCACTATTACACCAGCCACAATTGTGTATGCTGCCGAATAAGAGTGCTTTGACTCCGTCGCCGGTTGAGCTGAACCGTCGGTGTGAATGATATAATGGTACTCCATCAACGGACGCATAAACATAGGAGCAGGATGGACAAACTCATACTGTAAAAAGGCCTGCGTTTGCAGGGAGGAGTTGTAGATGAAGGTGACATTCGGAGATGGCAATGAAGTAGCCCATTGTATCCAACGTGGATGCAAAGCTTTAGAGTTTGGTACACTTGCTTTTGTCACTGCTGCGAGAGCAGGATATGGTGTCACAACCAAAATGCGATTCCCTTGTGCCAGGGCCCGCTCCTTCAGGATCGCCATCTGGACAGCCGGCAAGATTTTATCAACAGTGGAAAACCACAGTGGAAGTGTACAAATGTAACTTGTAAGGAAAAGGCACTGTGTAGCCTTCATTAAATGTCAAGTATGTGAAACCCACCGCGCCTGGCACGATACGTATCACCAGGTTTGTGTGGTTATCACACGTCAAGTATTTAGATTCAAGAAGATCAGACTGCAAAGATTGCAGGATAGCAGAATGTTCCAGAGGCCAGCAGGCTGTTAAAAAGGTTGGTTGTATCAAAGCATACAATGGTTTGATACGCTGAGCATACTGGGGTATATAAGTTTGTCCGAAGTTTAAAAATCCCTGCAAAGACTGTAGATTTTTCAGAGTTGTAGGAGGTCACAAACGTCCACATTTCTCCAAGAAGTGAGGCGCTGAGCCTCTACTTTCATTATTGAGCTCTTAGCCCAAGAACAACACTGTGCACTCTGCAATGTGTGATTTAGCAACGTTTAACTTATAGGCGTAATCTGCAAACAAAACTATAATGCGGTCGACTCGACACAGACACAGATGCGGCCATAATTTGTCATCCATGAGATAAATATCATCAACGTATGAGTAAGCATCAGGGTCAATGCGGTCCAGTAAGGAGACGACACGGGTGGTGAATACACCTAAGCTGTTTTGTAGCCCATAGCCAAACGCCTAAATTGTTATGTTTTCTGCCGGAGGTAAAGGCGGTCTATTGACTTCTTTCAGGAGACAGATTGTGACTGAAAAAGCTGTTGGAAATATCAAGGGTAGTTTTATAATTTTTATGACCTATACTGTCCACAGGGGCAGAACTATGGGTATTTTGAACTGCATAGGTACAACAATGAGAATTTAAATGCCTATAATCAAAAACTAGGTGGTACACCCCATCAGGTTTGGTTACGTTAAACAAAGGGTTATTCATTGGTGACACACGTCTCAATTACTCCTTGATATTCTAATTGAGCCAGTATTTCGGAAATGGGAGCTCTTGCCTTCCGACGGATGGGATACTGTGGTTGTGGCTGTGGCATAGACCGCATTGGTATCTCATGAAGAAGAGAATCTTTATCCCATCCCACCTGAGTATGGCACATCGCAGGTGCAAGCACCAATGCCCACTCTTCTGCAAAAGCCTCCGAGTCCTCCTTAGAGACGTTACGTGAACAACTTGGGAACATTACTGCCTCTTCTCTCCGAGCTGCAAGAACAAAAGGTGGGGGCCAATCTGCCTCAAATGTCATTAGAAGAAGTCAGATTTTCCCCCAAAAAACCCTTTACTGTGACATATAATCTGTCAGGGGGAGCCACTCGGAGGTCGGCAGTTTCAACTGTGATGAACGTTTCGGTTGCTGTCACATCCAGAAATGGACGCAGTGATTGCCACACTATGGTAACCTCTGCTGCGCTTTCTGGCAGCATTCCTGCCCATGTTAGGTTCTGGAGCCGTGTCCTCAAAGTCTAAGGCATATCTTGCGGTTAAAGCAGAAACTATGTGCGCTGAAGAGGAAAATCATCCGGTTTCCCTTTACCGTCAGTGGGACAAGGCTGCTCACGTCCTTTTGGGGCACCTCGACCGGGCTCCTGCCATTCCCTGCTACCTGCCTGTGAGCCTGATGTGCCCTGTAAAGAATGAGGAGAACCCTGATCAGGAACCAGAAATCTGTCAGGAGACCTAATTCTCGCACAGTCGAGCTAATCATAAGTGCGCTCAGAAGACTTGAGTGCCAGTGACGAGGCACGCGACCCCTGTTTCTGCTACTGCTTTCCCTGTTTTTTATTTTTCCAGTTTTTTCTTTGGAAAAGATGGACGGTCGTCCTTAGCGGACTGTGCCGTCTGTGTTTGCTGTTGCGCTGGTATTTTAGCAAAAGGCTTAACACCCAATCTATTGCTGCCAATTGTCTTATAGGCACTTGTAATTATTTTTTGGAAAGTGCAGGGTTTCTCACCTTCCAGGACAAGGCTTAAGGCATTAGACACTTGAAAGTTGCCTGCATCTCCCTTGACATTGACAAGGATCAGATCAGCAACTACGTTGAACACTTCAACCAACCTCATCCCCAATTCCACAGCCGCCTCCGGTCCGTGCTCATCCTGAACACGCTTAATAATGGAGGGAGCACTGTCATTGACGGTGTGCCAAAACATTTTGCATACACTGCTGCGACCTTTTTTCACAATCAGTTACCTTGGGTATTAAGTCTTTCTGCAAACTAATAGTTAAAATCCTTGTTTTTTCCACAGGAGTGGTATTCGGAAATACAGCTTTCAGCCAGTATGGTAAATCATCCTTATTTTGGGGATGCTTGCCTATAACCAAATTAACCATAACAGGACTAATAGACATCCCGGCAGATCCAGCTGGCTGCATAGCAACCCCAGGTGCTCACACCTGGAGATTGCGTGAAATTTATTGCACGAGTGCTCGGTGTACCTCAATCAAGGAGCCATGCAATACACAAAGTTCTTCCACTCTTACTGCCAAATAACGTGGATGTGGTGTAAACCCGGCCAAAACGAGCCAAGTGGTCCCGGGAATTGATAAACGGCCTAAAAGGACTGGATTCACTGTGTGGGGAAGGGCACCAATAAATCAAATACGGTTTTGCCACGTCAAAATCGGAACTCAATAGTCTATAAGGCCGATATACATAAGGTGTTGCAGTGTGAGTCTATACATGGTACAAGTTATCATCTCCATTCATTGGCGGAAAGTCACCCAAGAATATAACACATCAAAGTTATAAGCTGGATTAGCTCCCACCACAAAAATAAGATTGACACCCGCTTCAAGTATGACATATGCTTGCAAATGATGATGAAGCGGTGCACGGCTATGAGCCGCAATATCAACTTCAGCCATAAGGTTTAGGAAAGAAGAAAAATCTAATGCGTGGCAGCGCAAGAAAGGGTAGTCATTCAAAAACAAAAACACTGTTTAATTATAACAAGCTTGAAAAGACCTATAAAAACATCAATATAGGTAGGTAACACCGTCACAACTGTTCAGCAGAAAACAGAAGTGAGGGTATTTTGGCCCAGCACCAGCACTACTTGAGTTCTTCGAAAATTAGAACCAGACCAAACGTTAGGTGCGCTATGTTGCAGTGATTCTGCACATACACAGAACTATGTGCAGGAATCCAGGACCTCGGTGTGTATTGGTATACCAGAAACCCACCTCAGTACCCAGAATTCCAATCCGACTAGCTATAGTGTCTCATTCGTTCTCCGTACTACAGCGAAGTTACCAATGATTAGACATCCTAGAACATGTTGCTCCATCACTCTCAGGAATCGTGGGAAGAAGAACACTGTTTCGCTTGAACACTCATAATTGTCCACAACAGAGACACAGTATAGTTTAAAATGTTTATTTTAACTAACGTGTTCTACAATCGAGTATACTACCTAACACAAGCAGTGAAATGCATGAGAACAATATAATAAGCATGGTAACAAAACCATAAAGCACAACTGGGCCAATCATTTTATATTGATAGTGGAAACCGGGCTACAGCACCTTACCACCCTCCCCGTGCTACAAGCTAGTTTATTTTGATTATAGAAGATGTCCAGGCTTTGTCTGGTGGACCCCATACCTCTAAGTTTAGATGCAAGGAAACACGTCTCAGAAGTTGAAGTTGAAGTTGAAAAGACTTACAGAGCGCACGTAGACCGAGCGGTTTCTTGGCACTGAGGACGTGATTCTGTGGAAGGATGCCTACTCAGCAAAAGCTTGCAAGAAAAGCCAGGTCTTCAGAGCCCTGCGGAAGTCCATGTAGAGAGCTGTAGTCCTAATGCTGAGGGGTAAAGAATTCCAAAAAGAGGGAGCCAAGGAGAAACTCATGCTGCCATTTTTTTTCTTCTACAGCGTGGATGCACAGAAGATGTTTAGAGAAAGACCGAAGGTCACGGGTAGGGACATAAGGCTTGAGTTTGGCGGCTACAAAAGCAGGAGTTGAACCAGCTACAGCCTTAAAGATCAAACAGCTGAGTTTAAAGAAGGAGCGTTCAGTGAGTGGGAGCTAGTGTTAAGTTTTTAGAAGGGGGTGATATGGTGGTGTCTGGGAATGTTTATAAACCAACCTTGCAGCCTAATTCTGGATCAGCTGGAGACGACGAAGCTCGCACGCCGGAATTCCGACGTACAGAGCTTTTCCGTAATCTAGGCGAGATATAACCATGGCTAGCACGATTAGTTCAAGTGCCTCATTGGGAAAGAAACAGGAGATTTTACGTATAGTACGTAGATTAAGAAAGCAAATCAGACCATCGCACTGACTTGGTTGTGCATGGAAAGGTTGCTGCTGACTTTAATACCAAGGCTTTTGACGGAGGCTGAGGGAGAAGGAGGGGGACCAAGAGAAGGGGGCCAAAATGTGGGGGACCAGGGACTGGAAACACCACCCGTAAGTACAAGCTCAGTCTTGTCGGGATTGAGCTTAAGGTGGTTGGAATTCATCCAGTTGCTTATAAAGGTCATAACTGATTGAAAATTTGGGACAGAAGAAGGAGAAGAGGAGATATTGAAAATAAGTTGGAGGTCATCAGCATAATTAAATACTGTGACGTCCAATTTTTGAAGGGCAAAGATAAGAGGGAAAATATACAGATTAAAGAGAAGAGGAGAGAGAGAAGAACCTTGAGGGACACCATAAGTGATGGGTCGAGCGGCCGCAGAGAAGCCGACCAACTGGACGGCCTGCTGACCGTTCACCGAAAATGAGGAGATCCAAGCCAAGGAGGATCCCCGGAGGCCAGAACTCTTGACACGGTCGATCACGATGGTATGATCGACCGTGTCAAAGGCGGCCGAGAGATCCAGGAGAACCAAGGCCTGAGTAGAGTTGGCATCGGCTCTACATCTAAGTTCATCCAACATATGACAGACTCTGTAGAGTGCGCGGGGCAAAAGCCCGCTTGGTGGGGATCTAGAAAGTGTGTGTTCTCAGTTAAAGAGTGAGGCAAGCTGTAACGTGCTCTCTAAGATTTTCCCCAAGGAGGGAAGCAAAGAGATAGGATGAAAATTAGAGCGAGAGGACGGGTCGGCAACTGCCTTCTTTAAGATACGAATAATCAGGACAAGCCCAGCTCTTCTCAGTGGGAATGAGTTTCTCCAAGTACTTTTTCATGCATGCATTGCCATATTAAAAGCACTCGACTTTCAGTAGTGCAGCTGTGCTCTGTGTTGTGTCTATGGGTGCTGGACTGACCAAAGTGAATCAACAGAATACATTGTTTTTCGGCCTTGAACACGCTGTGCAGACTAGGAGTACGGTGTACAGCTAAATATGTGAAAGGTAGACAGTTCTCATGCACAAATCCAGCAACAATTTATCCACGAGAATAAAGGCATGCAGTAACGTGCGCAAAAGCGGCAAGATGGCTGCCAAGCATAAACAAACTCATGCTAACTTAGCAATGTCTGCAGTTAATTCTATGACCTCACTACAGTGCTTTATCTTGGGTTATAAATAGGTTGATAAGTAAGCTTGGGGCTTTAAGTGCTGATGTTATGTTAAAATTATTTGTAGAGCACCCCTACTGTAGTGTAGTTCCTATTTCCCTTATAGGCTCTGCAAATTGGAATAATATACACTGTGGGCCTGATTCACAGAACTAACTAAAAACAAAATCCTAAACTTACTACCATTTTGGTATTCACAGAAGGCACTTACTAATTTTGGTATTCACAGAAGGTCCTTACTCATTTCGGTATTCAAAGAGATTAGGAGTCCTAACTTTAGGAGTCCTAAATGCCTTCTGTGAATACAGAAAGTCTTAGAATTAGGATTTTTCCCAGTTTGGGAGTAGTAAAGTTAGGACTCCTAACTTTAGGACTCCTAAATGCCTTCTGTGAATACAGAAAGTCTTAAAGTTAGGATTTTCTCAGTTTAGGAGTAGTAAGTTAGGTCTCCTAACTTTAGGACTACTAAATGCCTTCTGTAAATACCAAAAGTCTTAAAGTTAGGATTTTTCTCAGTTTAGGAGTTGTAAAGTTAAGACTCCTAACTTTAGGACTCATAAACTGAGAAAAATCCTTACTTTAAGACTTTTGGTATTCACAGAAGGCATTTAGGAGTCCTAAAGTTAGGACGTCTGTGAATACGTCTGTGAATACTGTAATGAGTAAGTGCCTTCTGTGAATACCAAAATGAGTAAGGGCCATATGTATCAAAAAGTCATTTTGCGATTCTCAAATAGCGATTTATTTGCAAATAGCTACTTGAGTATCGCAAAATGCTATGTATTTAGGATTTGCATTACATTTTGTAAATCCTACATATTCCTTAATTTCGAATCTCAAAATGCGATTCGCAATTAAGGAATACCTCCACATTCATTCCTATGGGCCTATAGGCCCTTAGGAATGAACGAGAAGACATTCTCAATTTGCAATTAGCGAATCACAAATTGAGAATGCAATTTCAAGGGTGCAGGGGTGTCAAAAGGACACCCTGTTGCACACCTAAAATAAGCAAGGGTGCACATGTGGCGCACATACATTCCATAAGGGCATGTATGTGCTTCACATAGCACTTCGAAAAATGCAAAAAAAGTGCATTTTTTAAAGAAATCGCAAATTACCACCAACTTTAGGTTGGTGGTAATTTGCGATTCCTTAAGGCCAAATTGCACTTTTTTTATGCTTCTTAGATTGCATTTAAGGAATTGCAAAATTTGTGTTTCCTTAAATGCAATTGCAAAATAAGGAATCGCAAATTTTGCGGTTCCTAATTTTGCACGCAGATTTGCCTCATACATACCATTTGGCAAAATTGCGATCACTAATGCAATTCTGCTTGATACACATGGCCCAATGTGCCTTCTGTGAATACCAAAATGGTAGTAAGTTTAGGATTTTGTCTTAAGTTAGTTCTGTGAATCGGGCCCCTTAGTTTTGGCAATGGACTGAGGACAGCATGCCTCTATTCAGTACATTAAACTTAATTACTTTATATTCCAGATAACTCCGAGGTCACTAGAAACTTCTCGAATAAACAAGAAGGGATACGTTTCTGACAACCGCATAAACATGACAACTTTGATTCCCTTAGAATCGGAAGACTGCTCAGAATCGTGTAAACAATAGAGAACAGTTTCACTCAGTCAATCGTGCATGCTTAGTTTCTTTAGAGTTACACAGAAATAGATAGACGGGCGTTTCAATAAAAGGATTTATTGAGCAGTCTTTTTTCTCGTGCAAGAGATAGGAACTGCTACAATCGTAAGACAGTGTGCAAAATATAATACATAAAGCGTAAGCAGTAAGAAAAAATAATATTGCAATAGCATGGTCTCTTAGCTATGACATATATTCATATAAATATACATAAATAACATCGGCTAAAAATATTATATACTCGTCTGGTGCTGCTAAATAGTTCTACACCAGTGTACCTAACCTAAGTGTAGTAAGAGGTAAGAAGTAGTTGCTGTTTTCTATAGTAAGTTATCTATAGTTTGTTACGCCAAGAGTGCCTCTAAGTTCTAGTCTGCTTCATACCTTGAGAATGAGTGAGGTTGGAATCTCTTTCCGGATCTCAATCCCTAACACCCCGCGAAGGGAGTCGGGACACTGGAAGCTGGATTCTCTGCAAGGAGGGTGACAGCATCTGGTCAGTGCATCAGGCGGGGACAAAAATTCCTTCTGAACTTGCTGCGGCGAGCCGTATTGAGCTGTGTAGCCGAGCCGTGGTTTGCCATGGTAATTGAATGTATATTTATACTTGGTAGGTATTTAGGAATGCTTGCATTGACATAAAGTCAGGCAGAAATAGACGTCATGAATGACCCCCTAAGGAATAGTTGTTCATGCATAATAAATAAGTTCTTGGAGAAATCAATAATCCAAGCGGGGAAAGTTCCAATGGTTTAAGGGTCTGGTTTCTAAGAACTCATTGTGAGGAGGGATGGACGGATGTAGGTAGCCATGCCTGTATTTGGATAGCATGGCTGATGCATAAATAAAGACTGGGATATTATGCCTAAAGAAAGGCAGTGTGAGTTGTGCCTATATAAGACCATGATTCGGGAAACCTATGTACGGGTATCTAAATCAAAACACAACAATATATCATGCAGTTTCTTGGCGTTGGATACAGGAAAGAGCATGAAACTCATTTATTCATTCATATGCTTGATAGAATTGCCCTATTTTCAAGAGTGATCTGAAATTATATGAGGATATGACCGTCCAGGCGTAGCGTTTACCTGCTACTGTGTACCTTGCAGTTGAGTGACAAAGCCTGGTCACACATTTTGAAGACCTGAGAAGTGTTGGCCGAATAAAGGTAAAATATCTTGTAAATCCCATCAAATGTTTAATTTTCAGTTTCTAATTTGAAGAAGTGACACACTTTTAAAAATATTTTTTAGAAATCTTAAGCTGCATAATACCATCTACTGCACTGCTTCACTAGTACAACAGTATACCACCTGCATCAGCTGTTTTATTCCTACAGTTGGCAGAAAGTACTTACTATGCCCCTACTTATTTTCCCAATAGAATGCTTAAAGAGATATCAACATATTTTTGAAGCATAACCTGCAAGGGCTTACAATAATACAAAGTTAGATTGGATTTTGCAATCATGTAAAGATACAATCATCAGCTTTCCTCCTATATGAATGTTCTATCATATGAGTTGAGACTAAATATAAAGTATTTTGACTGAATTATGTAAAATAATTTATTTGAATTGTACATCTGTTTATTTTATGAGATAATTTTGCACAGGGCTAGAACAACCATTCTGTAGCGATTGTGGAGCATGCCATCTGAAACCAAGAACAATATTGGTGTAACCCAGAACATCACGGATCCAATCATTCCATCACAGGAAACACAATAGACCCCAGCTTTACCACCAATGTCAGCATCAAGTACATACCCTCTCACAGCTGACAAAGACGGACCAGTCCATCATCCACTACCAAACCAACCCACCACAAGTGATCCTTGACCCTGTGCCCCTGCCTTCAGTGTCCACTTGTCGTCCCATCCTCCCACTCTCCCACTGCTGCGTCCCCTGCGGCCCCACCGCCCCACTTCCATTCGCCCGTTCCCCCCTCCCAGCTGCCCCTCCCTCCCACCTCCCCTTCTTATGGCGGCCACTGTGAGGCAGTGAGAGCGAACCTTGACCCTGTCCCCAGGCAGGTCGCTTCCCACACTGTGCAGCTCCACCTGACTGCGTCTGTCTCCACTGCCCAGCTGCCGCTGCCACCTGTGTTCGAGACCCGCCTGTAGGCCATAGGTTTGCACTGTATTTCTGTTTAACGTATCTCTTAGCTCGTCCACTGTATTTAGTTTCTTGCATTTATCATTTTGTCTCACTGTGCTGTAAGCGTTTTACCCTTTCCTCTTGCTTTTCCTGTGCCCCTGCCTACTGTGTCCACCTGTCGTCCCGTCCTCCCGCTCTCCTGCCGTTGCATCCGCTGCGGCCCAGCCCCCTGCTCCCATTCGCCTGTGTCCCCCATCCCAGCTGCTCCTCCCTCCCACCTCCCCTTCTTATGGCGGCCACTGGCCGAAGGGGTGCCAAGGGCATGCCTGTCTGCGCCCGTCCGCGCCTAGACCACGCCCAGCGCCAGAACCCCTGTACCCCGGAGACACCACAACGCCCGACCGCACTGTGACACCAGCACCATCCACGCACTCAACCCCGGCCAAGAACACACCTGCTACCGAGCAACCCGAAGCGCACCCATGGACGCTTCACCTGCCGAACTGCAACTTCACCAGCATCCGCCCAGCCACACCTCAGCACCACCGAACACATGCACTTCCTGATGCACACTGATCTCAACACCACCCTCAGAGGCACCCTCATCTACAGACTCCCCGTACCCCGACCACAGTTCAGCGACTCCATCGCCGACCCCATCAGCACCCACACCCTCGCCTCCACAGACTAGATCATCCTCGGGGACCTGAACTTCCACCTCGAGAACAACAACGACGCCAACTCCACCACCCTGTTCGCCAACCTCGCCAACCACGGACTCAGACAACTTGTGACAACACCCACCCACGCCACCGGTCACACGCTAGACCCCATCTTCTCCACAAGCCGCCACATCTCCTTCTACCACACCACCAAACCCCAATGTACCGACCACTTCTGCATCCACTTTACCTTCAGGAAGCCCACCGCACATCGCCGCACCCAACAGATGCTTTGTCGCTGCTGGGGAAAAGTAACCGAAGAGCAGCTAGCTACCGCCCTCACCCAGAGCCCACCAGCTGACCCCACTGAACCCGACACCGCCGCCCTAAACCTCCGACAGTGGATCAATGACTGCGCCAACACCCTTGCCCCGTGCAAGCCACCATCCAACAACCACACCAGCAAGAAAGCCACCTGGTTTGCTGAAGAACTCCAGGCCATCAAGCATACTTTCTGGAAACTGGAGAAGAACTGGCTCTGCGAGCGATCAGCAGACAACTACACGGCCCTCAAAAACGCCAACGCAAACACCAACAACTCATCAGAACCGCCAATACACCCGCATTCAAGGACCACCTGGATTACAACACACAACAGCAAACAGCTCTTCAGCATCGTGAAGGAACCCTTCGACCCCAGGTCCAACACCAACGACATCCCCCCTTCGCAGGACCTGTGCGACTCACTGGCCACCTACTTCCACTGCAAGATCGCAGACATCCACGACAGCTTTAACGCCACGACCACGCCACCAGCCACCGAGACCCCCACCACCGGAACCACCTGCCGCCTTTTCGCATGGTTGAACGTCAATGACGAGGACACCATCAAAATCACGAACTCCGTCCACTCTGGATCTCCGTCTGACCCATGCCCACACCACGTATTCAACAAAGCCAGCACAATCATCGCTACCCATCTCCGGAAAGTCATCAACACCTTCTTTGAGACAGCAACCTTTCCAGAGAGCTGGAAGCACGCCAAGATCAACGCCTTACTCAAGAAACCCAAGGCGGACCCAAAGGACCTCAAGAACTTCCGTCCCACCTCCCTGCTCCCGGTCCCAGCGAAGGTCACCGAGTAAATCGTCAACAAGCAACTGACCCGCTAGCTCGAGGACAATAACATCCTGGACCCATCCCAGTCCGGTTTCCGCAGCAACCACAGCATCGAAACCGCCCTCATCGCCGCCACCGATGACATCAGGACCCTGCTCGACAACAGAGAAACAGCAGCCCTCATAGTCCTGAGCCTGTCAGCCGCCTTCGTCGCGGTCTGCCACCAGACACTACGAACACGCCTGCACGACGCCGGCACCCAACAGAAGGCCCTGGACTGGACCACATCCTTCCTCTCCGGCAGAATGCAGATCGTCCGCCTCCCCCCCTTTAGCTCCACCGCCACCGAGATCATCTGCGGAGTACCCCAGGGTTCCTCCCTCAGCCCAATGCTGTTCAACATATACATGGCTCCCCTCGCCTACGTCACCCGTCAGCATACCCTCAACATCATCTCCTACGCCGACGACATCCAGCTGATCATCTCCCTCACCAAAGACCCTTAAACCGCCAAAAACAACCCCCACAAAGGAATGAAGGCCGTCGCCGAATGGATGAGGAACAGCTGACTGAAGCTGAACTCGGACAAGACGGAGGTCCTCATCCTCGGCTCCACCCCCTCAGCCTGGGACGACTCCTGGTGGCTGACATCACTGGGAACAGCACCGACACCCACTGTCCACGCACGCAACCTGGGGGTCATCCTCGACTCCACCCCCTCCATGACCAAACAGGTCAACACCATCTCCTCATCCTGCTTCAATACCCTACGGATGCTCCGCAGGATCTTCAAGTGGATCCTCTCCAAAACGAGAAGAACAGTAACCCAGGCCCTCATCTCCAGTAGGCTGGCCTACGGAAATGCCCTCTACGCAGGAACATCAAACAAGTTCCTGAGACGGCTGCAACGCATCCAGAACGCCTCGGCACGACTGATCCTTAACATCCCCCACCGCAGCCACATCACACCCCACCTGAGAGACCTACACTGGCTCCCCGTCAACAAGAGTATAACCTTCAAGCACCTCATCCACGCACACAAGGCCCTCCACACTGCCGGCCCAGCGTACCTCAACAAACTACTCAGCTTCTACGCCCCTAAACCAAGCTCCGCACCGCCGACCTCACTGCCAAGACCTGGAACATCCTCCCCACCAACCTACAGCAGACCCAAGACCTCCTGGCCTTCAGACGACTTCTCAAGACCTGGCTCTTCGATCAGTAGCAGCACCCCCCACCAGCACCGTGAGACACTCACTGGTATGTAGCGCGCTTATCAAATGTCCTGATTGATTGATTGATTGAATTCACCACACCCATTACCAGCATCAGCCTACCCTTCTGCAGCTGCAGCAAAATCTCTGAAACAGACAGACTCAATGCCCTCAGCACAATCAACCTAATGAGGAAATCACCAACTACAACAACAGGATCCAGAAGACCTGTGCCAATGCCTTCTCATCAATCAAACCCAACAAGCAAAGAAGAATCAGCAAGCAGGCCAGCTGGTACTCAGAGGACCTTTGAGACTCCAAATGATACAGCAAACAGCTCAAAAGTAAGAAAATAGAGGGCCAGCAACCGAACCCCTGACAAGATTACCTACAAGGCTGCATTCAAACACTACCACCAGTCACAAAGCCACCAAGAACATGCATCGCAGGGAGATCCAACAGCTGCCAAGAGCTCCTCTCGATCATTAAGGACTTCACAACACCCTCAGCCTCCATCAACAGCATCATCCCTTCCCAAGAACTCTGCGAGGACCCATCAAACATTTTCCACAACAAAACACAAACATCTACAGCAACTTTGCACACAAACCAGACCCCAGCGATCTCAGTGCAAACCTGTGCATTACCAACCTAGACGGCCACCTGACAGAATGGACCCCAGCGATCTCAGTGCAAACCTGTGCATCACCAACCTAGACGGCCACCTGACAGAATGGAAAACAATCACCAGAGAAGATACAGCGTCGATCATACAGACCATCCATTCAGGATCGCCAACATACACATAGCCCCATCACACTGGCAACGTTGGAGTATCAGCCACAGAACACCAGATTACACAAGCACTGATCACAAGCAACACTTGACTACAACACACCGTACACCAGAATCTCCAAGCAGCTGCTACATGGGACATCCAGAACGCCGCTGCAAAACTCATACTTAACCTCCTACTGGCTCCCCATTCCAAAACACAGCCAATTCAACCTCCTCAGCACTGGGCCTGCATACCTGAACAGCCACAAACACTTTCATCAGCCTGCCAGACACCCACACTCAGCCACACTCTCATTCCACACCCCTCCCCCAAATTCACAAAAGCAGAGCAGTAGGTTGCTCTTTCTCCTACATTGCACCCAAAATAAGGAAAGACCTCACACAACGCATAAGAGCCTCCTCCTCATTGCTTGGGTTCCTCAAGAACCTGGAGACCTGGCTCCTCCAATATCTCTATGGGGTCCACATGCCTAAACACCTACTCAAGTGCATGGATACCCTAACGGGTGAGAAGTGCTCTATACAAATCAACATAACATAACAAGTGTGGCACGAAATGAAATAAACAACAAACAAATGAGCCACATGTCTCTGTGCTTAATTCAAGACATGCCTGTAAATCGTCATAGTATGTTCTGCCCTCCTGGGAAAAGACAATGGCATATAGTTTTGAAGGGCTGAGCCTTAACAGTTGGAGGAATTTGACTCTCTGCTTTAGAGACCACTAATGGAGCAATATCATTTGAGGTGGGATGTGATCTGTCTATCTATCTATCTATCTATCTATCTATCTATCTATCTATCTATCTATCTATCTATCTATCTATCTATCTATCTATCTATCTATCTATCTATCTATCTATCTATCTATCTATCTATCTATCTATCTATCTATCTATCTATCTATCTATCTATCCAACCTTCTCTGTGTATGTAATCGTTCTATATCTCTATCTATATCATCTATCTAGCTAGGCAACCTTCTCCATGTATGTAAATATTTATGTAGCAATTTGATTTTGAAAAACTATATGCTTGTAACTTTTAATACTCGTGCCTTAAAGGGGAAATTTCTGCATCAAAATAAATGGTTAGGTTGGGTACATTATTTCATGGTACTGGGAGAGAACTCAGCGCGTCGGACCAGATGGACACATTCCTATCGAAATTACTTCTGGGCATAAGAAACACCGCCTTAGCTGAATTCCGTTTCAGGAAGCTGATGACTTTTGATCTGGGAAAATGGGTTTGAGAATCGATTCTGAACGCCAGCTCAACATCCTGTGATTCTGTGCAAAATCAAACAATTGCCTGTGCCTACTTCAAAAAATAAATGTGTCCTTGTGTAATGTAACTGGTGCACATGTGAAGCACCCCAATACATTCGGGTCGAGTAAACGTTAAAATAAAACCGAAAAAAAGAAGAAAATGTCATCAACTAGTGCACTATACCTAGATGCTGGTGAAAGAATCATGAACTGCCATGACTAGCTTAATAGGGGAGTTTGCGGGGGCAGTAGTGTGGCCCAGGCAGCATACAGAAGAAAAGTAGGAGAGGAGAAAGCACACTTGCGTCTTAAGGGGGACAGTGTGATACTCCTTCTTATTCAATAAAGAAGCAATCCATGTAAGTATGGTGCCTCCCATACCCACTACCTAAAGTCTAGCAAGAAGGGTGGCATGGTCAATGATGGTGAAGGCCACTAAAAAGGTTTCAACAGGACAAGGACCCCAACACCTTTGTCATCAATCAATCTACATATTTCCCCTGAGACTGAAGTTACCACCAGCTTAGAGCTTTGCTCAGGACAGAAACATGCAGGCTATTGCAGCAGGGTGCAGGGCTATTAGCTGTTATTTGTCTCAGCAGAGTCTAAAACGTGAATGGACACTGAGTGGGTATTTACATGCCCCATGCGCCGCTGGTGCATCACTTTTAACATGGGAAAAAGTGACGTACAATCAGCGCAAGGAGCTTGTAAATAAGCCCTGGATTGTGTACTCCATGGATAAAGGCACAGCGTACACTAGGCAGCATCAGTGCAAATACAACACACTCCCTAGCAGAGCAAGCTGCCTATCTGAAGATTGTTCTTTTCAACCCAGAAGATGTACAGTGCTGGTAGAGCACAGATAGCAGCATCAAAAGGAACCTGTTCTATGATGCCTTAAACACAGAGGGCCTTATTTATGAAATCTGTTATGAAATCTGTTGCATCGCTGCTGAAAACAGCGATGCAACAGTTTTCACTGCGCCCTCCTTGCGACAGGATGGATGCGTCATATTTACTGTATAACACATCATGTTGCAAGGAATGACAGATACATCAGTATTACTGACATATCTGTCGGCACAAAACTGTCGCATTTCTAGAGTTGTGTCTGAAGCGTGACGCTACTCTAGCAATGCAGGGGGTAGGGCTATGATTATAGCAATGCATCAACCTTACGCCTACGATGAGGCAGGGGTAGGGATTTGATGCAGTGGCATCCTAGAAGTGGAGCAGTGAAATCTGATATATATATCATTACGCCACTTCTACTTCAACCGTGCATACAATTATACCTGACGCAGGTATAATGTGGCGCAGGGCTTTACAGGGGATGCATCTGCCTAGATGCGTCACCTTGTAAATATGTTGCAATGTGGTGCATTGTTTACACTGCTGCTGCATCACAAAAAGTGACACAAAGGCGGCATAAAAGTGTGGCAAGGGGCTCATAAATAAGCTCCAGAGTAGGTACCGGACAGATAGAAGTGGTCAAAGATTCTCTGGCATACACAGGGTGTGAATGGTGCAGAGAACAAGACCTGGCTATTCGGCTAATCAGCTGGATGCTGTCAGCGCCTGGATACCCTCATGGGGGACAAATCGTGTGTTCTAATCTTGTTCTTTGTCTCTTTTAATCACAGCAGGAGAACCGGTGTCATCTTTGTTATTGTTCCATTGTTTCTGTGGTTACTGGAGAGCTGTACATTCTACTCTGGGCAGTTGGCCTTGAGCTGGAGTGGAGAGAGGTTGTCGCAGGGATTC
This sequence comes from Lissotriton vulgaris, assembly GCF_964263255.1. Lineage (NCBI taxonomy): Eukaryota > Metazoa > Chordata > Amphibia > Caudata > Salamandridae > Lissotriton > Lissotriton vulgaris. Next base: position 250,162,464 of record NC_141688.1, on the reverse strand, counting down.
CGTGCTCATACAGAACTGTGCATAGAGGCTTGGAACCTCAGTGAATTAGGGTGTGCCAAAACTCACCTTAGTACCCAAAAATCCCCTACCAGACTAGCTACAGTGTCTCATTGGTTATCACAAACTCCCAATGCTTAGACAAACCAGAACATGGACTTAGTACACCTCAGGTAACGTGGAACACATGAACACTCTTTCGTTATACAATCATTTCAATCCAGAACATTGAGTAAAAGAGGACACGTGCATCTTTGAAATGTTTATTCACTAATGAAGTGTTCTCAAACGCAGTATCTTGGCTAATACAAGCAAACATATTATAAGAAACAAAGTAATCAGCATAGTCACTAGTCCATAGAACACAAACGGTGAAAGCATGGTATTTTTCTAAAATGAATAGGGTTTAACAAAACTAAATTCTCACCCTCCCTAGCTAGTATATTATATTATATCTAAGAAGGTCTCTTTAGGATTTAGCAGGGCGGCCCCATACCTCAAGATCCTAGTGGTAAGGGATCACATCATCTTCCACCAACTCTCTGCATGCGAAGCACCATCAAGTGTGTTTGTATGCTCTTGTGCAAAGCAATATAAAACGTGCCGAAAGCCAGAACATGGCCGCAGCTGCATGCATGTTATGTCTAGGAACGTGTGAAGATCAGTCCTCACAACAACCACTGTGTTGAGATATCCTTGAAGGTTTCTGCACACACTGTACAGACACAGCTCGCCAAGCAAGGCTGATATCAGAGTAACAACATATTATTCTCGCATAAATCAAAAACGTTCTACTAGGCTCAAAGATAAAGCAACAGCTATGTGTTGTGTGCAAAAGCAGCAGAAAGGTAAAATGGCGTTTAAACTCCTAAAAAGCTCATGCTAACTTAACACAGCATACATGCAATATATATCTATATGACACCCTCCCTTGATCCGAGCACGCATAAGATAAGATAAGATAAGATAAGATAAGCAAAGAGAAGATAAGATAAGATAAGATAAGATAAGATAAGATAAGATAAGATAAGATAAGATAAGATAAGATATGGGACTCAATTTTGAAATGCAGAGTTCAATAAAGTAATCAGGTCAAATTCGAGTATGTGAGGAAAAATAATTTATTCCGCCCAAAAATCCAAAATCTCACCAGCATGACAATGTTATGTCCACTGTCATTAAAGCCAATAAGTCTGATATAAAAAATTGTCCATCATAATCCTGAACATTTTTTTGAGAGAGCAAGGAAAAAAAAACTTCATGACGACAAAGGCCTCAATAGGAGTCAGCCTAAATCGGAATATGCAAAATATGCAGCAACAGCCTCCAAAAGGAAGTCACTGTTATCATCTGAAAAAAACTCAGCCATCCATTTCAATAATGGGAAAGAACATACATGCTCTTCAATTACCGGAGCCTCTAGTACCATCAGAGGACAACCCGGTGGGTTTTCAATGTAGCTGTGTGCCAAGAAATCTTGAGCTGCTGCGAATATATTCCAACGACCCAGTACTCCATGCATCGCTGCAAAGGCCATAATCCCTCCATCAGAACAAAGCAATTCGTGAGTAACTAAGGGACTCATGAGATGATTAAAATCCACTTCAGGAGACACCGAATTGCAGAGACACAAATCCGAGGCCAAATCGAAATCGCAGCTCAGGCAATGAAAGACAGTATGGATACAGGTGAAATAGGAAAATCGAAACGATAATCCATATGCTGCACTTAAGGTGGCGAGTGGCAACGTGCCATAGTATTCAAGCATCCTGTTGCAAAATAGCGCTAACTGCGACTGCTCATCTGCGAACACAGGACGGGCATCCATTTTGAATAAAACAAAATAGCACCAAAAAGCCAGCAGCCAGCACCAGTAAAACGGGAAAACCACCAAACAGGCTGGAAAAGATCGAATGGACGAAGGCAGGAATGACTCCAAATATATTTTGGAAAGTAGTCATTAGACCACTGCTCACTACCTTAAAAAAGTGAGCCAGCCCCAAAGTGGAGGAGGCGTTAAAGATTGTATGAATCAGCTCCCCGAAATGTAAAGGCAGGTCAGTGTTTAATAAAGCATGCACTTCTGTGCGGGTGTTAGCCACGTGAAGGACAAATGTTTCACGAGCAGATGTCAGGGCAACTTCTTTTTGTGACAATAAGGCTCTTATTCTGCTCATCTTATTGAACTCTGACTTCAAGGTTGGAATTCTCGGCCAGATGGAAACATCCAGGTCCCCATGCATGGTTGGATACAACACATTTTTACAGCAAACCACACACTCATTGACTGTTACAACATAAGCTATGGCTGTCAATAACCCACAGCAATCTTCATTATTTAAAAGTAAATAACTTCCGTTTGCTAATAGAGTAAAAGTCGGGACAATAGCGGGCACGGTGTACCCCTTAAAACATATGTAAATTAGGCCGTTCCTGATTACAAGAGCCATGCAATTGTATGTGTCTACACATTAATGAGTGATCTGGTGTTTCCGTGCACTCCTCCCCTTTCAGATAAACTTCATTTCCATCCCTAAGGCATCTGTAAGTAAAAGAGAGTAACCAGGCTTCATGTAAATATGAGCTACCAAGAGGCTCGTACCTACCAATGGCAAAATATTTCATGCAATTTATAAACTGGAACAGTGCAAATGGTAAAGTTATTAAACCATGGATTAGCCACGTAGCAGTAGTGTCCTCTGCCACCGAAAAGGTAAAGACTCCAATAGTTCAATGTGCAACATGGAAAAAGAAGCATCTCTCATTGAAAGCAAACATTGTTTCAAATTAAAAGGGGCAGATGAGACATTAATGTAATTCCAAGGTATTTTTCCGTTTGTCAGCGTCTGCAGGGTCCTTGCAAATTGCATAACAGAATGGAATTGATTTTGACCATGCTACAAAACAGACACTTCATCCTGTACAATTTCAACAACAGATGACACAATATTATCCAATGTGTAAATACGGGAGGAAAGTGTGTTAATGCTATTATCTACTACTGCAAGCACTTTCTCTAAATTAGCTTGATCAATAGCCCTAAGGCGGGTAGCCGCTTCAATCTGTGATGTTTTCCAGAGTACATTATAAACGGCATATATCCACCTTCTAGATCTACCCCTAGCCAGGCCTTTTATGAAATCATTCAAATCAACCCCATCAGTCAATTTAGACAAATGCAGTTTGACTGACGCCAATGTAGAGTGTTTTAGCCAATTCTGACACAATTTGCCTTCTGAATTAGTGGTTACAGAATGGTCACTCTCAAAACGGGGATCTACTCTGTTCTGTCTAAAACCCCCAGCCAGACCCAAAAACGATGTTGGCACGAATCTGCACTTCTGTGCCACATCAACCAACCCTTGGGATCCAAACTGGATATGTTAAAGGATGAATTTATCAATAGGGTCTGCAACTCTCTAATCAAACATTTAGTTGAATTTTTCCAACCCGAATATTCTTCCAAATCAGGGAAGGAAGGAGTATTTAATTTTTTAGAAGTAGCCAATCCAAAGCATGTTTTCTTTGAGATAGTAGAATTCAAAAACAACATATGATTTGGGATGAGACATGCATGGTGCAAAGCCTCTGTGCCTTGTACCTGCCAACTTTTAGAACCCCAAACTGATTTAAGATCAATAGTTTCCTTCCACAACTCGTAGCCACCGACAGCTAGCTGGTCTAGAAAGGACTTTGAGTACAATAACTTAGTATCGGTAAGTCTAACTTTGGACATGGATTTATCTGTCATTGGAAAATAAAATGAAGAGGGTTTGGACTGATTAAAGTCAGTAAAATAAGTGTATTTTTTCAAAAATGTATTAGAGCTGCCTCTTAAAGGAGCTGGGCAATGTTCCCACTGTGTATAGTTTACAGTACTCCTCCTGTAATTAGTTTTTTGTAAGTAGTGATTGCCAAAGCGTTGGAAGCAAAACAAATCACTGTGATGAGCAGATTGTAAATATAAATCCTCAGCATCAAAGACAGCATAATATTTCAAATCAGCAAACAAAGCCTCTACGGCCTGAACTTCCCAATCATCTGAATGTATGTTTTCTTGTACCACATCCCCCATGTTAACTCTAAGACCATTAGGAACATTAAAAACTTCAGTCAGGCCATGGATTTGAAATTTAACTGCATCCCAGACTATCCCATCCAGGACAGGCCATGCGGTGATGTTAACAAAGGCCAAGTCTCTCTTCAATCTGTGGTCAGAATGTGATGAGGAGTGGGGAGCCAAAGTTCCATTTAGATGTCGAATGCATGTTCTCTCCTCGACATAATGTCCATTGATGAATCGGAAAAAAATAAAACACAAAACCAATTGACAAAAAAAGGTAGAGCGCAAATTGCCCCAACCAGATGTAAGTCCAAGGGGGAATCAAAAAATGTTTTTTAAACAAAGTCGCATAGGCCCTAGGCCTTGTTTGTTTCCCTGATGTTTGTGAAATAGTGTCAAAAGCAGTGGTCAAAACAGAATTTCTCACCATCGAAGGACATGAGACTGCCGGTGTCATGCTAAGAAGAATCGGCCACTCTGTGTACTTTGACATTGTCAATGGAGATATACCTGTTCTCTTTACGACCTTGAAGTGGTGGTAAAATGACTGTTCTTGTGCCCTTAACACCAAGCACGGGCACCGGAGCACGGTATGAGGGACTAAATTCCTTCTTTTATCGATCTTCTCCCGAACCAGTTCTCCAACTTGGGGTAGCCAGCCAACTACCGGGATCTGCAACGCATCATCCGTAGTGGAGGGCAAATGTTCCTTCCCAAGACTGTCTCTTGTTGAGTCTGTAAAACATTGCAATATTCATCTACGTCAAAGGAGGCAGCCGAACCAACCGTGTCTAGACGGTCAAGGTCCGGGACATACATCTTGATACCAAAGAGCATTTCGTATGGGGTCCGCCCACCCAGAGACCTTCTAGGGAGATTATTAAGAACATGCTGCACGCCATTAAGATGGGCCAGCCAGTTTCTGCCAGTGCCTTTAACTCGAGCTGTCAGTGACTGCTTTAAGTCACGGTTCATTCGTTCCACAACCGTATTACCCTCAGGTCGATATGGAGAGGAAAACTTGACTTGGACCCCTATCGAAGCCATGGCATCCCTATATGCCTTAGAGGCGAAAGAAGGACCCTGATCCGAATGGAAGGTACCACAGGCAAAAATCCCTACAAAGACACGCAAATCCCTGATGACAGTCCGTGAATCAGCGCTGCGATGAGGCCAGACCCATACAAAACGTGTGCATGAATCAACTGCTACTAAGATGTACTTATTCGCAGTATCAGAAGAAAAAGGACCGCAGTGATCTAAATAAACACAACCTAATGGTTTATTAGAAATGAACAACTGTGTTTGGGGTGGACGCGTAGCAGTTGAAGGCTTAATCTGCTGGCAAAAGTCACACTGAGGGATATAGTCACCCGTCTGTTTGTACAATCCCCGCCACCAAAAATGTTGTTGTAATTGAGACACAGTGGCTGAAATGCCCGCATGCGCAGACGCAACACTTTCATGGGCCGCTGTGATCAGTGCATTTCTGCAGTCCAAGTTAGGAATCAATCTCTCCCCAACTTCAGGAATTTTCACATAAGGAACCTTATCGGGACTTAAGTGGTATGTGCACTTCGAAGGGAACCCCGTAGGATATTTACCTCCCTTCTCAGTGGCCGCAACTGCCGCCAAGATATCATCATCAATCTTACTTTTGGACCGTGTTACCGCTGCAACTAAATATGTCGATACTGCTGATTTAGCAGCTTCATCAGCAAGCAAGTTGCTAACAGCATGGACTCCCACGCGCTGGTGACCGAGAGTATGTATTACAAACACGAGTGGCAACTGCTCTTTAAGCCCAGCCACTCGGACCCAGATCATTTTATGTTTTATTGTGCTACCCTTGGAATCACAAAAATCATTCTGAATCCAAAAGAACAAGTTTTCATTGTAAGACTGGACACAGTAGTAAGAATCAATTACGATAAGAGTTGTCACACTAGGATCAGCGTACTCCAATGCAAGCATCAGAGCACGAAGCTCCGCCAATTGTGCGGTGCAGTCCCCTAGAGTCTGGGTGTGCACGACTCTGGACTTGAACTCATCATTCACCATGGCACCTACCACAATGGTACATGCGGAAACATAGGCGTGTTTAGAACCATGCACAACCTGTTCCGAACCATCAGTGTATATGATGTAATGGAAATCCTCCAAAGGCCGCATAGCCAAAGGTGCAGGATGAACAGACTCATATTGCAAAAACTCCTGCGACCGTAAGGAGGCATCGAAAATGAACGTGACATCCGGAGACGTCAATGATGCTGCCCATTGTATCCACCGAGGGTGAAAAGCTTTAGAATTAGGTACACTGGCTTTCATAACTGCCTCCAAAGCAGGACACGGGGTAACCACCAACATGCGTTTTCCCTGTGACAGAGCGCGCTCCTTCAGTATCGCCATCTGTACAGCCGTCAAAACCTTCTCCACAGTGGAAAATCGCATTTCAGTCGAAGTGTATAAGTGTGACTTGTAAGCAATAGGTACTGTGTCTCCTTCGTTAAAAGTAAGGTATGTGAAACCTGCCGTCCCAGGGATTATTCTCATCACCAGGTTGGTGTGATTATCACGAGTCAATAAGTATTTAGAAGCGAGCAGATCAGCCTGCAAAGATTGCAGTATAGCCGAGTGCTCAGGCAGCCAGTTTGATTTTGTAAAATTTGGTTGTATCAAAGCATACAAGGGCTTGATATGCTGGGCATATTCAGGTATGTATGTCCTCCCGAAATTTAAAAATCCCAGCAAAGACTGTAATTTCTTTAGAGTTGTCGGAGCGCACGATTGTGCGCATTTCTCCAAGAAGTAAGGAGCTAATCCTCGACCTTCATTGATGAGCTCGTAGCCCAGGAACAACACTGTGTACTCTGCAATGTGCGATTTTGCAAAGTTGAATTTGTAACCAAAGTCAGCAAAGCTACACATTAAGCGGTCAACTCGACACAGATGCTCCCACACTTCATCATCCGTGAGATATATGTCCCCTACCTCCAATTCTCTATGCACTTTGCATTGGCTTCGTATTGAAAACCGGACACAATTCAAGGCCCTCTGCATCATGCACAGATTAAATACTGGCCTAGCTCCACCTTACCTTAATTCCTTGGTACAACAATACTGTCCCCCTCGCAATCTGCGATCTTCTAGCCAATACTTATTTTCAGTTCCCAGAATTAAAAAAGCCAGAATGGGTGGCCGCTCTTTCGCCTGGCTTGCCCCCTCACTCTGGAATTCTCTTCCCCTCCAGTTACAAACTGAACCCAACTACCTTAGGTTTCGCAGACAGGTAAAAACCTGGTTATTTAACATCTAACAGTCCTCTTCTGCCTCTCCCCCCTCATCTTTTTGGTTTTAGCGCCGGGAAACCTACGGGAAGCTGAGCGCTTTACAAACTTAACTATAATAATAATAATAATCCACATATGAACAAGCATCTGGGTCAACTCTCTTTAAGATAGAGACTATGCGGGCAGCAAACACTCCAGGACTATTTATAGCCCATCGGTAAACGTTTGAAATGTTTTTGGACACTGCCGCAAGTAAAGGAGGTACATTGGGAACTCAGACCATCCAAATGGTGGGCATAAAATCCGTTGGAAATGTCAAGCATAGTTTTAAACCGCTTACGCACAAGACTATCCACTAAAGCAGAGCTGTGAGTATTCTGTACTGCACAGGTACGGCAATGCGAGTTTAAATGCCGGTAATCCAATACCAAACGATATGAACTGTCAGGCTTGGTCACAGTAAAAAGAGGGTTAATCATTGGTGACACACAAGTTTCAATCACACCTTGATATTTCAATTGTTCATGGATTACCGCAACAGAAGCCTACGCTTTGCGCTCTATGGGATATTGAGGATGAGGCATAGACCGCAAAGGTATTTCGTAGTGTGGGGAAAATTTATCCCATCCACAGTGTGTAGGGTACAGAGCCGACGAAAGGGCTTTAGCCCACTCTTGTGTAAAATTCTGCATATGCTCCTTCGAGACAGTGTGCGCGAAACTAGGGAGGATTACCTCCTCCCCTCTTGGAGCCGCGAGCACAAAAGGTGGGGGCCAGTCAGCCTCCGCCAACAAAATGTCATAAGTAGTCGTAAGATTCTCCCAAAATACCCCCTCTATGGTACGTTGATTGTCACCTTCAATGAATAAGACAATTTCATAGAGTCTGTCAGGGGGAGCTACTCTAGTGTCAGCTGTCTCCAGAACAACATAACAGTCAGTCGCTGTCACCTTCAGTAGTGGACGCAGGGCCTCTCGTACTATGGTAATCTCCACCGCGCTGTCCAGCAAGGTCAGAGCCCATGTCAGATTTCGAAGCTGGGTTCTCACTATCTGTGGCATATTTGTGTGCTGTTAAAGCAGCGACTTTCTTTTTCTGAAACTGGGGTCTCTTCGGTGTAGAATTGTCCTGCTTGCCTTTACCGTCTTTCGGGCGTGGCTGGTCACGTACTTGCTGACTAGCCCGACCCCTGCCGCCGCCTCCAACACCGGTCAAAAAGACCGATGACTCCTGAAAAGAACGAGGAGAGCGTTGGTCAGAAACCTGAAAACAGGTGATTTTATCATCGCGCGATCACGCAAGTCATAAACACGTGCTGTGGGTGCAGGCAATGGAGCCGCAGGACGAGACTTCTGTTACTGTTGTTGTTGTTGCTTTCCCTGTTTTTGTTTTTTTAGGCCAATTTTGTTTTTTGGTCTTGGGCTGGTCGTCGGTCTCCAACTTCTGCCCTTGGGGTTGTTGTTTTTCTTTAGTAAAAAAAGGCTTGAGACCCCTACTATTATTGAGGCCCATGGTTTCATAAGCCGCCACAGTAATCCTCGCCAACTACCGGGGTTTTTCGGCATCGCAAATTGCCTGCAAAGCATTGGCAACCTGAAAGTTCACCACATCCCCCTTGACATTAGCAAGTATGAGATCGGAAACCACATCAAAGGTGCCACAGAGACACATACCCAATTCAACCGCAGCCTCAAGTCCGTGCTCATCCTGAACACGTTTAAGGACCATCGCAGGACAGTTATAGAGGGAGTGCCGTAACACCTCGTGTAGACCGCCGCAAATGTCTTACCCCAGGTCTCACAGTAACCGAATTCGGGGGTCAAGTCTTTCTTTAAGCTAATTGTCAGAATCCTGTTTTTCACCAGGAGACGTGTTATGAAATACTGCTTCCAGCTGGTCAAACTTTTCGGCAAGCCAGAAAGGAAAATCATCCTTTTCTTGGGGGCGCTTGCCCATTACAGCGTTGACCATAACGGAACTGAGCTTCATTCCGCCCTGTCCGGCAGGAAGCGCCGCACCACCCGGGGCCCCGCCCGGGAGATTACGGGTTATATATTGCACTAACGACCTAATCACGCTAATTGCGACCACATGGAGTCGTCTTAACTCAGCCACGTTACATGCTCCGTGATGAGGATGAGGCGTAAATCCAGTCAAAACAGGCCAAGTTGCGCCTAGAATGGACAAAGGACCTAACCTCGGAGCTGATAAAGTATGGGGTAGGGCGCCATTAAACCAAACTCGATGCTGTGCAGTATCTATAGGAATCTCCTGTGCCCTATATGGTGCATATTCTGCTGGCACAGCCGTGGAAGTGTACGAGTTGAACACAGGCGTATCTGCGTTCATAGCTGGGAAGGTCACCCATGAGTAAAAAATCTCATACGGGTAGCCACCTCTGCACTCACCACCATTTTCACGGCTAAGCCATCCCCAGGGACATTATAAATCTGTAAATGATTGCGCACCGCAATGCTGCTATGTTGCGCAATGTCCACCGCAGCCATAGTGACACAGAAAGAAAAAGGTACAAAGGAAACTTTGTAGCACAACTGGGTAGTAACTCAATGAAACCGTTTTATAAACATTCTAGCTTGAAAAGACCTATACGAATACAGGTAGGTTTGTCCGACACCACCGTTAACCGGAAACAACAGTGAAGGGGTTAAGGACCGAATGATGTACTACTCAAGTATCATGCAATAAGACCACCAACGATTGGGCGCCATGTCGCAGGGATACCGTGCTCATACAGAACTGTGCATAGAGGCTTGGAACCTCAGTGAATTAGGGTGTGCCAAAACTCACCGTATTACCCAAAAATCCCCTACTAGACTAGCTACAGTGTCTCATTGGTTATCACAAACTCCCAATGCTTAGACAAACCAGAACATGGAATTAGTACACCTAAGGTTACGTGGAACACATGAACACTCTTTCGTTATACAATCATTTTAATCCAGAACAAGGAGTAAAAGAGGACACGTGCATATTTGAAATGTTTATTCTCGAATGCAGTGTTCTCAAACGCAGTATCTTAGCTAATACAAGCAAACATATTATAAGAAACCAAGTAATCAGCATAGTCACTAGTCCATAGAACACAAACAGTGAAAGCATTGTATTATGCTAAAATGAATAGGGTTTAACATACCCTAATTATCACCCTCCCTAGCTAGTATATTATATTATATCTAAGAAGGTCTCTTTGGGTTTTAGCAGGGCAGCCCCATACCTCAAGATCCTAGTGGTAAGGGATCACATCATCTTCCACCAACTCTCTGCATGCGAAGCAACATCAAGTGTGTTTGTATGCTCTTGTGCAAAGCAATATAAAACGCACCTAAAGCCAGAACTTGGCCGCAGCTGCATGTATGTTATGTCTAGTAACGTGCGAAGATCAGTGCTCACAACAACCACTGTGTTGAGATATCCTTTAAGGTTTCTGCACACACTGTACAGACACAGCTCGCCAAGCAAGGCTGATATCAGAGTAACAACATATTATTCTCGCATGAATCAAAAACATTCTACTAGGCTCAAAGCTAAAGCAACAGCTATGTGTTGTGTGCAAAAGCAGCAGAAAGGTAAAATGGCATTAAAACTCCTAAAAAGCTTATGCTAACTTAACACAGCATACAGGCAATATATATCTATATTAAAAGGTCACACTTGACCACTAGGCTTAATAAAAGTCTTTACTTCAAAGGTCAATGAGCCCTGGTGCTTTATATTCACAACATATTTTAGCGACGAAGATGGGATTCGACTACGAGGCTTATTAAAGCTATTTACTTCAAAAGTCAATGAGCCCTGGTGCTTTATATTCACAACATAGTGCACTACAAATCTTCTGAATGATTGAGTACATCAGTGAGTCATTCAAACATTTCAGGTATGGTACAATCAGCAGCTGGACCAGCTGGAATCCATCACTGGTGTGAGACCTTCATCCTGCCCTGTTCAATTATTTGCATTGCACCTTCATTTGAATAGCAGAATTGATTAAGGTTGCGACATGCTACAGAAGTAAGAACTGTAACGAGGTAGACGAAGCCTTTGGGGCAGACTAAGAAGGCATTTGCGCCACTTTTGCATCGATGTTGTGTCACTTTTTGTGACGCAGTAGCAGCGTAAGCAATGTCGCATGATGTGGCACATTTGCAATGTAAGGCATCTAGGGAGATGTGTCACCTTGTAAAGCCCTGCACCACATTATATAATCCATCAGGGATATTGTATGCAGGGTGGGCGTTCCCACACAGGAGAGCCTCGTAGAAGTGAAGCAGTGATGTAAAAGGTAGGCAGATTTGAACCTATACCCTTTAAGTATTGCCCGGCGTTAGTCGCCTCTCATACCACTCGAAATTATCAAACAAAGAGGCAGGCACTGGAGACTGTAAGGCAGAAACAGAAGTTTATTCCGACGGAGCAGAACACATCAAATCAGACAACAGGGTATCTTCTCGAGGTGCTCTAACCGCATCTCTGAGGCCTGGCCTCTTATACATAGGTTTATGGCTTTATTGCATGAAACACATCTATGTCAACTCTTTGATGTACGGAAAGACATCCTCGGAATCCCCGCTTCAAGCCCGTTCCTACACACATTTACAGTAGAAGTCCCCACCCCGATCTCAGTAGGTGATGACTGTCACGCAGCTGGACATTCCGCCGGTTCCCGGAATGTGTGCGGCTGATCGGATCTCATGGGGTGGGTTGCTATGATTAGTTGTAGATCCTTTGAAGAGGGCAGCTTCCTACTGTAGGGGGCAATAAACTGCATCTGCAGGGCCAGGTGGTGGCCTGAGATCGGGCCGGAAAATCGGGCACAGAGGAAGGGGGTTTCATCAAAGGATGCGTGATCATGAAAGGGGTGGAGGGAGGTGTTCCGGGTACGGGATGTGGCTCCGAGGCAGAGCCGCCCTCAAAGGGGTGGTTTATGGCCCAAGCATGTGAGAGCGGGGGCTGTCAGTGGGCGGGGGATGCTTGCGAGGTCAGAGGAAGAGAGAGAGAGACGCGCTGGCTATCGGCAGTGGGCAGAGAGGCCATGGCATTCAAAATGGCTGCTACTTACGCGCACATATGAGCCTGAAAAGGGACAAGATGGCGCCGATAATGTTTACGCCGTAATCTAGATTTTAACAGTCCTCCCTTTTCAAAATATCTAGCCAGCTTGTCAATCTATGTCTATCCCCATTATATTCCGGATTTCAACTTCATACAAAGCTTTCATGTGTTCAGCTTCAAAGTACAGAGTCTTAGGGCAGATACAGTTAGCAAAAAGTGAGCACAGGGGTGGCAAGCATTGAACACCCAGGCAGAATCCACATAGTACGAAAATCGGTATCAATATGATCATAAACAACCTCCACCCCCAGTCCTTTACAGTACTCCAGAACCAACTCCCAAGCGACCATTCTTCTTGTTCCTGATGAACTTCTGAGGAAAGTCTGTGGAGATGTTCAATGGCTTTGTAGACTGAGGGCGAATTGTCCGGTATGTAGGTGCAGCAGCTGTACCCAATGATACGGCATGCTCTTCCACGATCCGCTAGAAACACATCTAGAACAAGGCGGTTCTGAAGAGCCACCAAACCGACCGCCTGAAGCTCATCTGTATTGTTTGTGAGGATGCCAGATGTAATGTTCGTTGTCGTTTCAACTGCCTGGGTCAAATGTCGGATGGCACGGCTGTTCGCCATCGGACCCCAGAGTGGAACAAGTCCCTTCATTGCGTCCAGGAACTGTGCTCCGGTGGAGTTGGCCTGTTCAATGTCTCTTGCTCGCTTTTGTCGGTGATGGTTTGCTGGAGCCACATAGGTCGGAGGAAGGATGAAGGCAATGTAACAGGTAGCTCCCCAGCCCTTGGGGAGCCAGGTGTAGGCTTTCGTACCACAAACAAAGTACATGTTCGGAGAGGTGACAAAAGAGGGTGGATCAGTTGAGTCCAAAGTTCTGGTGATGCGGCAAGCGCTGTGGTCCACCAACTGTGTCCCAAGGCCTTTGATGCATACAAGGCCCGAGACATTGACGACAGATAGGGCCACAGTCAGGGTGGCGGCTGTTCGTTTCCGGAGGTAGGAGAAGGTGGGTCTGGCTGGGTTGTTGAACACCTGCATTTCAATCCGTTCCTTGGCAGGGATGTCCATGTGAATAGAGGCGTTGGATGTCAGAGGGCAAAAGGGGGCAGCAGTTCTTCCTGTTTTGTTCTGCCAGACCCCATGATAAAAGTGTGTCACAGTTCTGCTGGAAGTGGCATTATCCCTGTAACTTTCTTGCAAGAGGATCAGCCAAGCAAGGCAGGAACCATGAACGGAGAAAGGTGAAGGGATGAAGGGGATGGAATGTCCAGTGGCATGGGGTAACAACCCATAGATCCAACAATTTGTGGCATTGGCGGCAAGGTTGTGTTGGTGCAGCAACTGCACGAAGGAGTTGTTCCAAAACTCCTTAAGTCTTTCTCAGAGTTGAGGTGAAAGAGAGACCAGGTAGTGTTCTTTCATGGTGGTAGGCTGCGCAGTAGTTAGAAATGTCTTATGAGCTGGTGCTTTCTCTTCCATGATCCAGAGGGTGGTCATGAGGTGGAGGCAAAAGAGAAGGGTAATAAAGAGGGCAATAGTCTTTGAGCTGTGTATTTTGTCAGTCTTTGGGTTTCTGTAGTGGGTCTTCGGATGTCCGGTTGCTTCTATCACCTACGAGTCGGGTGCTTCCATCATCTTCGTATCGGGCGCTTCCATCATCTTCAAGGGGCTCGGTAGCGGGCAGGACCACAAACTTCGTTTGGCTTCTCTCCTGGCAGCCTTAGTAGTTAGGCCACCGCTCTGAGAATTGTAACTTAGTCAGTGGTCTGCTTAGCCGAAGCTCCCTCCTTTCGTTGCAGGTTATACCCTTCTCTGGATGGCACAGTGGGATCGGTGAATTCTGCCAGTTCAAGTGTCTCTGTATCAGGGTAACAGCTCAGGGATGGTCAGTCTTTGTTCAGGAGCTCTTCTTGGGTGGCCACGTCTTCAGTCGTCGTCAGGGTTGAGTCGATCTTCTTGCAGTGGTGTGCATGCAGCCAATTTCTCTTCCCTTCCACTCGAAGAGCTGTTTGGGTGGTAATCAACACTTGCCAGGGGCCCGTCCACCGAGGCTCCAGACTTTTTGCACGCTGGAAATTCCGGACTAGTACATAGTCTCCGGGTTGGATGTCGTGTCCGGGGCCCCTGGAAGCATCAGGGATGGCCTGCCGCACCTGTTGACGGATAACAGACAGCGTTTTAGTCAGATTGTACAAATAGTCAGACATTAGGACGTCCGGGACGTCGTGAATGGATGTCGGTTTTGGTGCAGACCAACTGCTCATAGGTCGGCCGAAAATGACCTCGTTAGGGGTCAAATGGTGTTTGGTGGGGGTGAAACGCATTGATAGCAATGCCAGTGGGAGAGTGTCTGGCCATTTCAATCCTGTGGTAGCCACTATCTTAGCTAGTTTGAGCTTCAGTGTGGCATTATGTCGCTCAACCAGTCCAGCAGATTGGGGGTGGAAGACTGTGTGAAACTTTTGTTTTACACCCAACCCCTTCAAGATGAGTTGGATAACCTCGGCTATGAAGTGAGGGCCATTGTCACTCCACAAAATTTGACAAAGGCCGTAGCGAGGGAAGAATTCTTTCAGTAGTACCTTTGCAGTGGCAATGGCAGTGTTGTCGCGAGTTGGATAGGCTTCCACCCACTTGCTAAATGTGCACATGACAACAAGTACATACTTCAGACCTTGGCATCTTTCTAGTTGGATGTAGTCCATCTGTAGGACTACAAATGGATGGTTGGGGACCCCAAACCCTCCCCGGGGTACCTCAGTTCCTTTCCCAGGGTTGTGTTGCAGGCATATCAGACATTGTTGGACCAGACGTTTAGCTGAGTCTGTAATCTTGTCATTGTGCCAAACTTTGGAGACAAGTTCGGCCATAGGGGCTGATCCTATGTGTGCAGGGGAGTGTGCCATGGTCAGTATGGGGATCAGGTACGAATTGGGTGGCAACCATTTGTTCGTGTCTTTTGTCCGCCAGCAGCCTTCATCGTCTTTCAATCCCACCTGTGCCCATTCGGTCAATTTGTGTGGTGAGCTGGCCATCTGGATGTCCCTAATAGTTTCCCTAGAGTCAGTCCATTTTTCTGCTTGTGACCTGGTCACATACATACATGCGTGTCGTTGTCCTATTCTCGGCTGTGGTCCGGGCAGTGATGTTGGCCAGTGCATTCCCCTGCCCAATGATGTTCGTCACCGTTTTTTGTGCCTGGCACTTGATTACAGCAAGTTGTTTGGGAAGGAGGACCGCTTCAGTCAGAGCGGAGATTAGGTCTCCGTGCAGGTTGGGTGTGCCGTGTGAGGTCAGGAATCCCCTCGGAGGTCAACCCTACTCCTAGTCTGTTCGTCCGTGAGGGTCATACAGTCATGTATAGGGGACACATTGGGGTCGTTCTTAGGTAGGGGCAACAGAGTGGCTGGATTCAGTGTAGTGCACCTTTTAAGTGTGATGTGGGGTGCAAGCAGAGTCAGTTCATACCCAGTCAGTCGTGCGCTATTCAGATGTTGCGTCTTAGTCTGGTTCAGGAGGGTGTCAACCGCATGGGGCACTAACACCATGAGGGAGTTCGAGAGCACGATCCCCTCACTTTGTCGGATAGAGACAGCAGCGGCAGCTACGGTTCGAAGGCAGGCAGGCAAAGCTCTGGCTACGGGGTCAAGAGTGGCAGAGAAGTAGGCACATGGGCGTTGCTTGGGGCCAATGGACTGAGTCAGGACAGACAAAGCGCACCCCTCCCTTTCGTGAGTGTAGAGGGAGAAGGGCTTTGTGTAATCGGGGGTTCCTAGGACGGGGGCTGAACAAAGGACATCTCATAGTTCTTTGAAGGAGGATTGGCATTCAGGGGTCCAAGGGAGCGGGAAAGGGACATCTTTATCCAGCAGGGAAAGTAGTGGTTTCACAATGAGACTGAAATTTGGCAACCACTGTCGGCAGAAGGAGGTGAGGCCTACCAGGGAGCGGACTTGTTTTTGGGTCTTAGGGACAGGGGTTTCTAGAATGGCCTGAATTCGATCGGGTGTAAGCTTTCTCCTGTCTTTGGACAAGAGGTGGCCTAGGTAGGTGACCTGGGGTTGGCAGAATTGCAACTTATTCTTGGAGACCTTGCGGCCATTTTCCGCGAGGAAGTGCAGGAGTTGGATGGTGGCTGTAACTGCAAGTGGAGTGTTGCCGGCCGCCAAAAGGATGTCATCAACGTACTGTATCAACACCACTCCATCCGGTAACTGGACTGCGTCCAGTTGTCTCTTGAGGGCCTGGCTATATATGCTGGGACTTTCAGTGTAGCCTTAGGGTGCTCTACAGAATCTATATGAGCGGGCTTTTAAGGTGAAGCCGAAGAGGTATCGGCTGTCTGGGTGGATGGGGATAGAGAAGAAAGCGTTCTTGAGGTCGATTACAGTGAAGGTGGTGGCAGTGGAAGGAATCAGAGTCAGAATGGTGGTGATGTCCGAGACTACGGGGTACTGAGGTACAACTACCTTATTGACCTCTCGCAGGTCGATGATTAAGCGGTATGCTTTCTCATCTCCCTCACCCTGCATCTTTACAATGGGTAGGATAGGGCTGTTGCAAACATTACTGGCTACTTCCTCTACCACTCCTGCATCTATCAGGGACTGGATAATCTTTACCAATGCCTTCTCGCCCTCAGGCGATATCCAATATTGTGGAAGTCTTGGGAGTATTGCGTCCTGTCGAACAGTTATGTACACTGAGTCGATCATCATGCGTCCTACGTCCGAGTCAGTTTTGGCCCACAGATACAGAGGTAGGGTGTTGAGTAGGGACAGGTCAGCGTCAGTGATGGAATACATGCGTCGGGTGGGACAAAGTCTGAGCAGAGTCGGGTTGTCGTATAAAATGACTCGAACTCCGTCTTGTGAACACCTGATAGTAGCTCGGAAATGTTTTAGTAAGTCAATTCCCATAATGGCGTCGGGGGTGTTGGATGAGAGCAAAAACGTTCTGTCAGTGGTGTTATTTTCCAAGTCAAAGGAGATCGGTGTGGACAAGGGATTAGTGGAGGGCGTTCCATCAAAACCTATTGATGTTACATGTGAGCCAGACAAGGGTGCCCTTGGAATCAGTCATTTAGATAACGTACTACGTGTTGCACCAGTGTCTACCAAAAATGGAGACTTCATACCCAGGACCTTAGCGGTGATATAAGGACCTTGCTGGTCAACATAGAGCTCGACTGGATCCCTCCCTTGCCCTTGGCAGTCCTATGCGAAGTCGTGGGTGTCATCGCAGTCAGACTGTTGGTACTGGTTATGTCGGGGACGGTCAAATGTGTTTGGTCTGCCTGGCCTGTCGTTGTTGGTGTCGTTCGTGTACCTACGTCCCTGTTCTCTATTTCTTGGCCCACCCGCTAAATCTCTTTTGTCCCTATTTTTGTTCATTTCTAACAGGACCGGACACTGGGACTTCCAATGACCAAATCCCTTGCAAAATGCACACTGGTTTTCGTCGATGTCTTTACGTCCAGCGTAGGGTGTGGGTGTACGGTCTTTAGGGGGTGGATTTCTAGGAGCATTCGATTGGTAATTTCCTTTGTACTGCTCTCTTCCTATAGTCACCCCCTGCAACTAAGCGATCATCACCCTTTCCTTCAGGTCCTTTTTCTTTTTCTCAGTCGCCCTATCATTCTCGTTCTTCTGATGCTCATAATACTGGGCCATCTAAAGATTAGCCGCCGGTTTGGAGGCCGTCCAACTACTCTCGCTAGTCTGTAGTTTCTGCGAGACTTCCTCCGACAGACCTTTGACATAATTCTGGACAAACAGATGATGTCCAGTTGCAGTGGTCATGACCTGGCCACTGTAATCGCAAAACACCGTCTCAAACCGGGAGAAGTATTCTGATACGTCTTCCTGGGGTTTGTGGTGGCAGGCTGTTACTATCGACCAGTCCACCTTCTTTTCTGGGATCAGGGTTTTCAATTTCTGGACGATCTTGTCTGGGAGGTCTAAAATGGATTTTAAAGGTTTCTGTCCAGGCTCTCGTTGTCTGTCTATGCCATCGAGTTGTGACCAGGTATGTCCGAACAGCTCAAGGTGGTCGACTTTCCGGATTTGCTTCCACACATCAGCTGGCAGACATAGCCTGAAAAACAAGTCGATGTCCGCTAGAGTCATAATCGTCGAACCCAAGGCTGTGCCTAGTTCAGTAAAAAAGGCAGTGGGGTTCTTTCGTAAATCGGGCAGGGATTTTCGGAAAGTCAGGATGTCTTGTCGATCCCATGGTTGGTAGACACAGTTATAAACTACCCTCCCTCTTGCATCTTGGTGGTTAATGTCATCATGCGTTCCCTGTCCTCGTGGGGGAACCCAGTAGGGAGCGGCCTCCTTTATAGGCATCATTGTGTCGGTTTTCTCTGTTCGGGGTTCGGTCGCTACATGAGTCGTAGTTTTAGCTTCTAACCTCTGTTCAGTGAGGTGGCGGAAAACTTCAAGCGTACGCGTGAAGAGGTCCATCACGTCACACTCGCCTTCATCCCCAATGTCAACTTTCCTATACAGAGTCGTTAGGCTCTCAGGACCTTTCTCTTGGTATCGGTCGTCATAGGCATTGAGGGTGTGATAACAAAATGGCACAACAAAGTGTCGTCTGTGGCTATTGGCATAGGAATTGTACATATCTGTTACGTATTCCTCACTCTCTTTTCATTCCACCAGTGTCTTCACTACCTTATCGATCCCTGCTCGTTCGTCTTTGCTTAGTCAGTTCATTCTAGTAGGGTCTTTCTTTCTGGCTTCAGGGTCATGTAATGTTACTGCTTGCGCTGAGCTAAGTACAAGGGGCTCCGCCGGCGCGCAGGCCGTGAGGACCGAAGCCCTGGCACTATTCTCACCTGTGCTTGGGGGCTGCGGGTGCTGCACTAAGGGTTGGGAAGGGGCATATGGAGGGGGCATGTAGATGATTGGGGGACCTACCAATAAATCATCGTTCGCTCGTTGTTTCGAGGGTAACTCAGGGTAGAGCGTAGAGGGTGTTCTAACGGGACACTGGCCCGATGTTTCGGACTCTTGCTTCTGCTCGGCTTCCTCTCCATCCTTTATCTCTTCCTCTAACTTTTTGGCAGCTAGGTGAGCTGCTTTTCGTAGCTCCTTCTCTAATCTAACTTTGTTTCTCTTTTTCCGTTGTTCTGTTACTTTGCGCCACATGCGGAAACTATCAAGCATAGTGGGCGTTGTCTTATTGTTTCGAAGGGCTGTTTCCAGCACGTTTATTTTATCGTCATCAAAGGATCCTATCAGTGGCCACTGACTTTCCTGATCCTTTTTCGTGTATTTATGCCATAGCTTACTATAAGCTACGGCGACTAATCCATATTTAGTGAACATGTCTTTATTAGGGGTGCCTTCCAGTGGAGCTGGATGGTTCATCTCTAATAAGCGGTCCGGGCTGAACCAACTACCATTCAGTGGGGAGAAGATAGGCATGACAGATTACAAAGGGGGACAAAGGTCCGCACTACCTATCCTTCACTACTTGCAAAGACTAGACAGAATATTTCTATTCTACGTTATTTGCAAACCGAGAATATCTCAAAAGAACCAACTTCAAACAATCAATGTGCGGACAATCAATCAATCAGTGGGGAGAAAAATAGGCACGACAGATTACAAAGGGGGATAAAAGTCTGCGTTACCTACCCTTCACTATCTGCAAAGGAAGAAAGAATATTTCTATTCTTCCCCGTTTGCAGGCAGAGAATATCTTAAAAACAATCAATGAGCAATACTAGTATTTTCAAACAATCAAACAATCGTTTCGCAATTTGTCGTGTTACACGACCTTACCCGGGCATGGACAGTTTCTCATCTTCCGCTTCCTCTATTCTCCGTAATTGCCGCGGCACTCCTGATGGTTCCCAGTCGGGACTGTAGATCACTCGAGAGAGGTCTGCTCGGAACTGGTGAAGTTCGGATGATCGGCTGCCTGAGGAGGGTCTATCGGGCAGGTGCACTCCCGATCGTTGCAGTCGTTCACTCTGTCGTCAGGACCTCTCCCACTGGATCCACGTGTCGCTGATGGGCCCCACGTTTGGGACGCCAATTGTAAAAGGTAGGCAGATTTGAACCGATAACCTTTAAGTATTGCCCGGCGTTAGTCGCCTCTCATACCACTCGAAATTATCAAACAAAGAGGCAGGAGCTGGAGACTGGAAGGCAGGAAACAGAAGTTTATTCCGACAGAGCAGAACACATCAAATCAGACAACAGGGTATCTTCTCGAGGTGCTCTAACCGCATCTCTGAGGCCTGGCCTCTTATACACAGGTTTATGGCTTTATTGCATGAAACACATCTTTGTCAACTCTTTGATGTACGGAAAGACACCCTCGGAATCCCCGCTTCAAGCCCGTTCCCACACACATTTACAGTAGAAATCCCCACCCCGATCTTAGTAGGTGATGACTGTCGCGCAGCTGGACATTCCGCCAGTTCCCGGAATGTTGTGCGGCTGATCGGATCTCATGGGGTGGGGGGCTTTGATTAGTTGGAGATCCTTTGACGAGGGCAGCTTCCTACTGTAGGGGGCAATAAACTGCATCTGCAGGGCCAGGTCGTGGCCTGGGATCGGGCCGGACAATCGGGCACAGAGGAAGGGGGTTTCATCAAAGGATGCGTGATCATGAAAGGGGTGGAGGGAGGTGTTAGCCGGGTACGGGATGTGGCTCCGAGGCAGGGCCGCGCTGAAAGGGGTGGTTTATGGCCCAAGCATGTGAGAGCGGGGGCTGTCAGTGCACGGGGGATGCTTGCGAGGTCAGAGGAAGAGAGAGAGAGACGCGCTGGCTATCGGCAGTGGACAGAGAGGCCATGGCATTCAAAATGGCTGCTACTTACGCGCACATATGAGCCTGAAAATGGCGCCGATAATGTTTACGCCGCAATCTAGATTTTAACAGTGATATCTACAAGATTTCACAGAGCCACTTCTAGGGAGCCACCGCGTCAAAACCCTACACCTGCTTGGAGCAGGCGTAAGGAGTGACGCAGTGTATTGGGAATTGGCCTCCCTGTGCATAGCTGGAGTTGCGTTATGCTTTCAACTTAACTCCAGGAATGCGTGACCAGTTCGCCAACAGATGCGTCAGAATTTCTGACGCATCTAACAAACCATGCGCCATGGTGCACCATATTGTGAATACGGCGCGTCCATGGAGGTGCACGGAATCTGACGCATCTATACTAATGCGACAGTTTCTTGTAAATCTGGCCCGAAGAGTTTATAAGATTACTGATGAGCAATCATATACCCACAGCCATATCACACATTTTCAGCATGGAGAACAACTCGGAATTGAAAGTGAGTGAACTGGAACTGTTTTTTTAAATGCCTGCATGCATATCTTTATATGCCAAACCATGCTTGCATTTTCCGTGAAGGAAGCATTCTGAACGGTGTACCAAGGACTTCCTACCGCACTGAATACTGGCTGGAAACCATGATTCGAGCTCAGTCTAAGAGCGCAGCGCCCTGCTGCTGCTGCAGTCTCTCCACAGAGGCCATCCCGTACGCGGGACTCTTCAAAGGAAGCCTGAACGTTTGAAACTGCAGCAGGGTCTGCTCTCCGCTGCTCCTGTATCTCCCCTGGCACACGCACTGACTGCAGAGGGCGAGAGGCCGACAGACTCGGCAGACTTGGGCCGCTGCGTGCGCTCCTCGCGGAAATCAATGCCAAGCTTCCTTCCGGAGACGCGCTGCCCTTCTGAAGCTCTACCTGTCCGCCGGGCACCCACAGACAACGCCATAAAGATGTCGGGAGTCAAAGACTGAGGGCCCTTGGGACCTTCTGATGAATAGAAACCGCCCCCGAGGCAGGTACGGGTCTTTTCTGCAGCGCCATCAAATATACCCCGCCGCCAATGTGCGCTCTGCAATATAATAATAATCACCCAGCTGGAGAGGATGATGGCGCGGCAGAGTGCCTGCCCCCAGGGCTGGACTGGGAGGTGAAAGTGACCCTGGAACGTATTTTAATACTAGTTCCGCGTCCTACAGATGTGTCCAACCTCCCCTAAACGGACGTAGGAGTGTTTGCGACTCTTTCAGCCCTAAACCAGCCCACTGAGATTTTTTTTCCTCACTGCCGCTGCGCCCTTCTGGCCACATCGGCCCTTTCTGACTGACTTCAATAGCAGTGTCTGTACAGGAAACATGTCAAGAGTACCTTAGTCTAAGCACTTACATGTCACAGCATCCGACATGTCTCCTGCCCTTCATACTACGAAGAGTACACCAGTGCAACTCGTCAATTCATCTGAAAAAATGTCTTAGACCAGAGTCTAAAATGAATTATAAATGTCTGGATGCTGCCTCAAAGCGCTCTGCGGCTATACATTGGAGGCGTGTAGCCTGCTACAGGAAACTATTTATAACAAATAAATATTTAATTTTATTGCCAAATAACTTTTTTTCCCAATACACTACATTGCAAGAATTTCAGCCGTCACCTTCATTGCTTCAACTATTAAAGAGTTTTAATGTTGTTGCTGTTGCGTTTTGACATTTACCATCCATTTGCTGGCCTGCTGTATTCTTTGCATATGATTTGTAAAACATTCTTCATTAGATCTCAGGATGGTGCTTATTAGCTGGTAGCGGTTTAACACTGGATGGGCCCAAACCACTTACACCTCAATCCAATTAACGGATCAGTATTTGTACAGCACTTTCTACATCTGTCATTCTAGAAATACCCCTATTCAGTACCTGTTATAAAGAATATCAGGGGTTTCAATGCATGCGTTTACAATGTATGGGCTATATTTATGAAGTTTGTGGGGCTGGCAGGGCCGGACTGGGAACTGAACCGGCCCTGGCACCCCTAGAAGGGAAGAAGAGGGTGCGGCCAAGCTGTTTGCTATTCCAGGTTGCGGACGATTTTGTTACAGAGGGCCAATATTGCTGGCCCCCGTTAACTAAAATGTCCCTCCAGGGACCTAAAATCGCCCCCCACCCTGGCGGCCCACCGGGGAAAGGCCCGGTTCCTGCTACGGCCAGTCCGGCCCTGGGTGCAGGGTAGCACAGCAAGTCAACTTGCTGCAGAACATTATAGGGAAAAGGTAGGAATGCACCACATTTCTCCAATACAGAGCATTCCTGTCATTTTTCCTTGTTGGCAGCACCCTGGTGCTGCCTGAGGCCCTGATGAGAATCTCCATTGAACTAAAGGAGATTCGAAACGCGTAGGCCCTTTTCCTCACTGGTCTGCCATCCTGATTTAAGAGTCAAGCCTTTGTATAGACTCCACATTATTTGTTGTACAGTAATGACCCTCACTCACTGTTGCAAAGACTTCTTGAAATTGTAAAATCCTTGGTAGTGTATTATCTTCCAACCAAAATTGTGAACTTTTCTGTTTAATAATGCAGTTCCAGTTGTGTGTATATATTCCTCTTCCCTTGTACATAATGTATATATGGTACGCTTAAGCTAAGTGTGTGTGTGTTGAATGTGTGGTGAATGTGATATGACTGTATATTTGAATGGTGGTTCATTCCAGGTGATTGTACTTTTATGTGTCCGCTCTCAGTTCTGATTTTGTCCTAATGTTTTTCCTTTCAAATGTAAAAAGGACTTTTATAAAATATTGTTGAAATTCTCTACAAAATAAAAGTGCGACTAATGAGCATTCCCTTTCTGGAATTTGATTTTCTGCTTGTGGAAGATTTATCTCACTGTTGAATCAAGTTTATCAGCACTGGCAATTTCTTTTGTTACTTACGATACAGGCTCAGCCTTGCTGATTAGAGCCAACCCCATTCTGTTCTCACGTTTGGACAAGAGGTGGCCTAGGTAGGTGACCTGGGGTTGGCAGAATTGCAACTTATTCTTGAAGACCTTGCGGCCATTTTCCGCGAGGAAGTGCAGTAGTTGGATGGTGGCTGTAACTGCAAGTGGAGTGTTGTCGGCCGCCAAAAGGATGTCATCGACGTACTGTATCAACACCACTCCATCCGGTAACTGGACTGCATCCAGTTGTCTCTTGAGGGCCTGGCTATAGATGCTGGGACTTTCAGTGTAGCCTTGGGGTGCTCTACAGAATCTATATGAGCGGGCTTTTAAGGTGAAGCCGAAGAGGTATCGGCTGTCTGGGTGGATGGGGATAGAGAAGAAAGCGTTCTTGAGGTCGATTACAGTGAAGGTGGTGGCAGTGGAAGGAATCAGAGTCAGAATGGTGGTGATGTCTGAGACTACGGGGTACTGAGGTACAACTACCTTATTGACCTCTCGCAGGTCGATGATTAAGCGGTACGCTTTCTCATCTCCCTCACCCTGCATCTTTACAATGGGTAGGATAGGGCTTTTGCAAACATTACTGAGTACTTCCTCTACCACTCCTGCATCTATCAGGGACTGGATAATCTTTACCAATGCCTTCTCGCCCTCGGGCGATATCCAATATTGTGGAAGTCTTGGGAGTATTGCGTCCTGTCGAACAATTATGTACACTGAGTCGATCATCATGCGTCCTACGTCTGAGTCAGTTTTGGCCCATAGATACAGAGGTAGGGTGTTGAGTAGGGACAGGTCAGCGTCAGTGATGGAATACATGCGTCGGGTGGGACAAAGTCTGAGCAGAGTCAGGTTGTCGTATAAAATGACTCGAACTCCGTCTTGTGAACACCTGATAGTAGCTCAGAAATGTTTTAGTAAGTCAAGTCCCATAATGGCGTCGGGGGTGTTGGATGAGAGCAAAAACGTTGTGTCAGTGGTGTTATTTTCCAAGTCAAAGGAGATCCGTGAGGACAAGGGATTAGTGGAGGGCGTTCCATCAAAACCTGTTGATGTTACATGTGAGCCAGACAAGGGTGCCCTTGGAATCAGTCATTTAGATAACGTACTACGTGTTGCACCAGTGTCTACCAAAAATGGAGACTTCATACCCAGGACCTTAGCGGTGACATAAGGACCTTGCTGGTCAACATAGAGCTCGACTGGATCCCTCCCTTGCCCTTGGCAGTCCTATGCGAAGTCGTGGGTGTCATCGCAGTCAGACTGTTGGTACTGGTTATGTCGGGGACGGTCAAATGTGTTCGGTCTGCCTGGCCTGTCGTTGTTGGTGTCGTTCGTGTACCTACGTCCCTGTTCTCTATTTCTTGGCCCACCCGCTACATCTCTTGTGTCCCTATTTTTGTTCATTTCTAACAGGACCGGACACTGGGACTTCCAATGACCAAATCCCTTGCAAAATGCACACTGGTTCTCGTTGATGTCTTTACGTCCAGCGTAGGGTGTGGGTGTACGGTCTTTAGGGGGTGGATTTCTAGGAGCATTCGATTGGTAATTTCCTTTGTACTGCTCTCTTCCTATAGTCACCCCCTGCAACTAAGCGATCATCACCCTTTCCTTCAGGTCCTTTTTCTTTTTCTCAGTCGCCCTATCATTCTCGTTCTTCTGATGCTCATAATACTGGGCCATCTAAAGATTAGCCGCAGGTTTGGAGGCCGTCCAACTACTCTCGCTAGTCTGTAGTTTCTGCGAGACTTCCTGCGACAGACCTTTGACATAATTCTGGACAAACAGATGATGTCCGGTTGCAGTGGTCATGACCTGGCCACTGTAATCGCAAAACACCGTCTCAAACCGGGAGAAGTATTCTGATACGTCTTCCTGGGGTTTCTGGTGGCAGGCTGTTACTATCGACCAGTCCACCTTCTTTTCTGGGATCAGGGTTTTCAATTTCTGGACGATCTTGTCTGGGAGGTCTAAAATGGATTTTAAAGGTTTCTGTCCAGGCTCTCGTTGTCTGTCTATGCCATCGAGTTGTGACCAGGTATGTCCGAACAGCTCAAGGTGGTCAACTTTCCGGATTTGCTTCCACACATCAGCTGGCAGACATAGCCTGAAAAACAAGTCGATGTCCGCTAGAGTCATAATCGTCGAACCCAAGGCTGTGCCTAGTTCAGTAAAAAAGGCAGTGGGGTTCTTTCGTAAATCAGGCAGGGATTTTCGGAAAGTCAGGATGTCTTGTCGATCCCATGGTTGGTAGACCCAGTTATAAACTACCCTCCCTCTTGCATCTTGGTGGTTAATGTCATCATGCGTTCCCTGTCCTCGTGGGGGAACCCAGTAGGGAGCGGCCTCCTTTATAGGCATCATTGTGTCGGTTTTCTCTGTTCGGGGTTCAGTCGCTACATGAGTCGTAGTTTTAGCTTCTAACCTCTGTTCAGTGAGGTGGCGGAAAACTACAAGCGTACGCGTGAAGAGGTCCATCACGTCACACTCGCCTTCATCCCCAATGTTAACTTTCCTATACAGAGTCGTTAGGCTCTCAGGACCTTTGTCTTGGTATCGGTCGTCATAGGCATTGAGGGTGTGATAACAAAATGGCACAACAAAGTGTCGTCTGTGGCTATTGGCATAGGAATTGTACATATCTGTTACGTATTCCTCACTCTCTTTTCGTTCCACCAGTGTCTTCACTACCTTATCGATCCCTGCTCGTTCGTTTTTGCTTAGTCGGTTCATTCTAGTAGGGTCTTTCTTTCTGGCTTCAGGGTCATGTAATGTTACTGCTTCAGAGTCGTTAGGCTCTCAGGACCTTTGTCTTGGTATCGGTCGTCATAGGCATTGAGGGTGTGATAACAAAATGGCACAACAAAGTGTCGTCTGTGGCTATTGGCATAGGAATTGTACATATCTGTTACGTATTCCTCACTCTCTTTTCATTCCACCAGTGTCTTCACTACCTTATCGATCCCTGCTCGTTCGTCTTTGCTTAGTCGGTTCATTCTAGTAGGGTCTTTCTTTCTGGCTTCAGGGTCATGTAATGTTACTGCTTGCGCTGAGCTAAGTACAAGGGGCTCCGCCGGCGCGCAGGCCGTGAGGACCGAAGCCCTGGCACTATTCTCACCTGTGCTTTTGGGCTGCGGGTGCTGCACTAAGGGTTGGGAAGGGGCATATGGAGGGGGCATGTAGATGATTGGGGGACCTACCAATAAATCATTGTTCGCTCGTTGTTTCGAGGGTAACTCAGGGTAGAACGTAGAGGGTGTTCTAACGGGACACTGGCCCGATGTTTCGGACTCTTGCTTCTGCTCGGCTTCCTCTCTATCCTTTATCTCTTCCTCTAACTTTTTGGCAGCTAGGTGAGCTGCTTTTCGTAGCTCCTTCTCTAATCTAACTTTGTTTCTCTTTTTCCGTTGTTCTGTTACTTTGCGCCACATGCCGAAACTATCAAGCATAGTGGGCGTTGTCTTATTGTTTCGAAGGGCTGTAACCAGCACGTTTATTTTATTGTCATCAAAGGATCCTATCAGTGGCCACTGACTTTCCTGATCCTTTTTCATGTATTTATGCCATAGCTTACTATAAGCTACGGCGACTAATCCATATTTAGTGAACATGTCTTTATTAGGGGTGCCTTCCAGTGGAGCTGGATGGTTCATCTCTAATAAGCGGTCCGGGCTGAACCAACTACCATTCAGTGGGGAGAAGATAGGCATGACAGATTACAAAGGGGGACAAAGGTCCGCACTACCTATCCTTCACTACTTGCAAAGACTAGACAGAATATTTCTATTCTACGTTATTTGCAAACCGAGAATATCTCAAAAGAACCAACTTCGAACAATCAATGTGCGGACAATCAATCAATCAGTGGGGAGAAAAATAGGCACGACAGATTACAAAGGGGGATAAAAGTCTGCGTTACCTACCCTTCACTATCTGCAAAGGAAGAGAGAATATTTCTATTCTTCCCCGTTTGCAGGCAGAGAATATCTCAAAAACAATCAATGAGCAATACTAGTATTTTCAAACAATCAAACAATCGTTTCGCAATTTGTCGTGTTACACGAGCTTACCCGGACCGCATGGACAGTTTCTCATCTTCTGCTTCCAGCGCCCGATCGTCCTCTATTCTCCGTAATTGCCGCGGCACTCCTGATGGTTCCCAGTCGGGACTGTAGATCACTCGAGAGAGGTCTGCTCGGAACTGGTGAAGTTCGGATGATCGTCTGCCAGAGGAGGGTCTATCGGGCAGGTGCACTCCCGATCGTTGCAGTCGTTCACTCTGTCGTCAGGACCTCTCCCACTGGATCCACGTGTCGCTGATGGGCCCCACGTTTGGGACGCCAATTGTAAAAGGTAGGCAGATTTGAACCGATAACCTTTAAGTATTGCCCGGCGTTAGTCGCCTCTCATACCACTCGAAATTATCAAACAAAGAGGCAGGAGCTGGAGACTGGAAGGCAGGAAACAGAAGTTTATTCCGACAGAGCAGAACACATCAAATCAGACAACAGGGTATCTTCTCGAGGTGCTCTAACCGCATCTCTGAGGCCTGGCCTCTTATACACAGGTTTATGGCTTTATTGCATGAAACACATCTTTGTCAACTCTTTGATGTACGGAAAGACACCCTCGGAATCCCCGCTTCAAGCCCGTTCCCACACACATTTACAGTAGAAGTCCCCACCCTGATCTTAGTAGGTGATGACTGTCGTGCAGCTGGACATTCCGCCAGTTCCCGGAATGTGTGCGGCTGATCGGATCTCATGGGGTGGGGGGCTTTGATTAGTTGGAGATCCTTTGACATGGGCAGCTTCCTACTGTAGGGGGCAATAAACTGCATCTGCAGGTCCAGGTCGTGGCCTGGGATCGGGCCGGACAATCGGGCACAGAGGAAGGGGGTTTCATCAAAGGATGCGTGATCATGAAAGGGGGGGAGGGAGGTGTTATCCGGGTACGGGATGTGGCTCCGAGGCAGGGCCGCGCTGAAAGGGGTGGTTTATGGCCCAAGCATTTGAGAGCGGGGGCTGTCAGTGCACGGGGGATGCTTGCGAGGTCAGAGGGAGAGAGAGAGACGCGCTGGCTATCGGCAGTGGACAGAGAGGCCATGGCATTCAAAATGGCTGCTACTTATGCGCACATATGAGCCTGAAAATGGCGCCGATAATGTTTACGCCGCAATCTAGATTTTAACAGTGATATCTACAAGATTTCACGGAGCCACTTCTAGGAAGCCACCGCGTCAAAACCCTACACCTAGTTGGAGCAGGCGTAAGGAGTGACGCAGTGTATTGGGAATTGGCCTCCCTGTGCATAGCTGGAGTTGCGTTATGCTTTCAACTTAACTCCAGGAATGCGTGACCAGTTCGCCAACAGATGCGTCAGAATTTCTGACGCATCTAACAAACCATGCGCCATGGTGCACCAAATTGTGAATATGGCGTGTCCATGGAGGTGCACGGAATCTGACGCATCTATACTAATGCGACAGTTTCTTGTAAATCTGGCCCGAAGAGTTTATAAGATTACTGATGAGCAATCATATACCCACAGCCATATCACACATTTTCAGCATGGAGAACAACTCGGAATTGAAAGTGAGTGAACTGGAACTGTTTTTTTAAATGCCTGCATGCATATCTTTATATGCCAAACCATGCTTGCATTTTCCGTGAAGGAAGCATTCTGAACGGTGTACCAAGGACTTCCTACGGCACTGAATACTGGCTGGAAACCCATGATTCGAGCTCAGTCAGAGCGCAGCGCCCCGCTGCTGCTGCAGTCTCTCCACCGTGGCCAAACCGTACGCGGGACTCCTCAAAGGAAGCCTGAACGTTTGAAACTGCAGCAGGGTCTGCTCTACGCTGCTCCCGGTATCTCCCCTGGCACACGCACTGACTGCAGAGGGCGAGAGGCCGACAGACTCGGCAGACTTGGCCGCTGCGCGCGCTCCTCGCGGAAATCGATGCCAAGCTTCCTTCCGGAGACGCGCTGCCCTTCTGAAGCTCTACCTGTCCGCCGGGCACCCACAGACAACGCCATAAAGATGTCGGGAGTCAAAGACTGAGGGCCCTTGGGACCTTCTGATGAATAGAAACCGCCCCCGAGGCAGGTACGGGTCTTTTCTGCAGCGCCATCAAATATACCCCGCCGCCAATGTGCGCTCTGCAATATAATAATAATCACCCAGCTGGAGAGGATGATGGCGCGGCAGAGTGCCTGCCCCCAGGGCTGGACTGGGAGGTGAAAGGGACCCTGGAACGTATTTTAATACTAGTTCCGCGTCCTACAGATGTGTCCAACCTCCCCTAAATGGACGTAGGAGTGTTTGCGACTCTTTCAGCCCTAAACCAGCCCACTGAGATTTTTTTTTTCCTCACTGCCGCTGCGCCCTTCTGGCCACATCGGCCCTTTCTGACTGACTTCAATAGCAGTGTCTGTACAGGAAACATGTCAAGAGTACCTTAGTCTAAGCACTTACATGTCAGAGCATCCGACATGTCTCCTGCCCTTCATACTACGAAGAGTACACCAGTGCAACTCGTCAATTCATCTGAAAAAATGTCTTAGACCAGAGTCTAAAATGAATTATAAATGTCTGGATGCTGCCTCAAAGCGCTCTGCGGCTATACATTGGAGGCGTGTAGCCTGCTACAGGAAACTATTTATAACAAATAAATATTTAATTTTATTGCCAAATAACTTTTTTTCCCAATACACTACATTGCAAGAATTTCAGCCGTCACCTTCATTGCTTCAACTATTAAAGAGTTTTAATGTTGTTGCTGTTGCGTTTTGACATTTACCATCCATTTGCTGGCCTGCTGTATTCTTTGCATATGATTTGTAAAACATTCTTCATTAGATCTCAGGATGGTGCTTATTAGCTGGTGGCGGTTTAACACTGGATGGGCCCAAACCACTTACACCTCAATCCAATTAACGGATCAGTATTTGTACAGCACTTTCTACATCTGTCATTCTAGAAATACCCCTATTCAGTACCTGTTATAAAGAATATCAGGGGTTTCAATGCATGCGTTTACAATGTACGAGCTATATTTATGAAGTTGGTGGTGCTGGCAGGGCCGGACTGGGAACTGAACCCGCCCTGGCACCCCTAGAAGGGATGAAGAGGGTGCGGCCGAGCTGTTTGCTATTCCAGGTTGCGGACGATTTTGTTACAGAGGGCCAATATTGCTGGCCCCCGTTAACTAAAATGTCCCTCCAGGGACCTAAAATCGCCCCCCACCCTGGCGGCCCACCGGGGAAATGCCCAGTTCCTGCTACGGCCAGTCCGGCCCTGGGTGCAGGGTAGCACAGCAAGTCAACTTGCTGCAGAACGTTATAGGGAAAAGGTAGGAATGCACCACATTTCTCCAATACAGAGCATTCCTGTCATTTTTCCTTGCACGGGTGCCATGTTGGCAGCCTAGCACCAACACAGGCACCCTTGCACTAAGGGTGTCTTCATTACAGGAAGGAATGTTTCTATGCAGTTACAATCCTGAGAGGCGTTTTCCTCCTTCAACATATGCTAAATGCAGCATAAATAGAAAGAGGAAGTACAGAGGAAAAATAAAGATATTTATCCTAATTGTGCCTTTCCTGGGGAGGCGTATCTTTTTGGCGCATTCCCAGTTTTACCAGGTTTACTAAATCAGCAAATGCACCAAAAGTGATGGGCGTTGCGTGGGAAAACCCAGGCAACACCCATGGCACGCCTCACTTGCGCAGAGTAATGCAATACATTCGCTCAGTGTTGCTTTACCTCAGATTTAAATCATTCAAAGCCATACTACGTGGCTTTGCGTGGCTTCATAAATCTGACTTAACTCTTTCCTTGCTGCCGTCGGCCATTGGCCGACGGCTGCACTACCTTCCCAGTGCTGCCGTCGGCCAATGGCCGACGCCGCCCTGCCCGCGCACGGAAACGCCCGCACCACGGCAAACTTACCGCTGCGGTTAACAGTTTAAAGGCGTGCGGCACAAATATACCACGTCGTGTGTTGCAAGCTTGAACAAACCTCTCGTAAATATGCCTCTATGTCTTTAGAACGCATGTTATACAATGCTTTTGAACTTTGCACCGTATTATTTTTGATTGCAGCATTTTACAGCACAGTTAAGTGACCAATAGGTAACTTAGCGGTAGAAGAAGTCAACAACAAGGTTGACAAAAGCACCATTTGACCAGGGAACAATGCTAGTCAGAATCAAGCATCAAAATAAAACTCTCAAAAAAACAGGGACTAGGAACTCTGTTGTGCATTTACTGATAATTAGCATATTACCTAACATACCAAACATCTTATTTGCATTTTATCAATATTGTTGAGTGTGTGGCTATAGCCGCCATTTTAAATTGATAAATTAGCCAGGCGCCTACTTGCGCCCTTTGATGAAAAGAAGTACCTCTAGACAGAGCTTTCAGTGAGGCAATCTAGTCAGAGGGCCTGCAGGGGGGCAAGTATGTTTGTGTTTAGGAGCCGGCGGGGAGCTTGAGTGGCGCCTGGACTGGTAAGAGGTAAAGGTGAATGACTCCCTCCTATAACATGGAAGATGCTGAAACCAACAGAAATGGAACATTGCTGTTGACTCGTTTAGTACTAAATGCCTTCACCCTTTCAAAGGTATAGGATCAGCCAGAGAAAGGCAAGGAATCCATGAGGTAATATGCCATGATCTCTCAATGTGGCAGTAAGGGTGCACAAAATTCTGAAAATACATACTTTTTAACTTTGCCAGAATCATGAATTGGAGAGCAGCGTAGCTTAACAAAAGGGAGTGAGGCATAGGGCAGTCCATTACTTCAAAAAATTATTGCACTAGCCACTAGATCACGAGAGGGGCGTCCCTCAGGGAGAGGTGTGGCGCACCGGCCAGGGCGACTGACTCCGGAATCAGGGGATCATGGTTCGATCCCCGGTGCCGGCGGCAGATTAGCCCAGCCCAGCACCATGTGACTCATGGCAATAGCTTGCTTAATCTTCCAGAGGGCCCCCAGCACCTAGAGACCCTAACGGGTGATTGTTCGCGCTTTACAAATGTGGATTATTATTATTATTATTACTCAGCAGCGGAGGGTCAGTGCCTCCCTAATGCTGGAAGTCCCTCTAGCTGCAGAGCACTGTTGCTCCCGTTAATGATAACCTTGAACCACAGAGAGTAAATCCCATTTTTGGCTGTTGGCAGCCGGAGACCATTTTATGAAGTCAGATTCCTGAAAGGGGTACATGGCTGCGAGGGAATACGGACGGGGTGCAGTATAAACTCTCTTTCGGTACTGCGGGGCTCAGTTGGGAAACCTTGGGGCTCATTTACAAGCCCATTACGCCGCTGGCAGGCTACTTTTTGTATGCACCGCCGAACCAATGAGCTTGCCCATATTTACAAGACCTCGTAAAGTCACTGTGTGCGACTTTTCATGGCTAGTAAATATGGGTCCTTTGCGAGCATGACTCTGCGTTAAAGGGGTGTTCCATTGGTGCTTCTGTGGGTGTTCCCACGCAACATCCATTAAACTTGATGCACTACCATAATTACAATATTTTGTAAAACTTGTAAATTGTCAGAATCCTACATCTCCTCGAATTGGAGCACGCATAAAAAGAGGAACGTGCCATTAATGATTGTCTTTACGTTGAAGGTGGACCTTCCTGCACAAAAGCAATCATCTCTGCAGCGCAAGCACCCTTGCAAAATGATGCAAGGGTGCTTGCACTGGTGCATGGCAGCCCATTATGTGCCAGCGCAGGGGAAAGCACAGGGATGTGTTGTATTGTTGTTATTACAATGCAACCATGTAGTTTGAAAATGACGCCACATTGGGTAGATAAATGGCTTATGATGCCGAAATGCAACATTTTCTTGTAGATACGGCCCTTTGCCTGCATTTTGTTTAAACATTGCCTGACTACGAGGCCTGAGTTTTAAAATTGTTGAGACCGGATCTCAAAACATGATTACGGGTGATATTTCATGTCCTTGGTGGTAGTTAAGGCAATGCTTGCTCCAAACACATTTTTCCGACTGTATTATAAAAATAGTTTTCTGGGGGTGTATCAGACCTAACCCTTTTTGCAGGGACCAATTTTTTCCTTCCTCTGCCTTCCTTTACTGAACCGGTGTTTGTAGGAGTTCAGAACTCTGCGCACTTTTAACCTATTAACCATTGCCAAGGTGATAGTACTCACCCCAAAATCAATGTAAAATGATTTACACCTAATTGGTGCATTTAATTTACTTGTAAGTACCTAGTAAATAGTAATGCTTGTATCCAGGGTCTGAAAATTAAATATTTGTAGTGGGATGAAGAACTCATTGTGCATTAGAGTAAAATAGCTTTTTAAAACATATCTTAGAACAATGCCGTTTAGAGCACTTTTCCTATACTACCATTTCAACCTGGCAAAATAAACCAGGCCTAAACCTTCAGTTTTAAAACTTATAATTCACCCGGAAGTAGGCCCTGAATGGTCATAGGGCAGGGTGCATGGTATTTGTTGGAAACTGCGTCACTGCTAGACTAGTGTGTGAGACTCGGTAAAGCAGCAACCCCAATCCTTGTCAGGGTAAGGCATAAGCAAACCCCAAATTAACCTGTCCTCAACCCCCTGTTAGTTTGGCACAGAGCAGTAAGGCTTACTATAGCGGCAATATGAAAACTGTTTGTGCAACACTTCAAATAGTAAAACTGTGAAAACCCCACACTAAAAGATTCTACATCATGTTAGAAAAATATTGCTAAATTTAAAACATATAAAAAGACCAAAATAACAAAAATCCAAGTAGTGGAGCTGGAGATATGAATTTTTCAATAATAAACTGCAACATAGTTCCTAAAAGCAAAAAGCACCAACCATAACTATCTTGCAGCGCTGATCCTGGTCAAAGTCAAAAGTTTGGTCCAACCGCGATAGAGAGAGGGTCAGATACAGTTCCAGATTAGTGTCCTGTATGCGTTGCAGAGTGCCATGAGGAGCAAGGACAGCGTCGCGGTCGGTAGTTGGCGTGGTGCAAAGAGCAGGCCAGGTGTCGCAATAAGGCAGGCTGGAGCTTCATGTTGGCGGTCCCCCGAGGGCTGTTGATGCTGCTGTGCGAAGAGATGGACTAACAGTGGATTGTGCTGATTTTTTGAGCGAGTGGCACAGTTACGGTGCAAACAGGCCTGTCAGGAAGAGACCACAAGCTTGATTTCAATAGCTCGTGAGCAACACTAAGGGTCCAGGATCTGATAGGCATCACAAACTCACTAAAGGCAGGTCCAGGAGCTGTTGAGGAGCTTTTTATGTCCCTGAGTTCAGATCAGGAGGCCAGCAGACAAGCATTTGAGTCACTCTGAGGTCTTGGGTTCAAGGTGAGGTTGCAGATCCAGTTCCACCTCCCTATTCAAGAAAGCAGCAGGCAGTAGATAAGCACAGCGGGGTGTAGTTCATTCAGAGCAACAATCCAACAGAGTGGCATTCCTTGAAGAAGCACAGCAGTCCTTCTTTCTTGCAGATTATCCACAGATTCAGAAGTGTACTCAAGTGGTGGTGTCTGAGATCCTTCTCTTATGCTCAGTTGTGCCTTTGAAGTGGGGAATAGAACTGCACAGATGCCCTGCCTCCTTTCCTGCCCAAGCTCCAGACTAACTACAAAGGGTGTATAGCTCTTTGTGTGGAGGCGGGACACAGCCTATTCAGTGTGTGAGTGAGGTTGGACCCAGCTCCTTCCTCCCATCCTGCCAGTGATGGCCCATCTTGTCACACCTAAAATGCCATTGCGTGTGGCTATCTAGTAGGGATACAAAAAGTCCAACTACCAACTAGACCCTGTCATGGGACTAGAGACAGGTGGCAGGCACCAAAAGAAAATGCCAACTCTAAAAGCAGCATTTTCAGAATTGTAATTTAAAATCCGACTTCACCATAAGTTAGGATTTTAAATTAGGATTCTATAGACACCAAACATGAACCAATTATCTCATCCCATTTGGAAATTACACTTATAATAACATTAATTAAGGCAATTCCAATGTTAACCTATGGGGAATAGGCTTTTCATTAGTGAAAAACGAATAGTTTTTCACTACCAGGACATGTAAAACCTAAACGTACTTGTCTTGCTTTTCAAATGCATTGCACCCTGCCACCTGGACTTTTCAGAGCCTACCTGTGAGAAGGTGGCCTGGTATGTGCTGTTTACTAATTAAAGTGGGCACCTCACACCAGTCCAAATATCCCTTATGGTGATTTAAGAGGTGAAAGATAACCTTAGAAATGATCCAAGTGGCAGCTGTAGAGAGCAGCCTTTGTCTTGAAGGAATGTAAAGCAGCGTGTTTTACCAGAATGCAACCATATTGTATTAGTTAAATAAAAGGAGAACCACACAGTAGTTATAAAATGATGTATTTATTATTATAACACACTCCAAATGTTTCACGGTATCTGCTACACACAGATAAAAACAAAGTACCCAATACTGTAGCACAGAAACAATTGTAAGTTACACTAATAAACAATGGGCTCCAGGGGGAGACCAAACCATATACCAAAAAAGTGGTATAAGAACCATGACTCAAGTCAAGACAGTGTCTAGAGGATGGAGAATGGCTGGGACCATAAAGAATCACCCAAGGTAGTAAGTAGGGACCCCACGGAGGACAGGTGCAGTATGAGAACACAACCGTGTGTGCCATACAATTTTATAGGAGAGTCACAGTTGCAGTTTTAAAGTTTAAGGACCCTTCACAGTGGATAACAAGGAAGCCCCTTGGATCATCGGAGGTTGAAGAGTCACCCCACCCGTGGATACTGTAGCACCAGAGTTACCTGTCACAGGGAAGCCGGGTGCATAGGGCTGTAGTGGTGTCAGAAACTGCTGTCGATCTCCATGGAGGTCTTCAAGGAAGAGCCACTGATGGGTAGAAGAAAAGTGTCTGTTGGAATTCAAAGGTGTATTTGGGATTAAGAGTACCGATATCGGGAGCTTCAGGTGCTTTGAGGGGTTTGTTGACTCTACAGCCTCCAGGAGACATCGGGGATGACCAGAAGCTGGATAAGAGCTGTCCCACGAAGGATTTTGAGTGCTAAGTGGTCAGTATCAAGAAAACCCATCGGCTGGTGGTAAAGTAGTCGCGAGGGGACCTCGAGCAGATTTACAAAGCAACATCCCACAGAGCTCTCAGTTAAAGGAGGCCAACGTTCTTTAGTGGAAATGATGCAAGAGGTCAGGGCTACTCGGAGCCCAGTGCACTTTTTGTGGGAACGCCAACAAGCATATGCACTTGCAAAATTACACGGTGCATAGGGGTACGGGTATTGCAGCCCCCCACAAGGGATTCTAATCTCAAACCTGGTGAGAGGGCTGCTCGAACCTCGAGGGACTTGGAAACCCATCTCCTGTGTTGCTGGAGCCTTCGTACTCCATAGGAGTGCAGGTGCAGCAGACAGGTCAATTGTGATGTGGTGTTTGCGGTTGTAGGGGAGTGACTCCTACACTCCAAGGAAGATATCTTTGGTTTTCCTAGATGCTCCACCAGTCCCACACAGAGCCTATATAGTGCAGGGGCACAGATGATGCTTCAGACTGACAGGGAGACAACGTCAAGCCCAAACAAAGTCCAGCGCAGTCCAGAGTTTCCAGAGTTTCCAGACAGTCGAAGTTCAGTGGTTTCTGGTTCAGAATCTTGTCCACGTCAAATCTAGGGTCCTACAGCCAGGAAGCCCTTTTGTACCCACGGGGTGGGTCTGGACAGTGGGAAGATTACTCCCATGTCCTTTGTCCAGTTTTGCGCCAGAGCAGGAGCCAACAGCTCCCATGACTGATTTGAACTGGACTATGCACAGGGACACCAAATGTGGCTCTCATGCAGGCTTATGGTCACTGGCAAGCGCACTCACCCAGGTCCTGTCTGAGAGGTGGTCACACCTCCCTATGACAGGATGCCTATTATTCTGCCCTCCCATGCTCGAGCTTGACTCAGCAGCAGGAGTACAGAAAAGTGTCTCTGATCGTCAGCGACCATTTTGGGCTGCCGGAACTAGAAGGCTGGTACTGGGAACACCAGGGACCTCACCATGCTCGTTTTTGAGGGGTGGAATCATGACTTCCACACTGGTTACTGGTGTGGGGGTATGATTCCACAATGTTTGACATCAAACACAAAAGGGTTACCATCAGCCATTTTAGAGTTGGTCATTACGCTGTCGCATAATGCCACTCTATATGTCATAAATGGGTGCAGCCCAAAAAATTTGGGAGAATGGACTCGGTAGGCTGTAGGGGATTACTGCTCATGCAGTGGCACCCTATCACTTAGAACCAAGAACCCTGCCTTCAGGATTGGCAAGGCCTGCAATAGTGGTGACTTATAGGCTTTAAGTGTAGTGACCCTTAGATATAGTACACCTATATCTTAAGTAAGTGGTGCATGCACCAACTTACACAGGTTGGAATGTCAGGCCTGTAGATCCATTTTGCTTGGCCTCTCATTAGTGGCACAATACATGCTTCACCCTATGGGAGGCCTCTGGGGTGCATATGCCTTAGGTACATGGGTACCATATCCTTGGGACTGTCAAGGGTACCCCAGTATCCAATCTGGAGTGTACCTTCGTACCTGAAATACCATTTTAAAGGAGAAAGCAGATAGACTGGGGTCCTGAGTAGCAGGATCCCAGTCAGACTAGTCAAAAAGTAGTGTAACATAAAGCAAAAAGTGGGGGTAACCATAGGAAGCAGCTCCTACTTTCCTACATAACCCTAAGGGTATATATATTAAAAAGAGAGGGTTTGGGCCTAGCAAAAGGTATATTTGCTAGGACCAGAAGGCAGTCTAGTACTGCACACAGAGGCTCTGCAATGGCAGGCCTGTGACTTGTTTTAAGGGCTACTTAAGTACGTGGCACAATCAGTGCTGCAGGGCCACTAGTAGCATTTCATTTACAGGCCCTGGACATATGTAGTGCACTTTCTAGGGACTTATAAATACATTAAATATGCTGATTGCTTTTGAGCCAATTAGACCATGTTTTAAGCAGAGATCATAAGCACCGTAGCAATGGGTAAAGGGTGCAGAGTTCTAAGGCCAGCAAAAACGAAGTCATCTATAGCAGGAGGTCTGAAGGCAAAATCTTAGGGGAAGACCACGCCAAAGATGTCAGGTCTAACAGTCTGTTTGTCATGTCCTGTTCAGCATGCGTAGTATGCTCAACACTGTCCTTGCTCCCTCCAGTGATCAATGAGAGAACCTTCTTGTAATTTGACAACCTGGACATTTCCTCCTGCTGTTTGTGTAGTACATTGAATGCCCACCTCGTTGTTCTCATGTTCCTTGTTGTTAAGGCCTCCTCTTGGGACTGGAACCTTCCTTGGACCATGTGGCGTTGGAGCTATAAAGACAGGCCCGGACTGGCCATTGCGGGCACCGGGCAATCATCCGGTGCGCCGCATGGGTGGGGGCCGGTTTGAGGCCCCTGGGTGCCGTTTTTATTACAGGGCCGTAATTGCATACATAGCTGCAAAATCAGTCCGGTAACAAAATCAGCCGAAAACCGGCCCTGGCAATGAGCTCAGCCGCACCCCCGCCCCACCCCCCCTTTTCCGTGAGGGAGGCGGGGGGAACGGGGTGTGATGGGGGGCGGCCGAGCACTTTGGCAGGGCCGGTTATGGTTTCCAGTCCGACCCTGTATTAAGACCTTACCATTCTTCCTGGTATCTGTCTAGGGCCATTCCCTTTCACACCTTTTGGTGCACTCCATTAAATACCTCACCCTTCTGCTGCTCCCATGCTTGTCTAGATGAATCTCAAGGAAAGAGCATCTCTGCTTCCTACCTCCTGAATACTCTTCCCTGTAAGATCTTACCTGCATGATCCTGTTACAAAAGCTGCAACGCCTACAACTGCTACGCAAGTCTCTGCTTCGTACACAGATGCATGCTGTTTACGATTAAATGAATTGCAATTTAAAATCCTCTCTAATGGTGCAGTTGAATTTTAAATTGTAATGATAAATGCCAAAACCAATGCAATTTCTATCCTGTGTACACCGCTACCATTACGGAATGTATTATTTTTGTTGAGACTATCAATACTGAGGGATTGAGCTGTGACAGTCTAGAGGCAGATATATCGGACCATGACCCTATATCTTTAGCCTTAGACATTATAGAACTAAACCTTGATTCGAAATATGGCAAAGTAATCTATCAAACTATAAACTGCTAGAGGTTAAACAAAAACTCTAAACCCATATTAGTACATACCTGCCAGAAAACGAGGACTGTGTGGCCTCGGCCAAACTCTATTGGAGGACTGGAATTATACCTGAAGCAGAGGACTGAAGATTATACAAAGGGATGAAGGCGGATACCTTGAGAAAAAATGATATGGAGGAGGAGGACCAGCCATAACCTCGAAAAAATAAGAGAACGTGGAAAAGGTAATGACAGGAAATGGGATGGAAATTCAAAGGATGCAAAGCAGAAAAAGAGATGTGGGCGTGGTTAAAGAGAGACCTGTTGATGGCATCTACATATACTGACGAGCGGAAATAGAATGAACAACGCGAAAAATTTTAAATGCCAAGCGGAGACGGGGATTTCTTGGAGTTTGCAATAAAATCCATCTAATGTGCCATGTTTGTTTTACTTGTGTGCTATTACTGATTTCAGTTTAGCGCCTTTAAAATAATCCAGTAAAGGCGTGTCAGTTGTTCCATTAGCAGACCAGAAAGCAGCTGAATTTATGTTGAGCCAAAGTGCGAGCAGTTTTAAAACAAGAGGGTTGAAAGTGCTAGTTCCTGCGTGTTGTCATTGTGCTCGCCTTGATGCCCCACTCTGTGATTCGTGCTGATTAGAATTCTACTGAAAAGTATATTTCAAGCACAAGTCAAGGCCAGCAATGGGCACCAGGCACAAAATAAATTAAAAAAATAAGATTATATTTCTCTGCCCTTGCCCCTCCCCTACTTTTCTTCTTGCCCTCACAACTTCCCAAATACACTACACCATTCACCTTCTTAATGTAGGGTTGAATGGAACTAACTGCATGAAACACAGGCCCTTGGTATACAGTCCATGCAGTAATTAAGAGACTCAATGGACCTCATCTACAAGAGAATGAGGAGCATGTCGCCGCAAGCCATTTTGCTTCCCCGTGCTGCGTCATTTTCAAAGCATAGGTAAGTGTCGTATTGCAAAAAACACAGTTGATGGACAGAATGCAGAACAATGTCTTACATTCACCCGAGTACAGAGATCTGGGCCTGAATCCATCGTTCTTTTTGACAACAATACGACGTATCCGTGTGGTTTCCTCTGCCCTGCCACACAATTTGCAGCTATGCGCGAGCACAGGCACGCTTGCGCCATTTTGCAAGGGTGCCTACGTTGCGGAGATGAGAAGGGATACTTTCCTGCACAAAAACAATCATTAATGGCATTTTCCGCTTTCTATTCATGCTGCAGAATGTAGTACGCATAGAAAGAGACAATACAAGTAAAAATAAAAGTATTCCGCCTTGTTGGGCTGCTCCTACACCTCCCTAGGGAGGTTTAGGATTCTGACACATTCCCAGTTTTACAAAATGTTGTAATCTGGGAATGCTTCAAGTTCCATGGATGTCGCGTGGGAACACAAGGCCATGAAAAGTCTTGCAGGGTAACTTTGTGAAGCCTTGTAAATGAGGGTAAGCCCATTACACCGCCAGTGTGTCAAAACAAGTGACGTACCGGCAGCACAATGGGCTTGTAAATAAGCCCCAATGGATGGTCCATACTCTGCACGACTTTCAGCACGTTAAACTCGTTGGAGTTTGTGTTTGTGACGATAATCCATCAGATATGGGTTGAGG
The DNA here is from genome assembly GCF_964263255.1 of Lissotriton vulgaris. Taxonomy (NCBI): domain Eukaryota; kingdom Metazoa; phylum Chordata; class Amphibia; order Caudata; family Salamandridae; genus Lissotriton; species Lissotriton vulgaris. The sequence continues at coordinate 250,120,452 of NC_141688.1, read as the reverse complement.
AATACGGCACAGATATAAATGGCTATGAACATGAGGATGAATCTCTTATGCTCTTGTGATGTATTGCAAAGTATAGGACAGTTAATGATGGGCTGGTGTATTGAGCATATGTAATACTCTAAAGCCCACTCACCACCCAAAATGCAAGGCCAAGTCAGATGGGGTTCATTTTAATTAGGGTGTATTGTATGCATGTTTTTTCAGTGACAGCACTACAGTCGGGAGAAAAGAAATGACCCAAAAAGTTTAATGTAACACTGTTTGGTATACTTACTGGATCACCCTAACTGGGACGGGTCTGCCCAGATGTGGGTCCTGTGCATACAATGTCACTGGAACTAAGCTGTACCTGATTGATGAGTCCATCACTAGGGCGAAACTTGTCCTGAGTTGCTTGTGTTCTGGTTTAAGGAGGACATTTGCTTTGCAGTTTGGGCTGGACTGTTCCTACTGGATCAGGGTCAAAACTGATTTGCATTTAGCTGGATCTAAACTGGTGTGGCATGGTGCTCAAAATAATGATTGTTTGGGATGCAGTCCTGAGTGATTACTAGTGGCAGAGATGACTTCTAAACATTCCGTCCAGCACTATATTTTATACTTATTGTGTCATCCCAATTAAGATGGGAACACCCAGACAAGGCAGAGCTGGTCTTGGGTTGCTTCTGTCCTTATAGTGTACTATACTATATTTTCAGATAAAGCCCTGAACACAGATTTAGTGCCTGATTATGATTTTAGCGAACAAGGTTACTCCATCACAAACATTATAGATATCCTGTCCTCCAAATTACAATTCCTTAATATGCTTTGTAACTTGTAATACAGCGGACGGAATATCTGTCAAATTAGTGATGGAGTATCCTACCTGCCATGATTGTAATCAGCTGTTAACAATAAAGGGTATGGCTCTATATCAGTAAGGCTGAGCCCTCTCAACTACACAACAAGAAAAATGCAGTACTGATCTATTATTTAATATTCATTTACCATAGGTGTATAGACCACAAGACAATACACCTGAACGCTCATTAGTAGCTTTTATTTCCATAGCACATATGTATTACCATAATTAACTCCTACAAGGAACAATCTAACTTGATGTGGTAAACAACTATAAAATGTGAATACATTTAGACACAAAGACTAATGACTACAATCACAGACATTCCAAGACACATTCAAACTAGCACAATGCACTCACTCAAAGATACAACACACTCAGACAACTAGGTGAAAAACAACACAAGAGGAGACGAATATCACACTTGAAAAGCACCTAACATGTAAAACAATACTGTGGTTGGCTTTCCAAAAACAATTTTTGTCCTATGTACACCCTATACACTATTTAAACTGCTAAATAACCAATGGAATATTTACAATGATTGAGCATAACACAAACTAATCAAATTTGCAACACCAGTATTTGGCAAAATCTGTGGTTTACACGTTTCAAATCCCTCTATTCTTGGGATTCTCCTCAGGACCAAAAACTATTCAATAGACAGCCACGAGGTCTAATATTCAGGACAACTCAAGGGATCGAAAATATTTATTGGATGTCACATTTGAAGATTCTTACGAGTTCAACTCAGTATTCAGGTGTACGACATAGACGTATATACTCCTTTATCTACACAATTGAGACTGCATGAGAAGTTACACATCATTTGCGTTTTCAATTAACCCGGCGCTCTTTCTGAAGCATTTGACGAATCAGGGCCCTTACTTATTATTATATCACTACGGTCTGATCTGCTCAACATGATGAATGGCTTTGCAACAGTGATTTAAAACTAGTACTCACATTAGTCCACTGTACGATGGTCACATGCACTCGATAGAAGAGGAACAAATGATGTTACGACAAGGATAACTACTTACTTATCCCGAGTATATGGTAATCTATTAGGTCGCACTGAATTGAACACATATATGTCAGCAGTAACATGTAATTACACATCATTGTGTTTCTCGCAATACCGACAAAGGGAGTAATTGTTTAATATATTTAGGGCTCTGATTAAGTTTGGGTTTCTAAGTGTAATACCAATCAGATTTGTCACTTTTATCGTGACAAATGCTCAATATAAGTGACTCAATGTGTTAGAAATCACTGGATTCGAACGCTTGATCAGGAGAGTGAGCCCCCTATGAGAACAGTAGATGACTACTTGATGATGACTCATGTCCATGCCCATCAGCACCTAATAAAGTTTCGTTGAAATGCCTATAAGATGTTAAAATGAAAACTCAAGTACAGCATATTGCGACAGAGAGGACTAAAGAATATGCCCATTCAGTAATCTTAATGCTATTGTTCCTCTGGTAAAAGAAAATTTTGTGACTTTAATCACGCAAAACCATTGTTATTAACATTGCGCGTAACAACACTAATTCTCCCATCATTCCCTTGACGCTCCTTTACTCGATGACGCGTTCTCGGGTCACGTGACTGGAGTTACACACACATGGAATAAAGATGGCGCAGTCACTCCGCCGAATACCTCCCCGAGACGGTTCAGTTGATTGCCGGGAGTACCTACGGAGAGGTTAGTCGGCAGTGACCAAGTCAGGTCACATTACTGCATAGCGCAAGCTCATTTAACTAAGCGGGCGGGTCGGCAGCGAGGTTGGTTGAGGCTTTAGCTGACTGTTTAAATAATGCAAGACTCCATTGTATCAAAAGGGCGCAACCGAGTACAGAAGTATACTAGGTGAAATTAGCGAGCGGCTTAAGTTGACTGTTTAACAATGAGAGCCTCCATTGTATTACAAAGGCGCTACTGAGTATATAAGAATATTAGGTCTAATTACCGCGCAGCGTAACTACATTCATCAAAGAAGGGGGCAACATTACTACCTTCCCATGAAGCATTGATGAGGGATAATCATCCTCTATATGTTTCTCCGCACACAGGACAAGGGTTCTGGTACATCTTGCCAGAGAGCTCTTTGGCATTCGATTTAAAAGTTTGTTTACTGCCTCAACTATTACTACACAATAGCTAGAGTTATTAACTCTAACAAATCCATATATGGGGTCCAGTGAACTCGATGTCCATCTAGCCCTATAGCTTGTATACCATCTGTTGCCTTGAGGATGGTTGAATCTATTTACATGCACATACCGAGTAGAAGTAGTAGGTTTGGGGATACTTGTGTAGTCCATACCTTCTTCTTTTTGTTTTTAATAGAGCGGTGCTCCAATCGCCTGAGCCGCAGCCAGGTGAGGCGAGGCCATACCCTCCTGCTTAAAAGTTAAGCAGGGCAATGTACATACTTTAAGTACATGGGGCCGGTTGTCAATGTGTGAATGGCACCGATTTGGTAAAGATGAGGCTATGTTTAGATGTGACTTTATAATGACACCAACAATTATTTTTTTGTTTTTCCTTTCTTTGACACGCAATCAATATCATCTGTTATAAGTGATCTACTAACAGGAGTTGAAACCAGAATTACCTAGGATTCCAGGTGAAATGGTTTATGATTAGTTGTTTTATATATAACACTTTCACCCTTTGCAGTAGCAGAAATATATATCATGGTCCTGACGAAGGCAGAGAACACTTGTGTCCATCATTCTGCTGAAACATGTTGACCGTATAACTTCTAGTAGCCGATATTTGTTTGAACTGCTATTCTTTGCACTGTTTTTAATCTTGGACAACCGAGGGACACTATTAAACTTGCTAATTTCCCTCATTTCTCCAATTTTAAGCACACATATTTTTTGACATTTTTTGTTGCACTGCACATCAGTGGTTATACATCATCTGATACCCTGATCTCACTCTACTGTGTTCACTTTGAGCCATTGAACACACACATATAGTCCTTATGGGTGAACATATAAGTTACATGGTATGAGGAAGCCCAAATGATGACTAGGGCGGTATCGGACAGCTACTGATGGGTATCCTTATTATCCGAGGGGTATCCTTTTCCAGTAACTGCACCTTAAATAGCCTCACACTGTATTTACTTTGCTGGTTCATGTCAAATTTAGGTTTTTACCACTATAGACCCATGGGCACTTTTTGCCTGTTATATAAGTCAATGACACCATATTTATAGGAGAGAGCACATGCACTTTAGCACCGGTTAGCAGTAGCAATGTGTGCAGAGTCCTAAGGCCAGCAAAAAGGAAGTCAGCAAATATAGGAGTTCTGAAGGCAAAAAGTTAGGGGGATAACATGCTCAGCATGCTATTTCTAACTCCAAGTCTTACTAAATTCCTGCATTGGTGATGCCTGTTACATGTTTTCAGTTGTTTGTTAGAATTAATCTAGAACTATGTTTCCTAGATTACTCACCATGCACAGAGTTTCAAAAATGCATTTCTTTATTTTGTCATGTTGTGCTGTCCCATCATAGGGAGTAAACGGAAACATGTTTTGGCTTTTGTATGAATGCAGGACATAGTACATATTCTATTACAGATAGAAAAGAAAAACAATATTGTTAATGTGTTGGTAAGGTCCAGGAGGACAACTTATTACAACAGTTCTTTCTGTTTTGAGAAAAGGGAAATCAATGACCTGAGTGTCTATTCATAGGTATATAAAACTGCATGAATATTTCAACCTTAGTGTGAGTATACGGAAACAAGATATTCATACATACATACATACATTAATTCAGAGACATGGGGGTATATTAATAAAAAAAGCCGCGCAGCAAGCCACCTTCCTGCGCTGCACTGACTTACTGGCAAAAGGCAGGATTTCATTTCCAGATTTGCAAGACCGTGGAAACCTGGGAATGCCCCAAAAAGATACTCCTGCATAATGGGAGGAAATATCTTCATTTCTCCTCCTTTTTTTCCCTATCTATGGTGCTGCATTCTGCAACACTTGGAAAAAGAAAAAAGTCTGTCAGGATTGTTTTGTGCAGGAAGGTGCTTTTCCCTGCACACAACAATCTTGCCTACAACACAGGCAGCCTTGCACCATGGTGCTTGGTGTGTGCGTTGGCTCCAGGCTGCCTATACAGCACAAGGGATAAGGGCATGATTGGGCCATATTGGATAAATGCGCAGGATTCCTGCCCTTTCCCTGCGATCAAGGGCAATACAGTAAGATCACTGGCTGCGCTGCCCCGCGCCACAAAATATATCCTAAATATTAAGGGGCAGATTTATGAAGGGCTTGCGCCACGTTTACGCCGCCGTTGCGTGACGCAACCGCACGGAAACGTGGCGCATTCCTGCGCCCTATTTACAACGTGACGCATCTAGGAGATGCGTCACGTTGTACAGCACTGCGCCATGAGGAGGCGTTCCTGCACAGGGGGGGCGTTCCTGCGCAAGAACGCCTCCTGAAAGTGGCTGAGTGAAATCTATGAGATTTCACTCAGTCACTTTCAGGGCAATGCTGCGTCAAAACCCTGCGCCTGCTTGAAGCAGGCATAAGGCTTGAGGCAGCATTGAAAGAATAGGCCCCCCCAGAGCATTGCTGGAGCTGCGTCGCGCTTGCGACGCAACTCTAGCAATGCGCCACATTTCCGGCACAGATGCGTCACGCATCTGTGCCGTTTTTGCCCCATGGTGCGCCGCATCATAAATGCGGCTCACCATGGGTGGCGTAGCTGTGGCGCACTGTGGCGCATGTTAACTGGCGCATCCCTCGGGATGCGCCAGTTAACATAAATCTGCCCCTAAATATGTCCTAAGGCCTACATAAATATGTCCCAAGGCCTTCAGGCGGTTCCGAAATGCAACATGATACCATGTTTGCAGTCATGCCTCTAAGTTAAACTTAGAAAGACAAAAACCTAAGTAGAGGATGCAAAATACACTTCCTGATTTAAAAAAAGTTATAAATGATGGGGTTTCAAGTTGGATTTGTTCACTTAGGAATTATACCATTATTTTAGAATGTTCATATTTCGATTCTCTAGTATTAAGGGAGTGTTTGAAGATCTTTTGTGTCTGTTCACCACTAAATGTTAGTGTGCTACCACCTTGCGAGTGTTAATCAAAAATATCCACTTAAGATTCTGAAGGTGCTTCTAAATAAATTTCTGTCTACAGCAGAAGTCAATGAGCTTTCAGGGTGACAATTGAGAGTCCATCCTCAACACGAATAGGAATTAAATACAAGGGGTACTACACAGCACAATTGTTTTCTAAATGCAGAGACTGGATAGACAGGTTCAAAAACGCTTTTGCATTTCATTTCTGTCTTGAGAAATTTTAGCAAACCTGAAAACTTCTGGAAATCTGCAGCACTTGTGAATTTCAACACGTACTCCTTGAAATCTTCGAGAATTTCCAGTAAGTGAGAAATGTTATCAAAACATCGAGTGGATTCCCAAAGTAGTAAATTTTCAACAAATCTGATTTTTTTTTAAGATTCAGGCCTTGGGATTCAAACAGATGAACTTGTCGTGCCCCACAAATTAAACTTCCTAAGCTTTTTGACAAGTAGTCATGCTGTGCTAAGATTTGCTAAGGTGCATTTTTATCACACCGTCAGGCAATCAATCAATCAATCAAGAGTACTTTTTAAGCGCGCTACTTACCTGTGAGGGTCCCAAGGCGCTGAGGGGAGAGGGGGAGGTTGCTAATGCTCGAAGAGCCAGGTCTTGAGGAGTCTTCTGAAGGTGAGTAGGTCTTAGGTTTGCCGTATGTGGGTAGTGAGGGTGCGGGGAATGAGATTTTGATACCCTTTTTGATTACTTTGATATCTATCTCATCCGTCTATTTGAATCGATTATTTTCTGTCATTGAGTAAAAGACAAACCCCACATAGGTTAGATCAACCCCATAGACTGACGCGACTCTGAAGAACCACTTACAACTGATAAAGTTTTAAAAGGTTTAATATAAAATCAGAATAAGTTGCAAATACAATCCTCTCAGGATAAGATTCAACAAATACACAGGAACTAGAAGGAACATAAATTCCCTAAAGAACCTCAGTCTACAAAAGAATACAATTAAAGTCAATTCGAGAATCAACAGATTAAAAGCATAGATACTATGTGGTTCCGTTGCGTCATCTATAAAAGAAAAGAATAAACAAGTTAAATCTGTCCCTACTCTATGCTAGGTGACATCCCTACTTTGCAAGTTCCTATTACCCTAAAAAGGTGTCAGCAGTTTGACTTCCGAAGAAGTTCAAACTCTCTTCGCCTCTAATGGTAACTTATGTCGAGAAGCAGTACCCTTTCTGCCTACCCATCCGCTCTCTAAGGGTCCTCGGCCTACTGCTCTCTTGCGCTCTGATCTCTCTCAGCGCTTGCTCCTAACTTGCTTGCAATCTGCTCTCTTCGCTCTTGCTTGCCTTCCTCCCCAGGGTGCTGTCCCTAAAATACACAATCACCGTATGGATGGAACACCCCTTGACGCCCACCACATACACATACATATGATGTCATTTTCTAGGTCTTTCCATAGCTTCGTCTCTTCGCGTCGTCCGTTAAGTTGACCTTTCTCCTTAGACGCCATCTTCGTCTTCTTGCTGGTGACTTCATTGACATTCCATTTGACACTTTCAGAGCAAAGTCTATCACCTCATCAGAACTTCATTCTTTACGGCTGTATTCGTAACCTCATTTGGTCCTGTGAATGGTCATTTCAAAACAAGACTCAAATTCCAAACGTCTCCTCTCACGTTTAGGCCATAAACTTCGTCCGACATTGTCACCTTAAATCTAACAAGAACTTAGACTCTTTGGCTCGCTCGTTCAGATCAAGGCTATTCACAACTCCTGTGAGCCCACTAAATTACATACTGCGGACTACACTCCCGCAAACCCTTGGTCAGTCAGGTTAAAATCACACATGACCCAACTCTTCTAACATTCCTACAAACTCTTCTACACAGTATAACCTTTAACACACATTTATATATAATCGCATTTAGCAAATCGTTTGCTTATAAGTGAATACATTTTACATAGAATATAACTCTTATACATAGAATATAAAGTTATATTCTCCTTCGTTACATCGTTATATATGCTCTTTGCACATTTCTTCACTTTACATTTTCTCGCCGCTTCTCCATTTAGAATTATACACGTACATGAATTCTGTTTACACGTTCTTCGTTTCGAAAGCATTTCTACACATTTCTACATTAGCCCAATACGTATACGGCTTCTAAATTATGGCATTTCTAACGTGAATACAAATACATTTCCTATTATTCATGTTACATCGGCTAACTTTATACTACAAATGCTAATTCACGTTACAACTTCTACGTTTTATGCAATATGCTCATGATTATGGTCCGGATATACTTTTTATTCAAATTGCGCTCTCTCAGTTCCCCCCTTTGATGACCTCTAGTGGTCATCACTAAAATGCAATTTGAATAACTCCTTACACAGAACTAGTTACAAGATTCCCTCTTTTTATCGTTTCGAGAGCTCTTAAACTTTTATACTGTTGGTCTTGTAAAGCAGCTAATCTCCTTTCTTGCTCTTTCATGGATCTTTGTAACCGGTTCGTCCTATACCATTTATACAATTTCACTAACCCTAACAATGTAATCATACAAATTAATACTATTAATACAGGTTTCAATATATACCATATAATGCTTTTACCAAGGTTGACAAACCAACTTCCAACCTTTCCTACTCCATGACCTACTTTTTCCCAAACATTTATTTTTGTTAAATCTTCGATTTCTTTATGTATCTCTGTAATGTTATGTATAACTTTCTCAAGTGGTTTTGAGTTATCTGGTATGTAAGTACAACATTCCTGGACCTTCAGAGCCTTGCAGACTCCGCCCTCTTTTGCTAGCAGAACATCTAAAGCAAGGCGGTTCTGAAGAACCATTGCTCTAATCGACTGCATCTCGCCTTCTACTAGCATCAATGACCTTGCAGTACTTGCAGATAATCTATCTACAACTGTAGCTAGTCTCCTGATCTTAACATCGTTAAGTATTAAACCTAACATAGGAAACATTGCTCCAAATATGTCTCCAACTACTTCAGCATCTCCTACTTCCCTTTTCATTCTTATCGAGGCCTTTCCTTCTATGATCGCTAATCCTTTGCATGATATATTTTGGGGAAGACAATTGCCAAGTAACACGAACCATACCAATTGTCAGGCAGTTTTACATAGGCATTTCTTCCACATACAAAATACACATTAGGAATAGCTTGCATTCCTTTCATAAAGTCTTTCGTATAATACTCTAACCTAAAAGCATGTTCGCAATTTACTTCACCTACAAATACATTCTCATAATATGTCTTGCTTCGAGTTAAACATACCTTTCCTTTCTGCGTTCTATCCAAAGCTATTGGACCATTGCTCCCTTTCTTTTTGTGTGCTTTTTCTTCTTCGGTCCAATCAGTTTTCCACTGTCCTGACATTTTTAGAATCTTCTGCCTTCTGTATCGGTCATCTACTTGTCCTATGAATTTCTTCTCTATCTCTGACACTTTGCAAGTCAGATTATTTCTACGTGCATGTGAAGTATCTAATGTATCCCAAGGAAGAAAGAACTTTGCTAGTCTATCCTCCTTTTTGTAGTAGTCCCACTTATTCATTTGTTTATAATTCGGGACTTCAGGCAGTACCGAATCATAATTTGAAAAGTAGTACTCAAACCCTTCTCTACCATAAAATATACTGAGCAGTAAACTACATGTTATCCCATAAGTCAGTGGGAGATGATGATATCTGATACCTTCATCTACAGAAGCCGGCAATTGCATACATACATAGCAATCTTTGGCCTCCATGGCATCGATATACTCGTACAATAATTTGGCATATGCATTTGACCTAATATTTCCCTGTGACTCGTCTATGTGTAATCTACGAGCTTCATTTGCTAGTAACGCCTTTTCACGAATTACATTGCTCTCCTCCTTCTTTCCAACAAGAGCAGGTTTCAAAGTCGTTACAGGCTTTACATCTGTTATTTCTTTATCAGTTTCATGTCCTACTATGTATGATATGGTCACTACTGTAATTATGAGAAAAATTACTACTGCTATTAGTGTACCTATTATGCATTTGGCTTTTCGGTTTGGGTTGCCGTTCTCCATGTTATCAAACAGCGTAGCTCTTTCTTTTTCGAAGAAAAGTTTTCTTTGCAAGTCTTTATTTGCTTTATTTGCTTTCTCAGTCTGTGAAGCTCTTTTAATCAACAAAAGTCTCTTTTTTTTTTTTTTCACAACAATGTCTCTCTATCTTTAGCAACAGACAACCCTAACCCTTCTCCGTCCTCTAAATGTAATTCCCTAATTTTATTCTTCTTTCCACTCGGCGCTAGGTTATCTTCTTCTTTATAGCTTAAACGCAAAAGTCTTTATGCATCTATAATTATTCTCGTACCTGCAGCTTTATTAACAAGTTCCAATAATTCAAAACGAATGACTTTTTCTTCTTGTTCCGGAATTTGATGACCAAAAGTCGGAAACTGTAATCGATTTAGCACTAGATCTTTGATCCGACTCAGGTAAGGGGGTATGGGAAGTGTGAAAGTCAGTAACCCCTCAGTCTCGAGTCCAGGCGTCAACATCCATATCTCCACTGCCACAAATGGATCGAGATCGATTACTTTCACTTCTCTCACTCTCCCAGATTTCTGTCCCCAAGACATCTGCTAGATAAGTCCACTCTGGAGTAGCGTACCTTCTGCAGGGCACACGTACCCTTCTTGATCTTCTCGGACTCTCGGAACCTGAGTCTGTAGTTTCTTCTTCTTGATCCGATTCTTCAGCGATAGGGACAAGGGTACTTTCTTGTTGTGCTTTTAAGCTTGGCCTTCTCCTTCTTTCTGGCCAACTGGCTTTTCCATTCCTTGTCCTCCTGCTCCTTGTTCTTGGACTCGTCTCTTGGTCACTTACAGCTTGTTCGGTCTCTGACTCGAATTCCCAGCTACTTCCTTCTTCTGAGACAGCTTCGGTCTCACTGGTGTCCTGACCGTCGTGGACCTGTTCCGACACAGGCTCAGCCTCTTCAATCACCTCTACAGCTTGGCTTTCCCCCTCTGTGGCTTCTCCATTTTCCGCTGGATTCTCATCCGAGAGAGGAGCTGTTTCTTCTAGAGGTGTTGGCACTCTTCGGGTGTGTGAGGCATGTATCCAGTTGGGCAGGCCTCCACACTTTACTGCAGTGTTCGTAACAAGTATGACTTGAAATGGTCCTCGCCAGCGCACGTCTAGACAGTTTTTCCTTACGTGCTTCTTCACCAGGACCCAGTCTCCTGGACACAGGTCATGGCACAAGTCTTGTGCTGATGGAACCTCTGCAGCCTGGACCTGGAGGGACACAGAATGAATGGCATCAGATAGTCCCTTGCAGTAGTCCAAGATCAAATCGTCTGTGATGTTCAACAACGCTGCAGTCGGAACCAATGGCAGTCTCTTAGCTCTCCCCATTAGCACCTCATGTGGAGAGAGACCTGTTTTTCTATCTGGTGTGCTACGTATGCTCATGAGAACCAATGGAAGTGCATCAGGCCAACTCAGGGATGTCGATGAACAAACTTTGGCAAGTCTGGACTTGATTGCACTGTTGATTTGCTCTACAATCCCTGAAGCTTCTGGTCGATAACTGCAATGGAGCTTCTGATCGATACTCAAAGCTGAACATAGCATCTTCACTATTTCGCTGTTGAAATGAGTTCCTCTGGCCGATTCCAAAGAGGATGGCACCCCAAACCTCGGTATTAACTCTCTAAGCAACAATTTTGCTACTGTGAGTGTATCGCACCTACGTGTAGGATAAGCTTCAACCCATCTAGAAAATATACAGACAATCACTAAAACGTATCTGAGTCGATTGCATTTGGGCATTTCAATAAAATCAAGCTGCATTCTGTTGAAAGGCCCCCCAGACCTCCCAATGTGACTCAGTGTGACTGGTGTTCTCTTTCCTACGTTTAGTTGCTGACAGATCGCACATCGCTGACATACTGCTTCTGCCGCTACTCTAAACTTTGGATTAAACCACGTTTGTCTGAATACTCTCACCATAGCATCTCTACCTATGTGTGCTGATCCATGCAATTTCCTTGCCATTGGACTAACAAGTTCATTTGGTAAAACTGCTCTCCCATCCGCAGAAATCCAGAAGTTCATTTCACTTTTAGTACACCCAGCTGTTTCCCAGCCCTTTTTCTCATCCTCTGGTGCATTCTCCTGAACACATTTCAGTTCATCCCACGTATCCACAGTATCTAACAACATAGTCAAATCAGTTCTTTCCTGTATTCCCCCCACTTTTACATTGGTGTGAGAATATCCCTGTTCTGCGCAGTAAAGCGCTACTTCATCTGCATAACGATTGCCTTGCGACACAAAATCTACGTTTTTCGTGTGCGCGGCACATTTGACAACTGCGATAGCTGATGGTCCTTGTAATGCTTCTAACAGTAGTCTCACGAATTCTCCATTCCTAATGGGAGAACCCGAGGAGGTCATGTAACCTCTTTGAGACCATAACTGCCCGTAATCATGAACTACCCCGAAACCATACTGGCTATCGGTGTATATGGTGACTCGAATTTTGTTACCTGCTAAACAGGCACGCGTCAAAGCAATGATTTCAGCTACCTGAGCGGAATGTACTCCTTCCAGGCAGGCGGCTTCTACAACTCTGGTAATTGTACAAACTGCATAAGCTGCTCTCAGCTGACCAATATTGTCTCTTACGCATGAACCATCAACAAAGAATATTTCATCGGGGTCAGTCAATGGCTCATCTACGATATCTGGTCTCGGTTTGGTGCATAGTTCAGTCACATCAAGGCAGTCATGATCTGTACAAATTTCATCATCAATCTCACTTGGAAGTGGCATCAAAGTAGCAGGATTCAAGACAGAGCATCTCTTTAGGGTCACATTCTCGGCAGCCAATATGACTTGCTCGTAGCGTGTGAGCCTGCTATTCGTCAGATGCTGAGTCTTAGTCCTGGTCATTAACAATTCCACAGAATGCGGTACGTACACCACTAACTGATGTCCCATTACCACACTCTCACATCGTTCAATGCTGACACCCGTTGCAGCTACGGATTTGAGACATCCGGGCAACGCTGCGGCTACTGGATCTAATGTAGCCGAAAAGTAAGCAACTGGCCTACGCGCATCTCCGTGTATCTGGGCCAAAACTGCTAAAGCGCAACCCTCTCTTTCGCAGCAGTAAAGCAAGAATGATTTTGTATAATCAGGCATTCCTAAAGCCGGGGCGCGACACAAGTCCTCCCTCAGCTGCAAAAACGCCATCAAACAATCTTTGTCCCACGGTACCGGATCACTCACTCCTTTGTGTGTCAGTTGTAATAACGGTTTTGCCTTCAGTGAAAAGTTGGCTATCCACTGCCGACAATAACCGACCATGCCTAGAAACATCCTGACTTCTCTTTGTGTCTTAGGCGCGTTCATTTTCATGATCGCCTCTATTCTGTCTGGAGACACCTTCCGTTTTCCCTTTTCAATCCTATGGCCCAAGTATTGCACTTCGGTCAGACAATACTGCAATTTACTTGGAGACACCTTGTGTCCATTCTCGGCCAAGTGATTTAGTAAGGTAATGGTGTCTACCTTGCAAGCTTCCTCAGTTTCTGACGCAACTAGGAGGTCGTCTATGTACTGGACCAGAACTGAGTTCATGGGCAGCACTAGACTTTCAAGATTTTTCTTCAGCAGCTGGTTAAATATCGATGGGCTTTCGGTATACCCCTGAGGGATACGACACCATGTTAAAACGCAATTTTCCAGCTTAAAAGCGAAAAGATACTGGCTATCTTCATCTAAAGGAATCGAAAAGAAAGCCTGGCACAAGTCTATCACTGTGAACCATTCAGCTTGGAACGGTATCTGAAACAATATCACTGATGGATTCGGTACCACTGGACAACATGAAACAACAATATTATTAATCTTTCGAAGGTCCTGCACTATTCTGTATTTCCCACTAGGCTTCTGCAAACCCATAATCGGGGAGTTACATGGACTTCCCACGATTTCTTTCAGTATTCCCTGTTTAATCATGGATTCGATCACAGGCTTTATTCCTGCAATCGTCTCCGGTGTCAACTTATATTGTGGTGTTCTTGGATACTCGGCATTGGGTCTTACCATGATCTTTACTGGTTCTACCCCTTTGATCAGTCCTATCTCCTCTCCAGTAAAATCCCACACCTCAGTTGACACTCTCTCCCTCAAGTCCTGTGGAAGCTCCTCCACTGTTAAGGTAGGATATAGTTCCACGCATTCCTGCGAGTTTACAACCTTGAAATCGGCATCTTCATCGTTGGTCTGCACTTCTACTCCTTCAGGTGTGCAATGTATTGTGCAATTCAGTTTACACAACATATCTCTTCCTAACAAACACACCAGGCTAGAATCACAGATCACAAACTGATGTTCGTCACTGTAATTCCCTATCTTCACTGACACTGGTTCTGTCAGAGGATTCGTCATCCTCCGGTTTGCGACTCCTACTACCTGAATCGTCTCTCCCGACATTGGCAGACCTGGGACTACCGCTGATCTCAAAGTGGATCGAGTGGCCCCTGTATCCACCAAAAATGTCGTAGGACATCCAGCTACTTCAGCTTCTACGTATGGTCCTCTCTGATCTACCTCCAGGGCTGCTCCTAAAGTACAGTCTTCTTTCCTATTCACCCGTTGCCCTGTAAGAGGATCAACGTAGTAGCATTCTTCTCCTCCTACGAACAATGGCATTTGTCTATAGGTTTTCCCTCCGTTTGTGATACGAGGCGGTTGAGGAAACGGGGCTCGAGGAGTCTGAGTCCCCCCTTTGACAAACTTTCCCTTCGGGACTGCTGCTCCCTTTACCACGTTGTTCTGTACCTCTTCCTGCTCCTGTTCTAATTCCCCTGTCTCAACATTATAAGGACACTCGCGTCTCCAATGTCCCACCTCGTTACACTGATGGCACCTCGTTGTCTTTTTCAGTGTCGCGATATCTATTCTCGGTCTCGGTCTTTCTTCCTCTTCTCTGCTTTGATTATTCTGTTTCTTTCCTAGCGTTCCTGTTCCCTGTTGTCGCTGTCCACCCTTTCCAGCTGATTGCAGCTGCACTAACATCAGCTTTTCCTTAAGTTTCTTTGCCTTCGAATCTATTTCATCGCTACAGTACCTCGCATACCTCAGAATCTCATCTAAATGTTTGTTCTGCCAACAGATCAAATGCTGTTGAATCATCAGGCTTATGTCTGGTCTCAATCCTAAGACAAACTTCGACACAAACTGTCCTATGTCTTTGGGGTCCATTACATCTAACCCACTGTACTGTTTGAATGCTTTCAGCAACCTCTCATAGAACTCGTGAACGGTCTCTTTAGGTTCCTGAGTTGTTCGATCTATCTTAACCCAGTCTATGTCTTGCACCGGCACTTTCTCTTTTAACCAAGCAATTACTCTCTCGTATTTTTCCATGACTCTGTCTGATGGACCATTCATCTGTGCATCCCTCGGAGGCTCACAAGTGGGCCATTCGATACTAAGTTTACATGCCGTCCACAAATCTCCGGGTACTACGATATCAAACAGAGTGTTCAAATCGATCCACAGTACCTGAGAGATCTTCACTAACCTCTCTACCTGCTTATACCACTCCACGGGGTTCTCTCTTAACTTGGGGAAAGAATTAGTAAATGCCGCTAAATCCCGCCTACTCCAGGGCACATGGACGTAGTTTCCGTTCGCGATTTCTCGCAAAGGGAAAGCTTCCATTCGCATTAGCTCTCCATCTGGGGACTTCGTAAGTGTACTCCTTCTGACGGATCCCCTCTTAGACCATCTTTCCTCGCATTTATCCAGATCCCTCCATATTCTGATACACATGATTAGTTCCCTTATGTGTACTCTTAGCCCAATCGTCCTACGCTCATCTAGATCCTGATCCGTGCAATTTAGTCTATGGTTGGCCTGTAAAGCTTTAGTTCGTGACATATCTATCATGTACCTATCTGCCAATTCAGATAATTTTTCATGAGCTGACCTTGCTTTCCGAGTAACATCCTTAGATAAAAACAGTATTTCATCTGGTTCGTACAGCTCTAACCTTTCCATTGCCACTGTGCCATCTATGATTTCATCCAAGTCTGATTTCAAGCTCATTACATCAAGCCGTCTTGCTTTTATTTCAGCCTTCAGTACGTCAGTCCTAGGTTGTTCGCTTACATCTCTCTCTCCCCCACTACGCGCCCTACGTTTAAGTACAGGTGAGTTGTGAGGAGTTCTTCTTGTATCTCTTTGTTCCCACCTCTCTAGATCCCAAGCTTTTCCTTCCTCCCTTGGGGTATGGTGGAACAATGCTCCATTCCTCATCACTACATTCTGTCTTTTCGACTCGGTCTCTCTAGATACAATGTAGGATCCTCCGTTCCGTTCTGTATCACTGCACCTCTCTTGCTGTCTGGTGTCGCTCAATAAACGGTAAGGTCCTTCACGGTCCTCCATGTTCCCGCGATCTTGTTCGTGATCGCCGGATACATGGCGAGACCCTTCGCGACTCTCTATATTCTCATGACTTCGTCCGTGATCACCGGATGCATTTCGAGACCCTTCGCGACTCTCCATGTTCCCGTGATTCCAATGTCGCACATTTTCGTCCGGGGCATGGTGAGTGCACCTGAAACTATCTCGATACTCCTGCGTCCTTCGTTCTCCCTCACTAAGGATGACGCGAGGCACTCCCCCACACCCTGCATTCCTGTCGTCGCACATTTGCCTATTGCCACTGGTGGTATGGCAAGTATTTCCTTGGCTTCCTTGACTCCCTCTTTCCCACTCCGGGCTGCTTTCGCCAGCTCCGCAGTGAGAGAGGATCCTGTTATCCTGGTCTCTCCATTCTGCTCCTGTTTCTAATCTTTTATTCTGAGCCTCTTCGGCAGCATCCCATTCTCTCAAATATTCCCTTAATTCCTTATAGGATTTCGGTTTCGGTCCCCTCAAATCCATCTGTCCTCTTTGGCCCCCTTGTTCTATCCAGGGACCCGTTGTGGAATCTAATGGGGTACTCCGACATTTTGGTGCTAGCAACTGCCTTTGGGAATTGATCGTATTATTCCTACTCTCCATCTCTGCCCTTTCCCTGTCCCATCGTGCCTGTTCCTCCTGCTGGACCCCCTCTGGGTTGTAGATTGACACTATAGGGCCTATGGTAACAGGTACTTGTAAAGCATCTGGCAATTGATACGACCTTGCATGCTGTGTTTCTGGCACCTTCTGGACCACGAATCTTCCCACTACTCTCTGTTCGGGACTAGATTGAGGTACTTCCTCACCTTTCCTGGTATCCCATTCTGATACTGGGAGCGGTTTATATTCCCCCCATCTAGCTCCGTCTCCTTGCTGTAGTATGGGACTTTCGGCTTCTCGTTGTACGGAGGTGGTCTATCTGTTAATAGTCTCTCTATTAGATCCTCATCTGGCTCGCTATCCTCATCTTCTTCTAGAGGTTTCTTTTCTCCCGTAGCTTATAGCATTGTGAACAGTTTGTCTGCTTCTATCTTTTGCACCCTCCACTTTTTAGCTTTGTCATCCCATTTAGCATCCTGCACTGCCTTTACCGATCGTCTCACTCTTTCTTGGCGTCTACTCACGCTCTTTTCGTGTGCTGCTCTAAACCATGCACTAAGGGCTTCGAACTGTGTTGGCCTCGGTAGAGGTCTCGTTGCGAGCATTACCGCTTTCAATTGGTTCAACACTTCTAGCTTAAACGTCCCGTATCTCGGAAACGTCAGTTCCTTATTCCCTTCTGTTAGCTTATTCCACTCGGAGATCCATAGTATCGAGTGTAAGCCTACGTTCACTGCCATATGATAAGCTGGTGTGCCTTCTGGTGGAGCTTCTTCTCCTGCATATAAGTTTCTTCTATCTCTCTTAAAGATTGCCCTTAAACGCTTAAAACACTTCATTTTTGATAATCTACGATTTTCCTTATTAATTCTCTTCCTTGTTTACGTCCTGATGACAAACCACCAATCCCTGTGCGACTCTCGCTAATCAGCCTATCCCAGCGCGGTTCTATGCTAACCGGCCAATCTCAGCGCGGTTCTACGCTGATGTCACTCGTCCCCTCTGCAGCAGTTCCCCTCCTTTCTCAGCTTGCCTCGCGGTCTTGCATACGTCTCATTCATACGCTGAAAAATGACTACTTCCGTCCAAGCGATCACTTTTCTCTGACTGTACGGCCACAGTCTAACTGTAATTGTCACCTCAACTGGCGAGACGTCTTCCTCTTACGGTCAGACGCTCGCCTTAACTGATAGGTTACTTACACACAGTAAACGTATGACCAGCGT
Source organism: Lissotriton vulgaris (assembly GCF_964263255.1). NCBI lineage: Eukaryota > Metazoa > Chordata > Amphibia > Caudata > Salamandridae > Lissotriton > Lissotriton vulgaris. The sequence continues at coordinate 250,102,177 of NC_141688.1, read as the reverse complement.
CCTTTACTCATACACTCGCTCAAACGCTCCCCCTATCATCGGTCTGCGGGCGATCAATGGTACCTCATGACCCCCTTTAAAATGGTAGACAAATTACTCTGGGTGTTCGATACACCCGAACCACTTAAGCCCTCTCTGGTCCTAAGATTTTATCCGGTTGCGCGCGCTCACAACCTTCCCTCAATCACACTACAGGCATTCAACTCCGCTTGACATTACAACACAGGTACAACATAAAACACCGCAATCTGGCAACGCATGACCCTTATACTCACTCTCGACCGACTCTGCTGCTTTTCTCTCGATGCACCGTCAGCACCGTCTTCGGCAGGGATTCTTCTTCTGGTCGTCGATGACTAGGGACCTTGGGGTAATCTAGACCTGACCTAGGTTGTCTTCCTCAAGAAGAAAACCATCCTCTGCTACCAACTGCGGGGAATGAGATTTTGATACCCTTTTTGATTACTTTGATATCTATCTCATCCGTCTATTTGGATCGATTATTTTCTGTCATTGAGTAAAAGACAAACCCCACATAGGTTAGATCAACCCCATAGACTGACGCGACTCTGAAGAACCACTTACAACTGATAAAGTTTTAAAAGGTTTAATATAAAATCAGAATAAGTTGCAAATACAATCCTCTCAGGATAAGATTCAACAAATACACAGGAACTAGAAGGAACATAAATTCCCTAAAGAACCTCAGTCTACAAAAGAATACAATTAAAGTCAATTCGAGAATCAACAGATTAAAAGCATAGATACTATGTGGTTCCGTTGCGTCATCTATAAAAGAAAAGAATAAACAAGTTAAATCTGTCCCTACTCTAGGCTAGGTGACATCCCTACTTTGCAAGTTCCTATTACCCTAAAAAGGTGTCAGCAGTTTGACTTCCGAAGAAGTTCAAACTCTCTTGCCTCTAATGGTAACTTATGTCAAGAAGCAGTACCCTTTCTGCCTACCCATCCGCTCTCTAAGGGTCCTCGGCCTACTGCTCTCTTGCGCTTTGATCTCTCTCAGCGCTTGCTCCTAACTTGCTTGCCATCTGCTCTCTTCGCTCTTGCTTGCCTTCCTCCCCAGGGTGCTGTCCCTAAAATACACAATCACCGTATGGATGGAACGCCCCTTGACGCCCACCACATACACATACATATGATGTCATTTTCTAGGTCTTTCCATAGCTTCGTCTCTTCGAGTCGTCCGTTAAGTTGACCTTTCTCCTTAGACGCCATCTTCGTCTTCTTGCTGGTGACTTCATTGACATTCCATTTGACACTTTCAGAGCAAAGTCTATCACCTCATCAGAACTTCATTCTTTACGGCTGTATTCGTAACCTCATTTGGTCCTGTGAATGGTCATTTCAAAACAAGACTCAAATTCCAAACGTCTCCTCTCACGTTTAGGCCATAAACTTCGTCCGACATTGTCACCTTAAATCTAACAAGAACTTAGACTCTTTGGCTCGCTCGTTCAGATCAAGGCTATTCACAACTCCTGTGAGCCCACTAAATTACATACTGCGGACTACACTCCCGCAAACCCTTGGTCAGTCAGGTTAAAATCACACATGACCCAATTCTTCTAACATTCCTACAAACTCTTCTACACAGTATAACCTTTAACACACATTTATATATAATCGCATTTAGCAAATCGTTTGCTTATAAGTGAATACATTTTACATAGAATATAACTCTTATACATAGAATATAAAGTTATATTCTCCTTCGTTACATCGTTATATATGCTCTTTGCACATTTCTTCACTTTACATTTTCTCGCCGCTTCTCCATTTAGAATTATACACGTACATGAATTCTGTTTACACGTTCTTCGTTTCGAAAGCATTTCTACACATTTCTACATTAGCCCAATACGTATACGGCTTCTAAATTATGGCATTTCTAACGTGAATACAAATACATTTCCTATTATTCATGTTACATCGGCTAACTTTATACTACAAATGCTAATTCACGTTACAACTTCTACGTTTTATGCAATATGCTCATGATTATGGTCCGGATATACTTTTTATTCAAATTGCGCTCTCTCAAGGGTGTACCGGGTCTTGGCGGCGAGGCAGGAGAAGGATCTGCCACCGGAGGTCGTTTGTTGGATGCGGGAGACAGCGGCGAGGGCGAGGCTGGCGGAGCGGAGCTGGTGGGTGGGGGTGTGGAAGCGGAGTCTGCTGTTCAGGTAGGTTGGTCCGGCGTTGTGGCGTGCTTTGTGTGCCTGGGTGAGGAGCTTGAAGATGATACTCTTGCCGACGGAGAGCTAGTGTAGGACTCTCAGGTTGGGGGTGATGTGGCTGCGGCAGGAGACTTTGAGTATCATTCGATGGAGGCGTTTTTGATGCATTGTAGTCGTCGTAGGTGTTTGGCTGGGATTCCTGCATAGAGTGTGTTGCCTTAGTCCAGACTGCTGCTGACAAGGGCCTGTGTCACCGTTCTTGTTTTGGTTGGGATCCACTAGTAGATCATGCGGAGCATGTGGAGGGTGTTGTAGGAGGAGGAGGACACGGCATTGACCTGCTTAGACATGGAGAGGGAGGAGTCGAGGTTGAATCCTAGATTGTGTGCATGGTCAGAGGGTGTTGGTGCTGTTTCCAGTGTGGTCGGCCAACAGTAGTAGTCCCTGGCTGAGGTGGTGGGTCCGAGGATGAGGACCTCTGTCTGGTCCCAGTTCAGCTTCAGGCGACTGCTCCTCATCCAGTCGGCGACGGCCTTCATTCTCCGTGGAGGTTGGTTTTGGTGGTGTATGGGTCCTTGGTGAGGGAGAGGTTGAGCTGGGTGTCGTCAGCGTAGGAGATGATGTTGAGGTCGTGATGGCGGGCTACTTGTGCGAGGGGGGCCATGTAGACATTGAAAAATGTTGGGCTGAGGGATGAGCCCTGGGGGACGCCGCAGATGATGTTAGTGGCTTCGGATCGGAAGGGTGGCAGGCGGACACTCTGGGTTCTGCCGGAGAGGAAGTACGTGGTCCAGTCAAGAGCCTTCTCTTGGATTCCAGCTTCTAGGAAGCGTGTCTTTAGAGTGCGATGGCAGACCGCGTCAAAGGCGGCTGACAGGTCCAGGAGGATGAGGGCTGATGTTTCGCCATTGTCTAGTTGCCGCCTGATGTCGTCTGTGGCGGCGATGAGGGCTGTCTCGGTGCTGTGGTTTTGTCTAAATCCAGACTGGGACGAGTCCAAGATGTTGTTGTCTTCCAGGTGGCGGGCCAGTTGTATGTTGACAATTTTCTCAATGACCTTTGACGGGAACGGGAGCAGGGAGATGGGCCGGAAGTACTTGAGGCCCTTGGAGTCCGCTTTGGGCTTCTTGAGGAGGGTGTAGATTTTGGCGTGCTTCCAGCTTTCCGGGAATGTCGCTGTTTTGAAGGAGATTTTGATGACCTTCCATAGTTGGGGTGCGATAGCTGCGTCTGCTTTGTTGAATACGTGGTGTGGGCACCGGTCAGACGATGTTACTGAGTGGATGGAGTTCATGACCGTGAGTGTCTTGTCGGTCAGGTGGTTGGGGCTGGTGGTGTTCACAGGGGAGGTGGAGTCTGGCGTAGTAGGGGCAGTCGTGGTGTTGAAGCTGTCGTGGATGTCAGCGATCCTGCGATGGAAGAAGATGGCTAGTGAGTCGCATAGTTCTTTTGAGGGCGGGATGTCCTTGGCGGGCCTTGTGGGCTGCGTGGTTGTCCTGGTGTGCGTTTGTGGAGCCATGTCTTCTCCAGGCAGAACAACGTCACCTAGCTGTGCTGCGTGAAAGGGCAGGAATGCGAAGTATATAACATCACGCAGCGCATTCCTGTCCTTTCTGTGCGCTGGCTCTCAGTGTGCTGCCTAGCGCCAATGCAGACACCCTTCATGGTACTAGGGTGCCTTCCAGGGGCGGCTCCTCCACTAAGGCAGAGGAGCGACGCCCCACTGCTTTCTCGCAGAGCGAGAAGGAGAAACATGATATGGTGATAACCACTATTTTATGTATTTGCTTCTTGCACTGTCAGAAAACAGAAGGGTTTGGTGGGCGGATCTTCTCTAGGGCAGGAGAGGAGTGGCTTGCCTTCTTCTGAGGGCACTGACTGGTCGGCCCTCTGAGACTGCCGAATCCAGACACGCGCACTCTGCCCTTTCTTCATGTAGGCTGTAATATAGACTACATAGAGAAAATGGCCTCCCCATAGGTGCCTAGCTGGGTGCCGTCCCGAACAATCACAACACTGCCATTACAGTATTGTGATTGGCTTGGGGGAGGGAGGCTGCCTGCTTCCTGTTCCTGCCGGAGGCCGGACAGCAGGAGAGCAGGTCAGGAACAGAGACGACGCGGGACCAGGGAAGGTAAGTTTATTTTATTTTCTAACTCCACCGGCATGACCCTTCCACGCCACACCCACGAGTCATAACGGCAGCAACCGGTGCCTCTATTGTGATCAGGATTGTATTTCTGGAGGATGGGATACTTTCCTGCACAAAAACAAACCTCTGATGAATTTTACTAATTGTATGTATGCTGCCAAATTCAAAATACATAAAAAGAGGAAAAAACGAATGGAAATATTTCTCTTGTTACACCGCACCTAGGGAGGCATAGCATTTTGACACATTCCCGTGTCTACCTGTGTTAGTAAATCTGGGAATGAGTGAAAATTCATGGGTGGAGGCGTGGAAACACCCACACTCCATCTATGGGATGCCTCCCTGGGCAGAGTAAAACAACACAGCGATTTGAGCTGAGTTGCATTACTCTAGATTTATGTAGCCTTGCTGGGTGGCGCAAGGCGGCCTTGCGAGGCTTGGTATATCAAATTTAGAAGTTGCATTACCCTTGGCCCAACTGCGCGACTCACGAGCGACTTAACTCTTTGTTACATTTGCCCCTTAGTTCTTTCATTGTGTACTCCTTCTTTGAGAAGCATCTGATATATGGTCACATCGAACACAAGAAGAAGAAAATAGTGGCATATTAGCAAGAACTTCGTAAAAATTATCGCCGTTTTAGCGGCAGGAAACTGCCTCTAAAACGGCGATAATGGGCTTGATAATATGCTCTATGGAATTCCAATAGAAGCCCCGGTGAGATGTCCCGCAAATCTAACCGGGACTTCTATTGGAATTCCACAACGCATAATGTCAAGCCCATAATCGCCGTTTTAGTGGCAGTTTCCTGCCGCTAAAACGGCGATAATTTTAATGCGGTTGTTGCTAATACGCCCCATAGTTTTTTTGGAGTATAAGTATGTTTCTGAGCTGCTGTTGTAATTTTGACCAGTGGTAACCCTTAAATGCTAAGGGGAAAAAAGAATTTGGATCACAGGCTGCTGAGCGCAAATGAAACTCTGTAGTCTCTGGTCATTGTGAAATATTTCAGTATTTTATGTCTGAAACTCGCACCAGCTATTCTTCCCTGCACTTTTAAACAGGGCCCCTCCTTTCCTAGTAGCTATGACTTTAGTTATGCTGCAACCTTCACTGCCAGAGCACTCTGCTTTTTTCAAACGTTTTAACCTAACAATAAACACATTTCCACAGAAGAAACTGGAGATATAGGGAGAGAAGCATCCTATTGAACAAATGATGTATTTGGGGCAAATCTAATTTAGAAACGCTGCACAGTGATGAATGTCTTGACATACAGGGGTATATTTCAAAGAAAATTTACATTGCAGAGCCACTCCAGGTCACGCGCACAGACACCTTTGTTTCTTTGGCTGCTATTTGAATTTTTGTGGTGACAATAATGAATGCAGAAACGCGGGTACTGAAAGAATGTGGGACGCTGGGGGTGTGTTATTTTTTTTAATTAACCTGGCTATTTTTTTAAGGTTTTGTTTAAGATGTATAGTGGCAGATCTCAAAAAAAACTAACTTGTCTGCTCTATTATTTTAGCTTCAATGTGCAACTTTATCCTTGTTGTAGAGAACCGTGAGTTTAACTGGTAAAACTCTCTCTCAGATGCTAAAAGAACGGCACAAATGAGAATGCCAGCTGTTTCTTGCCCAGTTAGCTTCGCCAGATGTTCAAAGACACAGCGGGCAGCCCTGATTCTTACAGTCTGTGGCTCTGATCCGCTTCGGTGTTCTCTGAGACGACATATGCAACTATGTCGTCAACATATTGCGCTCACGTGCAACTCGCCTCCTCTCATCACCACATTCTCTCCCCCCAAAGATCAAGAAAAAACCAGTTTGTGGTTTCTACTTTCTCTTTTTCTTCACATCAACTTTTAAAAAGTGCTCATTAGCAAAGTTTGTGAAGCGAAAAGTATTTTCCTAGAAAACATTCATTATATAGATGTCAAAAAGCAAGAAGGAAGATGATTAACACAAGTCAAATATTATATTTCACATTTGAGAACAACCATCACAAATTGTGGTGAGATCCGCTGTGCACAGCAGGCCCAACCTTGCAACAGCCCCCAGGTTCCACCCAAGGCCGGACTGGCCCTAGCAGGCACCGGGCATTTCCCCGGTCAGCCGCCACCGTGGGGCCCGGTTTTCTGACCTTGGGGGGCCGTTTTAGTTTCAGGGGCATTTTTGCAGCATAGCTGAAATATCAGCCCCTGTAACAAAATCTGCTGAAACAAGTCCTGGCAAACAGCTCGGCTGCATCCCTAACCCCTCCCCCGGGGGGCCAGCCAAGCACTATGCCAGGGCCGGTTTTGGTTCCCAGTCCGGCCTTGGTTCCATCGAGGGCATCCCTGCACTATTCTTGTAGGAATTGACAGGAAAATCATTGGGACTACTTAATCACATCTCCAGCTCCTCCAACGCCAGAGGAGAACCACAAAACTAAATCCAGGGCCCCGCATAGTGCACTGGTCCACCGGGGTACCTAAAAACAGGCTTAATCCCTAAAGTTCCAAACTAGACATCGTGGGGTATGGCAGGAGAGTCCAGGACCACCATAGGTCAGCCTTCCCTCCCACCTGCCCGAAGCCTACACAAATCCTACTCCGCCAAGGGGTCAATCCAGTCCTAGAATCAGAATTCTCCCACTGATAGGTTGGCACAGAGCAGTCCGGCTTAATTTACGAGGCAGTTTGTAAAGTGTTTGTGCAACACTTAAAACAGTAACACAATGGAAATACCACCAAAAAGACTTCATACCAGTTTAGATGAATAGAGAATATTTTTATGATTAAAACAAGACCAAATCAACAAATCAACAAAAATACGAGCAGAAGGCAAGATATGAATCTTTACAGACTAAATTGTTTTGTGGTGCTTAGAAACAAATAGCGCCAACAGGGGCTATCTGCTTGCACTTGACCGGAACAAATACAAAAGTTCAGGCCGACAACGATGGAGCGTGTGTCGGGTCAAGGATCAGTCTTGGTACACTGTACAGTACCTTAGATGCATCAATGTCAAGCGCGATGGGTGGAGGAAGGGAGGCGATGCATCGCTATCTATCCCGCAGATGTAGGTGATTGCGTCAATTCCGAGCTGTGCAAAGACGTAGATGTGTTCATAGTTGTACCACTGGGCTGTAAGAGATGAGAGCATCACTATCACTATCAGATCCTGGGACATTTGACCACTAGCTTAAGTGTACTAGGGCTAATAACCAGGAACCTTTTAAAAGCATTGATGACAAAAATTTCTGATCAATGATGAATAAAAGGTAGCCCGTTAATCAAATAAACAAGGATACAATTCTAATTCTCGTAGGACAGGTTGCAGTATTTCATTTCGAAAATACATGTTCCATAGCTCTCATTGCTACTCACTTTTTGAGTGACAGACATTGTGTACTACTTTTGGGGATGACTTTGCACTGCTAATATGGAAAACGGTAGTGTTAACCTCTTTGATGCATTGGCTGATCCTACCATTTTGAAAAATTACAGGCCTATCTCCCAACTACCGTTCTTGTCCAAAATCCTAGAACAACATGTGCTGAAGTCCCTGGCCTCATTCCTGGAGTCTCAACATCTCTTCCAGGAGCGTCAGGCAGGATTTCGTGCACACCATAGCACCGAGTTGGTGATGCTCTCGGTGCTAGATGAGCTTAGGGGGATGGCTGACAGTAAAAAACCGAGCGCCCTGATACTTTTAGATCTTTCAGCGGCGTTCGATACTGTCAGCCACACCCTGCTCCTGGATAAGTTGGCCAAGTTCGGGATTCGGGATAGGGCCTTTCAATGGCTCCAATCCTTCCTATTGGGTAGGACACAGCGGATTCAGCTGGGGGATAGTTTATCGGAGGTGGGTAACCTGACGTGCGGAGTCCCACAGGGCTCCGAACTATCCCAAGAATTATTTAATCTTTACACACAACCATTGATCAACTCCCATAAAACATAGTAAGACAAGCTCTGAGACCCCGGCCCTAGGTTACTGAAATGTAGGTCACTGGTGGGATGGCGCATAACTGGCAGATAACTGAATGAACAGGAAACCCTAGATCAATCGCACAGACATTAAAATAGTCATGAGCGAATGACCCCAATAAAGCACACATGGGGTACACGCGCTCTTGAAACAGCATGAACGTCAGATGCCACATGTGTTAGGAACAAGAAGCCAATCAGAACACAGCCCATGCAGTGATCACACGCTTACCAAGCCGGGCATCTGAACACATTTCTCACTGGCCACATTGTGTCCACACAAAGTTGAGGCCCACCTGTAGTAACCTAGTAACCATATGACCATTAATTTATGACAATAAGGTAGCAACCAACATTCCTCAGCATATATGGTTAGCAGAACTTTACAACCTGATGAAAATTGAATGTAAGAAGGATGCCAATTGAATGTAAATTGAGACAATCCTCAGACACTGTGACTGTAACTATTCTCCCGGCCGCTATGTTTAATTAAACAAACCGTCCCTGTTTTGCCAAACACCTCTTGTCTCTTGCATTTTTCAAGATATTTCGTACTCAAGTAACAGTACTGTCATACACTTATATATGGAGAACTTGTTTGGATGTATAAGTTTGCAGAGGGAAAAACAAAGTGCAAAAAGAAAATGGATTTCAAGAGACTGTGGATGATTTCAAGGCACAGTTACGATTTAGCAGGCCTTGCAATTGCTTCTGTTTCACAGAATTCCTCCGGAAAGGAAAAATAGTGGATTTCAGTAGTTTGGCTCTTTAATTGCCATTTGCAGTCACAGACCATTTTGGCTTCCAAAGTTTCCTCTTGTTTACTTTCACAGTTTGTGAGTCAGTTCATGTGCTAGAACCTTTTGAGGAGAATTATTATATTTGTCTTTTCTGCTTCTTCTAAAGTGTATTCTCTTGGGCATTTCAGAGTTGGTAGGAATGGAGGGCCAGATGTATGACCCATTTTTGCATGCGCAAACGGGTTTGTGACCCGTTAGCGCAAGCAAAAAATACCAATGGACCATGTACAAACCCTATTTAGTGAGTCGCAATTTATTTGCGACTCCCTAAATAGGATTGCAACTCACTATTAGGAAGGGGGGTTTCAAGGGCATCCCTTCCTAATAGCGACATGCTACCCTATGTAAGATTGTATTGCGACCGCAATTGTTTTTGCAAAACACTCGCAATTTACTGCCCTCTTCAAGATGGTGGTAAAGCACTTGCAGAAGGGAAGGGTTCCCCAGGGGACCCCTTCACCTTTGTGAATGCAGGTGAAAATGTGGTTTCGGGGAAGGCAGTGGTCCCAGGGACCACTCCCTACCCTTAAAAAATGAAACTAAAACGTTTAATTTTTCTTTTTCAAATGCATCCCGTTTTCCTTTAAGGAAAATGGGGTACATTTAAAAAAAAACCTTCTTTATTTAAAAACAGTCCCAGACACGGATGTCTGAGGAGCCCAGCAGGCCACCATACCTGGGAGGGCCAGCCATTCTAAATGGGGTCGCAAATTGCTAGTGCCTCATGAATATTGATGAGTCATGCAAATTGCGACCCCAGTGGGAATCATAAAAAGTGTCTCGACACTGTTGTATATTGGCATTAGCGACTCACAAATTGCGACTCGCAATTTGCGATTCGCTAATGCCATTGGTGGTACATCTGACCCTGAAATCCTAATTTTGGGAAGATGCGATAAAACCGGAAGATAATCCACCAGGAGGGGTTCAGTGATTTATTTATTTATTTATTTCTAAATTTATAAAGCGCGAACAAATACCACAAGTGGTGTCTCGGCGCTGGGCAGAAACGGAGAGGCACATCCTGTGCATTATTGAGTGAATAACCATGTCTTCACTTGCCTTCTGAAGAGCAGCAGTGAGGCGCTGGTTTTTATGTGATGGGGCAAGGAGTTCCAGAGCCTCGAGGCGGCCACCAAGAAGCGTCTGTCTCCCCAAGTGACTGTTCTCACTCGTTGAACGCATAGTGATGCGGAAGAGGCTGATCTTAGCGCTCTATTGGGAACGTACAGCTGCAGTGATTCCCTAAAAAAGTCGGGTCCTTGGTTATTCAGTACCCTGTATATGATGCACAGAGCCTTGAATTTTGTTCTCTTTTTTATTGGGAGCCAGTGCAGTTGGTAGATGACTGATGAGATTGATGCAAACTTGGGAGTTCTAGTCAGGATTCGCGCCGCGGCGTTCTGCACCATTTGTAGCTTTTTGAGGACCTGCTCCTGAGCATTCAGCAGAAGCCCATTACAGTAGTCCACCTTGGAGAGCACCAAGGAGGACATCAGGGTTTTCCCTGCGGATAGTGGAAGGTAAGGTAGTAGCTTTTTCACTTTCCGTAGCGTGAAGAAGGAAGAGGAGACTACTGCGTTGGCGTGATTAGTGAAACTCAGTTTGTTGTCGAACAACACTCCTAAGTTTCTGACCTTTGAGGCAGGGATAGGTGGGTTGCCCATTTCCGGTGATAGAATATCGAACCTAAAAACAGAGATTTTCTAAATATCAAGAAAAAAATATCGACTACAAAAATATCGTCTCCAATACCTTAACAAGTAAGTACAAAAATATTGAATAAAAAATATCAAAGTTAAAAATACAGATATCACAAATATCAATTTAAAAATAGAAATTAAATAATATATGTTAAAGATATAAAAATTTAATATAATCACTAACAAAATTAATTACATTTAATATATACTTTTAGTAAATATAAAAAATAAACCTAATTAAAAAAAATAAACACACAAACAATAAAGTATACATTTACATATATTAACTTTAAAATAATGTATTAACTATTATCTTCATTTAATTTAAAAAAAAAATTATATAAAAATTAAATATATACATATATCAATAATTTTCAAAAACATTCTATAATTAAATAAATAAATAAAACATTTAACTATTAAAAAAGAATTAAAACATACTTTTTGCAATATAATAAATACAACAAAAGGAAAAATGTTGGATAGCAGAATAATTAAATTTACTATTCCAACTCCAGTGAGTGCAACAGTAGGGAAAGTGTTGGATAGTGAAGCTATAAAAAATTACTATTCCCACTTCATGAGTGAGTGCAACATTAGTGAAAGTATTGGATAACGGAGGGGTCAAATTTACTATTCCCACACCAAACAGTGCAACAGTAAGGAACACTTTGGATATTGGAGGGGTAAAAATTACTATTCCCACTCTTGTGAGTGCAACAGAAGGGAAAGTGTTGGATAGCGGAGGAGTACAAATTACTATTCCCACTCCAGTGAGTGCAACAGTAGGGAAAATGCTGGATAGCAGAGGTGTAAAAATAATTATTCCCACTCCAGTGAGTGCAACAGTAGAGAATTGTTGGATAGCAGAGAAATAAAAATTAGTAATAAAATGTAAACAAGAGCAAACATTTAAATAATCTTAAAAATAAATAAATAATTTTTGAAAAATATTTGGTTAAATATATTAAACATTAACATTAAATATATTAGTTACGTATAACAAAATGGTACAAGAATTATCTGAAATAAATTAATAAATACATTTATAAACAATATTTATTTAAAAGAAGCAAATATTAACAAACAAAAAACTATTTAAAACATAAATATATTTATTTTATTTCCTACCCTAAAACACCACACCAATATAAAAAAGTCTAAATGTTTATTTAAATGTATTTCTATAAACATTCATTAAATTCACATTTTTAACACTTTAATATGCACAACACACACTTAAAATGAATTACACAATTACCATAATTAATTCCTGAATATAAATTTAAATTATTTTACAACTAATTATTAATTCATCAATGAAAAAAAATGACTTCCCAACCTTACCATTTACACCTATAAACACCAGAGCACACACATTAAAATTAATTACACAATTACAATAATTAATTACTAATTAATTAATTACAATTAATTAACAACTAATTAATTCAGCAATGAAAAATAAATTACTTCCCACCATTTTCACCTATAAACACCACAACACAAACCTAACATTAATTACACAATTAACATAATTGATTGCCAAATAAATAATTTAAATGAATTAACAAAAACTTATTACATATTTAATAATACATTATTTACAGATTTAATACTATAACATCTCAATTAAAAAACATTATTAAATAAAAATTATTCAAAAAATGTAATACATTGAATTATTTCCCACCCTATTCCCCTATAAGCCCACAACCCGCTACGAAAATACAAATGCAAAATTTAAATAAAAAAATAAAATAATAACTAATAAAAATGAGAAATACATTTTATATAATTAAATTACTTTCCACCCTATTCCCCTATAAACCCACGACCCGCTACGGAAAAAAACGCAAAATTGAAATGAAAAAAAATGAATACCTACTAAAATTTTAACACATATAATAAAAATACAAACAATTCTTATATAATAAATACACACATCACACACATAACAAATATATACTAAAATACATAAAATTTATTAACAATCGATATTTTTAACATATATTTTTTGCAAAGAATAATAAACACGTTGATATTTTTTATTCGATATTACTTACCTAAAATCGATATTCCACGATATTCTTGACCCACAATATTGTTTCCACGATATTTGTGCAATTTGATATTTTTGACTCGATATGTTGTCTCTGCACCACCTGTAGGAATACTCTCCACCAGCTGTCCCAGTGGTGCAGGGAATAGTTGCTGTGTATTCCAATGGCCGAGATACCATTAGTGCAGAAGGTGCAGCGGTACAGGATCTTGAGGGCTCCATTGTACCCTATCAACGGAGAGTTAACACATTCATACCATACATAAGCACACACCTCACCATTCATACTGAAAACAGACAGAAGTAGATAGATTCTTTACGCTTATACAGTACCCCAAAGCTGACAAACAATTATGATTCCATCAGCAAAATATATCTGCTTAATAAAATAGCATACTTGAATGCATGGGCCTTGATTCAACTAAGGGGCTGATACCGATTCCGGTTGTAACCGTCACGACTGACACTTACCAGGAATTGAGACCGACCGACACGTTCCTGCGCCGTATGACACGAGTAGTATAATGCAACACTAGTGAATTACAACCCACCTGCACACAATACAAGCCGCATGACTGAACCGAACGGCAATCTGTGAGTAGCCCGCAACAGACCGAAAATCAAACCAACCGACACGCATCAGGAATAGAGACTACCGACACGTACCTGTGCAGAACGACCCACGAAGTAAGATGCAATGCGTGAGAAACTAGACCGACTCGTACTGAGGTAATTTGAATTTTTATGGTCAAGAAATGTCCCCTAACGTGTACCCCACCGTCTCCATGTACGAGCTTAAAGTGCATGTAACTTCCCTCCTCGACCAGCTATGAAGACGCAAATACATTTGCGTCTAACGTTAACATGTCCTCTTTCAGATCCACCATGAATGGATTAATAATTCAGTTCCTAAGTATGCCTTGCCAACGTCTTTTCATGGTACACTTTCACGTTTTCCTAGCCCTGCAGAGTTAGGCCCTGATTTCTGCCATCAAGCCCTTTCTGCTCTCTGCCTCCTGAAAGCTGCAACGTGGGATACATCCCTGACCTCTGTCCTACTCCCTGCGTGGCGAGCGGTGCCCGGCTCGGCCTGCTTGCCTGCCAAAGACAGTATTTTGCCTTCGAGTTATCAGTATAGCCGAGCTCAGCTCCTCGAAAACACATTCCAGTCTAGCAGAATAGATAAACAATTCCCCGGCTGCAGAGCAAAGGGCCCGGCCTTTCTGTCTCCATGCAAGTAATTCATTGCTCCCGTTACCATGGTAGGCCCATGGCCCCTCGCATTACACGCAGACACGTAGTCACCTATGTACGCATTAATAGTCAGTATAGAGTAGCCTCTGCCCAAGAGACCTTTCCTTCTAGATAATATAGTTCCCCAAACACAAGATATCAGATATGATTTAGGAACGAATCGATCTGACATGCCAGACTTCTGTCTCTACCTCTAGTGCTAAATGTCAAGTCCCCTGCACCCTCCAGCCTCACGTCAGTCACACGTCATGCCGCTACGCGCGCATCTTTGCTACAGATTTCTGCTGACATTGCAAGATTCCACTATGTATCCACCCACTTGTGACACTTTCATGTGACGTTTCTAGCACACACCTCTGTGTACACCCTCGTGCACGCCTTCTGTTATGCACATGTGTTCTTACCTCGTTTCTCTCAGCTGTTACGCCTTCTGTATCCATCACCGCTATATGCATTGACTATATATATTGTACTCTGTTAATAAAGTATTGTCCATCCCTTCCTGAACCTTAGCGGTGAAAGGAACATGATACCATGGTTCGAACCATTCCATTTTATGGAATAAAACCCTTATAACTCAGACACCACAGACTCTGCCTCTCATTTCCGAGTGAGTTATTTTATTGAACTTTACCGCATAGAAATTCCGACGGTAAATATTTATTTACCACATTAATTTGGCGCCCGAATAGGGACCCCTCCCCCACCCCACGCGCCGTTAGGTGCGTCGCAGGCTTCGCCCCCTGCCACAGCCGTGACGGACAATTACGCGTACCCGCAGGATTTCCTGTATCTCCCTCAGGCCTACGGAGGTGACGGAGACTGCGATCAGCATCCAGACGAGGCGGTGAGGAGTGCGGAGGTTCCCGACCAGAGCCCAGCTGAGAGAGCAAGGTCCGAGGTGTCTAGAGGCCCACCAGTTCCGACGTACCTGTGACGTCACGAGTCGAGTCGAGTCCAGTCCGGTCCAGTCCAGACCAGTTTCCGAGGCCTTCCGTTCTGTGCTTCCCGGTGAGTACCGTTGCTGGGGACGCATCTAGACGGGTGCATTACTATGTATCCGGTCAAGACGGGTTTGGGTACACAGACCCGGTCTGCACTGTTTTAGCAGTGTATCTGTACTGTTTAGCAGTATATCAAGTAATTCGTGTCTTCAACGGTTCGATTTTGTTTTCGTTATAGAATTCATGTATAGTCAATATATGTTCAAAATGTTTCTATGTGATTAATGTCGTGGTATGAGTGACTGTTTGATCTACATTACTGTGTTTCTGTGTAAAAATTGTGTTCAAGTTCGAGTAAGTGTCAAGTGTCAAAGTATCAAGATGCCATTGTTCTCAAAGTTAAGACAGTTAGGAACTAGGAAAGGGATACTAGAGGAAGCGATTCCTGTCCCACCTAGGGACACTCCGGGAAATTTTATGTATCATAAACACGGCTTAGATGCCATATTATATCTAGATTTATGGGTCGATTATACTAAGAACCTAGACGAGAAATATAGATGGCCCGTTACAGGGACATGGGATGCAGATTGCATCATGAGAGTAGAAGAAGCGCTATGGAAAAAGAAAGCCAGACAATCTCAGAAAGACGCCATAGAATTGTGGCGTAAAGAATCGCATAGACGTACAGAGAAAGAATTCAGAAAAGCAGAAAAACGTAGAGAAGATTCAGATAAAGCTCGAGAAAACGAACTAGTTGAAGAAGGAATACGAGTTAAAGCAGAACAAGTAGACCGACAACGAACCACTCTTGTGAATGGTATGTATCCTCTTTTGGCCGAGGGTTTACCTAAGGCCACTCCGGAAATACCAAAAGATCTGCCCGCTCCATTGGTCCCGACTAAATTACGTCACAAGACCGCAGCAGACATTTTTATTTCGTCCTACTTGGATGATGTAGCTCCCGCATATGCCAATGTACCTGCCCGTGTACCACCTGCTGACGGTAACCCGCCCCCTGATCATCAGCCCCCAGGTCCGCAACAGCAGATCCCTCCAGGTCCGCTACCTGCACCCGCTCCCGTTGTTACCCCCGGTATTCAACAACTGCATCCATTAAATCCTTTTGGGACTGGCGTGGTCCAGGATCCAACCCAGCTACAGCAGGTACCGACCCTACAGCCAGGTTATGCTCAAGCCTCCGCTTCAGGAGGTGCTACAGGAGGTTATCAAACACCCCCACCGCTACACCGAGTGACAATGAGAGAGTTAGCAAAGGCTCGAACACCTAAAGGTGCACCGGCCGAACAACTTAGAAGAGAACTTACAGACTGCAGATATGACCCAGTGCCTGGTACGACAGGACCCATGCTGTTAGCGTCCCTACGTTTGAGACGCGTTACAGATTATTTGATGTTACTACCAGAAATGCCAGACCATCTAGACAAATTGTATTATTTTATTAGAACAGGAGAAGGACCGGAGTGTGTTGCTGCAGCCATGTCACGTCAGAAAGTTGAGAACAAAGGTTTAATAATGCGATTTTTGGTTAATTGTTTAATAAGAGAACAAGATCAGGCAGGTTTTCCACAAAGTGAGATGAATAGACTGAATAGATGGAGCCAGAATATGGCGGAAGGTAAACATGATAAGGAGAACAGTGTACATACTATGGTTAGAAAGATCCGTAAAGAAATAATAGAAATACATGCCCGCAGAGAACCTGAAGAGCAACTAGAGTCAGATGACGGGAAAACCTCAGAGGAGGAAGAACAACCAGAAACGACAGCAGAAACGTCGCAATTAGCAACTAGAGACATGATAGCATATGTAGGTAAGGGGAGATACCTTAAGAAAACAGTACGTCCAGAAAGCAAAAGACTTTTTCTCTCTGCTATATCAAATCCGAGTTCTCCTGAACATATGTTTCAGGCTACCGATAAAATACTTCAAGATCGAATGGGGTACCATGTACTCAATTCCATGGATGAACAAGAACTAGCCCGGTCCGCAGTACAATGGGCTGACAATTCTAGTACATATAATGATGATGCAGTAGCACAGACGTTTTTGAACCTCTCCCCTGATGAACAGAAATTAGCTGGTATATACATGATTCAGCATCTCATTATGTTGTTCAAGAGCCAACACTCTGATCCAGGTCCCTTACCGGATATATTGATAGAACTACTCTCGAATAGATGGAGAGGCCTAGGTACTGATTTAATTAAAGAAATTCTAGAACATCGACACAAATATTGTGCCTTCCTGAAACCACAGTTTATTTCAGCTCCACCACCCCCAGAAAGAAAAATGTTTTACTTCGACAGACAGAATCCCTTACGAGAAGTACATCCAGTCAGGAATGCTGATGATACCCTTATACGTGTGTATGTATACACGCCTATTACTAAAATGGAATTATTGGAAATGAAGAAAATAGTGCCCAGTCATGATAAAGACCCTGCAGGTTTCCACCGAGAAATTAAAGATATGTTACTCATGGGCGATTACACGTATTCGGATATTATGAAAATGTTAAAGGTACTATTGCCTGCAGGAATTTACGAGAAACTAAAGGAGAAAGAATGGGAGGTGGGAGACAAAAAGATTGATTGGGCTGCATTAGAAGTCGAAGAAAAAGGTCGTACCCCAGGGTTAGGCCTTGGGGATAAAGCCAAAGCATTACCAGATTTATTAGTACAGGTTTTGCCTAGACTGTTAGCGACTAAAAAGGAAGACTGGGACGCAATCTCAGCCTGTAAGCAGAAACACGATGAAGACACTAGTGATTTTTATTCTAGATTCGAGAAATGTTTTATTATTAACAGTGGCCTGAAAACAAGTAGCGAGTCATACCCACACCTTTTAGTATCAAAATTAGTCGAGAATTCCCTGCCTCAAGTTAAGAACCGTGTTTTGAAAGTCGAAAGCACCTGGCAAGCAAATACGCCTTCCCAAATGTTACAAATGTTACAGTATCACCAGAATAGAATTAGGGAAGAGCAAGATCACGAACAGAGACGTATGAAAGATACGAAAATGAAAATGTTAGTTGCTCAGTCAGTTCCAGCTGACGGTCAGAAAAGGGGTATGACACAGTCTAATAATACGGCGGCTCCTGTTAAAGGGACATGCAACTATTGTAAACAGCCAGGTCTCTATGTGAATGAATGTACAGTTCTGAAACACAATATAGCAACAGGTAAAACTAAAGAAAGACCACGTCAGCCTAGACAGGATCAGGTCCAACACCAGGTCCAGCAACATATTCCACAGAACGTACAGCCTATGCCTGCTCCACCACAGACAGTACAGACAGTAGCGGTACCACATCCACAGCCCATTGCCGCGACACAGCAAGTTTCACAGCAGATGTACCAGTATGCACAGTCTGATTACCCCGATTATCAGCGATACTCATGAAATAGCCTTGAGAGGGAGGTTGGCTTGCCTCTCATTGAAGTTCCTGTAGATCAAGAGGGCCCTTATGTACACAGTCAAGTATTAGGAAAAGATAGAAAGTTTTTGATTGACACAGGGGCAAGTCGAACAACAATAAGTCATGACGAGGTTCCAGGGGCACCCCTCTCAGGCTCACAGAATGTTTCCCTTGGATTTTCAGGACAGCCTATTGTTAATGAAGTATCGAAACCTGTTCCCCTAGCAGTTGGTCCATTGTCACGTACTACAGACCTATTGCTCACGAAATCATGTCCAGAAAACTTGTTAGGTATCAAGACGCTAAAAGCTCTAGGAGCAGTGATATGTTGTTCTCCGGAAAGAGTTAGACTATTTTTGCGTGACTTTAAGGGCCACTATCTATTACGAGATTTTGATGTCAGATTGAAAAATGTACCAGAACATTTGTGGGCGCAAGGCCCAACTGATGTAGGTTGTATGCACATTACACCATATCGAGTTACACTCAAGCCAGGAGTTGTATTACGCCGAATCCGACAATACAAGTTACCACCCGATGCTGTAGTGGCTTTACTGGAAATCATTGAAGAGCTCATTGCACAAGGAGTGGTTGTAGAAACCGACTCAAATATATGTAATTCCCCTATCATCCCGATTCTTAAACGTACTGACCTGAATGCACCTCCAGTTTATCGATTAGTTATCGATTTACGAGAACTGAATAAATGTATTGTACCACAATATCCCGTGGTCCCCGACATTTCATCCCTTTTGACTGCTATTGATTCAGAGGCGACGTTCTTTACTGTAATTGATCTCAAGAACGCCTTCTTTAGTGTCCCCATTGATCCGGAATGCCAATATCTTTTCGGATTCTGTTTAAATGGCCGTAGCTTCAGATTTGCACGTGCACCTCAAGGATTCACAGAAAGCCCCAGCATCTACAGCCAAGCTTTGAAAAGACAACTTGACAGTATTCACATGCCGGTTAACACTGCCCTACTCCAGTACGTCGATGATCTGTTGATCACCGCCCGGAGTGAACGAGAATGTGTGCAAGCATCACTGACAGTTTTGTATTTTCTGGCTGACAAGGGACACAAGGTGTCCCCTTCAAAGCTACAATTCTGTGTTCAGCAAGTGGTGTACCTTGGGCACTTGCTGTCCAAGAGGGGGAGACAGCTAACACCTGACCGTATTCAGTTAATTGCACACTTACCGCAACCCAAGACACAAAAGGAAGCGCGGGTCTTCATTGGCCTCACCTCTTACTGCAGACAATGGATTCCCCAGTACGCATTTCTAGCCAAGCCACTTATACAGTTGACAACACAGGAGGCAGCGACTTCGACTGTCCTCCCTTGGACTCAGGAACACACACAGGCTTTTGATGAATTAAAGAAAGCATTATGTCAAGCACCAGTTTTAGCAACACCATGTTACAGCAAACCTTTTACACTTTTCGTTACAGAACGTGATGGCACAGCATTATCTGTCCTCACACAAGACCAAGCAGGTTCACATAAGCCGTGTGCTTATTTTTCGAGTACATTAGACCCAGTAGCCCAGGCCCTGCCTGCGTGCTTAAAATCAGTTGCAGCGACAGCCCTAGCAATCCGGCAAAGTGATTCCATAGTGTTAGGACATCCCCTGACAGTGCAAGTTCCACACTCTGTGGAAGTTCTTTTAAACAGAACACAGACTCAACACTTGACTATAGCACGACTGACAGGTTATGAATTGACATTGTTTCAGCCACACATAGAAATCAGACGCTGCAATATACTCAATCCTGCCACATTGTTACCCTCGAACACAACAGATCCAGCTACACATGACTGTATAGAGATCATTAATGCAGTAACAAAGCCCCGACGAGACTTGACAGATGTTGCACTGACTAACCCAGACCTGACACTTTACGTGGATGGTTCATGTATGAGAACAAGCACAGGAGAATTAGTGGCCGCATATGCAGTGACCACTGAAACTGAAGTCAAAGAAACACACCGTATTGATACACTGTCTGCTCAAGCTGCAGAGCTCATTGCTCTGACTCGAGCCTGTATAGTAGCCAAGAACAGGAACGTTAACATATACACAGATTCACGTTATGCATTTGGAGTCGTACACGACTTCGGTGTACTCTGGCAAGAAAGAGGTTTCTTGACCTGTCACGGAGCCAAGATCCAGCATGGTCCCCTCATTCAAGCATTGTTAGAAGCAATACATTTGCCATCAGCCATAGCTATCATGAAGTGCAAGGCACATACTAAAGTTACAGATATTATTTCCCAGGGTAACGACCTGGCCGATCGAACCGCGAAACACACAGCCCTGACCCACACACATGCAGTTGATATGACAAAGACAATAGTTCCGACACCGACACTTTGCATGACAGTTAAGGATCCCGCACTAGATGTAATTGACATACAGACACATGCTACTCCAGACGAAATAAAGAAATGGACTGAACTAGGAGGGATCCAGACAGACCAGGGATGGATGACGAAGGGAAAAGCCACATGGTTTCTCCCCGACTCTATGGTTCAAGTTATGATTAACACCGCACACAGTCCAGCACACTTAGGAGAAAAAGCCATGTTAGACAGTTTACAGAATCTCTGGTACAATAAACATTTACGAGCAGCAGCAAAACAGAAAGTGCGTACTTGCATGATCTGTTGTCAGTTCAACCCAGGCAAAAGCATTCCTGTAGAGCAAGGTGGATTTCATCCTCCCGATCACCCTTTTGAAGTCCTCCAGATGGATTATATCCAGATGGAGCGATGTCGAGGATTCAAATATGTCCTCGTAGTTGTATGTGCACTTTCCCGTTGGACAGAAGCATATCCAGTCCCAGATTACACTGCTCCGACCACTGCCAAACAGTTGGTTCGTGAATTCTTCCCACGGTACGGTTTGCCTCGTGTCGTGTACTCAGATAACGGTCAGCCATTCTCGTCCGAGCTAATGAAGCAGGTATCACTCCTGCTAGGATATCAGTGGAAGTTCCACTGCGTCCGACATCCCGAGGCAGCAGGTCTCGTAGAGAGACACAATCAGACACTGAAAACACGTCTTGCCAAGATTTGTGCCGAGAAAGGGGTTGACTGGATAGTCGCCTTGCCAGTTGCATTGTTTTACATGAGAATGGTAGCTCATTCCAGAACAGGGCTATCCCCGTACGAGGTGGTCTTTGGTAGGCCACCGAATATGTGGGGGACGCCTTTGCCTCGTAAGATCACAGATGTTGACTGTAATATGCTGACAGATTACCTTGCTTCCTTGATGTCTGCACTACAATCATGTCGTTCACAGGTAGCTGCAGCCTTTCCCGACAACACCGAGGTGAAGCCACACAAGATCATCCCCGGTGACCACGTCTTTGTTCGGAATTTCGACAGGAGGAGTCCGCTGGAGCCCCGCTGGCAGGAGCCGAAGCTTGTTTTATTAACCACAAGGACAGCAGTGAAGGTGGAGGGCCGCAAAGGCTGGCTCCACTCCAGCCACATCAAGAAATACTATGGACTGCCGCCAAAAACAGACTCCCAGCCCTGCCCTGTTTCAGAGACTGATACTAAACTCCCCCTGGTAGAGAAAACTCCTTCTCAAGAATTTCGTATGAAATTAAGGTCTAGCAAGTCAGACAGTTCAATTGTTTAAGTCCTCCCCTAGGTGAAGCGGTTAGACAGGTTCCTGACATGTACAAGTTAGACCCCAATAGAGAGAGAGATAGACAGAAACAGATCAAGAAACAGAAACATTGTAAATCTCTCCGGAGCTATTTCATCATTACGTTATTGATTATGTTTTTTCTGAGTCTTATGGTTATTGGCATAAGTGTATTATTGCATATGTTCTTTCCTATTGCACACTCTACTCTTAATAACACTGCAGAGCACACGTTCAGTGAACTGCCTCCACATGAAGTGTCTTACAGACTTGCGCTGCGCAACAATACATTCATCAGTATGTTACACCATTCCCATCAGACCAGCAATGCTACAAATTGTTGGATATGTGGCCGACTCCCTCCCTATCAGAAATACAAGGGAGCTCTGCCCCTCTTCCCGTATCCGTTTACGCATAATGGTTCCTGTGGTGCCTGGTTCAGCTTAATTAATTCTGTAGACACTGATTCCATAGTTTACCAAGGCAATTGGGTATGGGGAAATCTGAACACAGTCATGCATCAAGCATGTTTCCCAGATAAGGAGGGTCTCCCACAAAGGACAGGGACCGATCTAGAAAACGAAGTATATGGATTAGGTAATTATACACTTAACCTCATGATTCTGAATGTCCAGTCTGAAACCGAACCAGACTTGCCCTCTATGTCAGTGTTACCCGTTAAAGGCGAATTATGTGTCAGGAAGAATGGTTCAATACACTTAGGTCATAGTGAATGTACTACTGTGATCAAATTCAGTGATAAGGGCAAGTCCACATTCAAAGCTTCCCGTCATTCCTATTTCGTTTGTGGTCATACCGCATACATACGTTTACCTCTAGATTGGGATGGTACTTGTTACATTGCATTCCTACTGCCCCCTGTTTTTCTAGCTCCTCCTGATTACCATAGAAATCCTCAGCTTATACAATCTAGACACAAGAGAGAACTCCCAATTGTAGATCAGACTGAAACAGCATGGGAACAATATACAGATTTCAATAGAGGATTCTTTTTCTTTTTAGGTCCTGTCTCGAATAGCAAATTGATACGAAAATTGACCAGAACCCTTGAAGCAGTAGTGAACGAAACTACTTCCGCCCTAGGTAACTTAACGGAGGAACAGTCTGCTATAAGACTTGTTGTTCTTCAGAATCGTCTCGTCCTTGACGTCATCCTGGCCAATAGGGGCGGGGCTTGTAGAGTCATCGGATCGAGTTGCTGTGTTTTCATTCCAGAAAATGCACCATCAGTATATAGAGCCATATCCCGTCTTCATAAGAACGCTAATCAGATTCATCAGAATCCAGGCACCTGGACTTGGTCCGGTTGGTTCTGGAGTACGATAACAGCCTGGGGATGGAAGCTACTTTCTTTCCTAGGGATTATATTGGCCATAGTATTCAGTTGTTGTCTCTGCATTCAATGTGGGCCCGCAATATGTGGCTTGTGTGCCACAGCCTGCATTCCCCGTTCAAGTTCACGCTCTACATCCCGCCTGAGAAAGGATGAGCAAATGATGTTATATGAACAGATAGATGGATTAATTAAGATCGATATATCATGAAGGGTCCGTAGGGGACAAGGAGGGAATGAGGTAATTTGAATTTTTATGGTCAAGAAATGTCCCCTAACGTGTACCCCACTGTCTCCATGTACGAGCTTAAAGTGCATGTAACTTCCCTCCTCGACCAGCTATGAAGACGCAAATACATTTGCGTCTAACGTTAACATGTCCTCTTTCAGATCCACCATGAATGGATTAATAATTCAGTTCCTAAGTATGCCTTGCCAACGTCTTTTCATGGTACACTTTCACGTTTTCCTAGCCCTGCAGAGTTAGGCCCTGATTTCTGCCATCGAGCCCTTTCTGCTCTCTGCCTCCTGAAAGCTGCAACGTGGGATACATCCCTGACCTCTGTCCTACTCCCTGCGTGGCGAACGGTGCCCGGCTCGGCCTGCTTGCCTGCCAAAGACAGTATTTTGCCTTCGAGTTATCAGTATAGCCGAGCTCAGCTCCTCGAAAACACATTCCAGTCTAGCAGAATAGATAAACAATTCCCCGGCTGCAGAGCAAAGGGCCCGGCCTTTCTGTCTCCATGCAAGTAATTCATTGCTCCCGTTACCATGGTAGGCCCATGGCCCCTCGCATTACACGCAGACACGTAGTCACCTATGTACGCATTAATAGTCAGTATAGAGTAGCCTCTGCCCAAGAGACCTTTCCTTCTAGATAATATAGTTCCCCAAACACAAGATATCAGATATGATTTAGGAACGAGTCGATCTGACATGCCAGACTTCTGTCTCTACCTCTAGTGCTAAATGTCAAGTCCCCTGCACCCTCCAGACTCACGTCAGTCACACGTCATGCCGCTACGCGCGCATCTTTGCTACAGATTTCTGCTGACATTGCAAGATTCCACTATGTATCCACCCACTTGTGACACTTTCATGTGACGTTTCTAGCACACACCTCTGTGTACACCCTCGTGCACGCCTTCTGTTACGCACATGTGTTCTTATCTCGTTTCTCTCAGCTGTTACGCCTTCTGTATCCATCACCGCTATATGCATTGACTATATATATTGTACTCTGTTAATAAAGTATTGTCTATCCCTTCCTGAACCTTAGCGGTGAAAGGAACATGATACCATGGTTCGAACCATTCCATTTTATGGAATAAAACCCTTATAACTCAGACACCACGGACTCTGCCTCTCATTTCCGAGTGAGTTATTTTATTGAACTTTACCGCATAGAAATTCCGACGGTAAATATTTATTTACCACAGTACGGAGCCCAGTCCGGAAGACCGAGACGTACAGACAACAGTGACTACCAAACAATAGACTCCTTTGCGACAGACGCGTACGCCAATGTATAAACACAGCAGAATGTCAGTGTGACAGACTCAGATTACCCCGCAAGAGCCACTGGCAGCGTCCGTCCTGGTCAAATGAATGTTTCTATCATGCCCAAAAAAACAAAGGAAAAAAGAAAAAAAAGGGCCAAACAAGCAACAGCCAAGCCAATAAATAGAAAAATAGCAACTAAGACACACCCACAACTCTACCTACATACGGGCCAGAAATTCCTCCCAAAAGTTACAAACAATTACGATTCTATAAGCAAAGTACATCTGGATAATAAAATAGCATACTTGAATGCATGGGCCTTGATTCAAATTAGGGGCCGATTCCGATTTCGGTTATAAACCGTACCAACCGACAATTCCTGAGAATGGTGACCGACCGACACATTCCGGCGCCGTACGACCCACGTAGTGCAATGCAACGCGTTTGAATGACACCCCACCCGCACTGAATACCAGCCGCACAACCAAACTGTATGGCGATCTGTGAGTCGCCCATAAAGTGACTGAAAATCGAACCAACAGACACGCATCAGGAATAGAGACAACCGACATGAACCCGCGCAGAACGACCCGCGAAGTATGATGCAATGCGTGTGAAACTAGACCCACTCGCAGGGAGCACAATCCGGAAGACCGAGATGTACATGCAACAGTGACTAGCAAACAATAGACTCCCTTGCGGCTGGCGCATACGCCAATGTATAAACACAGCAAAATTTCAGTGTGACAAATCAGATTACCCCATAAGAGCCACTGGTACCGTCCATCCTGGTAAAATGAACGTCTCTATCATGCCCAACAAAACCAAAGGAAAAAAGAAAAAAAAGGACCAAACAAGCAACGGCAAAGCCAATAAATAGAAAAAAGGAACTAGGACACACCCACAACTCCACCTACATAAAGGCCAGAAATGCCTACCATGATCCCTTGCAACCCACAGATATAGGACAGCAAACAACACCACCATACTGCAGATACACACCACAACTCACACACCACACAACATCAACACTATTTGCACCTCTCAAAATAAACAATCACGCAATCACAGATAAACTCACACTCACCACACTCACTTACACCCTCACACACATCAATCCTCACAACACCCAGCACCATGCCACCCAAGAAGAATCCAAAGTTTACAGATAGTGAGTTGGAAGTCATGACTGATGAAATCCTCAGAATAGAGCCACAGCTGTTTGGCACATTGGTCCAACAGACCTCCATGTCGCAGAAAACAAAGATGTGGGAGAGGATCGTTGACAAGGTCAATGCACAATCACCTTGTTTATGCACAAAGAACAATATACAGAACAGGTACTATGATGTGCGCAGGAGGGTCAAGATGCTCATCAGCAGGGAGTAAGCCTTGAGCAAGCAAACCAGCAGTGGTCCTCCTGCCAAACCAGCACACTTCAGGTCCTAGAAGGAGAAGGTGTGGGCCATCCTACCACCAGAGAGCATTCAGGTATTAAAAGGAACACCAGAGCCTGGTGAGTACACAACTAATATACTCAAGAATGTGCGGCAATACACATATATCAGTGTCAAGGGGACAGTGAAATCAAGTACTGATAGCAACGCCAGAGCAACAGAAAGGTAAGTATCCTGTGACATGTTAGCCAGTTACACAGACACAATACCTGCCATCACATAGTAAGATGTAACTATGTCATAACATGTACAGACCCAACACTAAATACAGCAAGGCAGTGCCATAAATCACCAGCAAACACTGTTATCCATTCTGCCACCACTGTCACACTTCCTCACAGGGAAGCTGAGTCAAAAGCAAGGAAAGTCGGCTCTGCTGGGAATGTGGCTGTAGCAGAAAGCACGATGAAAGATGCAGTCACAGCCAACAGCCCCCCACCCACATGTCCCAGCAAGCTCACAGCATAAGGGATGCTAAGTACACAGCAGGAACTGTAGATGAGTCCCAGTCCCAGACTCTGGATCAGTCTCTGTCTTCTTCGTATGACGACCACGAACGGCCTCCCCCCTCCGGTGTATGTCATCATGTTACACCAGCAGTAGGAACATCTGCCCCCCTTGAACCACTCCTGCAACATCTGACAACAGACTGAGTACCCCTGCCGACATGGACAGACGAAGGCCACTGACCACTGACAACACAGGTACACAAGGAACCCTGGAAGTGACAGACAACACCACCAGCGCCAACACCCAAGGGGGCCCAGTATCACCTGTTACTGCCACAGCAGGTTCTGCCTGTGTGGCTTGTGGCAGTGGGAGGGTGGCTAGGCAGAGGTCAGAGCCTGCAGAGGGGGGTGGACTGCATGATGACCTACACCTGGGACGCATCATAGATGCGTACAATGAAAACACCAGAGGTTTTGGCCAGGTAGTGGGGATCTTCAAGGACTTAAAACAACAACAGGCTGCCCATTATGCCCGCTTGGACTCCCACATGCACCGGGTGGAGGCACACATGTCCCGCATGGAGTCCAAGTGGGACAAATTGGACGATCTAACATTGGTGCATAGGGACTTACTGACATACCTCCACCAGAGCAGCACCAGCATGGCAACACCTCTCTGTCCGCCCACAATATCTGTTGCCACAACATCCGCAACTGCCACAGGGAGGGAGGAGGACTCTGCCGGAGAGTCTCCGTCACCACAGCAGCTTGCACCTGAGGGTACCCCGAGCAAGAAAAGAGGTCATCCGAAGAAGGGCAAGGGAGATGCTGATGCCCCTGCACATCCCCCAGGAACTCAACACTGTTCTTGATATCGTCCATTGTGTGCAAACCATTTGACCTTGTTGACTGGCACTCAACTCACCCACTTGACATGGAGGGTCTAAGTTGTGACAATGGATCTAATTACTGTGGACTTTACTCTGGACATTTCATCTTCCAACACTACCAACTCACCTGTGAACTTTGGATTAACATCACACTGTTCAGCACTTCCAATTACGTTCACTATCCTCACGCATGTTTGTAAATAAAGTCACATCCATACAATACTTGCCTCTGTTGTGATTTAAACTTGCTTGGTGTCATGGAGATGATGATTTGCGGAAGAATACTGTGTATGCAAACTACTACAGCAATGTGAACACCGTTATGTGAGTCATGTTAATGTGACACATATGGGGGAGACACACCACTTGGGCAACACAACACATACCCACAATGGCCATCTGACATCGCCTACACTGAAGTTGACAGGAAATACAGTGGAATGTACATACACCACAACCATCCTGAGTCAATGGCAATCAGTCCACAGGTACAGAATTCAAATGATTGTTGGATGTGTGTATACAGACGTAGCACTTACCGTAGTGGAGCACAGGTTTATTAAGGATTCACAACATGAGAATCCCACAACTGATGCAAGGTAACCTCATGTGACAGTGATCTAAAAGTAACCAGGTGGGAAACAATGAAAGTCAGGGATGTGTGGCACATCCTTGTTTCAGACAATAACTACTTGCACTAGGAAACAGGAATCTGGGTGTCGGGGTTCAGGCCTCATCATACGGCTAACAAAGTACTCTGTGAAGGACATATAGAAAACACAATCAAATAAACAGATTTACAGCATACAACTACAATGTATATGCCCAATAAAATATCCCAAACTACGTAAACACAACCAAAATAATAACTGTTTGGGAGTACAGACTACCTGATAGGACACATCCCTGCAAGCATCCTGTCAAGTAGCACACAGTCACCACTGGACCACCAACATACATCAGGCAAACACAATAATTTGAAAACAAATCACTGTTTACTGACATTTATGAGAAGAAGTTGTGGATCAGCTGGGCCCGGATATCACCTTTACCCTCTCCATCACTGGCATCATGCCCCAGGGCAGGATCCTCCACGGCTGGCGGATGTTGGTCATTGCCATCTTGGATGAGAGGCAACTATTTCTTCACTGCCACGTTGTGTAGCATGCAGCACACTATGAAGATCTTGCACACCTTAGCTGGTGCATATGGGAGGGCCCCTCCTGTCTTGTCAAGGCAGTGGAATCTGCTTTTTAGGAGACTAAATGTCCGCTTGATCACTCTCCTTGTCCGACCATGTGCCTCATTGTAGCGCATCTCTGCCAGTGTCACAGGGTTCCTGAGGGGTGTCAAAAATCACAGCATGTTGGGGTATCCGGAGTCACCTACATACAGACAATTACACATTAGATGAGTTTGAAAAGAGGGTGAGTAACAACTTCAACAAAACACACACAACGGTAAGCAGTTAGTACACACTGACAAGCCAGGAACGCTAGTACTGCATCTGTGACATAATCGTTGGGATGCGATTACTCCTCATGATGTACACGTCATGCACTGAACCGGGGAAACGTGCAAACACAGTGAAATGGTCATGTCCACCAGACATACCACCAGAGCATAAATTGAGTGGAAATGTTTACTGTTGCGGTATGTCTGCTCATGTGCCTGTGGCGGTACCAAAGCCACATGTGTCCCATCAATGGAGCCAATGACATGTGGCATCCTTCCCAGTGCATAGAAGTCACCCTTGATGTCACTGAGTTGTTGTGGTGTTGGGAAATGGATGTGGTGGTTGAGGAAATGCAATATCGCCGCCAACACATCTCGAAGCACACAGTTGAGCACAGTCTGTGGCATCCCACCAGCAGAAGCCACAGTGTGTTGGAAGGTACCGGTGGCAAAGAAGTGTAGGGTTGCTATCACCTACACCTTTGGGGCTCAGCGCTGTAGGGTATGGCCGGCAAGGTTACAAGTGAGGGGCCAACTGCTCAGCCAAATCATCAATCAGTTGCCTAGTGAAGCGGTACCATCGGATGCAGTCATGTTAAGCCATGGTTGCAAGGTCAGGGAACGGTCTGTGGACAGCTGGTATCCTGCAGTACATAGTGAGCAACAAAGAGGTTGTCAGTAGTCCAGCTATGTGCTAGTGTTCAGGCAAAATAGCATATGAAACAACATTACAGGACACAAGTACATGATGTGTGCTCTGTTGGATATGGGCACATATGACAGAAACCTGCCCATCATCTGACACCTCAGCTCTACATGGCTGCACAACATTGTCCATGCTGTGCTATGCCAAATTTATGGGCTCTGTCACAGCACATCAGTACGAGTGTCACATACCAAACACACACCACAGTGACTAGTGAGGACAGATGTCTTACCCACGTCATAGGTTTCTGACAGACACACACACACAGGGACTATGTATTGACACAAGGCCACTCTCATGATGTAGTATCTCATGCACACGCCACAACGTACACATGACACCCACATGAAGTGCCACCTGAGTTGTTTGAAGGTCCTACCTGGATGTCTGTGACACAAAGACTCAAACTCAACTTTCACTGACAACACACAGGGATGTGGTGTCCATTTGACATTGAGCACGTGAATTCAGAGTCATCTGCATTGCAAAATGCACACATGGGGTCTATTGTGATGGTGGTGGCCACCACCGGCCCGTCGGTGGCAATCCATCCGCAAATTGACTAATGTTTACACCCTGCCATAATACTATGGCGGGGTTACCATGGTGTCTGTGGCTTTTCCGCCCATCGATGAGTCAACTATGTGGAAAAGGGATTTAATATGGTGCAGACACCGCCATCCATATTAACATGCAGGGGGATATATATGCCTTTCCATGGTGACGTTGCTGCCATGGAAAGGCATACAGTGTCTGCTTGTGGGTGCCTGTTGCGGGTTCCCGGAGTGTTGGAGGAGGTGCACAGTGGGAGTACCTATGGTACGCCCCTACATTGGCGTGGACAAGGTGGCAGGCACTGTGCGGTGCCTGTCACCTCGGGCATGTCAATGCACAAGGTGCATCCACATTATTGTGCCGGGTGGTGTTGTGAGCACCGCCCACCACTATGTTGTGGATGGGGAATGCCACTGAAACCATGATGGTGGCATCCTGATGGCCACTGCCGGACCGCCGCACGTCTGGCAGACGGTCCTGTTCACCGTTATGTTGGCGGGCGGACTTTGTCCGCCCACCATCGTAATAGACCTCATACTGTGGATGAACATCACATATGTGGCACTGTGAGTGACACCCTGTGACACACATGCCATTCCACCTAAGAGTCAGGGTGTATGTCACATGTCATACACAATGTATCCCTGCAACTGGGTACATTCCTCGTGCTCTGCACTGTACAGCTGGCAATCACAGTGGTAATGTGCACTACACATAAAGGTATCTGTCTACATGTCACCTTGCACAGCCTGGGAGTGGGTGCCACTAAGTGCCACATACCAAATCACATCATGACCCACTTACACAAACAGGTAATACAGCCTGACCTGCCTTATGATATACTGTGTCGCAGGATTTATTATTGTTGGTTTGCATATGTGTCCCAGGCAAGCGTTGTTGGGTGGCATCCTTTTGCACAATGACTGCACAGCTGACAGATGCGGGTTACTTCTCAATAGACGCGTCATACACCTAATGACTGATCTGTGCGCACACATTGGCGATTGACTGCAATGCGTTAGATGTGGGTGACTTCTCAATAGACGCGTCTTACACCTACTGACTGATCCGTGCACACTCATTGGCTATTGGCTGCGGGTGACTCCTCAATAGACGTGTCACACACCTACTGACCGATCCGAGCGCACGCATTGGCTATTGACTGCAATGCAGAAAGACACGGGAGACTTATCAATAGACGGGTTGTACACCTACTGACCGATCGTGTGCACGCGTTGGCTATTGACTGCACTGCTGATAGATGCGGGTGACTTCTCAATAGACGCATCATACACCTACTGACTGATCTGTGTGCACGCATTGGCTGTTGGCTACAATGCTGATAGATGTGTGTGATTTTTCAAAAGATGCGTCGTACACCTACTGACCGAGCCTTGCACACACATTGGCTATTGACTATCAGGGAAGCAGACGCGGTTTCGATACTTGTACAATTGGTGTGCTGAAAATTTTGTTGGCTCCCTACAACAATGTATCAGAATCATTGGTGTCATGTAGTTGAAACTTTCGAACGATGCATAAGATGTGTACGAGGTGTGCAATGCGATGGATAGGCCAGATTCATGGGATGCAGACATGTCAGACCTATCGATTTGGAGGCATAGGACAGAATCTGCCTCTGCTGCACTGATATAAGCTGTCTCTCCCCCTGAGAGCTCAATTGCCTGCACTGCATGCTCCAGATTGACATCTCTGCTACCATTGCTGCTGTCTCTGCAACCTCAGGCTCCAAGAATGGCACTTACAGTGGAGAGGGCCCCAGCCTTTACAGAGGAGGAGAACAAGGCCCTGATGGACAGCCTCCTACCACAGTACAGTATGCTGTATGGAAAACCAGGGGAGCAGGTGAGTGTGCAGTCCACATCCTCTCTCATTGTGCATGTTGTCTGACTACCACTAATCGCATTGTTTAATGCAGTGGCTAGCATGTGCACTCAGTAGTTGTCACCCCCAAAGTGTGTAGGTACCTGCAGTGAACAGATACTGTGCTGGGAAAGTGCATTTTTAGACAGTCATACTACCCAGGCACTGTTTCCATGTTGTTGATGCAGGACAAGTGTCCAACAACATAGTTGCTCTACCTGTGTACATCAGATGCCCGTGTGAAAACAACATGTATATCCAACTGTGTGACACACACACATGTTGCATGTGTGGTAATGGTCCTTTAACTCAGTCATCATCACATGTTGAGGCCCCTCAGAAACAGGAGATCTGGCTGACCATTGCCCGGTGAAGGACTGGGTTATTCTATGACCCAGCGGGGCCAGGGGACAACACCTGAAACCTTCGTGGGTAACCTGTTCTGGCGTACAAATGACAGAGACACGGGACACTTCCTTCGGCGTCAAAGATTCGAGGTTTATTTACTGCAGGGAACACAGAAGTCACAAGAAGTACAGCGTGTGTAGGTTCGAGGAGACTGCTACAAATTGTTACTGTAGGTCGCTCCTTTTATACACATTTCTCTCATAGGTTAACATTGTACACAAAGGTTTACAACTCGGTTCCCATTATAATCTCCAAGAGGGGTTGCTTTGATGCATTCAAGGCCCGGAACATAAGTACGGAAACATTTGGTGGTTCCCAACTGTAAAACCCATCTTCCCACCATTAGTACATTCCAATTGGCGGTAAACAGATCGAAGAAGGAACAGAAAACAGGTGCAGAGGAAGACAGAAACAGTGGGGAGATTGGAAAGGGTGTAAAAGGGGTGGTATCGGGAAACACGAGCTACAGGCATCAAAGGGACGTGCCTAATGAGACGCACGGCTGAGACAATAGAGCGTCTTGGCAAGATGAGCCTCGAGCGGGGCCATCTGCCTTACAGTGTCATCCCCCTCATCATAAAGACACTTTCAAAGGAAACGTGTCTTCCGCAAGAGTCTTGGGAATCCCAGGGTCGCGAAGCGGACAGCGTCCGTTCGCTGGCTACTTGAGGGCAAGAAACAAAATGGATGCCGTATCTAAGATGGAACCCGTGGGTACAGATAGAGAAACCCACGAAACAAACGAACGGCTTAGGCTAGCACAGCGAAACTGCGCATGCCCACTAAACTCGTCATTTGCGGTTCATAGATACCAGACTCGACCATATTCGTGCGAGTCCAAAACACCACTTACGATCGTCACGGAACCTCAGACGCTCCTTTTGCCCTCATGTAGGCAAGCACTAGTCGGAATCATATTCGATATTCATCAGGCCATCTAGATGCTGCTGCAACATCACTCTATCCAACTGAGCTGCTTTGGTAACAGGCGGCTGTCTTATACACGTCGTGGCACAGAGGCCACATAAGGCAGGACCACACTACACACAAAGGCAACACGTGAACAGGAATGCTGCGACAACTCCGATAATCATCAGAATCTTGCAACCCCAGGTCGACATTAAGCCCCAAAACCATCCAAGTAGCGTCCAATCCCCTACGTCCACGTGTATGGACTCGGAGATCTTATGCAACTTTGAGATGGCTTGATAGACAGTCGGAGCGTTATCTGGAATGAAAATACAGCAGCTCGAATGGATCACTTTACATACTCCGCCTCGATCTGCTAAAACAACGTCTAAAACCATACGGTTTTGTAGCGTCATAAGCCTGTCCGCCTGAAGTTCTGCGGTGATATTACCAAGGGCACTGGCAGTGATATTAGCGGTCGATTCCACCACTCGAGTCAACTGTCTCAGGTTCCTACTATTGACCATAGGCCCCCAAAACGGAAAGAAACCCTTGAAAAAGTCTCCTGCCTCTTGACCGGCAGTGTCCTCTTCGCTAATCACGCCCCTTACAACTCTAGTCTTGTGGTAGTCTGCATCAACGGTAAACGTCGGAGGCAACAAATTTGCAATATAACATGTGCCCGCAAAGTCGGAGGGCAACCACGTATACGCACGATCATGACAGACAAAGTACGTACCCTTGGCAGTCAGAAACACAGGGGTAGAGAGCATCGGCAAAACATACGTCTCGGAGCAAGCACTCTCTCCAAGATATGCTCTCGATCTTCGGCCACGACCTTTTAGACAGAAGTTACCAAGGTGGGGTACGATCCATATTGGAGACGAGCTTCTAAGCTGTCTTTCACCCACGAGCGCACTATACTCAGCCTCACTCAGATCCCTATAGGCTCGCACCTCTTCCTCTGGAATGAGCGACGGCTCATAGATATCCCCAAAACCATCCAAGTGATGGCTATAGCCAAAGGCTTGTGGTACGGACCAGGACCAAAGTGCGGAGGACGTGGCTCTCGATTGGGGTAGGAATCTAGTGCACTGCGAAACATTGTTTGTAATGCTCGAGCTGAACCCTGGGAGCTATAAGGAAGGACCAGATATGGAATTCCTTTATCTGTGGTATGTGGCATTAACCCACACACCCAACAATTGGTAGTATTAACCACCAACTGATGCTGATGAAGGAGCTGAAAGAAGTAATTATTTCTGAATTCCGCACGTCTAGCCTGTTCGTGTTGGGGTAAGATATGGAAGGAATGAGGGGACACAGTGGAGGTAGTTTGAGGTTCAGAGGTAGGAGTAGGTATGGCAGAAAGTAGGAAGTACTGTATCATATAATACACCCCACCCGCCAATAACGAGGAAACAATTAGAAACAGAAAGAACACCTGAAACATAAAGCATTTGGTACGAGTAATCTGTTGCAGTTTGAATCTTTGCGCCTGAGCTTTTTCCAAGTCCATCAGCTTAAACCGTCCGCAACGTTTCTTGACACACTTCGTTCTGTGTAGCAGTAGTCAATCCCCAGGAGTTCCCAGGAACCGACGGTCTCTGACCTAGTGTCTAGACCTACTAACCAGAAGGAAGTACACGCGCGACCCTACAGCTCACCTGGATGTAAGGTATTCTAATTCACAAATATATACAAAGTCTCTCAGCTGTGGAAGCAAAAACACATGTGGGAAAAACTCAATATTTACAAAAATCACAGTTGTACGTGTGTTTAGACTGATCGTGGCAAAAGGGGTAACGTAGATGTCGAGGGACAGAAACGAAAATGTATTTGTCCTTGGTATTAGATCGCAAAGAGTAGCGGCTTCTCCCAGGACGTGTCTGTTCGTCAAACAATGGATCTGGTGAGGGAACAGAGTTCTGTTGATCAGTCAATTGTTCAGATCTTGAATCTCGTGATGGCAAATGTTCAACAATGTATTTCTGCTGCACTGAGGATTCTCCGACAGGCTGAGCGTCGCTGAAAGGTACGAAGGTTTGCGATGCTTCAGTTTCAGACGAGGCAATGCCCTTTCTCACCCACGAGTCCGCTGGTAAAGGTATTGGAACCTTCTTGGTATGGGTGGCATGCACCCAGTGCTTTCGGCCTTCCAGACGAACAGCAGTTCTCGTGGCAAGGAGGACTTGGTAGGGTCCAGTAAAGCGAGGTTCGAGATTGCGTTTTCTTCCAAAGTTCCTCGTCACCACCCAGTCTCCGGGCTGGAGCTGGTGGCCTGGACCCTCCGTCTGCGTCGGCAATGCTTCAAAGACCTGTTGGTGAATTAACCTCAGTTTAGCAGTCAGATCATGAAGATAATCGATCAACATTGGATATTCGAGATCTGAAAACACACTCGGTCTAGGGACCCCCCAAACATTCGCAGGACGGCCGAACACTATTTCGTAGGGACTGAGCCCTACTCGGGAGTGTACAGTCGCCCTTGTTGACAACAGAGGCAGAGGCAAAGCGTCAGGCCACGAGAGACCAGTCGTAGCCTGAATCTTCGCTAGTTTTAGTTTAAGGGTGCCATTATACCCTTCCACTAAACCTGCTGACTGGGGATGATTTGCGCTATGGAATTTTTGAGTAATTCCAAGGCCCTTACACACATTCTTCATCACACTCCCCACAAACTCACTTCCGTTATCAGACCATACAATCCGTGGCATTCCATACCGAGGAAAGTATTCCTTTAGTAGGATTTTCGCAGTGGACATAGCAGTATTGTCTTTGAGAGGGTAGGCTTTAGTACCCCTACCCCTACCACGTGATGCCTGTTGCGGACCACTACGATCTCCTCTAGATGCACTGCCACTATTTCGATCACGTAAGACTGGACAATCGAATTTCAAATGACCCTCCTGTCTACAATAAGCACACTGATTGTACCCCAACGAAGATCTCTGCGTAGAGGAGTCATTTCGAGATTGCGGTCTATTAGACTGAGACTGCGATCGATTACGCTGTTGCGAATCATTCTGATTCGAACGCGGAGGATACGCCTGTTGCAACAACACTTTAGTTATGAGTTCTTTCGTCTTTTTATCAGCGCGATCATTCTCTTCTTTCTCCCTATTCTCATAATACTGCGCCGTAGCCAATATTTGAGCAGAAGTAGAAACGGCCCACGCGCTCTCAGAATTTTTCAACTTGTTGCTCAAGTCAGGCAACAAGTTAGAGACAAATTTGTCCACGAACAACCGCTGACCACCCTCGGTACCCATATCCTGACCACTATGATCGATGAATGCCTCCTCAAATCTCGTAAAGAAATCAGAGACACTCTCGTCCTTCTTCTGTTTGCAAGCAGACAACTTATCCCAATTCACTTTCATAGCTGGCATAAGCGTTTTCATTAGGGTAATGATTCTCTGAGGGAGAGCGGTAATAAGCTGTTCAGGTTTAGCCCCACCAATTTGTCGTGTATCTGCCGCAATAAGAGCAGCCCAATCACCACCTAATTCTGCCGCATGGTTTTCTTGCCGGATCTTTGCCCATACCGGTTGCGGAACGATATTGCCAAACAGCATGTCGATATCGGCAAGATTCATTATCGTAGCATCTACGAGCTGCGATAATTCTTTATAATACCCTGCAGGATTTTTGCGAGGGTCAGGCAAAGATTGCTTTACCTGCAAAACTTCTGATCGTTTCCATGGAAGATGGATCCACACTCTCTGAAAATGCAGCAAAATCGGTGGAACTTGAGCATTATCACCTGGCATCCACACTGGTGGAACTTCACGCATGGGATACTGACCAGGTGCTTCTAACGGCCCCTCAATGTCTTCTACGAACAATGCTCGGGGCATTAGAGAGGGACGAAGAGATAACAGCTGCTCAACAGCGCGTCGGACATTAGAACCTACTATCATTCCGCTCGAAAACTGAAGCTGTAGATTAGTCAAAGCAGTCATTACATCGTCAGATGCATCAGCCGATATTTGGTCACGTAAAACCTTGCACATTTCTTCAAAAACATATCTTTGTGTCGGTATATTGAATTGACCAAACGTATTCAATACCAAACGTGGAGGATTCCTAATGGGATATTGCATCCAAGCCATCGCCATATTATACAGCGCGGCTCGTTCCCTATTACCGGGACGCTGACTACGTCTTTGAGGACCGTCCGAACCAGCGGACTCAGAAATAGGTCCAAGGGAATTGGAAAAGTTAGCAGCAACTAAGGGAGTACGACGTCGGATAGATGGAGAAGTATAGCATAAGGGATTTACAAGAGAGGAGTCAGAAACAGAAGGAACGGTAGGAGTAAGTAGAACAGGAGCAGCAGCGGGAGCAGGAGTATGAGGAAGTACAAGCGGAGGAGCAGTAGGAACAGAAGTAGGCAAGGGAGCAGGAACAGTCGGGAGAACGGGAACAGGTTGAGGAACAGGTTGAGGAACAGGTACAGGAACAGGTACAAGAGGAACCACAGGAGTTGTGGTACCCTGTGCGTACGGAGGTGGTGACTTCAAAAGATAGGACAGTAAAGGATCCTCAACTGATTCCTCTTTCTTATCCGACTCCATCGGCAAAGCAGGATAACATTTAT
Source organism: Lissotriton vulgaris (assembly GCF_964263255.1). Lineage (NCBI taxonomy): Eukaryota > Metazoa > Chordata > Amphibia > Caudata > Salamandridae > Lissotriton > Lissotriton vulgaris. Next base: position 250,063,813 of record NC_141688.1, on the reverse strand, counting down.
CTACAGACATGCGCTGAAGTCTATCGAAAACTTCCTTTTCCTTTTCCTCCTTATCTCGCTGAAATTGCACCGCTTTTCTTACCGTGGTAGCAACTCCATCTCTCTGATTACGTTTGAACAGTCTGATTTCTCTTTGTTTGGCTTCTTTACGCCATAACCGAAAAGCATCGAACATGGCCGGCCATGATTTTTTTTTAAACAATTTAGCCTCAAGGTTATCTAATATCGGGGTCTCGAAGCTACCATGAGGTGGCCAACTAAGGACACCATCCTTTTTAGTATAGCGTATCCAATATTCATTAAAGGTAATCGGACCTAACCCGTGCTTACTATAGAGCTCATAAGTTGGAGTTCCAACCGGAGGTATCGGACACGAGTCCTCCAGTCGGGAATCCGTACCACAACGTCTAAAACAACTGAACAAAGTACTGCGACCAGGCATCTTGCACACTAGCCGAGTTTCACAAACTTCAAGGGTTACAGGATTTGCCAAGTCCCTGCAAAGAGCAAAAACCCTCGGTTTTTGGCGGCTGCAGACGTCAAATATCACAACAAAGAACCAAGTACTAAGAACCACAAATGCAATGGAACCATGCAACAACTAAGCAACCACAACTAAGGACTCTGGGAGCGACCCACAAATACTTAACTCAAAGATCGATGGCCTCACCAGGAAGGCCCGTCAATCGTCTCGCTGTACCAAGGTCTACGCCAGGCGCCAAAACAGGTCTAGAGTCAGGGCAGCAGTTCGTCGCAGCCGTCAGGAGGCGGGAATCTTCGCGGGAAAAGTCGTCGGGCCACTTATTTCGACAACAGGATCAATGAAGCGGGGTGCACCTTCCCTCGGAGATTTCACACGAAGTTCCTCACGATCGTCGGGCTTGGACGGGTACCACTGATGCAGCCCTACGTTGGGCGCCAACCGAAGGACTGGGTTATTCTAAGACCCAGCGGTGCCAGGGGACAACACCTGAAACCTTCGTGGGTAACCTGTTCCGGCGTACAAATGACAGAGACACGGGACACTTCCTTCGGCGTCAAAGATTCGAGGTTTATTTACTGCAGGGAACACAGAAGTCACAAGAAGTACAGCGTGTGTAGGTTCGAGGAGACTGCTTCAAATTGTTACTGTAGGTCGCTCCTTTTATACACATTTCTCTCATAGGTTAACATTGTACACAAAGGTTTACAACTCGGTTCCCATTATAATCTCCAAGAGGGGTTGCTTTGATGCATTCAAGGCCCGGAACATAAGTACGGAAACATTTGGTGGTTCCCAACTGTAAAACCCATCTTCCCACCATTAGTACATTCCAATTGGCAGTAAACAGATCGAAGAAGTAACAGAAAACAGGTGCAGAGGAAGACAGAAACAGTGGGGAGATTGGAAAGGGTGTAAAAGGGGTGGTATCGGGAAACACGAGCTACAGGCATCAAAGGGACGTGCCTAATGAGATGCACGGCTGAGACAATAGAGCGACACGGCAAGATGAGCCTCGAGCGGGGCCATCTGCCTTACAGTGTCATCCCCCTCATCATAAAGACACTTTCAAAGGAAACGTGTCTTCCGCAAGAGTCTTGGGAATCCCAGGGTCGCGAAGCGGACAGCGTCCGTTCGCTGGCTACTTCAGGGCAAGAAACAAAATGGATGCCGTATCTAAGATGGAACCCGTGGGTACAGATAGAGAAACCCACGAAACAAACGAACGGCTTAGGCTAGCACAGCGAAACTGCGCACGCCCACTAAACTCGTCATTTGCGGTTCATAGATACCAGACTCGACCATATTCGTGCGAGTCCAAAACACCACTTACGATCGTCACGGAACCTCACCGGGCAGTTCGATCTGTGGGGGTCCACAGCGTCGCATCCCCAACTGCCAGAAGAGATGGCAGGACCTGCTTGGCTGGACCCGTCATATCGCAAGAGTCCAGCTGAAGCTGTCAACTCCTCGCAAAAGGGGTGGACAATGGACCCTGACCCCCCACATGCTCTGGATCCTGAGAGTGGTCTTCCCTGACCTGGATGGGCAGTTACAGGCCAGACAGCAGCAAGGGGAGGTAAGTGCATGCCTTGTCTGTGAACTGTGTCTAACATAATCTTTGCACTCCTATAGCCTGGTTACGCTACTACAGTTTGTCTGTCTGCTAGTGCCAGAGTCATGTACATGAATTTGGTTACGGCCCTTCCTCATCTGAGACACAGGTGTGGCCCTTTCAGTCTGTGGTCTAACTCACTTGGGGTGTGTGTCCCTGCTGTTGTCCAAGGTTGAGGTGGAAAACAGCATCTGCTACTGGTACAATATATAGGCAAAACATGAGTGAGGCAATTGATTGACATGTGTCTGACATGTACTCTGTGTGGGTCATTAATACATTTTCTAATTGCAGCTCTGCCTCACCATATGTGTCTGAGGTGTTTACCACACACCCATGCAGCAGGTGGGACAATGTTGGTGCCCCAGAAGTGTGCAAGTCATGTTTGTCACATATGCATAGACACATGCCTAGTGTTCAGGGTAGTCCCATGGTGCACATGGACAAGGTCAGGTATGCCTACTCCGGACATGAGGTACACTGTGTTCTCCTACTCCTGTGTATCAACCTACATTTAATGCATTGTGAAAAGTGCAATCAGTGTCAGCCTCTGTGTCATTGGGGAGTGGCCTACCTTTTGAGACTCATAGGGTGTAAAACAGTTAGGGTTTGACAGCCAGATGAGATGTTGCTGTTGGATCATCACAATGGGGTCAAACATAGGTGTGTTATCACTTGACTGTGCCTAATGATGTATTCGACATCCAAGTGCAGCCAGCTATAATTCATTCGCATCAGACTGTGATGTGATCATGTTGCTAGACTTGTGCTTGCTGTCACTCTACTGTAGCATTTGTATGATGTGGGATCATCAGAAGCCTTAAAATGTGGCTAGTAGTGGGGGAACATGTGCACTTGACAGCTGCAGGGCTTACATTCACCACAAATACATGATTGTGATACAGTGCAGACTGTTTGGTTTTGGATGCACTGTCCCTGTGACTGAAGCCAGTAATGACTGATTAGCCATCCTGGCCTGTAGCATGGTATACCGCTTCCAAATGTGTATCCTGTAGTGATGTCAGTTGTCCCGCATGCACTCAATTATGGCCCTGGTCATCAATGCATGAGCACATCATGATGTGTGGTGTAGGAAGCATATCTATATTACTGACAATGACTATGGCCAATCTTTATCCTGATACATGTACTGATTCAGTGTCAGGAGATGGGATATGTGTGCACTGACGCATTTGCATCACAAATCCTGCAGTTCAGACAACTGTGTATGTGGTTCATGTGTGTACATATGCATAGTGGCTAACTACATGCACCAGACAGATGGGTCCATGGACAGGTAGGATATGAGGGGCATAGTTGACTAGGAGACTGACATGTGTCTTGTACAAATATGTGTCAGCACCATTGGTAATCTGCTGCAAATGATGCAAAGCTGTGTGCTGTTATGTGATGTACGGACTGTGATGTGTGAGTTCAATACAGGTGACTGGTGTGGATCTGTTTAACCTGATTGTTTGCAATTACATCTACGACTACAGGAGGAGACAGCTCCATGGACCAGGAGGGGCCACAGAGGCAGACAGGGTCCGCTGCGGAGGAGTCAGAGGGACCCAGTGGCACGGAGGTTGAGTCGAGCCACAATGAGGTGACCTCAGCTACGACCACCTCTGCTGAGGAACAGGACAGCTTCACTGATAACTCCCTTGTGGAGGCGGGTGTCAGCAGCCCCCAGACAACACCTAGCGAGTCTGTACCGGTCGCCACCATCTCTACCCTCCGATCTGCTATCATCCGAGATGTCCGTGGAGGCTCCTGTGTAAGGGAGCATGTCTCCTTCATGCCAGGCACTGCACCTCCTCCCCCTGTCTCCCCTGCTACCCTGAGTGTGGAGTCTGTGAACTTATGTACGCAGATCCATGTAGGGCAGACCGTAATGCTGAGTGTCCTCCATTTACACACCAATCTGTTGACACAACTGGTGTCCTTCATGGAGGGCATCTCATCAAACATGTCTACCCTACATCGGACCATTCAGGGCATGGCCTCCACACAGATGCAAAACAACAGTTAATGGACAGAATGCAGAACAATGTCATACATTCACCCCAGTACAGAGATCTGGGCCTAAATCCATCGTTTTTTTGCACACCACACCACCCCATTTCAGACATGGCCATATACAAATCAGCCATGACCCTATGCCTCATGGGAACAGTCCAGCCCGAACTGCCAAGCCATGTCTTTCCTGGACCGGAATCAAGCATCCTAGGACCGGTTTCTGGCTATCAGCCGTCTTCAGCCAGGATAGCTTGACTCCAGTGGTGTGGAAAGCATGGGACTCACGTCTGAGCATACCCATCCCACTCTGGGTGACAAATGCAAAACAACAGTTGATGGAAAGAATGCAGAACAAGGTCATACATTCACCCCAGTACAGATATCTGGGCCTAAATCCATCGTTATTTTGCACTCCACACCACCCCAGTTCAGACATGGCCATATGCAAATCAGCCTTGACCCTGTGCCTCATGGGAACAGTCCAGCCCGAACTGCCAAGCCATGTCTTTCCTGGACCGGAATCAAGCATCCTAGGACCGGTTTCTGGCTATCAGCCGTCTTCAGCCAGGATAGCTTGACTCCAGTGGTGTGGAGAGCATGGGACTCACGTCTGAGCATACCCATCCCACTCGGGGTGACAAATGGAAAACAACAGTTGATGGACAGAATGCAGAACAATGTCATACATTCACACCAGTACAGATATCTGGGCCTAAATCCATCGTTTTTTTGCACTCCACACCACCCCAGTTCAGACATGGCCATATGCAAATCAGCCTTGACCCAGATGGCAGCAGTGTCTCTCCTCCAACAGGCCCACACCCCTCCTACCTCTACCACATCCACAATCCCCACTACCCTACCTGTCAAAAAAATAAACACACTGGAACAGGCACGCACCACATCAGAGAAAAGCAGTACACATCCAGACCCACAAGCACGCACACTCCGTGGACTTATGGCACCCAGGGGATGGGTCACAGACACACAAACAGGCATCCACAAGCACTACGCAGTCCTCAGATGCCTCTTCCTCCAAAACCCCTTCCCTTGCCACACCTAAAACCCCCCCATCCCAGCAGCTCTTCCTCTATGACCATGGCCTCTTCCCACCAATCCATCTGCTCCAAATTACAAGGGGAAGAGGAAGTCACCACACGCAGAGGGGAGTTCCCCCTGCCACACAGACATCTTCCCCTAGGCGCATAAACACTGTGAGGCCCCCACACTCAAATCACCCCAGACCAGGAAGTCAAGACCCCACCAAAACCACATACTTCTACCTCACAGTCTCCGTCCTGCAGCCCCCAGGCCACCACTCCACAGGTCTCACTGCCTTTCCTGCCCCAGGTTCACCCACACACAGATATCACATCCCCAAAATGCTTAGGCCCTCCCCCCTACCACATGCACTTCCACCCCCACCTCACATGCTCAGCCTGTTCCTGCCACTCTTGTGGAGTTCGTGCCCACCTAATCAGAACCCCATTTCACTCCTCTTGAGATAGGCACTGCAGTAGGAAGCACATCCACCGTATCACTTGGGCACTGCAGTGGAGACCCCGTCCACACCATCTGACCTGCCCACTGCAGTGGTGCCAGCAACCACCCCATCGGACTTGAGCCCTGCAGTGGTGACGGCACCCACCACATCTGACTTGGACCCTGCAGTGGTGATGCCACCCACTGTTTTAGACACCTCCACTGCAGTTGCCAGCAACACTCCTGCACCCACCACCATCCATCCTGCCCCATTTTGCAGTCCCCTGATCCTGTCCCTGCAATGCCAAGCCTGCCCCTACGTATGCCCCTACAAGGGGAGATGTCCCTTGGCCGTAGCAATGCAGGCAAGCAATGGGTGTCAAGGTGCCGCATGTCAACCTGTTAGGACTTCTGGAAGGACTGGCCATTGTCCTTTTAACATAGTTGAGTTCACAGTTACATGGATATCATTGATGAATAAAGTAAATAGTTGTTATCCAGTAGTGTTTCATCTAATGTACATGATGTTGATGATGTGTATCATGAACTTGCTGCTGTAATGGTGTTTTAACGGTATAAGAGACTGATATGTTGATGTGATGGGCTCCATGTTGTACATGGGACATGTGTACTTTCCTAGCATGTATTCGTGACATAATTTGCTCCTATTTCAGGGTGTAAGGTATGCAGAATTTGTCAACCAGGTATTACTCCTTCTGTTTGCTGCTTCACATCTTTGCCATGCACTCTTGTACATATGTTGGGCTTACATTTGGGCACACTGTAAGATTCACTAAATGGGGTCATCTCTCCACTGGACAGGCAGGTTTGTGCATCAATGGAACACAAGTCATCTGTGTCATCAGTGCACCTAGCTCTACCTGTCTATTGCGTATGTGCAGATGACTGAAGGGACGCTCACGTACACAGGCTGATGTGACCAGAGCTTTCATTTTGTTGTAATTGTCGGCTCACTAAGCAAGTGTTATGCTGACATGACAGAGCCCTGTACAGACAACGTTTGGCACAGCTAACGTTCCAGAGGAGTGGAGTCCCCTCATGGCAGTGTGTCATACCGTGTCATTGCCTGAGCCCATGGTGTGTGTAGTGTGAGCATGTCTATGTGTGTTCCATTCACTTTTGCTACACAGCTTGTGTTCCCTATAGATGTTCCTGTTCGTGGCGCTTGCTGAGTTGTCCTGTGTTCATCCAACATCCTTGTCCTGGGTTTCCCTAGATGTTTTATGCTGTAGTTTTCCCTGTGTGGTATCTGGCAGTGAGTGGGTTACACCTATGTGTGTATGACTACTCCCACTCATCAGGGTCATAGTTGCAATGTTGTAAGGTGTTGACATGTGTTATTTGTGGCTCTCCTTTGGTTCATCATTTTTGTGGGAGTGTGGCAGGGATCCCAATGATTCTGGTAGATTTCATGCCAGGTACCGCATACTGTGCAGTGTGCTGGACATTCACAAGGGTTGTTGACTGCCCATGTGTGAGTATTTTTGGGAACCTTAGATTCCCCCACCACCCCTGGGATTGTCATGGGTGCATGAGCAATGTCACCTGTCAATGTGTGCTTAGCGGATGCACATTGTTTTTGATCAAGGTGTGTTGTGTTGTGGGGGATTAAATGTGAGTTGTCTCATGGCTAGCCCCTACCTACTTTTTGTCCATTGATGACAGGCCCTGGCCAGTGAATTGTTTGTGTAGGTGTGATGGAAGTTTGTTGGTCAGGACACATGACCCAGTGTGCGCAGGTGACTGTACTCAACAGTATGGGCAACATCTAGCTTCGTCATCACAGTGGGATTATACAGGCTACTGTCACCCAAATGTAGGGTTCCTGAGGGTAGTGCTGTGTTAGGCTGTCTCTTGTTGTGTTGCTTGCTGTGCCGCCAAGTTTGTGTCACATTAATGAGTTGGGATCCCACTCACCTGACAATACCTGCTTGCCCACCAAGGGATGCCCAGTTCATGAGTGACTTTTGTTTGGCACTGTGTACATATCTGTGTCATTGGAGTTCTGCTCACTGTCATGTGTTGTGTACTTGCCTGGGGACACTGAGACACACACATGTTGTGTATGATATGCAGTGTGGGGCTGCCTGTCTGTGTTTGTGCATCTGCTCCACTGCATTGGTATGGCTTTTGGGGTCCATTGGCTGTATGTTGTTTAGTGGTGTTTCCCTAGTGTCCCTGCGTCTCCTGGCTCATCAGTCTGCACACTCATCATTTTTGGTATGTTACATTGCTGCCATGATATGGGACATGGTCACCTGACATCTACAGTCTCCACAGGATTCCTTAGTTTGTGTGTATGCATTATGGTGCTCACTTGTCACATTGTCTAATTGTACACTGGAGTAATTGTCAGGGTTCATGGCCATTGCTTGTCTGCACATGGCAGAGGGTGTTCTTGTGATACACAGCAATCTTTGACTCACCAAATCTATGTTTGTATGTGACGCAACCACTACATTGCCGCAACATTGCTTGTGGTGTTGGGATCAGGAATCATGCATGCTGTTTTGGAGATGCTGCTATTTTTATGTCCACACTCACCCTGTGGTCACTGTAGTGACGGGGGTTTAGGACACATTACCACATTGGTCCTAAGATGCTGCATTTTTGAACCCCACTATTACCTTTTGGTCACTGTAGTGATGGGGGGTTTAGGACACATTACCTCATTGGTCATAAGATGCTTGTTTTTTGGACCCCACTGACACATTTTGGTCACTGTGGTGATGGGGGGTATAGACCACATTATCACACTGGTAATAAGATGCTGGATTTTTGGACCTCACTAACACCTTTTGGTCACTATAGTGATGGAGGGTTTAGACCCCATTACCACATTGCTCCAGAGATGCTGGCTTTTTTAACCACACTATCACCTTTTGGGCACACATGTGTTGGGAATCACATTGTGTGATCACTGTCAGGATCTTTATTATGAGCATTTTACACACATATACATTAAATCTTGCAAAGATGGTAGCGGGGTTTGCTTACTCATCTAATGTGTGTAAATCCTGGTAGTGCTAGGCATCCAGCCCCCTATGAGTGGGGATGGTAATAGGGATGGGCATCCAGCCTCCTATTGTTAGGGGTACTGGTGGTGATGGGCATACATCCCCCTATGAGTGTGGATGGTAATAGTTATGGGCACCCAGCTTCCTATGGATGGGGATACTGGCGGTGATAGGTATGCAGCCCCCTATCAGTGGGCATGGTAATATGATGGGCATCCACCCTCCTTTGGGTGGGGGTACTAGTGGTGATGGGAATGCAGCTCCCTATGAGTGGGGATGGTAATAGTGATGGGCATCCAGCCTCCTATAGATGAGGGTACAGGTGTTGATGGGCATACAGCCCCCATGTGTATGGGGTACTGGTAGTGATGGGCATAGAACCCCCCCCCATGAGTAGGGGATACTGGGGGTGATAGGCATCCTTCCCGCTATGGGAAGGGGATTCTGGTGGTGATGGGCATTCAGCCCCCTATGGGTAGTGGATACTGGTGGTGATGGGCATCCAGCCTGCTATGAGTGTGGCCTGCTGGCCTGCTGGTTGTGATGGGCACCCCCCATGTGTGGGGACTGCTGGTTGTGATGGCCATGCATCCCCTATGGTTGGGCTGTTGCTGGAGGAAGGGATATCCACCCCCTATGTGTGTGTAGCATTTCGCGGGTTCGTGACATTTGTTTGTGTGATGGGTGTCGGAGTTACCATCTGCGATGTACGCGTCTGTTCCTGATCCGGTCATAGATATACAGTACTGGGATGACCTGTGTGATGGGATTTATCATTGGTGCGTTTCGTACTTGCTAATTGTTGTTCCCGTCTCGTACACGTTGAGAGTTGGTCTGTCTCGTCGCCGTGGATTGTGTTGTGACGCGAATCGTCCCTGCTATTCAACTCTCCCTGATGCAGTGACGTGCTGGGCGTGGTGACCCGTTCGGCTCGTATGAAGTATGCATCGTACTTGTGTGGCCGAAAACTGCTCTGTGACAGCTTCATGGTGACTCGAATCAGCGTTAATGGTACTGGCTCGTACGGGAAATGTTGCTGGAATCAGTCTCTACATGCCGGTCGGAATTTTTCCACATTTGCGCATCGTACTTCATCGCCCGGATGAACCGGCTCCCGGAACGCGCCGGTCGCAAGGTAAGGCAAACGGACAGCTTTCGAAGGGCTGTCCGGGTGAGATTGGAATCGGCCCCTAAGTGTCAGACACAGTAGAATTTATGTGAAGTCCCTTTTGATGTTACAGGATTGACCACTTACCCTATAAGTCCTTGTACAGATCTTGTTCTTGTGCTATTGTTTGATATTAACTCAGTGCCATTAAGTAGCTGGAAATGCGCATTATATATCTGAGTCAATCAATTAATACATCAATAGACTCTCTTTGCTGCAGAGATGCTAGTGTAACAGAGCCTTCTTTACTTTTTTAGTATGACATATAATGGTGCTTGCAACATTAATGGAAAATATATTGTAATAAAAAGAGAGGTAAAAGGGACGCCCAAATCTACAAGATTTCACTCAGTCACTCTTGCGACGCCACTGTATCAAAACCTTGTGCCTGTTTGACGCAGGTGTCAGGCGCGATGCACCATGTTGAGGATAGGCCAGGTTGGAACAGTGCAGGAGTTGCGTTGCACTCGCAACACAACTCCAGCACTGAGCCAACCTTACGGCGGCAGATGCGACACGCATCTATTTACCTTGCTCCATGTTGCGCTGCATTGTAAATGGGGCACATCTGTGGTGGCGCAAGGGTAAACTTGCGTCACACATCTTTTCTGGCACATCCTGGCTGATTTGCAGGGATGCTCCAGGAAATGTAAATCTGCCCCCATGTGTATCGTTGCTATTTAGTGATTTACCATTGAAAGTAAGACTGCACTGTCTATTGATATGGGTTGGCTACATGTGCGCCATCTTGCGGCTCAGCAGTGTACTATGACTGCTGCTTCTAACAAAGCTATTAGAAGTGCCTTTCTCAGTCATGCTGTTGTCCACTTCACTGCTCCCTTCCATCGCATTATCTTGTCTCCATTGAATGCTGCTTTCTCAGCACTGCTATGGAGCCCACTCCCCCTACCCTAGTGTAATTCGGTTCTCCGAGCATATTGGTGCACTCTAGGATACTGAGAAACGAGTTTTAATGAATCAGTAACAGAAGTTGGACTGTGTGTCATTAGAAAACAAGATAACAGTCACTTTTCTCCTGTACACATTAGTTGCCTTAACATGTAGGTATTTCCATATTTATTAGGTGGTGGTATTCAACTTCAGCTAGTAATAATAACATTATCACTAATTAGGTACAGTCAAGTTTCAATAAATTAATCCTTTCTCAACCCCTTGGCAACTTGGCTTAATTTAGGAGACAGGTATGTGTAATGCATTCACTAGAAACAAAACTGTAAATAAGTAAAAGTCGAAACAACATAAAAATCCAACATCGATTTATAACAATAGAGAAGTTTTTTATCTTTAAAATGTCAACAAAATGACTAAAATCCAATGTAGGGTTCTGGAGACATGAATTTTTAAATATGAAATAAACAATTGTGCATTGTAGTACCAAAAAGCTCAAACCACGTACATCTAGTCACTTTGGACTGGGACAAAGTCAAAGTTTTAGGCTGTCCCTGATGGAGTGCGGTTTGGGTCTGTTAAATGCTAGGTTCGGATCATAAGTTTACCTTTGGGCTTAGGAGCTTATTACAAGTCCAACAAGGACCACCAGACTCACGGATGCTCGGCTGTGGCAGTCTACAGAATGCACTATTAGGACCAGGGCAGTCAGGCTGCCATGGGACAACCTGTGGCTAGGCAGTCTTGTGGCCACAATATGCTTGGCGGGCTGCTGTGGCACTGGCAAGCATAATGCGAGTTTCCTCACTGCCTTTTCATGGCGGTCCAACCTCCATGAAAAGTGTGGCAATAAGGAAACAAAGGGGGCCCTACAGGGCTTCCTGGTGCCTTGTGCTATATGGATGCATACAGGGGGGCACACAGGGGGGCACTGCAGCAGGCCATGCTGTGCAGGTAATGCCTTTGACATTCAGATTATGGTGCTTTTTTCATAGCCACCGCCCTAGGTACTCCAAAGATCCGCCTGCTAGACAGGAGAAAAGTCCTGATCTGGTGGGTGGTTCCTACATGAGTTTGGTGGTGTGGGAGCGGGCAGTCCGGTCCTGCAGCACCAAACTCATGATAGGGCCCTTTGGCTTTTTCTTAGAGCTGTTCACTCATCAACGAGTTTGGCGGTTGGTCCTCTGGCTTCTTGGATCCAAAATTTGAGAGTACGACAGTTGGCTGCTACGGCGCGATGGCACTATGAGTCTCTGGAAATCTTTGTCCTCAGCGCCGACGGCAAGAAACTCTGGAGCTTTCAGCATGATAAACCAGCACTAAAATGCTGATACGACAATGGCGGCTTGACTCGACGTTGAGTGGATTTTTTTCTTGGAGCATTTCTGCAAAACTTTGCAGAAAATTTCTTTCTTTACAGATCTTGCTGGTTCTTTGTTTCTTTGTAGAAAATAGGTGTCCACTAGCTCAGTCCAAGGGTACAGAGACTAGTGATTGCCTCGTAGGGCACAGGGCTCAATTTCCCACAATGCACTTGCACAGCCAGGAAAGATCCAGATGCTACTCGGCAGCTAGGATGATCCTCTCTTTAGCCTTGAAGCTGACTTCTTCCAGGTCTGTTGTACCTGTTGATGATTAGTAAGTTCACTCCTTTTCCATTAAGTGCGGCACTGTGCTTTCTTTAGAGTACAACAGGTGGTGCAGTCCAAGGGTCCAGCAGGGCAGTCCTTCACAGTTTGTTCCAGGTAGTGTTCAGAGGACCTCCAAAAGCTCTCCCGTATTTAGCCTTCATTCTGGGCTGGCAGGAGAGGAAACACCATATGGGTAAAGTTACCTCCCTCTGCCTTGACCATTTCCTGTGAAATATGACATATTTGTGACCCAGAATGAACTGTTGAAAAAAATAAAAATGGAGAAAACCCCTCCTTGATGTGGGCATCTGTGTATCTCAGTCCAGATGTGTGGCTTACATCTGACTACACTCCCTTCCCAGCACCCTCTCCTAATCTAATTAGGTGGACACCCATCTGGCTGAAGATCAAAGGAGTGGAGGCTGCCCTTGGTTCTGTGACAACTGTTCTCCTTCCTTTGTAATCCAGCTTATCTGCCAGCCCCCTTCTTTTCCCTGGCTTCTACAGGAATAAAATCTCCTCCCATCAAATGGCTGTATTGTTTTATCTCTAGGCTACTTCACACCTACTCAGGGAGCAACTTGACTCAGGCTATCAAAGGCTGACCAATCAGAAGAGGCAGCAGGCTGTAGTGGGTACATTCAGAATATTATGTTCTAAAACTACTATTCTGTAATAGGATTTGATGCACGCATTTTTTTAATACTTTAAAGGATATTGCTAACTAGCTCCCAAGGAAAGATAGACTTAACTAAGTTTAATAGAGTCTTCCCATGTTAACCTAAGGGTTAGCAGTCCTACAATGGAGAACAATGAGTTTGGATAGTTTTCCCTGGATGTATGATGTTACAACGCAGGCTATTACAACGCCTGCCTTTACAACGCAGTTTTTACATCGCATACATTTACAACGCATAGCGCTTAGAGGTGCTGGATAGTGAAAAGTTTAATTTTCTATTCCAACTCTAGTCCCCGTGGACACTAGGGAAGGTGTTGGATAGAAAATTAAACTTATTCCCTATACTAGAGCGCCCCCCAGCGCAATGCCTTGTAATGGTTTGCGTTGTAATGACCGCGTTGTAACTGTAGTGCATTGTAAAAGTTTCATTGTAAAGGGTGTTTACCGTTTTCCATACCAGGGCATATAAAACATCCTTTATATTGTCCCTGCTTTTAATACCAATGCATCCTACCCTTGGGGCACTTAAGCCATACATAAGAGGTTACATATATGTAATAAAAAGGTAGTTTTGGACTTTAAAATTACTTTTAATTTCAAAGTGTAGACATGGTTTTATTTTAAGACCATCCTACAAACAGGACTGGCTTTAAAATGGCACAGGCATTATAGCAGTGCACATATGAGGATATTAGGTCCAATGGGGTCTCAACACCTACATGCCCTGCCATATTCTAAGGAAGTCTAGAACTATACCAACTGCCATAAGCCTTTCGTGCCCTGGGCCTGATTAACAGAGCCCAGGGCACTATCAGAGTCAGTAACCACCAACAACAGTCATACAAATGGGGGTGATCAGGGCAAATAGGTTGACTTTCCAACAGGATGGTATTGCAGTTTGTTTTACTATACCCTTTTCTGTTGCCCTAGCATACACTTCACAACCCAACTCCCAGCCCATGGCTACAACCTGGATATCACTGCAGCTCAGAGCACCCTCACTTGCTTCTAAAACATTTTAGCACAACCAAGCTTGAGGCTGCAGGGGCCACTGACAACCCCATTTTACTTATTGTGTTGCTTGTAATATACAAAGTATGTTACTAAAGTAAAGTACTTTGTACAATCTTCTCTGTTTTTGCGTTATTGTTGCCACCTTCCAGACACATACCTAAGAATGGTACAGCAGGTGTGGTGACAACTGGGCTCAGGGCTGTGAGTGGCCCTCTTTACCCCAATTACAGATAGTTTTTTTACCCAAGAAGATGGGGCAAAATCACACATATTCCATACCAGCATCTGGACCCATGGCACCCTCGCTGCACCACTGCTAGTTTCACCTTTTATGTTTTCTGCAATAACCACACTCAAACTTCTTTTGAAATGCAAACGAGTGTCTTTATTTTTAATCAACCGGTTTTCTTTCCTCACGTTTTATTGCAGATTAGAGATCCTGCATGGATGCTCAAGAAAATACATTTCAACATGTAAGGAACATGTTTAAGGTGAAGCTTAGTGGTTTTTAAGAGTGATTACTGATTTTATATGTATATTGGCTGCAGGCAGTATTTTAGAACCATGAACAAGAATGTTGTTTATCAGCCCCCACACATAAAAAATACCACTGCATTTCTGCATGGCAATGCTCTGCTGCTATCATACAATAGACTTGTTATGAACTCAGAAAACAGCTTCTACATACTTGGTACCCAAATATTGCATAGAAGCCTGATATCACTCGATAAAGGCCTGTGTCACTATCCCTTATTGCAGTCAAGTTGTGGTGGTTGCTCTCTAGTTATAAAACATTACATAGCAACTGGATGTTCATTCTTCTGTGCTGTTTTTCAAAAATGATCACTCTTCAGCAGAAAGGAAATATAGAAAAACTGTGATCCATGCTACAGGTCATAAAAGAAAAAGACTGGGGGGGAAATGGATTGACACTTTGCACTGGGTTTGCAACACAAACGGGATGCAAAGTCAGCGCAAAATGTTTACTTTCCAACACAGACTATAATTTGCAGTAGAAACTTGTCTAAAGTAATGCAAAGTAGAGCTTATTGCTACTTTGCATCAAAGGGACGTTCCATGAGTTAGACATGGGCATTCCCATGTAACCAACTATAAGGTTTGTGATACAAATCCTTATCTACTTACATTGGATTTGTAGCAAATACATACACTTCTTCGAACCTTGCATCTGTGCTACATTATACAGTACACATACAGAGTGGCAAAATTATTAAAGCCTAGGGGCATATTTACAAAGAATTGGCGTAGGGCAGCGTCACAAGTAATTTTGCTGCGCTGCCCCATGCCTTTTTGAAAAGACAGAAATGCCCTGTATTTATAGGATGAAGAACATTCCTGTCCTGTCAGCCAAAGCTGGCACACAAATTGCAGCTGTGCGCCAACGCAGGCACCCTTGCATCATGGTAAATGGTGTCTGTGTTGTTGGCATGATTACTTTTGTGCAGGAAGGTAACACCGGGCGGAGACCCACACTCCACCAGTGGAGTGTGCAGAGATTTGCCGACTCCAAGTTCCTTGGAGAAGACGGAGTAGGCAAATCTCTGCACACTCCGCAGCGAAGCGGAGTTGGCCAGCCCCGCCTCCCACCCTCTATTAACAATTGATTTAAACTTCAATAAGAAAGATTTTAAGGTAAATAAAAAACACTTATCTTGGCTGCGGTGTCCCCGGGCTGCCAACCTCCTCTTCATCGCACCGTCTCTAGACAAAATGCACATGCATGTGCTGGCGCGCGCGCATGCACAATTCTCCCAGAGTCATGGACTAAGAGGGGGTGGGCAGCCTGGGGCAGCCGCAGCAAGTAGTTTTTTATTTACTTTAAAGTCTTTTTTTATTGAAGTTTTAATTGTAAATTGATACTTGTATAGCGCACTACTCACCTGCAAGGGTCTCAAGGCGCTTGTACGAATACCGCTGTGGAACCCATCCTGGCTTTCCATATGATGCGTCCGGGGACACCTACCTACTCTGCATTTCAGCGGAAGGCTTCACTCCAGCGGTCACGCACCAGCCAAACAGCGCATCACCCTCCCAGCCCACCTCTCGCCGCACCCGCTTCGCGGGTGCCGCTTCGCGGGTGCCGCTTCGCTGGTGGGTGCTGGTAGAGGCAGCATCCTGAAGAACTGAGGCGAGGACACCGGCAGCAAGACAGCAAGGCGGTAAGGGGCGCGAGCGACCAGCGGGGCTGCGAGCGTGCGGGGACTTCATTTCCCAGAAGTCCCTGCAAGACCAAGGAAGAGCTTCCGGTCCGCTCTCCCTGCTGGCCCGCCCCCCGCCCATCCAAGTCCGCTAAAAGCGTCCCTCTCCCTCCACCTTGTGGGACACCTACCTACTCTGCATTTCAGCGGAAGGCTTCACTCCAGCGGTCACGCACCAGCCAAACAGCGCATCACCCTCCCAGCCCACCTCTCGCCGCACCCGCTTCGCGGGTGCCGCTTCGCTGGTGGGTGCTGGTAGAGGCAGCATCCTGAAGAACTGAGGCGAGGACACCGGCAGCAAGACAGCAAGGCGGTAAGGGGCGCGAGCGACCAGCGGGGCTGCGAGCGTGCGGGGACTTCATTTCCCAGAAGTCCCTGCAAGACCAAGGAAGAGCTTCCGGTCCGCTCTCCCTGCTGGCCCGCCCCCCGCCCATCCAAGTCCGCTAAAAGCGTCCCTCTCCCTCCACCTTGTGGGACACCTACCTACTCTGCATTTCAGCGGATGGCTTCACTCCAGCGGTCACGCACCAGCCAAACAGCGCATCACCCTCCCAGCCCACCTCTCGCCGCACCCGCTTCGCAGGTGCCGCTTCGCTGGTGGGTGCTGGTAGAGGCAGCATCCTGAAGAACTGAGGCGAGGACACCGGCAGCAAGACAGCAAGGCGGTAAGGGGCGCGAGCGACCAGCGGGGCTGCGAGCGTGCGGGGACTTCATTTCCCAGAAGTCCCTGCAAGACCAAGGAAGAGCTTCCGGTCCGCTCTCCCTGCTGGCCCGCCCCCCGCCCATCCAAGTCCGCTAAAAGCGTCCCTCTCCCTCCACCTTGTGGGACACCTACCTACTCTGCATTTCAGCGGAAGGCTTCACTCCAGCGGTCACGCACCAGCCAAACAGCGCATCACCCTCCCAGCCCACCTCTCGCCGCACCCGCTTCGCGGGTGCCGCTTCGCTGGTGGGTGCTGGTAGAGGCAGCATCCTGAAGAACTGAGGCGAGGACACCGGCAGCAAGACAGCAAGACGGTAAGGGGCGCGAGCGACCAGCGGGGCTGCGAGCGTGCGGGGACTTCATTTCCCAGAAGTCCCTGCAAGACCAAGGAAGAGCTTCCGGTCCGCTCTCCCTGCTGGCCCGCCCCCCGCCCATCCAAGTCCGCTAAAAGCGTCCCTCTCCCTCCACCTTGTGGGACACCTACCTACTCTGCATTTCAGCGGAAGGCTTCACTCCAGCGGTCACGCACCAGCCAAACAGCGCATCACCCTCCCAGCCCACCTCTCGCCGCACCCGCTTCGCGGGTGCCGCTTCGCTGGTGGGTGCTGGTAGAGGCAGCATCCTGAAGAACTGAGGCGAGGACACCGGCAGCAAGACAGCAAGGCGGTAAGGGGCGCGAGCGACCAGCGGGGCTGCGAGCGTGCGGGGACTTCATTTCCCAGAAGTCCCTGCAAGACCAAGGAAGAGCTTCCGGTCCGCTCTCCCTGCTGGCCCGCCCCCCGCCCATCCAAGTCCGCTAAAAGCGTCCCTCTCCCTCCACCTTGTGGGACACCTACCTACTCTGCATTTCAGCGGAAGGCTTCACTCCAGCGGTCACGCACCAGCCAAACAGCGCATCACCCTCCCAGCCCACCTCTCGCCGCACCCGCTTCGCGGGTGCCGCTTCGCTGGTGGGTGCTGGTAGAGGCAGCATCCTGAAGAACTGAGGCGAGGACACCGGCAGCAAGACAGCAAGGCGGTAAGGGGCGCGAGCGACCAGCGGGGCTGCGAGCGTGCGGGGACTTCATTTCCCAGAAGTCCCTGCAAGACCAAGGAAGAGCTTCCGGTCCGCTCTCCCTGCTGGCCCGCCCCCCGCCCTTTACGCCTCCTACTTAACAACATCTCTCTCCCGCAGCGCGGGACGCAGCTCGGGCGAAGACAGGGCAAAGACAGGGCCGTTTGAGGCCGTTCGAGGACGGCAGAGGACGGCCACGGCCCTGTCACCCTGAACTCCACGTCGATCCCCTAGCCCCCACGAATACTCACGCACATTACTGGGACTCAGGATGCGTCCCAAAACAAGAAGTGCGTCTAAGAAAGCGACTCTGGTGACGCAAGTAACCGGCCCCATAGACCTCTTCATATCCAGGGTCAATGACACCATTGACAAAAGCATCATCTTACTGGAGAAAAGAGTTTCTCTGGACCTCATGCAGGCAAAACGATCTTCGCTCGGTTTACTTGCCACCGCAAATTCCCCCGTTCATCAGGTGGCTAATAACTGCTCCTTGCCACTAACCATCGCTCCTACGTTGACTGTTCCAAATTCCGTAGATTTATCCGTAACCCAATCGGACTCTGATCAATCATACGTCGATCTCGACGCAACCCCAGACTTAGAAGCCTGCCAATCACCGGTTGAGAAATTAGATCAGAGTGCCATCAGTAATCCTTTACCACTTGATCCAGAAATGACCCTAGAAACAACAAACATAAGGGAAAATATCTCCACCCGCCCCAAGGCAATGCCAATCATCAAGGAAAAACCAAAGACAAAAACAAAGAACCACAATTTGATCACACCTACCCCAAATTCCTCGGCAGGTATCCCCTGTTGGGTGGAAAATATGGTTATGGACTTAAAATCCGACCTCGAGGCCAAAATTACAGCGCAGATCAAACCACTCATATCAAAGTTGGACAGACTCACGTCATTAATCAACACCAAATGCAGTTGTAAATCAAGTAGGAATGGTCCCGCCCCAACACAGGGAGCTAAGGAAATACTCCAAAAAAAAACATCCAGCACCAAACAAATAACAGGCATAATAGACAAGTCTAATATCTCACTAACCAAAAAAGCGGCAGTAACACAATTGTTAGCCAAAAAAGGGAGCAATCTGGACGCCCCCCAAAACAACTCGGAGGCGGTAGATCCTTCCTCTGCCATACAAACAGGACCAGAAGGTCAATCAAAAACAAATAATAGACAAACGAAAGGTAATTCCACCATTCCAGCAGAGACCCCCTCCCAAGAAAAACCATCAGATCTGAAGATTAAGCAACCTCGGCCCAAAATAATTAACTTACCCCCGGAAGCTTCTCCCTTCGTGGTGGTGTTAACAGCAGTTCCCCCACTGAAGGAGGGTGCAAGAGAAACTTTCGCAGAGCTGAGGAACAAATGTGCCCAGTGGCTCCAACTCCACAGACCACTACCTGCCCACATTAGGGGCGATATCTTCTCCGCACGTAGAGGAGATTGGGTTGGTAGAAGCACGAAGGCAATAGCGGGGGACGTTATCAGTATCAAATTCAGGGAGATAGGGGCATCAAACTATATTTGCAATTCGCCCAATAGAGGACCTGCCACACAAATAAATCCCCTCCCCTTGTCTTACTTCCTACCCCCATCCCTAAGGCAAAATTTTCCCTTGTATGTACACCCACCAAGCACCGCCCCTATAAATCCCTCTGCATACAACATGTATCATCCCCAACCCTACCCAGATAGGCCAAGCTCCTTCCAAAATTCACAGCATTCAGCTTTTCAGTGGCACCCACCTGCCTTATTTCCCCAACCCACACACCTTGTTACCCAACCTCCTGTAAACCCACCTCAACATCCACATCATACCACCCAACAATGGTGGCAACCTCAGCAATTTACGCACCATAACACCCACTTATGGCAACAGCCGCGGCAAGGATGGTTTCCCCCATTCAATCCACTGGGCCTAAACCATCAAGGCAGAGATAGGAACGAATGGAGTGGACAGGATCATCGGACAAAGCACAATGACCCCACACGTTGGGATAGTTGGAACGGCCTCCAATTAGCAAACAGATATAGTCCCCTGGAGTGCGTTGATTGACTACCACAACCTCAGGAATACTCTCAAGATCATACAGACCGTTTGGAACCCCCTGAACCTCCATCAGTCCCTCCAGACCTAGAGATTCCATCTGTTCCCGAGAAACTAAATGAATTAAAAAGAACAAAAAGCTCAAGGGATAGCTTAACAATCCTGAGTTTGATCTCGTGGAACATCGCTGGATTAAGGACAAAAATAGAGGATGGGACAATCCTGTACCACATGCTTAACCATCAAGTACTATGTATACAGGAGACATGGTCATTACAAGAATATCACCTGCAGGGGTACAAGGCGTACTCGTCTCTCGCGCAGTCGGGACATACAGGAAGACCAAAGGGAGGTCTGTGTATTTACATAGCGAACACTATCCAAAACGTAAAAATAAAGGTTATTGAACTGACATCAAATTTGCAGATCCTTGGTCTTTACTTCCAGAAAAGAGAGTCGATGATCATTATCAACTTTTATAACAATCTGGATGAATTGGACTTTGAGAGAGTTTTGGCCCACCTCCACGAAAAATTAACCACCTTCAGAATGCAACAAGGAGAAGGAGGCCCGGCAACAATAGTATGGGCAGGCGATTTCAATCTTCACGCCTGTACCCAACTAAAAAGAAAATGCCCTGGCATGGTGACGGAAGACGGCCTCTTACTTACCCATTTCTCGCACAACAAAATGGGAAGGCAAATGAATGATCTCCTATCCGACCTGGATCTCCAGATAGTAAACACCTTGGATTATGGGGAAAACTCACTTGCACCTACCTATATAGGAAGAGGTTACCAAACTACGGTAGACTTTATAATTATATCAGCTTCCTTGCAATCAAGAGTAAAGAACTTTGAAGTATTACCAAATTCCCAAAGTGACCATGCAATACTAACTCTGGAAGTCTCACTAACTTATCAAAAATGTTCTCCGGTAATAATAGCTAACGCATTGACTCAGGAAAATATCAACGTGGATAAAGTAAATGGGTATACTATAAAGTGGGAGAGGATAAATCCAGAGGAACTCACCAAAGAGCTAATAAGATCAGTCTATCCCCAAATTGAAATCTGTTTGGATATAGCTACTAATGATACGGAGCTTTTAACTAACTTCGCCCAAATTATGGAAAAAACTAAGGAGCTACTTACAAGAAAACAAAAATCTGACTCATCCCGGCCTACTGGCTGGTTCAACCAAGAGTGCACTAAGGCTCATACAAAATTAAAGCTAGCCTTAAATAAAAACGAAAGGGATCCCAGAACTATAGCCGCTCTCAGGAGCGACTATCAAAAAACAAGGAAAAAGAGGAAAGAGGAACTGAAGCGAGCGCTGTGGCACGAACTTCACACCAGTGCCCAGGAAAAAAACTCTACAGCCTTTTGGAGAATTATAAGAACTCCTTTTTTGGCGGACGACACTTGCCCAAAAATCGAAGCCGCCATAGATGCTGCAACTTGGGTATCACATTTTACTAGTATCTTCCAAAAACCAATCTATGACCAAGAGCTGGAAGAAGAGGAAAAAACATTCCCACCATACCCGATAGATATAAATTTCGAAATTTCTGAAATTCTTGTGGCATTGAACTCTACCAAAAGAGGGAAAGCTCCAGGGCCGGATGGTGTCCCGGCAGACCTTTTTAAACATCAAACAGATCTTTGGGCACCAATTTTAACAAGGGTCTGCAGCGCTACGGCTAAAATAGGAATTCTAGAGTCTTGGACTAGGTCCATTATGGTGCCGATTTTTAAAAAAGGTAACCGTATGGACCCCGCCTGCTATCGCCCAATTTCCCTGCTGGACTCACTGGGGAAAATAGCAGGAAGAGTGATACTAGAAAGACTTCAGGACTGGGCGGAAGAAAGAGGTATCCTATCCGATCTTCAATTCGGATTCAGAAAAGGATTAGGTACTGTGGAACAAGCCCTAAATTTATCAATAATCTTCGGAAAATATGTGCATGCAAAGAAAGCAAAACTTTATATGACCTATGTAGATTTGTCCGCGGCTTTCGACTGCGTCTCCCACACAAAACTGTGGTCTCTTTTAGCACAGATGGGGGTAGACCAACCACTCCTGAACTTTCTAAGGGAACTCTATTCCAACCCATCCGCAAGAGTTCGCTACGGGACAAAGGGAGAATTGACGGCGTCCTTCACAGTAGAGCGTGGGGTTAGACAGGGATGTGTCCTGGCACCCTTTCTTTTCTCCCTCTATACCAACAACTTGGAGGTTGAGCTACTAAAGGGTGCCCGTGACCTCCCATTGGCCAAACATCGCCCGATCCCCGCCCTGCTGTATGCGGACGACGCCGTCCTCCTCGCACAAACTCCCCGTGAACTCCAAAGGTCTCTTAACAGATATTCCCAGTTTATGAGAACTCTTGACCTCCATATAAATGTGAAAAAGACTTTCATAATGAAGGCTGGGGTCGGGAAAAAACAGCAAAAATCCATCTATCTCGACAGTCAAAAAATTGACTCAACAAACGAATACTGTTATTTGGGGGTCATGATAGACAATAAGCTCTCCTGGAAACCAGCAGTAGAAGCCAGAAAACATTGTTTTAAAAGAGCACTAGCCGCATTGGTGTCGTTTTCTCAAAAATTAGGAAAACGTCCACCCAGGGAACTGTTAACCATATACAAAGCCAAGTGCCAATCTACAGCCCTATATGGAGCAGGACTATGGGGATACACGGACGTCACCTCTCTGCAAATCGCAGAAAATAAGTTTTTTAGATTTATCTTATCTGCCCCCAAAACTTCCTCCGTTTACGCCTGCCACTTAGAATTAGGGGCACCATATATTGAAGATCTTGCCAAAATCCAACCACTTCTACTTTGGCGACGTATTTGGGCGTCAGATAAAAACGA
This sequence comes from Lissotriton vulgaris, assembly GCF_964263255.1. Lineage (NCBI taxonomy): Eukaryota > Metazoa > Chordata > Amphibia > Caudata > Salamandridae > Lissotriton > Lissotriton vulgaris. The sequence continues at coordinate 250,040,851 of NC_141688.1, read as the reverse complement.
CCTCACAAAAACAATATTAGCGGATGCAATGTCTCTGGACTACGTTTTAAAAATCAAATGGCTGGCCTATATTCGGACCTTTCTTAGCGACCTTGGAATGGAAAAATATTATCTTAATCCCGAAAAAATTGGAGAACTCGCAAATGATAACTTAAAAAAGCGAGCGTTGGATCATTTGACAAATTTGAGACTTCAGGTAGAAGCTGGAAAACAGTCGGTGCAGCATGCTACGCTGGTCCAATCTACCCTTTCAATGCAGCCCTATTTAAATCTTGACATTGGTACCTTCGAACGATTTCTCCTGATAAGATTCAGACTGAACATATTCCACAAACTGGTGGTTTTCCCAACACCAAATGTTTGGGATGCAAATTTACCTCCATGTCCATGTGATGGGACATCAGGTCAATCCACTATTCATACAGTCCTGTTCTGTAAATTTTATCAGGAACACCGCAAACTCTGGCTACTGACCCTTCTAAAATCTTGGGGTCTTAGACAATGCAGAGTAGCCATGTTGAGTTTGCAGCTTTTGGACACCGAAGCCACATGTTACCATGTCCTTAATTTTCTGAAATGTATATACAGACATCGGAAAAACCTTTAAATGATAATAGTACTGTAATTCCTTTTTCCTGTTCTTAATTAATTGGTAAACTAGATCTCATTGAAGATTTTTAATTGTAATGCTTTTATGGATCGTAATAATCCGAATAAAGTTTATATTTGATTTGATTTGATTTGATATGATGCGTCCACTCCTGGGTACCCCCAAGGTGGAGGCCAGGCATCGTTGTGGGGGCCATTGTGGAGATTAAGCTAGCTATTGCCCAAAGTTGCAGAGTAGGACTCCATGATTGGAATAGGCACCAAGGCGAGAATTATCAGGTGTGTGGAATTTTTGAGCCCAAGACCCGCCGAGGCGGGGAATTTAACCCTGGTCCCGGGCTATACCTCTGCATCAGAGTCTGCCTCTCTAATCATTGAGCCACATTTATCCACTTCATTGAGCCACACTTCTCCAATTGTTAATAGGAAGGGTGGGAGGTGTGTGGCGTAGCAGAGCTCCAGGGAGTTCCACAGAGTTTGTTCTCAACTCTGTTGCCCTCCGCGTAGCCCTGCTATGCCCACTATGCCCAGGGTTACAGGAAGGGCTATCTTCCTGTACAAAAACAATCACGAGAGGCATTCTCCTCAATCTATGTGAACTGCAGAATGCAGTACTTGTGGAAAGATGAAAAAAACTAGAAGAAATGCAAACATTTCTCCTCGTTACGCCTGCTCTGGGTAAGCGTAGGTTTTTGGTGCTGCCCCAAATTCATGCTATGGTTTAAATTTGGGTAAGTGTCAAAATCTTTGGGTGTTACGTGGAAACACTCACAGCATCACCCATTGGACACCTCTGTGCTGAAATGTAAGGCAACACAACCACCTGCACATACGTGGCCTCATACCGAACCAACAAGGACATGGAAATCGATGCAGGGTGGCTTTGCATGGCCTTGTAGATATCAGCCTGCACTGTGCGCCACCCTAGCATTAAAAAAAGAAAAGCTTTAGTGGATAAAGGGACTTGTAAATATGCCCCAAGGTTTTGTATCATAAGGGTCACCTTCTAGTACAAACCTTACGCATAACAAAACACACAGAAACAGTGCCATATCGTTGTAGTTATGGTGCTGTGTTTGTATTGCCCACTGACACAACAAAGTCCTGCAACATAAATTATTAAATCTGCCACCGAATCGTTATTTTGAGCTACAGTAATGTTTTAATCTGACCCACATTAAACTGATTCTAATATATTTTGGCATCAATTTACTAACTGCTTTTTGTGATGTACAATAATGCACAGGTGCACAACAAAAGATCAAACAATATATTAGGTAATATGTTGTTTGATCTTGTGATGTGCACCTGTGCATTTTTGTATATTGTTAAAGTTCTTTAATGAACCAGCATTGTGATGGTGGGTGCCAATCAGTGTGCACACAGGTCCCTAAGTTAATAAAAAGGGAATAATATGATAAAGAGCTATTCAGGTTAGATGCTGCGATCAGAAAGGTAAAAACAACAGGTGATGGACCGAATGTGGATCAATGTCACACACTCAACCCCGTCCAAAGATCTGGGCCCAAATCCATCGTTTTTTGCACTCCACACCACCCCGGGGTAGACAATGGCGATATGCAAATCAGCTCTGACCCTGTGCCCCATGGGAACAGTCCAGTCCGAACTACAAAAGCCATGTCCTTCCCAGAACGGAATCAAGCATCCGAGGACCGGACCGGTTTCGAGGTAACACCTCTCATCAGCCCGGCTAGCTTGACTCCAGTGGTGTGGAGTGCCTGGGACCCACGTCTGGGCATCCCCAGCGCACTTAGGGCGGAATTTGCAAAAACAACAGGTGATGGACCGAATGTGGATCAATGTCACATACTCAACCCAGTCCAAAGATCTGGGCCCAAATCCATTGTTTTTTTGCACTCCACACCACCCCGGGTTAGACAATGGCAATATGCAAATCAGCTCTGACCCTGTGCCCCATGGGAACAGTCCAGTCCAAACTACAAAAGCCATGTCCTTCCCAGAACGGAATCAAGCATCCGAGGACCGGACCGGTTTCGAGGTAACACCTCTCATCAGCCCGGCTAGCTTGACTCCAGTGGTGTGGAGTGCCTGGGACCCACGTCTGGGCATCCCCAGCGCACTTAGGGCGGAATTTGCAACAACAACAGGTGATGGACCGAATGTGGATCAATGTCACACACTCAACCCAGTCCAAAGATCTGGGCCCAAATCCATCGTTTTTTTGCACTCCACACCACCCCGGGTTAGACAATGGCGATATGCAAATCAGCTCTAACCCTGTGCCCCATGGGAACAGTCCAGTCCGAACTACAAAAGCCATGTCCTTCCCAGAACGGAATCAAGCATCCGAGGACCGGACCGATTTCGAGGTAACACCTCTCATCAGCCCGGCTAGCTTGACTCCAGTGGTGTGGAGTGCCTGGGACCCACGTCTGGGCATCCCCAGCGCACTTAGGGCGGAATTTGCCCTAAGTGCGGTCCGGTCCTTGGATGCTTGATTCCGTTCTGGGAAGGACATGGCTTTTGTAGTTCGGACTGGACTGTTCCCATGGGGCACAGGGTCAGAGCTGATTTGCATATCACCATTGTCTAACCCAGGGTGGTGTGGAGTGCAAATAAACGATGGATTTGGGCCCAGATCTTTGGACTGGGGTGAATGTGTGACACTGATCCACATTCTGTCCATCACTGTTTTGTTTGCAATTGCGGCCATAAGTGCGCTGGGGATGCTCAGACGTGGGTCCCAGGCACTCCACACCACTGGAGTCAGGCTAGCCGGGCTGATGAGAGGTGTTACCTCGAAACCGGTCCGGTCCTCGGATGCTTGATTCTGTTCTGGGAAGGACATGGCTTTTGTAGTTCGGACTGGACTGTTCCCATGGGGCACAGGGTCAGAGCTGATTTGGATATCGCCATTGTCTAACCCATGGTGGTGTGGAGTGCAAAAAAACGATGGATTTGGGCCCAGATCTTTGGACTGGGGTGAATGTGTGACACTGATCCACATTCTGTCCATCACCTGTTTTGTTTGCAATTGCCGCCATAAGTGCGCTGGGGATGCTCAGACGTGGGTCCTAGGCACTCCACACCACTGGAGTCAGGCTAGCCGGGCTGATGAGAGGTGTTACCTCGAAACCGGTCCGGTCCTCGGATGCTTGATTCCGTTCTGGGAAGGACATGGCTTTTGTAGTTCGGACTGGTCTGTTCCCATGGGGCACAGGGTCAGAGCTGATTTGCATATCGCCATTGTCTAACCCAGGGTGGTGTGGAGTGCAAAAAAAGGATGGATTTGGGCCCAGATCTTTGGACTGGGGTGAATGTGTGACACTGATCCACATTCTGTCCATCACCTGTTTTGTTTGCAATTGCCGCCATAAGTGCTCTGGGGATGCTCAGACGTGAGCCAGGCACTCCACACCACTGGAGTCAGGCTAGCCGGGCTGATGAGAGGTGTTACCTCGAAACCGGTCCGGTCCTCGGATGCTTGATTCCGTTCTGGGAAGGACATGGCTTTTGTAGTTCGGACTGGACTGTTCCCATGGGGCACAGGGTCAGAGCTGATTTGCATATCGCCATTGTCTAACCCAGGGTGGTGTGGAGTGCAAAAGAACGATGGATTTGGGCCCAGATCTTTGGACTGGGGTGAATGTGTGACACTGATCCACATTCTGTCCATCACCTGTTTTGTTTCCAATTGCGGCCATAAGTGCGCTGGGGATGCTCAGACGTGGGTCCCAGGCACTCCACACCACTGGAGTCAGGCTAGCCGGGCTGATGAGAGGTGTTACCTCGAAACCGGTCCGGTCCTTGGATGCTTGATTCCGTTCTGGGAAGGACATGGCTTTTGTAGTTCGGACTGGACTGTTCCCATGGGGCACAGGGTCAGAGCTGATTTGCATATCGCCATTGTCTAACCCAGGGTGGTGTGGAGTGCAAAAAAACGATGGATTTGGGCCCAGATCTTTGGACTGGGGTGAATGTGTGACACTGATCCACATTCTGTCCATCACCTGTTTTGTTTGCAATTGCCGCCATAAGTGCGCTGGGGATGCTCAGACGTGGGTCCCAGGCACTCCACACCACTGGAGTCAGGCTAGCCGGGCTGATGAGAGGTGATACCTCGAAACCGGTCCGGCCCTCGGATGCTTGATTCCGTTCTGGGAAGGACATGGCTTTTGTAGTTCGGACTGGACTGTTCCCATGGGGCACAGGGTCAGAGCTGATTTGCATATCGCCATTGTCTAACCCAGGGTGGTGTGGAGTGCAAAAAAACAATGGATTTGGGCCCAGATCTTTGGACTGGGGTGAATGTGTGACACTGATCCACATTCTGTCCATCACCTGTTTTGTTTGCAATTGCCGCCATAAGTGCGCTGGGGATGCTCAGACGTGGGTCCCAGGCACTCCACACCACTGGAGTCAGGCTAGCCGGGCTGATGAGAGGTGTTACCTCGAAACCGGTCCGGTCCTCGGATGCTTGATTCCGTTCTGGGAAGGACATGGCTTTTGTAGTTCGGACTGGACTGTTCCCATGGGGCACAGGGTCAGAGCTGATTTGCATATCGCCATTGTCTAACCCAGGGTGGTGTGGAGTGCAAAGAAACGATAGATTTGGGCCCAGAACTTTGGACTGGGGTGAATGTGTGACACTGATCCACATTCTGTCCATCACCTGTTTTGTTTGCGATCAGAAAGTTGCCACTGTCTCTCTTGTTTCAAGTGCTTTTTATGATGCTTTAATTTCATATCACATACTCTGCTTTTACTCTACAGTTCTACAAACGCATCATATAAAACAGCAAGACACAAGTGATGTCATCAGTTTGTGGGTAGGGTGATAGTGTTACCATGTATTACAACACATGAAATACCCTCTGTCATAAATTAAGAGGATATTGTAAAGGAGCTTGGTCTATGACCTCATTCCTCTCCTGCGGTCATGGAACTCCTCGATGACTTGCAATATCTAAGACTAAGATTCGGTACGGCTCACGTTCTAATGGCCTTTCCCCAACCTAAGAAGCAACCTGTTGGGCTGTGCCCATGCGATGGGCATTCCAAGCAGAGTACCCTGCACTTTATGTTAATTTGCACTCTCTTTTTGAATGTTACTGTGGCCTACTTGAAACCGATTTTTGTCAAATATGGTGTCGGAAATGTGGATGATGCGATGAAGTTAATTTATAATATGAATTCTCCGGACAAATGTTTTTATATTGCCACTTTCATTTCTAAATCAGTTCAGATAAGAAATAGTATGTTATTTTAAATATTTATTCCTTTTAACCTGTACTGTATTTTATCATGTACTTTTTAACTGTATTGTATTGTATTATGCATTTGCTTATGTGCTTTTATAGTCATTGTACTATATGAACCAAATAAAGCTTCCTGAAATGAAATGAATGACTTGCAATATCCATCTAATGAACAGCAGGGGCTACTTAATCCATATAGTCCCATCTTTGATAGCTCATTGCTGATGTGGTACATGAGCCTGTTTGCTTGGGTGCTAGAAGGCATCAAAGCATAGGCATATCCAATTGTTCTGTCTGCATACACGCATGAATGTTAAATCTATGTCAACATGTGCCTGGATGTTGTGTGTCTTTGTGCATTTCTGAATGGACCTCATGAACAACAAACCGATTGTATTTGCAAATGATTGCTTCTTTTTCTGCGGCCTTCACAGCCCATGAAATCAGGTTATCAAGGGCAGTGCTAAGGCTAACTAAGGGCAGGACAGGAAGTAATAGCTGCAACTCATAATTGGTACCCAGGAAACGTTTCAAAGCTGGCGATTACAAGGTAGCATCCGATCTATACATATTCTGTCATATAGATCACTCATTGCCTTTGTATCTAGTTTGTTTGTTCACTTTAAAATTATTATCATCTACTAGTGGTACAGCTCACGTGATATACATGCATATTAACATGTGTACAAATATAGGAGTGAACGTTAACAAGTAAGTGCAAATTATTTTCGATAGTATGCTAGAAGAGCGTCCACATCTCTTTGATCTTCTGGTAAAACTCTTACAATTTCCTAGCATAAATGCAGGCAGTCAGATCTAATACCACAGCCCGCGATGTTGTATTGAACCGCTCATCCAACTGTGCCTCGTGCGGTTATTAGGTTGTTAAATTACTTTTCCTCCCTCCCTGCAGCACTGTGGCACATGTGATTAGGAGCAGCTGTCACACATCTGTAGGATTACAATGTAAATGGTGGCGCTTCCTAGCCACAGGTAAGGATTACCAGTCAGCAAGATGGAGTCAGTCTCAAACAAACCTGGTGTCACAACAAGGGAGCAGAGAGCTAATACCCTGGAACTGCCTCGCAGCAAGTGCATGCAAACAGGGGTAACACCAGCTTATCAGTCAACAATAAATGACAGGGTGTCCACGAGGCACATTTTCATGGGAGGGGATTACGTGTATTCAACAGTGTGTACCTCCCGGACGTCGGAGAAATTACTAACATAAACATTCTCTGAAATATGATGTCTTTTTTCTTCTTGCACATTTCCAGAGAGAGCCGTGCCTTCAAAGTTTCCATGGAATTCATGTAGAGTTTCAAAGTTTAGCTGATTGTACAGAGGCGGAGTTTCCAGATGTGTTTGTTCATGAAAGCCGGATAGTCAGATGGGAGCCATTATAGAGCAGAGAGTGCTCTTGTGGGTATATGTTCAGCAGTAATGGATGCAATCAGGGCCTTTGCCATGTATGGCCCTATATGCAATTGTTCCAGCAGGGACAGCATGTCCCCAGGTCGAGTATATACGCGTAGTCAAGACTTGACAGAACGAGAGATATAGTAGTGATTGTCTGAGCTGACATTCCTAGCCGAAAGGATCTCCTAATGAAAGCCATATAAATATTCTCTTTGTGCAGTTTTACCCGACAAATACTGGGGGCAATATGCTGGATTGATGTAACCAAAAATGGGTCGGGAAGATCCTGTGCCTGTCATGTTTTACTAAATTAGTCTTTGGAGTGTGCATGAAACTCAAGAAAACTGTGGGAGAGGCTTTGCTCCTGCAATGCCAGGTTACCTTGATCAGAATCTTCAAAATACACAAAACATGGCCCCCACCTTCTGTTTAACCTGACCAAGCATACCTCGGTATCCCAATATCGAAGCCAGCTACACTGCCTTCCAATGAAGAAGAGAGTCATTTTAAAGGACTGACTGTGGCACACTCAGCCTTCTACTGGATCGGCCTTAAATTCCTACAGGACAAACTGAAACCCTACTGCCCTAGTAGACACCTAGGGGCATATTACCAAGGCGGGCGATATGTAATTACTGCCGCTTTAGCGTCCATTTTCGGCCGCTAAGCGGCGATAATTCTATCGCCCTATTAGCAAGTTGTCGCTAACAGCAGTTAGCGACAGCTTGTAGGCAATAGCGAGTAGTTTGTGGCCCGCTTTGCATGTCAGCATTATTTATTGCTAATGACATGCAAAGTGGGCGTACGCAACATGTTAGCGACTGAAAGCAGTCGCTAACGTTGCTATCGCCTAATAGCAAGGCAGGCATAGCGAAGGAAATATTTGCGCTAAGCGAGTATACCTCCCAAAACTAACGCCTGCTCAGACCAGTTCTTAGCCATTATATCCAATGGGAGGTGTATATAATGGCTAAGACCCTGTTAGCGATAATGTGTGAATATCACTGTATTCTCAGCAATATCAACGGATTTAGCCGCTATCGCCGGAAATATTATCTCTTTCGAGATAAACAGCCCGTTATCTCAGCGATAATATCCGGCAATGCGCGGCGATAAAAAATTGCCGCTAAGTCTACTGAGCCATAAATATCTCTAGTTGTTGTTAATATGCCCCTCACGTTTTAAGTGAGCCCCTTGCTATGTATTCCTTTTACTAGACGGAAGAAATGGGGCAGCTGGCGGCCAAAAACTGGAATGAACTCTCACTCGCCCTTAGATGTAATCTCATTATAAAGACCTTCTGCAAACAACTGAAAACACACCTGTTCAAAGATTAAGCTGGGTTCCCCTCCCTTTTTTTTAGGCCTAGTGCTGCGATGCTCTAGTAGTAGCTGTGCGCTCTACAAATCCCAATATTAATTCATTCATTCATTCACTCCTTCATTCATTCACTAGTCCTCTATTTAACACCTTCAGGGTTGACTACCATAGATTCGGAATCCGAACATGCAACTTTATTTTAGAGTCAGACTAATTGATCTGTACAATACACAATTTTCCTTTCAACAAAGAATGATACAGGCAGTGCACTATCCTGTAGTGGACCTGCTCCTTCGCAGCACAGCTCCTTCTGTCAGCTGCCGCTGTCCCCCGTGTGCTGCTGCTGACCCGGAGGTCAGGAGTTTGAGGCCCTCCTCTACCCGCAGGCTCGTGCTTTCACCTCATCTCTGGTGGTTGTAGGAAGCTGGCTCTGTAAATACTATACCAAAGTAAGGTATAGTGTGCACAGAGTTCAGGGAGTCCCCAGAGGTATAGCAAAGGCTAAAATAGGCAAGTAGTAATAGTTCTATTTTTGGTAGTGTGGGCGAGCAGTAAGGCTAATCCAGAGTGTGTGTTAAGCTTTTACTGTATTCACTCAATGAAGACGGGTGACACACACTCAGAGACAGAATCCAGACCAATTAGGTAAGTATAAAAAATATACACCTATGTTTTATTTTAGAACCAAGCAGAAGTTGGCATAAGTAAGTAAAATATACACCAAAATGTAAGACTTTTCAAGGAAACGCAGTATTGGTTGAATTTGCAATTGTTACAGGTTTGTATCACTTAAAATGCAGTTTAAATCATACAGTAAATACTTTTGGATTACATTTTAGTTACTTTTGGATTACTTTGAGTACTGGGGGGGTATGCCTAGATGCAACCCCTTGGGATCTCACAATAGACAGGAAGTAAAACTTTTTATACTTTGGAGTGTAGTTCTCTTTTCTCCATACAAACATTAGAACAACAAAACATTTTAGGACCATAATCTCTTAACATAGGTTATTTTTGGAGAATAGTGTTAGAAGTTTCTCAGGTGAATACTCAACGTACGAGTGGGAGTTTTGGGGGTTAGGACCTAGGTTCTGTAAGGTCTAGATGTACACTCGAGTTGCACCACCAGCAAAACTGAGGCGGTGGGGCTAGGAGGGCCAATGTTAGCCAAGAGGGCTAAGGGGGCTTTCGATTAGGGACTGCTACCAAGCAGGCCAATCGGGTATCAGCACTGCAGGGGCCAAGGACCAGCACAGGAGCTGCACCACCAGCTGCACTGGGGAAGCCAAGTGTAGGGTGCAAAAAGTACTTTGCAGACACTGCGCAATTCAATGGAAACTTTCGGTTCTGTGTAGTTGCTGCCGGTTCAGGCAGGGAGACTTCCTGCAGGAGACAACCAGCTGTAGAGGCAAGTTATATTCCTGGAGGTGCCTGGAAACCAATGGCTGGGCCACTAAAGGCCAAGGGGCGTCAGGTGCAGGGGTGTCATCTGGCTTTAGGTCTTCTTACCAGCTCTAGTCGCGGTCAGGGGTACCCTTCAGGTTGCGTCTGCAGGCTTCATCTTGAGGCTTGTGGGAAGTCTGGGATCACCAGATCCCAGATCTGGAATGCCTGAGACCTCCTTGTGGAGTAAGGCCACCTCAGGGGTAGGGTGGGAAAAGATGGGCACACCTCTCGGCCTAGCTTGGTTTTACCACCAATTCTCCCACCCAAAGTAAGGCCTAGAACTGTTAGGAGCCTGTTGCTGGGGGCAGCAAAAGGCAGGGACAGCTTCCAAAGGCAGCAGGCCTTTGAAGCTTCCCTTTTTGTGGACCCAGCCCATCCTGGGGCAGGATGCAGGGCACCTCTGCCCAGCATGGGCTTTGTTTCCAGACCCAGGGATCAGAGGCGCTCTACCCAGGGGTCCAGAAACCTGTCTGGTAATAAATGGTGGGCAGCCATTCAGGGACCACACCAGGGCTGGTCGATTTTCAGGGGGCATTTCTAAGAGCATTTTACATTATATTCAACACTGGCATCAGTGTGAGTTTAATGTGCTGAGAAGGTTGCTACCAAACTTCCCATTTTCTAATAAAGCTATTATGGAGCTGCGGAGTTCGTATTGACCAACTCCCAGGCCATATACTCTTTATGGCTCTACTACACTTACAATGTCTAAGAATTGGCTTACGCACGGACATAGGGCTGAAATGAGAGCAGGCTCTACCGGACCTGCCTTAAAAGGACCTACAATCAGCCTAACAATCAATGAATAAAGGGCGGATTACCCTTTTTTGGGTATAACATCACATCCGCTTGGGCTCAATAGACGGCCCCACTAATTAGAAATACCGGGTGTTAGACCTGTCTGCTTCTGAGAGTCCCTTCACACTATGATTTATTTTGTTCCCCTGTGCCTCCTAAAATTTGTCGCTTTTTCTTTGTCTACCAGGACCTTTTTGTGTGTTGTCCCATTGGGCTAGATGCTCCTTGATGCCAAGTTGCTCACCAAGTTCCTGGCACCTATGTACAAGGCGCCTGACGGAACCGGTGGCATAACAAACTGGGGTTGTCAACCCTAAAATGGTGGACACCATTGTCCCCTATGAGAGTGACTCCCATTGGAGCCCCTCTGACCTCTGACCCTTTGAAGGTTTTGGCGCACTTTGTGTAACCTGCAAACCTGACAGGAATCCCCTCAGGAGTTACAAGTACACAAAATGGCTGCCTTAGGAAGCCCAGTACGGTGGATCCTAATGACCAAAAAGATACCTTGAAAGGGCCATGTCATTGACATAGCCAGGGAAGGTTCTAGAACCTTCTGGCTCGTGCTGGCATCCTAGGACACTGGCTATATAAGGCCCAGTCCCTGGCGGCCATTTTATGAATGATCAAAGAACACCAGAAGAAGAGGACTTGACCCCAGATTGACACCTGCCCTGTTAACCCCCTGAGGCAGCTGATAGCGCAGGCAGAAGAGCAGCAGAGGTTGCTGGCGTGGACCCTGACTGGCGTTCCAGTCAGAAGCGTGAGCAGTGACCTCTTGCCTTCAGCGCATGGTCAGCGAGTGCCCAATTGCCCCTCAGAGACTTTGGCCATAGTTAGAGCCTCCCCGCCCCCCAGTGGTGAGATCGCGACTGCAACTCTTAAAAGTGCCCCCTTTAACTTAATTGCCTCCTGGCGGGCGTTCGGACGTCTCCGAACCCACCGCCGTCGACGCGCTGTTTGTGGATAGAAGGTGAGGTGCTGCGCTGGGGCAGGGAAAGGCTGGCCTTCATTTGGGCGAGATTACTGTCTCTGCCCTGCCCGAGTGACTTGGGAGCTGGTGTGTGGGCAGGAGCCCCACCCCCGTGAGTGAGCCCGGAGGGAGGATCGCGGAGCCCCTGGAACCCCCCTTCGCCCTTGGGAGAAGTGCCATACTGACTGGAGCGCTTACCGGCGCCGCCGAAGTGAGGTGGGCCGACTCTTCCCCTGAAGTTGCCGCGTTGTTGTGGAACTGTGATGCGGCCTCATTTTGAACTGTGCGCGCAGATGTTTTGGCCCCTCCGGCAGCCCGTTCGACGGTCACAAGACTCGTGAACTGGAGCCGCCTTCGGAAACCCTGCCTGCGCTGACAGAAGCGCACAGAATCCTCCGGCAGCAGTAGTATTGAACCGGCTGGCTGCGGAGTGTAATTGCCGTAGTCATTTTATGTCTTTATATTCCAGATATACGCGCAATGAGTTGTGAGTGCAACTAAGGGATTATCACGCGTATCTTGTGCCCAGAGAGCCCGAACCCGTGAACACTTCAAAAAACTGTAAGAGCACGCATTCCGCATTGAATGACAAACATAATGTGTTTACCCTGAAAGTGATTAATTGGTGGCAGCGATACCAGAATGACCCTGTGATATTTATGTGAAACGATCAGTATCTAACCTGCTAGGAAACTGTGCTGCATCGCTGATATTTATTCCAGTCATTGTTGATATTTATGCCAGTCATTGCTGATATTTATTCCAGTCATTGCTGATATTTATTCCAGTCATTGTTGATATTTATTCTAATGTATTGAATCCTGATATTTATCCAGTATATTTATTTATTAGAGTCCAACTATTTATTCCTGGGAAACCAGTACACAGCTAATCAAACCCATATAAGAAATGTGAATGTGATTACCTAAGTGAACTTCCTTCAAACCCAGAGAACTTTTACATAAACGAAACGTATTTTTCTATAACAGTGGTTTAGTTTAGTTTAGTTTAAAGGGGTTTATAAAGCGCCTGGTGACGCCTCCCGGCGTGTCCCCGCGCTGTGGAGAGAGCATGTTATGAGGAGAGAGAGGAGTACCATTATGAAGTAAATAAAAAGGTTTTCAGCATCTTTCTGAAAGAGGCCTCATTGGTCTCTAGCCTAGTGTCCGTAGTAAGGAGATTCCAGTGCTTGGCTGCTAGTTAGCGGAAGGACCTGCCTCCCATTCTGGCTTTTTTGGGGCGAGAAGTTCTGAGCAGGCCCATTCCTTTAGATCTAAGGGATCTGTTAGGTTCATACAGGGATGCCAGATCCGACATATAAGCCAGCGCTCTTTGGTGGATTATCCTATGGCACCATAGTAGAGCTTTGAAAACAATCCTCTTGCTAATAGGTAGCCAATGGAGGGAAGCCAGAGAGGGTCTCGAGGGGGCTCTACGGGGAAGCCTTAACTGCAGAATTTTGTAGAACCTGTAGTCTCTTGATATTTTTAGCAGATGTGCCGAGGAGCAGCACATTCCCCAAATCAATACGGGATGTGATTAGTGCCTGCGTCATGGTGCGTCTAGAGTTCAGAGGCAACAAGTCAAGGGTGCGATTGAGTGTTTTCATTACTCCAAAACATTTGCCTACTGTTTTCTTGATGTGGCTATCAAAAGACAACTTGTTGTCTACCCAGACACCTAGATTTTTTGCTTCCCGGTTGGGAGTGGGCAAAGGACCCAAACAATTGGGCCACCATTCTTTTGTCCATTGTGTCTTATTGCCTCCGATTATAAGAACCTCCGTTTTAGTGCCATTTAGTTTTAGACAGTGCTCTGTCATCCAAGTGGCAAGCTTACTCATGTAAGCATTGAAGTTTTCTGCTTCCAGAGAAGGGGCTTGTGACAGTGATATTAGAAGTTGCGTGTCGTCGGCGTAAGAGACAAGCTCTACGCCGAACGATTGCACCACTTCTGCCAGTGGAGGGAGGTCCGTCCAGGGAGGAACTGAGCAAGGGACAAAGGGAATGTCCCACCCTCGAGGGTCTGAGGCAACAGGCTGAAGCCCAAGCAGCGGGTAACGAGTCTGGGAACTATCATGTTTACTGGGAGGATGGCCTTCTCTACAGTGAACCCAGGGCGCCAGTGCACGGATTGTCACGGGCCCTGGTAGTCCCACAGTGTTACTGAGCCTTCCTGATAGAGTTGGCTCATGAGATTCCCTTGGCAGGACACTTGGGTCAGGACAAGACCTTTGCCAGGCTTGTCCCCCACTTTTATTGGCCTCGAATGAGGGTGGCGTCCGACGCATACTGTCGGTCGTGTGTGTCATGCCAAGCCAGTGGGAAAACAGGGATGAAGCTGAAAGCTCCCCTGGAACCACTTCCCGTCGTTGGCACCCCCATTGAAAGGGTGGGCATCGACATTGCTGGGCCCCTAGATCCACCGACAACCTCCGGTCCCAGGTTTATCCTGGTACTGGTGGATCATGCCACAAGGTATCCAGAGGCAATTCCTCTGAGAACCATCACTGCACCGGTGGTGGCAAAGGCCCTGATGGGGATCTTTACCCGAGTGGGTTTCCCCAAGGAAGTTGTGTCTGATAGGGGAACCAACTTCATGTCAGCATACATGCGGGCAATGTGGAAGGAGTGTGGAGTGACCTACCGGTTCACCACTCCTTATCACCCACAGGCCAATGGCCTTGTGGAAAGATTCAACAAGACGTTGAAGGGTATGATCAGAAGTCTACCCGAAAGCCTGCGGAGGAAATGGGACGTCCTCCTACTCTGTTTACTTTTTTCTTACAGGGAAGTGCCGCAGAAGGGAGTGGGCTACAGCCCCTTCGAGCTTTTGTACGGGCACCCTGTACGTGGACCTCTCAGCCTGGTGAGGGACTCCTGGGAAAAGTCTCCCCGGAATGTTCCCCAGGATGTAGTGAGCTACATGCTGGCCTTCCGGAGCCAAATGGCTAAGTTGTGTAAGCAAGCTTCTGACAACTTGGAAGCCAGACAGGCAGTGATGAAAGCATGGTATGACCACAACGCTCACCCAGTGGAGCTGGAGCCTGGACAGAAGGTGTGGGTGATGGAGCCAGGAGAGCTGAGTGCTCTTCAGGACCGTTGGACAGGCCCCTATGAGGTATTGGAAAAGATGGGCAAGTCTATCTACGTGGTGGACGTCAAGACCCCACGGCATCCCCATCGGGTGCTGCATGCCAATCGCCTCAAGCCCCACTATGAGAGGCCCGAAGTCATGTTAATCATGGTGACTGATGGATCGGAGGAAGAGGACACGGAAGAGGAAGAGCGGTTCAGGTAGCAACTCTAACCCAGTCCTGAGGCGGAAGCCGGGGCTGGAGGTACTAATTTGATTTTAATAAATTGTCTTTGCACCACGCTCGCTTTAGTGTGGTGTCACTCTTTAAACTGTGTATTTTAAAAACCTCTCACGAAGCCCTGATTACAGCGCTCTCGCGCTCTTGACTGTTGGCGCTTCAGCGCTCAGCTGACCTCAATAGCTGCTCGCTGCCCCCAGCTCCTCGTTCACAGCCGCCATCACCTGCGGCGTGCGCGGTGACCACGCCCACTGGAGGCCACGCCCCCTTTTCTGACTACTTAACCGCTGAGTTCTAGCGGTTCAGGTAGCAACTCTAACCCAGTCCTGAGGCGGAAGCCGGGGCTGGAGGTACTAATTTGATTTTAATAAATTGTCTTTGCACCACGCTCGCTTTAGTGTGGTGTCACTCTTTAAACTGTGTATTTTAAAAACCACTCACGAAGCCCTGATTACAGCGCTCTCGCGCTCTTGACTGTTGGCGCTTCAGCGCTCAGCTGACCTCAATAGCTGCTCGCTGCCCCCAGCTCCTCGTTCACAGCCGCCATCACCTGCGGCGTGCGCGGTGACCACGCCCACTGGAGGCCACGCCCCCTTTTCTGACTACTTAACCGCTGAGTTCTAGCGGTTCAGGTAGCAACTCTAACCCAGTCCTGAGGCGGAAGCCGGGGCTGGAGGTACTAATTTGATTTTAATAAATTGTCTTTGCACCACGCTCGCTTTAGTGTGGTGTCACTCTTTAAACTGTGTATTTTAAAAACCACTCACGAAGCCCTGATTACAGCGCTCTCGCGCTCTTGACTGTTGGCGCTTCAGCGCTCAGCTGACCTCAATAGCTGCTCGCTGCCCCCAGCTCCTCGTTCACAGCCGCCATCACCTGCGGCGTGCGCGGTGACCACACCCACTGGAGGCCATGCCCCCACTCCTTCAACCACAAATGTGCTTACACAGGAAGCGCAGCGGACGAGCGCAGCGGGAGCGCCGTTTGCGCGCCGAAGGCGCGCCTAAGGCAAGCCCGTCTGCGCCCGTCCTCGCCAAGTCCTCGCCTCTTGCCAGAACCCCTGCCCAAAAATCTTACGTATATGACAGCAATATACTGAGATCGCTCAACCCTGGCCCTAGATGCAATAATACAGAGGGATGCATTGGTCGTACCGCCCTCCACTGTAAAAGCTGTAAACTGTTCATGCCTGAACCACGCCCTATCAGCCACAAAGAGAACATAAGAAAGGAAACGTCACTTACCATCATGCAGCTGAACGTCAGATCCCTGGTCAAACACCATGCGGAGGTAAGAACACTTTTAATGGACGAGAACCCAGACATAATGTTTCTGTGTGAAACCTGGCTTAAAGATGACCTAACTAGCATTCCCAATCTAGCCATACGGATGGGTTCTCTATGACTTGTATTAATAGAGACTCAAGAGGAGGTGGCATTGCCGCCATCCATAGATCCTCATTTACCTGCTCCTTCCAAAAGGAAAGTATTGCAGACAGCGAATGCGCTTGCTTCAAAATCTCCACAAGTCCCCATTGCACTCTTTCTGGCCTGTTTATTTACAGACCCCCAGGGCCTTCTACGAAATTCACTGAAGAGCTTATTGAGACAGCACACGCTATGATCACTGGCTCGGCCAACTTCACGATCTTAGGAGACCTCAATCTCCACTTAGACGACTCTTCAGATGCTAAAATCAGCAACTTCGTTGCAGATCTAGCTGCCTTACAGCTAATCCAGCTCGTCCGAACCCCCACACATGTTGCGGGCCATTTGCTTGACCCGGTATTTACTAACATACCAGAGGCCAAAGCTGACGACCCCAAACCCATGGCATGGACGGACCACTCGTTAATAACCATTTCATTCCCGAACAACTCCCCTCCCGTAAAAAAATCACCCACCGCACGCCTAAAACGACCTTGGCACAAGCTCCAACAATGTGACCTAGCGGCCAGCCTAGGGGCACCTAACCTGGAGGATATAAACGACATTGAAACATCCTATGCGTCCTTCCAGGACTGGATAACCAAGGGACTGGACGCCATCATACCAGCCAAGTGGACAAAAGGGCGAAACACCCCTTCCAACCCCTGGTACGATGAGAACCTTAAAACGATGAGGAAATCTTGTAAAAAAGCAGAACGGAAATGGAGGAAGGAATATAAGCAGGAAGACAAAAACGCATACTTGGCCTCTCTCAGAACATACCACAAGGCAATTCGGGTAACCCGCGCTGCCTTCTACGCTACTGAGATAAAAGCTAGCCCCAACCCCACGAAAACTATTTTCCAAATCGTGCAAAAATTACAACAGGGTGACAAACCGGCCTCTCACATCACCTCCACGCAGCAATGTGAAGACCTAGCTACCTTCTTCACGGAAAAAGTAAAGAAAATTTACAACGTCTTCACCCAGGATAGCCCAGAGGACATCAGCCCCCCCAACGCTGCCTTTAGACACGCAAGGCTCACTTGCTTACCCGCTATCTCAGGTGAAGAACTTACCAAACTTTGTAGGAAGGTGAAATCTGGTGCCCCCACAGACCCAATGAGACCAAATCACTTCCTGGGAGCCTTGGAATTTTTTCTCCCATCTTTGACCTCACTCCTCAATCTCTCATTTACCACAGCCACGGTACCCACCTGCTGGAAACAGGCCTGGGTAACCCCGATAATAAAGAAACCCTCCCTAGACCCCTCTAAACCGGAGAACTACCGGCCCGTTTCACTACTCCCATGGGTAGCGAAACTAGCGGAAGCCCACGCGAACAAAATTCTCAGCGATCACATGGCAAAAAACAACATCCTGGACCCCTCCCAACACGGGTTCAGGCCGGGCCATAGCACGGAATCCGCGCTCCTCACCTCCACGGAAAACTTACGGGAAATCATGGACACCGGTAAAAGTGCCGCGCTGATACTGCTCGATCTCAGCGCGGCCTTTGACACGGTCTCCCATGCCATCCTACTAAAACGCCTTGAAAACATCGGGATCGTAGACTCGGCGCTTCAATGGTTCCGATCATTCCTAACCAATAGATCATTCAGGGTATCCGCCCCTCCGTTCATCTCCCAACCCCAAGACATAGGACAAGGAGTCCCACAGGGCTCTGCCCTCAGTCCCTCCTTGTTTAACCTATATATGCAACCCTTGGCGGAGGTTGCCAAGACATGGGGCCTCACAATGGTGTCGTACGCCGACGACACTCAGTTGGTCATTAGCCTCAATGAGGCCCCCTCTCCCGAGGCCAGTAGATTCAGGGATGGACTGACTGCCGTTGCAAAAT
Source organism: Lissotriton vulgaris (assembly GCF_964263255.1). Taxonomy (NCBI): domain Eukaryota; kingdom Metazoa; phylum Chordata; class Amphibia; order Caudata; family Salamandridae; genus Lissotriton; species Lissotriton vulgaris. The sequence goes on along the minus strand of NC_141688.1, from coordinate 250,022,442 downwards.
GGATGAATGCTAACTGCCTCCAACTCAACGGTGGCAAAACTGAGGTGCTGATAATGGGGAAAAACAGTGACAACTGGAATGACCTCTGGTGGCCCCAATCATTAGGCCCAGCACCCCCCCCGAAAACTCTAGCAAAAAACCTAGGAGTTTGGCTGGACTCTACTCTTAGCTTCCAGTCGCACACCAAAAAAGTTGCCGCAACTTGCATTGGTTTACTGAGAAGTCTCAACCCCATCTTAGGCTACTTTGACGCCAAAACGCGACAACTTATTGTGCAATCTTCCATCTTGTCCAGGCTGGACTACGCAAGCTTCCTGCTGTTAGGAGCGAACAAATCTGAAATAAAAAGATTCCAACGGATCCAGAATTCGGCTGCAAGGGCTATAGTAGGTCTCCCTAGAAGGTGCTCGGTGAGAGCGACCATTCACAGACTACATTGGCTACCCATCGAAGCCCGCATCCAATTCAAGGCTCTCATATTCGCCTTTAAAATCCTGAAGAACGAAGGTCCAGAGCTCCTCCGTTCGCTGTTGACCCCCTATTATCCCAAACGGAATCTCCGGTCCAAGGGGCAACATTTAGCCATGATACCCCACACAAAGTTCTGCCGCATCGGAGGGCGTTCCTTCAAACTACTGGGGGCCAAGTTATGGAACTCCCTTCCCCTCCACATCCGATCCATCGACAATATGCTAGCTTTCCGTAGAGCGACCAAAACCCATCTCTTTCCCTCCTTGTAGGTCTCGTCTCCCGTTTCAGTTGGTTGTGTTATGGTTCTAGCGCCGGGACGCCCCGTTGCTGGGGCAGCTGTTTGCGCTTTACAAAACAGATAACATAACATAACATAACACTGAGCCTCTCCCCGACCTGTTTTCTTCTCAAGAGAAGGATGGGTCAGTGGAGGGAGTGAAACTCTCACCATCCCTAACTCTGGAGCAGCAGGAGGAATGTCGCCAGGTCTTGGGGTCATTCTCTCCTCTGTTCTCCCTTGTCCCGGGTCAGACCCATCTGTGTGTTTATGACGTGGACACCGGTGACAGCCCACCTGTGAAGTTTAAGTCTTACCGGCTGTCGGACAAGGTGAAGGCCAGCATCCGAAGTGAAGTAGCTAAGATGCTGGAGCTCGGAGTCATTGAACCCTCGAATAGCCCTTGGTCTAGCCCAGCGGTTTTAGTTCCCAAAGCTGCACCACCTGGCACCACGCCAAAATTGCGATTCTGCGTGGACTATCGAGGACTCAATTCGGTCACGAAGACCGATGCTCATCCGATCCCTCGGGTGGATGAACTAATTGACCGGTTGGGAGCTGCCCAATATCTGAGTACCATTGACCTCACAGCAGGGTACTGGCAGATTCCCATGACTGATGGAGCAAAGGAAAGGTCAGCCTTTTCCACACCTGATGGACACTACCAGTTCGGTGTGATGCCCTTTTGGGCTCAAGAACGCTCCTGCAACATTCCAGCGACTGGTGAACACGATCCTCACTGGGAAGGAATCCTTCTCTGCTGCTTACCTGGACGACATTGCCGTCTTCAGTAGCAGTTGGGAGGATCACTTGCAGCACCTGCAAGACGTTTTCCAGGCCCTGGAACAAGCTGGTCTGACGATCAAGGCCAGCAAGTGTCAGATTGGGCAGGGGTCGGTGGTGTACTGAGGTCACTTGGTGGGCCGGGGAACGGTGCAACCCCTTCAGGCAAAGATTGAGGCAATCGTGGCCTGGGAACCCCCCAAGACCCAGACTGAGGTCCGAGCCTTCCTGGGACTCACAGGTTGCTACAGACGGTTCGTGAAGGGGTATGGCACTATCGTGGCTCCCCTTACTGAACTCACGGCCAAGAAGCAACCCAGGAGAGTCATCTGGACCGAGGCTTGCCAACGAGCCTTCGACACTCTGAAACAAGCATTGTGCAACGCTCCAATTTTGAAGGCTCCAGATTTCTCAAAGGAATTCATTGTCCAGACAGACGCATCCGACATTGGCATTGGGGCGGTGCTATCGCAACTCAATGAAGAGGGTCTGGATCAACCCGTGGTCTTCCTGTCACGGAGACTACTTCCCCGGGAACAGAGACGGAGTACCATTGAGCGGGAAGCCTTTGCGGTGGTCTGGGCACTGAAGAAGCTGCGACCATACCTGTTTGGTTCGCACTTCCTGGTTTAGACAGACCACCGACCCCTTCGTTGGCTCATGCAGATGAAGGGGGAAAACCCAAAACTGTTGAGGTGGTCTATCTCCCTACAGGGAATGGACTTTCGGGTGGAACATCGGCCCGGAGCTGACCACGCCAATGCAGACGGTCTCTCCAGGTATTTCCGCCTTAGTGTTGAGAACTCCCAAACACGCGTCCCCCCCACTTTCAGCTGGGGGGGACGCGTGTTAGACCAGTCTGCTTCTGAGAGTCCCCTCACACTATGATTTATTTTGTTCCCCTGTGCCTCCTAAAATTTGTCGCTTTTTCTTTGTCTACCAGGACCTTTTTGTGTGTTGTCCCATGGGGCTAGATGCTCCTTGATGCCCAGTTGCTCACCAAGTTCCTGGCACCTATGTACAAGGCGCCTGACGGAACCGGTGGCATAACAAACTGGGGTTGTCAACCCTAAAATGGTGGACACCATTGTCCCCTATGAGAGTGACTCCCATTGGAGCCCCTCTGACCCTTTGAAGGTTTTGGCGCACTTTGTGTAACTTGCAAACCTGACAGGAATCCCCTCAGGAGTTACAAGTACACAAAATGGCTGCCTTAGGAAGCCCAGTACGGTGGCTCCTAATGACCAAAAAGATGCCTTGAAAGGGCCATGTCATTGACATAGCCAGGGAAGGTTCTAGAACCTTCTGGCTCGTGCTGGCATCCTAGGGCACTGGCTATAAAAGGCCCAGTCCTTGGTGGCCATTTTATGAATGATCAAAGAACACCAGAAGAAGAGGACTTGACCCCAGATTGACACCTGCCCTGTTAACCCCCTTAGGCAGCTGATAGCGCAGGCAGAAGAGCAGTAGAGGTTGCTGGCGTGGACCCTGACTGGCGTTCCAGTCAGAAGCGTGAGCAGTAACCTCTCGCCTTCAGCGCCTGGTCAGCGAGTGCCCAATTGCCCCTCAGAGACTTTGGCCATAGTTAGAGCCTCCCCGCCCCCCAGTGGTGAGATCGCGACTGCAACTCTTAAAAGTACCCCCTTCAACTTAAGTGCCTCCTGGCGGGCGTTCGGACGTCTCCGAACCCACCGCCGTCGACGCGCTGTTTGTGGATAGAAGGTGAGGTGCTGCGCTGGGGGGGGGAAAGGCTGGCCTTCATTTGGGCGAGATTACTGTCTCTGCCCTGCCCGAGTGACTTGGGAGCTGGTGTGTGGGCGGGAGACCCCCCCTAGTGAGTGAGCCCGGAGGGAGGATCGCGGAGCCCCTGGAACCCCCCTTCGCCCTTGGGAGAAGTGCCATACTGACTGGAGCGCTTACCGGCGCCGCCGAAGTGAGGTGGGCCGACTCTTCCCCTGAAGTTGCCGCGTTGTTGTGGAACTATGATGCGGCCTCATTTTGAACTGTGCGCGCAGGTGTTTTGGCCCCTCCGGCAGCCCCTCACGACTCGTGAACTGGAGCCGCCTTCGGAAACCCCGCCTGCGCTGACAGAAGCGCACAGACTCCTCCGGCAGCAATAGTATTGAACCGGCTGGCCGCGGAGTGTAATTGCCGTAGTCATTTTATGCCTTTCTCTTCCAGATATACGCGCAATGAGTTGTGAGTGCAACTAAGGGATTATCAAGTGTATCTTGTGCCCAGAGAGCCCGAACCCGTGAACACTTCAAAAATCTGTAAGAGCACGCATTCCGCATTGAATGACAAACGTAATGTGTTTACCCTGAAAGTGATTAATTGGTGGCAGCGATACCAGAATGACCCTGTGATATTTATGTGAAACGATCAGTATCTAACCTGCTAGGAAACTGTACTGCATCGCTGATATTTATTCCAGTCATTGTTGATATTTATTCCAGTCATTGCTGATATTTATTCCAGTCATTGCTGATATTTATTCCAGTCATTGCTGATATTTATTCTAATGTATTGAATCCTGATATTTATCCAGTATATTTATTTATTAGAGTCCAACTATTTATTCCTGGGAAACCAGTACACAGCTAATCAAACCCATGTAAGAAATGTGAATGTGATTACCTAAGTGAACTTCCTTCAAACCCAGAGAACTTTTACATAAACGAAACGTATTTTTCTATAACAGTAGTGTGGTGTCCTTCTTTTTGTGTGGTGTGCAGGGAGTTATTATTTGGTCATAGCCGGCTTAACACAACAGCCTTCTACCGCCTTGTCACTCAAGCCAAGCTACCCCCCTTTGTGCTGGACTTGCCCATCGCAGGTCCAACACCGGGTATAAATGCCACATACGGCAAACTTAATGATTCATTCCAGCGGAGCAGCGTGTGGGGTTTGTGAGTATAGAGTTGGCAACAGAAAGCATTCCTCATGACAAAGTAAGTAAGAAATGATTTTAAAACCCGAATTGTTACTCTACTTAGATTGCACAAATAGCTATCACCCCCCAGACGTTCTAGAGTGCTCATGAAGCAAGCAAGCTATATCTTTTAAGTATGACCAACAGTTCCTTTATATTCATTTCAGATACAAAAATGTGTGTTTTCTATGTTGTATGTCTTGTTAGTTTTTCTTTAACAGGGCCAATTGCGCAAATGGTTTGTTCCAGGTGACTGCACCAATGACTAGGGTGACCATCTCCTATTTCTTTTTCAGGTCATGCAATTGCATGTAACTTGAGCAAAAACCGCTGTAGGTACATTATAGCCTATATATTTTTATACACTTAAAAATTTATTTTTCACTTTTTGTTACTTACACAAAACTTTTAAGTTACAAACTAGTGAAACGTTAGTAAGGTGGGGAAGTTGTGACCCCGTCCTGAAGAAGGAGCACATGCTCCGAAACATGTCGACTCACACATGAGGTACTGTCCATAAATACGACAGATCAAACCTCGCACTTCACTTCTTTTAATAGTATCAGCCTGGGGTTGTGAATAACGTTTTTTTCCTATACACCCACTTGTCAGGTACTTTTTAACTCTTCACTAAATCCCACCACTCACATAAATATCCCTATCACTTGCACCACACGCACCACACATAGTCATTACTATCAGTGCTCCCACGTAGTCGTAGGTCGCAGCACGCCGCATTCCGCTAGAGGGGTGCGAAGACCCCTATGATAAAGCATGACACCAAGGGGCCTTTTGGTGTGTGAGGGGTATTTTCCTGTGGGTAACACTTCCCTCAGTCACTGTTAGTAGGATTCCCTTGTTTATGTAACTAAGCCCGTGGAGTAAGAATCCTACATCATTACTCTACCTCCCTCCTTTGTTAAATTTGCATAAGAATTGGCTTAGACACTCTAGGGGTACAAGCCTCATGCCACAGTACCCTTATTTAAGGGCTAGTGTAACCTGCTAGAAGGGTGACTTACCTAGGCTTTAGGCACTGAGTTGTATGAATGGCACACAGGGGTGTGTGCCATGATGACTTTTCCTTTTCTCTGCACCAAAACAAACAGCCTGCAATGATAGTGTGTGGGTATAAAGGTACACTGCCTCTAACAGTGGCACAATAGGTGCTGCAGCCCTTGGAGGTCTTCTCTGGTCACAGTGTTCTTGGTACCTGTGGTACCTTCACAAAGGGCTACCTGTGGCCAGAGATGTGCCAAATTGTGGGTACGAAGGTACAGTCTTGGAAAAGAACACAGGCCCTGCGAACCTGATGTTACCTTGGGAGGGATCCAGGGCACATTAACAGGTTGCATCAAATGTCAGACAAAAGGTAGGGGGTAATCATGCGAATGCACTGTCCTATAGTGGTCCAGTGGTAGAGCGTCACTGCTCTGCTGCTTGACTGCCCTTCTGTCTCTCTTTCTGCTATTTCTGTCTCTCTTTCTGTTTTTGTCTTTTTCTTTCACTCTGCCTTATGGCTGTGCTTTTTCCTTTCCCTCTTCCTCCTTTCTTTCTTCCTTGTCAACCCTGCCACCCCTGCTATTCCCCCATGGCCCACCCCCACCTGTGTCCTTCTCTCTTTCTGCTTGTTCTGTCCCTCAGTCTCTCTTTCTGCTTTTCTGTTTTATTCTGCCTTTTAACTTTGCTTTTTAATTTTTTACTTTCCTCCTGTTTTTCCCTCGTCATAATCCCCTGCGGCCCAGCCCCCCTCCTGTGTCCTTTCTCGCTCCGGTGGTTTCCCACCTCACAGTCCTCCCTGCTGCCCACCTCACAGCTCTCCCAGAAGCACTACTTTAAGGAGACCACTGAGCTCCAAATCCAAGCCCATCTGCGCCCCTCCATGCTGGTACAGCGTCCAGTGCCAGGTGCCCTGGTTCTCGATCTTTCCTCTGTACGACGCCAGCACCATCTTCACCCTCAACCTTAGACCCCTTGCCACCCGCCATTTAACGTCACCGAAGAAGACACATGGATCTTCATCCTGCAACCATACCTTCACTCATGCCAGCTCCTCTCTCCGCCCAGCCGACCAACAGCACATCCGACTTGCTCAACTGCATCCACTACTACGTATGGTCCCTCCACAAACACTCCACAGAAATCTGGGACCTCCTTAATGCCACCTCTCCTGTCATCACTCTCTTCATGGAAACCTGGACTAACCGCTGCTGTGGACTGGACACAGCCATCGCCATTGCAGATGACTACAAAATCACCCTCAAGAACTGCCCGATTACACAGGAGGAGGCATCGCCATCGTCCACAAGAACAACCTCCAAATGACCAAGCACTCTGTTGACCCAACAAAGACCATGGAACACCTCTACTTCCAGTTCAAGAAAAACTCCAACACCACCCTCCGGCCCAACCGCCCTTCTACGATGCCATCATAGACCTTATCGCACCCCTTGCTCCTGCATCCACCGACTACATTCTACTCGCAGACCTCAACTTCCACATGGACAACCCTAGTGACCAGAACACTGCCTCACTACTGGAAGACCTCACCAACATTGGACTCAAGCAGCTAGTTACCACACCGATCCACACTCGCTCAACCCTGTTAGCAGGAGCACAAGCTACAGTAACACCACCAAACTCTCCTGAACCGACCACCACTGCTTACATCGCGTCTTCACTACACACACCATACACCACAGCCCTCACCGCCCCCCCACGGCAGCTGGATCAAGGCCACCACAGAACTACTCATCAACTCCATCAGCACTACCACTCTACCAATGCAAATAGACACCTACATCGCAGCACATAACCTCTATTGAGTGATCTCCAACTGCGCCGATATTCTGGCACCCCTCAAGAAAAGATGAAGCAAGCAACATGCCAAGAATGCCAGCTGGTTCACTCCTACCCACCATGAATTCAGACGCACCTGCAGATGACTCAAGAAGAGATGGAGAAAAAACAAAACGCCGGAAACCCAAACTACCTTCAAATCCGCAGTCAATGCACACCACCTCCTCCTCAAAACCACAAAGAAAACGGTTCTCCAAGACATATTCAGCGTTAACGTACACAACAGCAATGAACTCTTTGCCATCGTCAAGGGGTTCGCCAGGCCCAACAGCGACCCTTTCAAGACCTCAGCTACAAACTTGCCACCTTCTACCACTACAAGAACAGGCAAATCTACAACAGCTTCGAGATGAGACACAATGAGGAGAAATATCTTTATTTCTCCTCATTTATTTCTCTTTCTATGTATGCAAGTCTCATAGAAAGAGGAAAAAAAACGTGGAACCGATGAGACTTATGATTTGAAAAATTCTTGAGTTCAGTGCGTACGAATCTGGAGGGACTTGCTCTGGCCCTGCAGGATGAAGTATTCTTTGAGAAAGTGAGAAAAATTATTTTAATATGGCTCATCTCTGTCTAGAATGGAACAGAGGGTGGAAAGTGATTGACTAATATGTGGTATTGACCTATCTCTTGTAGCTGAAATTCATTTGAGCATTCTTTGTTGTTTGTTGAGTACTCAGAATAGAGAGAGCGACACATGGAAAGAGGAAAAATGAGGAGTAATAAAGTTATTTGTTCTCTTAGACCTCACTTCCGGTTTTGGCGCATCCTCAGTTTTACATGGTTTTGTAAATCTGAGGTGCATCAAAATCCATGGGTGTTGCATGGGAACATCCACTTCAAAGCAAATGGTACACCCCCGAGTGCAGAGCAAGGCAACACAGTGATTTAAGCTGCTTTGCCTTACTCCATGTCTATGAGACCATTGAAAGCCACACAAAGTGGCTTTGTGTAGCCTTATTGATATGAATTGAAGGTTTGTGCCACCGGCACCAGAGTGTCACCAAAAGTGACGCTCGGGCAGCGCATGGGGCTCATAAGCCTCTTGGTGGCAGACCAGTGCTGTGAAACTTCAATTCTGATCAAAAGGACAACTTCTGATAAATTGTTTCAGTGAGACAGCTACATTTGCCTTTTTGAATGTTTAACATAGTTTAAAAGCAAAAAGAACCCCTCCCTACTCAAACATTGAGATGGATAACAGTTGCTGTAGCATAATATTAGAGAGTTGTACACTGATGTGCCTTTGAGGAGAATTCCATTGAAAGAATTGTGTGTTGAAACAAATAATTGAGACCTCTGGATCCATGCGCCTAAAGCAAGGAGACTTCTTACCACACTAATTAGGTGGGGTGAGAGTTGTTTATACTGGGGAGCAGGGGGTAAACAGCTTCAATAGTTATACAACACATCTGACCAGTAGCTGCAATTCCCCTATTACAACAAATCCAATGAAAAAGAAGAATCTTTGTTGCTACTAAATGAGATTCTCTTGTGCACTCCTGTGGTTTAGTTTGCTGCAGCAGAAACAGTTGTGAGCCTACAAGGGAAGACCTTCTGCAAATCTTGATGCTAGTATCCAGATTCCCCAGCCTAGGAAGACTAGCATTGTTAAAACTAAGAAACTACAGTTAGGAATTTTATTAATTTGATGGCATCACCTGTACTTCCAGCAGCCAGATTAGTGTTTGCCTTATGCTCGACACTGTAATCGCTGAGTTGGCCTTTACTGGTGGGTCTACTTGATAAGTGTAAGCTAGCCCTTGCTTTTTCATCCGGATTTATCAGCAGGCATTTTGTTTTTTGGCCTCCTGTTTTTAACCCTGGTTTTATTCGATTTAGGACTCTGGGCATTTTACCACCTGCTCAGTGCCCTTGGCCTGTATGTCAAAGACTGCTAATGGGCCTGCAGCACTGATTGTGCCACTTATGTAGGTAGCCTTTCCATTGGGACAAGATAGGAAGGTAAAGTTTAGTATGCCTGAACTCAGAATATAAAGATGCATCTTTTAGTTAGGATGATTTCTACATTCTGTGTTTGAAAATACCGCTTTTAGAAAGTGGGTATGTTCTTGCTTAGTCAGGCTGTGTGCCTCTGCTGGGTTGTGTATTGACTGTCTGGCTTTGGAGTGACAGGGGCTGCGGATGTGCATTCATTGTAGACAGCCACTGGGAGATTGAGGTGTGTCCTCCCTTTCCTGAATGACTCAGGGCTGGGCTAAATAGACTTGGGCTGCATATAGAGTAAAGGGAGGAGATTTCCTTGCACCTTAATGGGTCTGGTCGGCCTTACAGAATGCTGCCTCCACCTCCTGCCGGGAAGCTGGACCACGGAGGACAGGACTGGTTCTGACAGAGCACAGAGACTCTCTGCGACAAGAGAACAGAGAGAAATGCACTATAATTCGGGGGTCCAGAACCCGGAACTTTAGATCCTTTCCAGAATTCAAGAGGAACCATTGACAAGGGGGAGAGCAGGAAAAACTGAAGGAGAAGCACTGCCCCTTTCCTGTTAGCTGTCTGGGGTTGGCCTGCAGCGGCTGTTTCTGCCAAAGAAAGGAAAAGTACTTTGCTGTGTGCTGTGTTCCCCCTGATTGCGGAGGATCTCCAAGGACTTGTAGTAGTGCTTGCCTCCTGTTCTGAAGTCTCAGGGATACAAAAACTTCACCACCAGCTCCCCTGAACTTCCTCGCTGGGAGTTCTGACCTGCCAAGAGGTGATAAGAGCCTGTTGTTGAGTTAGGCATCTGGAGATTGTTCCTTCTGTTGGGAGCTGGAAAAGTCACACAAGTACGAGAAGCGTGATACAACTGCACCTGTTTCCGACGCATTGCAGGCGTGCATGAAGAATTTCCACGCATCACCATTGTGCCTCTAAAGAAACAGACACAGCGCCTGCCTGCTGCTGGAGAAATTGCAGTGCGCCGTATCAAGTGCACCAGTCTACGAAATCTGAGATCACCACACCGATTCCGACACAGGCCCTGCTGTGCGGCTGCAAGACCCAACGCATCATGGAACCACGGATGGAGAGACCAACGCAGCACCGTTGCCGCTGCCGCGTTGAGAACTGTGGCTGGATTCTTTTTGCAAGTAACAGGTTTACAAATAGCCTCCTCCAGCTCCTCAAATATTCTTTTCCCCCCCTCTGCTGACAGTAGGCTCTCAGTCCTGCAACAACAGCATAAACACATCTTGGCTAATCCCTCTTTGGCGATGTGGCATAGCCAGCAACTCCTGATTATTCGAAAGCCAGGTCCAAGTATTTACAGCTCTCCCAGCAATGTTCAGAGAGGCAGCACAGTCGCCATCATTGCCAACAGATTGAAATTTAAGAACCTGCAGTGGGGTGAAATATGTTACAGGCAGTCTGTTGATTACAATACAAATTGCTGCAAATGACTGGAGGCGTAGTGCAAATGTTTTATAAATGAACTACAGCAGAGATTCGGAATCCGGCAATTTTTGAATATAAATTTCCTAAAAACATTCTGTAGCATTCTCTGCAGACAAGTTTATCAGTCATAATTCTTTGACTTTCCACGTCGGTCCTCCGTCAAAAGCTGTGTTCATTAAAGGCTGTAATGAAATTTCCGTGTTTAAGAGCATGTGCTTTCACTGCACAAAACTGCAATTATAACGTCTCTTCTGCAGGAGCAAAGGCAGGGCCTTAATTTGTTCACAGACTAATTGGTTGATAAGTGAATGATGCACTTAAAGCGCCACTTTATCTGAGATGCAGACGCCTGGCAGAACGTAATTAACATTAAAGACACAATCAGAAATCACACTGACTGCCAGGAGTGGGGAAAAGGGGGGTGGGGGGGCACAGGAGGAGGGCGACGGATGGAGATGGCAGTACAGCCAGAGCTTCTTTAGTGGCCCTGCTGGCTCTAACTCAGATAGCCAGACAACTTGCACGCCACGGGGCCCTTGGCGCACCAGTATCTAGTCATGGCTTCCATACTTGCTGAATTCGTGCGACGTAGGGAAAAGTGCTTTGAGGCTTTCTCGAGGCCCTGCACAAGTTGAAAGTAGTGCTGTTGCAAACAAAAAGCCCTTATGCACGCGTGCGTACACTATGTGACATAAAGTATATGGATATGCAAAGTACACATATAACCATGTAATGCATGTGCCTAATGTGTGCCATGCACGCATGAATGCACACAAATTTAAATGAGGACTTGAAAACTGTACATGGTTGGGAGAGACAAGTCAAGTGACGTGACTTGCCAAAAAAATCGGTACTACAAGGGCATTCACAAATGTCACAAATGCCGGTGCAACACAAACTCTAGCCCTTTACCCGTAGCCCACGTGCACCTGGGGGATGCTATGCAGCCGTGAGAGAGGCGAAGAGCACCAGTTCATATGGGCCGGGATGCCCGCCACCCCTCTCAACACCAATTCCCCATGGGAGAAGACAGACACAGATTTGAACTTTGGAAGGCGGGGGGGCCTCACGACCCCCCCGGCCGTATTTATTAAAATATGAAACAAAATGTAAAACTTTAAATTAAAACGTTTCATGAATCATGTACAAATTCAACTTTAATTACATCTTGATGAAGACAGGTTTTCCAGGCTAACCTTAACAAATCTCTAATACAAAGGTTTCCTAGCCGAGTCTAGCATCCTGATAAATACATTACATTTTTGAATTTGTACAACCTAACATTAAGGGCCAACGGCAAGGTCTTAACCGGTGTCAGATCCCTATCACCAACTTCCCACCCTCACGGTGTGAGTGGCGCATGCGCAGAGTACTTTAGCCTCACAGCCAACTGTAACTTCCCTTGTCGTGGGGGCCCCCTTTCACTCAACGCCATCTTAAGGTTGTCTGAGTTCGTGTGCGAGGTATCCGTAAGAAGGACAGCGTGGACTCCCCCCGTCCCCACACTCTCTTCCGCTGGAGCGGATATCCGGGCCCCAGGAAATTCATGGGAGGGGCCTATGGCCGTCTCCCCCTGGGCGACCCATCCGTAGTGGGTGCCGCCCCCCCGTGGGAGAGGCCAATGGCCGCCTCCCTCCGGGCGCTCCCATCCATAATGGGTAGCGCCCCGCCCTAGGGACCTTGAAATCACTGCTCACTGATCATGACCTTACCGCCCGACCAAAGTATAAATACGACAATTGTTTTACCTACTAAGGAAAGAAAAAACTATGCCTAAATATGCAACAGCTTGATAATTCACCGACTTCACATTGCTAAAAAGGAAAAAAGGTCCTAAAGCAAAACACAATCTATCTTGAATCCATTCCTTTACATCTCTACAAAGGAAAAATGTCCTACAAGCAAGTATTTAATTACATGCATACCTCGTCATACAGTCATGATGCAAGAAATGACTGTCATACATTTTTATTACATTAAATAACACCGACGATATTCCTTTATTTCACAACTCTGCAACAAGGGGCTGGTGGGTGCGTCAAAAAAGTGCAGCTTGTTCCCTTGAGGGCTCAGGAGCGACGAGTGGTGCAGCATTCAGAGCACAGGAACAAGAGGAAGCTACGTTGGATTCCCGCACTATTTATCCAGCTGCCGAGGGCGAGGCCCCGCCTCAAGCACGCCCATCAGTGCACGGACTTCCGGGAAGGTGTTTAGGACAACCCCTTTTGAGCGGGAGGAGCGTGTTCCGGCCACGCCGCTTCGGGCATACCAGCCCGGACACGCCCTCCGCCCACAATGGTTTCCCGGGGTATCGGGGCACCCATTCATACATTCGGGGGAACCGAGTGGACTCCCCTTTCCATATGGGCCGGGATGCCCGCCACCCCTCTCAACACCAATTCCCCATGGGAGGAGACAGACACAGATTTGAACTTTTGGAAGGCGGGGGGGCCTCACGACCCCCCCGGCCGTATTTATTAAAATATGAAACAACATTTTAAACTTTAAATTAAAACGTTTCATGAATCATGTACAAATTCAACTTTAATTACATCTTGATGAAGACAGGTTTTCCAGGCTAACCTTAACAAATCTCTAATACAAAGGTTTCCTAGCCGAGTCTAGCATCCTGATAAATACATTACATTTTTGAATTTGTACAACCTAACATTAAGGGCCAACGGCAAGGTCTTAACCGGTGTCAGATCCCTATCACCAACTTCCCACCCTCACAGTGTGAGTGGCGCATGCGCAGAGTACTTTACCCTCGCAGCCAACTATAACTTCCCTTGTCATGGGGGCCCCCTTTCACTCGACGCCATCTTGAGGTTGTCTGAGTTCGTGTGCGAGGTATCCGTAAGAAGGACAGCGTGGACTCCCCACTTCCCGCCCTCACGGTGTGAGTGGCGCATGCGCAGAGGACTTTACCCTCGCAGCCAACTGTAACTTTCCCTGTCGTGGGGGCCCCCTTTCACTCGACGCCATCTTAAGGTCATCTGAGTTCGTGTGCGAGGTATCCGTAAGAAGGACAGCGTGGACTCCCCCCTTCTGCACACTCTCTTCCGCCGGAGCGGATATCGGGCCCCCGGGAAATTCGTGGGAGGGGCATATAGCCGTCTCCACCTGGGTGGGGCCTATGGCCGTCTCCCCCTGGGCGACCCATCCGTAGTGGGTGCCGCCCCCCCCGTGGGAGGGGCCAATGGCCGCCTCCCCCCGGGCGATCCCATCCATAATGGGTGGCGCCCCCCCTAGGTACCTTGAAATCACTGCTCACCGATCATGACCTTACTGCCACAGGCCAGATAGTTGACCGACTATCTGGCCCCCCCACACCTCCTACAGGTCATGTCTCCTCAAACCCACTAGCCAAGCTACGTAGTCTCCTATCAGTAAGTCATTCTCAGCCCTGGACAGATGCACCCCATCATTCAAATAACAGTGATCGCCCTTGATACACCCATGCGAAATGCTTTGGAGATGAGCTGAGCGAAACAGTTTCTCTATTTTGTTGTTGACCCTATTTACCGAGTGATTCAACGCTGTCATAGACAAACCCCACCGCCATATTCTCCTGGGAATCATGTGGGACCAGGCTATCGTACATCCCGGGAGCCTTTTGGCTAACCAGCTAACTACAGACAGTATGTACTCAACTAACACCCGTCTTCCCAGTCTCACCAAGTCATTGCCCCCCACGTGCACTGTGACTACAGATGGCGGTGACCTGTGCCGCCCTAAGAGTTCCTCCACAAAATTTTGCAATTGGTCAATAAAGAGGCCGCCCTTCCCATGGAAGGTCACTCTGAACCCATATTCCTCAGATGTTTGGATCGCATCACCTGCTTTGAATATGTCCCCGGCACGCCTCACGTATGAGTGGCCCACGACCCAAACCACTTGATCTCCATTCGGTGATCCCTTCCCGCCGGTCAGCTGATGCTGGGCCGATCCCAATTTCCGCCCCGCGTCACAGGCTCGCGAAACTGTAATCCAAACAAAAGACAACAAGCGTGAGTGCATTTTCATCAGTCTTTTACAACATGTGCAGTCCCACATATCTCTTGAAACAATTCGAGGACCAACGGCCTAATTGTTTCACCTCGTCCGCCTGCAGACCCCGAGCCGTAGCCTCCGTAGCGGCCCCTATTCTAAATGAATGGGTCCCAAAATCCCAAGGGTTCAAGCCCGCTGCGGCAATCGTAATTGCCAGCACCCTCCGAAATTGAAATCTTGTCAAAGGGGTGCCGTCCATATAGCCGCGGAGGGCTTTCCTGACTAAGAAGGAGTCCGTCGGGTCCCTTAACCCATGGAGCTGTGCCATAAATGATATGGCGGCCTTGTACCTATTGGCGGTTGCCGCCGACTGGCCTTCCTTCTAAAGTGCCACCAAAAACTGGAGCAAGGACTCCTCCCGCCCCCATCTCTGCTCCCCTACTGGCCCCAGAAAGGCGCAGTACGAACGGAACGCCCCTTCATAAGCTTTCCTCGTCCTGGGCGCTAAACTGGCTGCCACGAGGTTTTGTAGTCTGTGGTAAATAAAATTACCTAGAGGTTTTTCTATACATTAATAACAATAAGGATAGCTCATAAAATGAGAGGCAGAGTCCATGGTGTCCAAGTTAAAAGGGCTTTATTCAATGGCTCGAGCCAGGGGGAGAATCGGGTTCCATCACCACTAAGGTTCAGGAAGGGAATCACACACTTTATTAACATCACACATTATATATAGTAAAACCATACAATTGTAGTGAATACAGTAGGCGTATCTCTCCAGGCGGAGCAATGTGAACAGAGAGAGATAAGAACATATGGGCGTAAAAGAAGGCGTGTACGGAGGTGTACACGAGGGTGTGCACTAGATGAGTCATAGGAGTGTCATCGGTGGGTGGATGCATAGAGGAGGACTGCAGGATCAGCAGAAACCTTTAACCTACATGTGGGCGCAACTGGCCATGTCGTGAAATTGACGTGTAACTGGGGAGAGCTGGGGGGCTGTGACTTTAGCACTAGTAGAGGAGTCTGGAGTCTGGGGTGTCAGAGCGACCTGTACCTTTGGCATATCTGATATCTTGTGTTTGGAGGATGTATAGTCTGAAGTAAAGGTCTCTCGAGTAAAGGCTGTTCATCACCGAATGCTAATGTGCACATATAATTCTTTGTGCATTACGTGGAGCCATGGACCTACTATGGCAACGGGTTCAGTAAATCACTTGCATGGAGACAGGAACGCTAGGCCCTATGCTCTGCAGGTGGAAAATGTTTACCTATTTCACTAGACTGGAATGTGTTTTTGCGGAGGCTGAACAGATAACTGTAGGCAAAATACCGTCTTGGCAGGCAGGCCAGGCCGGGCACCTCTCGGCTGAGCAGGAAGTAAGGGAGAGGTCAGGGATGCATACCTAAACTGCAGCTTTCAGAGACAGAAGAGGCTCGGAGCCTGAATTCAGGGCCTGGCTCGACTGGGCCACAAAAATGTGTATTTCTCGACATTTAAACGTGTGCCATGTAAATGAATTGGCAACATAGGCCTCGGTGCAGAATTAACGTTTCATTCATGGAAGGCCTAATAGCTGACATGATAACATTAGACGGGAATGCAGGGGCATTATTATTACAGGCACGGAAAAAGAATTACATGAACATACATAGGACATAAGTACATGGATAGGGTGCGAGTGGGGGACACACTGACCATATAACATTTCTATTTCCTCAAGTCCGGGGCACCGATCTGCCATAGTGCTTCATGGAAAGGTGCCGCCACTAGCTCCGCTGTGGGTAGATAATCCCTGAAAGCCTGCATTTTTGAACGAGAGAGTGCATCAGCTGCATTATTCAGTACACCCGGCACATGTTTTGCCCTGAACTGTACATTCAATCTCATGCATCGCAGTACAATCTCTTTCAACAGTCGTAAGATCCATTTGCAGCGTGCTGCCTGCTGATTAATGCACTCGACCACTGTCATGTTATCTGACCAAAACACCACTGAGCGGTCCCTAAAGTCTTCTGGCCATGCCACCAAAGCCACCCAGATGGGGAATAATTCCAAGAAACCAATGTTACCTGTTAGGCCGCATGTTCGCCACCACGCCGGCCATGTTTGTGCCGACCACCGGTTTCCGAAGATTGCGCCAAACCCCACGCTCCCCGCCAAGTCGGTTCATAAGCCGAGTTCCACCGACGAGGCTGGGGGTTTGCTCCATATCACTCGACCGTTGAAGTCCGCCAGGAATGCCAGCCAAATGAGCATGTCCTGTCGAACCTCTGACGACAGTCTAGTATGGTGGTGTCCTTCCTTAAGGCCCACCATAGATTGAGCTATGGATCGAGAGAAAGCGCGCCATCGGTATCACTCTCAATGCAGAGTTCAGCTGACCCACTGTCTGTTGTAACTGGTGCAGGGTCACTTTCTCCGTTCGGAGACACTGTAACAGGGAAGCCCTAAACTTGGCAACCTTTTCCAACGGCAAACGGAAACACCCCTCTTCCGAGTCTAGTTCTATACCCAGAAACTCGATTGAGGTAGCCGGCCCTACCATCTTACCCAGAGCCAACGGGACCCCGAAACCCAGCATGAGCACGCAGAAGTCCTGCAATGCCCGCGCGCAGTCCCGAGTGCCCGGTGGGCCAAGAAAGAGGAAATCATCTAGATAATGCATCACGTGTTTGTGCCCTGTGGCCTTCATGAACACCCACTCCAAAAACGAGCTAAACATTTCAAAATAAGCACATGAAATCTAACACCCTATAGGCATGCACATATCCATGTAACATTTCCCCTGAAACGTGAAACCCAGCAGGCGCTGGTCTTGAGGATGCACTTGGAGCAATCTGAATGCAGATTCAATGTCTGATTTAGCTAACAATGCCCCGGGGCCCAGGAGATTCACCATTACCACAGCGTCATCGAACGATGTATACTTCACTGAGCATACCTCGGGGTTAATCGCCTCGTTCACTGAAGACCCCCTCGGGGCCGACAGATTGTGAATGATCCTATACTCCCCCGGGTCCTTCTTCGGGACCACTCCCAATGGGGAACACACAAAATCAGCCACTGGTGGGTCGCTAAATGGTCCTGCCACCCGCCCCATGCTAACCTCTTTTGCGATCTTTTTGGCGGCAACTGTTGGGTTGTGTTGAATCGACAACTGATTTTTACAGGAAGAGCTCCCCCGAAAATTGCCCGCCGGGATCCTGAAGCCATATGAGAAGCCATTCCTCAGAATCCCGGCGGACGCATGATCAGGGTATTCATTTAGCCAGGGGGTCAAAGCCAAGATATCTATGGGCGAAGATGTTTGCTTCCGAGGCACCACATCAATCCTGCTTGGGACCCCCTTTTCCTCCTGCGCCATTGGCCTTTGATCGGCAACTGGTTTCCGGGTGTGAGGAATTCCCACAGCCCGCGCACGCATGCCGGAACCTACACGTTCCATGGGGCCTGCTACAAGTTCCTTTGTTAAAGCCCAAACACACCCCTCGCTTGCTTCCATTCCCGCCCAACTTAGGTTGGGCCTCCCCCCCAGAGCTCGCCCGAAAGGGCTGTGACTGCCTCTGAGGGAATACCCCTGAGCCGCTTGCGCTGGCCCCTGAAGTACTTGCCGGACCTGGCAAGAGCTGAGCATGCCAGGACACTGTATCCAAACAATCCCATGTCAAGGCCGCATTAAATTCCTTCGCTTTTCTAAAGGCAATATCATAGCCTTTCCATTCATCACCCCCATACTTCGCATGGAAACTCGTTATTCTACTCTGATAACATGCCAAATCAGTCAACACCTCTGGTGTTCGTTCTCCTATAATCGCTACAAAGATGGAAAAGGCCCTGATCCAGTTCATCATCGTCTCATCGACCTTGAATTCCGCCATCTTGGCCCACCATACACTGGGGTGCCACAGATCTTTCTGGGTCTTTGCATACTCCAATTCACGATGATCAGTTAACAGTGAAAACATGTTAATATACTTATTTGCCCATACCATCTCTTTTGTAGCCATGGGAACATGTTGAGCAAACTTTCCCACCTTGAGGGTACTGCACCCTCCCCCACCATCGGCAACGATCCCTTACCGGCTTCTGCCGCGCTTCCAGCCGGATCCTTTGTTTTCTCCTGGTTGTGCGCCGCGACCACTTTCGCAACCTGTGGGGAAATAGAAGGTACATTCGCCGTCCTGTCCTCCCTTGCCTGCCGCAACTGCTCGATAATTATTCTGGCTTCTTCGGCGGGGTCTCCTGCAGCCGCTGATCCCCCTGCTCCCTTCTTTAACCATGGTAATACCGCTGCTAACTGAAGCACTAATTCCGGGGGCATCTGGTCATCCCCCAGTGGGGTGATAACCACGGGAATAGGCAACCCCCTATCCGGTCCTGGTACCGGGCTGGCCGCTGGCACGACTGGAATCGGTGGAGTTACTACTGGAACTAGGACCTCGCTGGGACCCGCCTTCCCCTTCCCCTTCCTCTTCCTACCCTTATCCCCTGGGGTGACCTTCGGCAAGCCGGTCCTATGACCCTCTTAGGCCGCCCGAGGGGGCATTCTGGGCCTCCACCTGTTTCCTGATGGCCGCTAAGCCGCGATCTAGCTGGTCAACTTTACCCAACTTTCGGTCCATCACCGCCACTTGGTTCACCAACGTGCGCAGCATCCTTTTCATCTCGGAGCTCTTTCCGGATTTCTTGCCAGGCATGTCTTCGATCGATCCGTCCGACCTGATTTACAAAGGTGACTCGATCTCCAACCACGCCTTGAGAACTGAAAGAGAAAGACAAAGATTACAAGTTCTCAAAAAAGTGCAGCTTGTTCCCTTGAGGGCTCAGGAGTGACGAGTGGTGCAGCCTTCAGAGCACAGGAACAAGAGGAAGCTTTGTTGGATTCCCGCACTATTTATCCAGCTGCGGGAGGGCGAGGCCCTGCCTCAAGCACGCCCATCAGTGCACGGACTTCCGGGCGGGTGTTTAGGACAACCCCTTTTGAGCGGGAGGAGCGTGTTCCGGCCACGCCGGTTCGGGCATACCAGCCGGGACACGCCCCCTGCCCACAATGGTTTCCCGGGGGATCGGGGCACCCATCCATACGTTCGGGGGGACCGAGTGGTCTCCCCTTTCCATTCAGAATGTAGTAGTATTTGCAGGAATTGGTGTCATAGATGACAACACATTACATTACGTTGAAGGAAAAAAGAGTAGCAAACCTTTAGGAATGTGGGACTGCAAATAGCCCACGTCCTGTGGATGCACGGGTTGCCACATGTCATGCAGAGTAGCCATATTTTCCATCCTGAGTGATATTACACACAGGTAGAGCAGACGTGTCACCCGACCCTACTCCAACCAGTAGCCCAACTCCTCTCTCCCACCATTGAAGAATCCTACCCCTCACTACATTCTATGCACATGCCGTGGTAACACCACAATGGAAGCCAAGGAGCATTGGCCCATGCAATTCTACCACCGAACAAGTGAAAACGTACACATGTGTCTTCAGGTTTAAAATCGGTCGCACAGGTCTCGATTTATTTAACCATGGGTAGGAGGCAGAGATGATTGCCTCACTTGGAGCATCTTAAATCCATTTTGCAAGACACAGGTATTACAGCTAGGATACAATATCTAGACTAGAGACAATCATCAGGATGCTGGGTTGACAGCTGTGATACTGTATCTAGAGTACAGTCGAGAGGACACTGATTTTATAGAAATGAATCAGAAGCTAGATTACCTCCATTAAGACACATTTATTACACCTTTGTATCTGTTCTACAATCGCCAACGAACAGATTTTAGGGAAGTGATATAGGCCCACATGCATCAATATCGGCATTTGCGAATTCTTATTTGCGAAAAATAGCGAATCGCAAATAAGAATTCGCAAAAGCCTATACATCATTTTTCTCGCAAATTTTATGCGAATCGGTAAAAATCGCAATTTTTACCGATTCGCATGAAATTTGCGATTTTTCAATTGCGAATTCGCAATTCCCATTCATTCTTATGGGCTAAAAGGCCCATAGGAATCAATGGTAATTGCGAATTCGCAATTGAAAAATCGCAATTCATGAATGCATTTCTAGGGTGGAGAGGGGGGTCCAATGACCCCCCCTGCACCCATGAAATGTACTTTTCAGTACAAGTTACATACACACATTTCCTTAGGACATGTGTGTCTGTAATTGCACGGTTTAAAAAAAACAATTTTAAGCATATTTGAACCATTTCGCAAATTACCACGAGGTTCAACCTCGTGGTAATTTGCACTTCCAGTTTCAAATATCGCAATTTTTTTATAAATGATGCATTGCTTTAAAGGAATCGCAAATTTGCGATTCCTTAAGAGCAATCGCATTTTTGGAATTCGCTAAAAATAGCGATTTTTCCAAAAATGCATGATGCATACTAAAAAGGTATTTAGGAATCGCAAACTGCTGATTTTACTGAATCGCACCATTTGCGATTCCTAAATAGCTTGATGCATGTGCCCGATAGACTTTTTGGAGGCGAGCCACGGAGGACTTTCCCTACTTTACTCTACTGTCTTCGACACTTATCCGTGTCTGCCCTGTTATACTTACCTCTCTCACGTGGATTTGATGTGATTTACAGGGAATTCAGCTTATTCTCAGACCCAAATCTTACATTTGTACATAATCTCGTGTGAGTCACCGTGGTTATACACACTTCCCGCAATTGTGGATTCAGATATACCCACTAACTGGACAAAGCTACACCATCCGTCAGTATAGACATTGGATTATCACCGGCATTTAGATTACACCGCCTTGCTTACACCAGCACAGCCCTGAAGAGTCAGGGGTTCACTTCACCCTGGCGAAACGCGTGTCGGCTGGCTGTTCAATGCTGTTTGATTGACAACGCAAAGAAAATTAAAAAAAATAGGAAACAACTCCTCTGCGGTTTTTCTTTTATGGACTTTTTACTATGAAATTAATCTAATTACTCTTATTTGTGAGTGCCCAGGACTTGGCAATACAATATTGTTGTGGGATTTTCCTATACTGACATAGGGGTAACAGGGTTCTCTCTTACCTGGCTAGCACCATATCCACTTATAACGTCATTTACAAACCTCATTCACACACTCACAAATCTAGCTGAACGTCACAACTTCCGACCTACTGAAAACCCTCTCTTGTGACTAAATCTAGAATAGAGTACAATCATCAAGAGGCAGATATTAGAGCTGTGGCAAAGTATACATTTAGGGCCCGATGTAGGTGGCCGTTTCAGGCCATTTACCGACCGGTAACGGCCGATTTCGGCCGTTACCGACCGGTAAATGGCCAATCGGTATGTAGGGGCCTAAATCCAAGGCCACATGTAGGTAAATCTACATTTACAGAATCGGTAAAATTACCGATTCGGTAAAATACCGAATCGGTAATTTTACCGATTCTGTAAATTCCATATGTAGGTGGGACTCTTCTGAGTCCCAAAGGCCTTAACGAATCGGTATTTTACCATGAAATCCAACTTCATGGTAAAATACCGATTCCGGTGTGCATGCACATGTGTGCATGCACACCTATGCCATGTGGCAGGCAGACCTGCCCCTAGGGCTTGTATGCCTGCCACATGGTACCCAATCCTGTTTAGGGGGTGCCAGGGGGTGTCAAAGTGACACCCCCTGCACCCTTGTGAAATTCGGTATTTACCGAATCGGTAAATACCGAATCGGTAAAGCCTATTGATTCCTATGGGCTTTGAAGCCCATAGGAATCAATAGGCTTTAACGATTCGGTATTTACCGAATCGGTAAATACCGACTTTTACCGATTCGGTAAAAGGGAACATCTGGATTCCCTACATACCCACCCCTCACATTTACCGATTCTTAATTACCGAATCGGTAAAATTCGGTAACTTTCGGTAATTAAGAATCGGTAAATGTTACTTACCTACATCTGGCCCTTAGTGTACTGTCAGAAAGAAACCTACTTTATAGATGCGAAGCCACCTCTAGAGTGCAATTAACAAGACACAGATTTTAAATATGTCAAGCCATATCTAGAGCACAGTTAACAAGACAGTTAGTGTTACAGATGTGAAACCATATCTAGTGTACAATAAACAAGACAGATTTTATACATATGAACCATATCTAGAGTACAATTAACAAGACATCAGTGTTACAGATGTGAAACCATATCTAGTGTACAATAAACAAGACAGATTTTATACATATGAACCATATCTAGAGTACAATTAACAAGACATCAGTGTTACAGATGTGAAACCATATCGAGTGTACAATAAACAAGACAAAGATTTCATAGATTTAAAACCATATCTAAAGTACAATGAACAAAACAGATTTTAAGGAAGCAAAACAATATTTAGAGTGAAATACACAACATACAGATGTTATAGAAGTGAAACCATATTGTTAGAAATTGGGGGGCATATTTACAAGCCCCTTGAGCCGCTGGTGCGGCACGTGTTGTGGCACACCGGCGGCTTTTTTTGCGCCATACTTTCTAAGTGACTCCATTAGGGAGATGCATCACATATGACAAAAAAATGTGTTGTAGTAGAAGTGTGCCTAAACCTGCTGCGCCACGTTAGTAATAATGTATGGCAGGTAGGCATTCCTGCATAAGTCTTGCAACAAATCCGTTGCAGGGATATTTCCAAGGATTTGGTCAAGTGACTAATACCCAGGAAGTGTGGCACACTTTTCCGAATACATCAGAATCCCTGCGGCTGACATAGGCGTAGGAAATGACGTATATGCTGACAGAACAGTCCAGCACCAAAACTGACACATGGACCTCACCACCGCAAAAGCAGCACAGGAGAAGAGAGCATATCGACCGGCAGAGGACCACCTTCACTGGGCTCAGGGAGTCCATTGTGCAGTTGTTGCAACAGATTGCGCCCCTGTTTCAAGTGCCAATTGCCAGGGTCAGCAACACTCCACTTCGGGCTAAACTCCCGGATGTATTACACTTAGCCTTAGTCCAGACCACAGCAGGATGCGTGGCAGGCATATCTCAGCCATCAAGCTCTGCCTTCCTACCATCTGTCCTGGATCCAATATTTCACCTTACACCACAGTACCTCCACTTCCTAAACACCCAGCAGCTGCAGCTGGAGATCAAACAAGGCTTTTAGGCCATTGCAGGATTCCCACGTGACCATGGGGCTATAGACTGCACGCATGTGCAACTGGTACCTCCTGCTGTAACTGCCTATCTCTACCGCAACAGGAAGCACACTTACTCAATAAATGTCTAGGCTATTGTCTACCATTGGAGATTATTTATAAATGTACTGGCCAAATACCCATGAAGTGTGCATGAGGCATACATTTCCCGCTATTGCATTATTAATGATAGTTTCCAAAATAGACACTAAGTCAATGGAATATTTGTAGGTAAGTAACATCACATGTGCCTACATGCCCACCATCAGCAGAATTGCTGGCCATCCAACCCAACTCTTTGTACAGCAACGCAGATAGGGCCATGAGTATGTGGGCCATGCATCACACATGCACCACAACACCTCTGCAAATTACCTCTACGTCACACAAGACAACACATGTAGAACCACCATGACTGGCCTAGAAAGGTGCAAGGAAATAAAGGTAAGAAGAATGCTACATGGCTGACTCTGAAAAAAGAACAGATAAGGAGATATACCCAATTTTTAAACCCCAGATAACTGAAGGAAAAGAAGGGGTTTAGGACTTATTATTCGAGGGGAATAAGGAAAAAACAGGGAAATTTAAAAAGATCAGAGGAAAAAAGAAGAAACCAACTCGAAGATTTGCAAAAAAAGAGGCAGAGGAAAATTTATTTTGAAGAACATTTAGACACCTCTATTGGAAAAGACCTTTCTCAAGGTTCTAACCTTAATGCCTCCCAAGTTGTGATACAGCAAGTCAAATTAGACCAAGAGATCCTGAACCCTATAGATCAGGAGGCCGATCTATTTTTGATTCATAATGATTTACCCCTTCATCCTATACCCCCTATATCAGTTGCCTATAATATCATAACAGAGGGGCCCTCCAATATCATTCCATCTGTGGAGCAGATGAAACCTGCTAGTTTTGTAACAACAGCTCTCACCCCACTGGCTAAGTCGTTCCCTGACATGATCGGAGGAGATAAGGCTCCTAGAGGCTAAATGATGTCCCTGAAAAGGAAGTGTAGATACTCTCCATTTAGATTTTTCCCCTCTGTTTGACATGGATCTTATCCTAAATAGATCTTCGCTCCTCAAATGTTTTTGGGAGATCGAGAGTCTGATACTTATTCAAACTAATGACATAGATGTAGTCACTATTTTAAAATCAGAGGTAGGGAATTTGACGAGGGTAAGGTTTTACTCTAAACTTGTTGTAAACCATATTCGTCAATGGCCAGAAGGGCTAAAAGTAGGGGTATTAATGTTATTCTATTTTTTGAGAAACCTCGAATGGACGTCTTGTTATCTCAGACAGTCTTGGGTAGCACAGATTGTCAGGCAGAAATTAAAGATCTAAAAATCTGTATTTCAAAAAATGTATGCCATGTGACATACATAAAACCCCTCACTTTCCCTTCCCAACGAAATTCTGCAGAAGAGAGTTTTCAATGGAATTGGTTGCCCGGCATTTTGTCAAGCAAATCTAATAATAATCCCAAATCATATCCCCATTTTTAGCAACAACTTAAAAATAATATCATGGAATGTTGCTGGAATAAAGAATAGCCCAGAAAAATTACAATTCTTGTACACACTAGAAGCAAACTTGATCTGCCTCCAAGAGACTTGGTGTGTGGAGAAATTATTTGCGGGAAAGGATTATTTTTCGATAGATGGCAGAGATACCCCCTCCAGGAGAGGTCATGCAAGGGGTGGATTGGCTTGTTTGCTGTCTAATAAGATAAAATGGAATTTTGCTAATTATATTGATCCTAGCAATCTTTTCCAGGCAGTAACATTGTTTAACTTTGACAATGTGGAAATTAGTAAACCAATCGTTTTGATAAATGCTTACATTCCCCAGAGGCTTGTCATAATGCACTGTTAAAGAAGGTTTTTTCCTTTATGAAGAAAATACCTTGCCCCCATACAATTTTGTTAGGGGATTTTAATTGTAACATTTCCAACTTTAGCTTAGAGTTGTTTAGAAACAAGCACAAAGAGGAATCTTTGCAGATTCCTCAAGCCCTTTTTCCAGGTAATATTAGGACAAACAAGAGAGGGAAATCGCTTTTTGAGGAACTGACAGAAGTTGATGGAATCATAGTAAAGGGAAGGCTTTCCTCAGATACACCGGCGAACTTTACCCATTAATCAAACAATAGTGAATCTATTCTAGATTATGTGATAGTGGGAAGCACCTCTTTCTCCCTCCTGAAAGGCCTCACGGTCTCAAACACAATATATAATGATCATAAAATATTAACAATCACTGCAAATGTAAAACCGCCTAAGACGGATCCTTGGTCATTAAACAGTGAACTAGTCAGGTTTGGAGAAAAAACAGGGAGATGCCATTGGGATATTAGGGCAATTAGGGGTTTGGATAGTATTTTAGAGGCTACTGTACACAATATGGTTAACTGGAAAGGTTCTGAAATAATATGTGTTGCTGATTTTATGAGTGTGGTGATTTCCATTGCAAAAAAATTGAATAAAAAGGAAATATCAAAGTAACTCCCTTCTCCCTTCGCTTGCTCAATACTGAAATAAACGAATTATTAAGGTCACAGTATTTGATTTATTCACCGGAAAGATACCATAGAATTGTTTTATTAAGAAGAAGGAGGAGTAGGGTGAAGGTAAAATTGAAAAAAGAGAGGGAAGATTCCTTATGGATCAAACTACGGGAAGCTGCTTTCAATGGTCGAGCAAGAACATTTTGGTCTCTCATTGGGGAGGGATGTGGAGTAAGATCTAGACCACTCCCTGTACCCATTGAAGAACAAATATGAAATGAAATGAAAATGAAATGAAAATGGCACTTTTATAGCACATGGCTACCCGGAGGCATCCCAGCGCTTGCAGTTACAGAAGTGAAATCAAAGAAGATGGATTAATTGATAGGAAAAAGCCAGGTTTTTATTTTCTTGCGGAAAATGAGATGATTGGGCTCCTGTCAAAGGGAGAGGGGCAGAGAGTTCCACAGTCTCGCGACGTTATGGGAGAAGAGGCGACCACCCGTGCGGGCCTCATTAATTCTGCTAACTTGTGCCAAGTTCATGTCGTTGGAACGAAGATTTCTGGAGGCCTTGTGCATTTTGATTAAATTGGCCAGGATGGGAGGGCCATTGCCCTGGAGATTTTTATGGGCAATGCAGAGGGCCTTAAAGTGTACCCGTTCTTTTATGGGTAACCAGTGAAGGGATCTCAGAGCTGGTTTGGCTGAGGAGCGATGGTTAGTATTTGTCAGCAATCTAGCGGCAGAGTTCTGCACCACCTGGAGTTTTTGGATTAAGGAGACCGGGACTCCCAGATTGAGCGCGTTGCCATAATCCAGCCTTGATAAAATCATGGCCTGGATCAAAATTTCTTTGGCTCTTTTGGGGAGTTGAGGGAGGATTTTGCGAGTGGATTTGAGCAACCCAAAGCAAGTGGCCGCGGTTTTTCTGGCTTGTACTTTGAAAGTGAGGTTATCATCTAGCCAGAAACCAAGACTTTTGATCGCTTATTTTGGGGTTGGGCTGGCACCCATAGACTATATATATGGGTTGGTTACATTGAGAAGTTGTATGCAAGTAACGGAACGGTGGTTGACTATAATAGAACAAATGAGGATAGCTTTTCATATGGTCCGCCTTCTGTAAAGGACATCGAATTAGCTATTAAGGGCTTGCGTTCTTCTGGGACTATGGGCCCGGACGAGCTTCCCATTTCGGTCTTAAAACAAAATAGCCTCATGTGGAGCAAACTTCTTTTTCCAGTGTTTAGTTTTTGCTTTTCATATAAAACCGTTCTCCCTTCTTGGAAGGGGAGCATACTAGTTCCCCTCTTCAAGAAGGGAGATCGTGACGCCCCACAGAATTACCGTCAAATTGCCCTATTGACGCCATAGGCAAAGTTTTTGCAAAATACCTTCTTAAGCTAATTAATGATTGGGTGATAAAGGGTGAAATTTTACCCCTTGAGCAGACTGGGTTCAGGCAAAGGCATGGACAATTTAATGGCATTACAAGTTTTATCTGAAAAATATATCAAGGTCCGAGGAGGGAGAGTCTATGCAGCCTTCATAGACTTCTCCACAGCATTTGATAAAGTGGACCGTCCTTTACTGTGGAGGAAACTATCGGACCTTGGCATGCCGTCCATGCTCTTGGAGCTAGTCCGGGCTCTTTACTCCGATACCTGGTGTAGAGTCTAGTTGGGAGGGGAAAGAGGCCTGTCTCAAGCTATTTCTTAAGCTAATGGTTTGAATCAAGGTTGTTTATTGGCCCCTCTATTATTTTCCCTATACATATCTGACCTCGCCTATGCCTTGTCTTTGAGCGAAGGTATCGCCCCAGTATCGGGTGGCAAACCGATTGTTGTATGCAGATGATATATTAATACTGGATTTAACCCCAAAAGGTTTAAATAATCGTTTACAGGCATTACATGAATCTGCAGTAGCCCACCAACTGAAGATAAATGTGTCAAAAAGTAAAGTAATGTGCATGATGGGAAGGAAAAAGTCAAAATATGGGAGTTTCGCTTGGTCTGTAGGTAGACAAAAGTTGGAAGTGGTAAAAACGTATGTCTTCCTAGGAAAAACAATGGTTGACAATCTAAGTGATAGGGCTCATATAGCAAATAATACCCGGAAGGCAACGGCACAAGGCAAAAATGTATCCTTCCTTTATAGGTCTACAGGTAGAAGACACTTTGGCTTTTTGCTAGAGGTCTTCCTTGCAAAAATTCCAGCCTCCCTACTCTATGGCATTGAATTAGTCGATCCAGGAAAAATGGGGCTTTTTACATACTACGGAGGGCAAAATTTTGCGGTATTTATCCACAGTCAATACCACCTGTACTATGGCCGCTCCTAGGCTGGAATTTGGTCTGCATAGTAGCTGGGTTCAGGGCCTCGCAGGGATAGTGCGATGGGTTTTTAGCCTTGCAAGGGGAGAACCTGGTACTCTAAGACATCTTATTCAAAAAGAGTTATTAAGAACTCCAAAAGAGCATTGTCTAATTGTAAAGAATTTTATAATTGCAGTTGATCTTCTACAACTAGATGAATTAGCACTTTTTACACTATCTGCATACCAGTTGAAGTCCACTCTGAAACTGGCTTCCTGAAAATTAAGTTTTGGGATGGATAGGGAAGCACGTGTCTTAAAGAAAGGCGTTTCTCCGGCCATCGACTCCTGCCTAGTAAGAAAAGTACAATCTTATGTTACTTGGAATCTCCCTCATGGTGTACACCGTTTTTGGTTTTTATTGAGGTAGGACCTTCTCCCTTTGAATAACGTATTGTCCAGCTGGTATGGTTCTTCAGACATGTGTAATCTCTGTAATAATTCAATTCAGGATATGACCCATGTGCTCTTTGTCTGTCCGGCACTACTTTTATATCGGCGCAAGTGGTTGAGACCTATTTGTCTAAAATTAAGTATCTTGTCAGCCCCCGCATTCATAGACCCCATTTACAATCCACCCAATGAAATGTTTTGTTACAAAATTTTTGAATTTTTTAAAAGCTTCTTAGAAATATATTAGTGGTCTGTAAAATGTGTTTTATTGTGATTGTATGTGATTGTATGAAATTGTATATTTCTTCTGCCATGCTTTTATGTGGATCTCTTCGGAGTTCCAAAATCATAAATAAATAAAATCTTGAATGCTACAACATGCAGTGTAGCTTCACTGTGTGATGGGCAGTGCGGACATGGGGTTGTATCGGGGGCCACAGGCCACTACAATGTTTTTTTAGGCACCATTGCACATGGTGGCAGGATGCCTGTGCTGGTGCTAAGTTGCTTTTTAACACCAATGCTATGGAAAACAAAGAGGTGCACTGTATTCCTGCTAATACGGTGCATGCCTTTGTTTTGAAATTGTCAGAGCGTCACATTGGCAGAATTTGTGTAACACTGTGCTTCAGCATGTTCATAGAATCATCACCCCTTGTTTGTATAACTGAAGTAATATGTAAGACAATGTCAATGCCTAAAGTTAGGAGTCCTAACTTTACTACTACTAAATTTAGAAAAATCCTAATTCTAAGACTTTTGGTATTCACAGAAGGCATTTTGAGTCCTAAAGTTAGGAGTCCTAACTTTACTACTTCTAAATTGAGAAAAATCTTAACTTTAAGACTTTCGGTATTCACAGAAGGCATTTAGGAGTCCTAAAGTTAGGACTACTAACTTCTGTGAATACCGAAATGAGTAAGTGCATTCTGTGAATACCAAAATAGTAGTAAGTTTATGATTGAATCTTGAGTTCATTCTGTGAATCGGGCCCACAGAACGTACACCTGTCAATAAGTAAAGCATGAGCCATTGTATTTACATTGTCCTTCTCATCACTTACAAATGATCAAAGATATGGCCTAAAGACATAGTTGATAACCCCATATGGATATCCCCAGACAGACTCTGAAAAGGCCTACAATCATGCACACAGCCGAACATGCAACATAGTAGAGCTAAGCGTTAGCTTGCTCAAGGGCAGGTTTAGGTGTTTGGACCTATCTGGGGGCTGGTTGTTACATTCACCACTAAGATGATCCTAGTGTGTGCCATACTACACAACATATGTGTGAGCACCAATGTACTGTGGCATGGTGAAGAACAACCCTGGGACCAAATTGAGGATGAGGATGATGCAGAAGCAGATGGCAGGAACATCCACAACATTACTGCAGGGATACGTCGACGCACACATATCGTACCACAATTTTTCACATGACCCACATATGTGACATTTGTCCATCAAACAACACACTACTAAGCCACTAAATACAATTTTAATTCCACAAATATGATTTGTCAGTGTGTAATCTGTGTTAGCAGGCCATGAGACAGCCTGTGAGATGGAAGGTATAAAACAGGGTCATTGCGTAAACTACGAGGCAGTGATCATTGTAATGGGAAGTTTCACATACGTGCCTTGCACATATTCACAGCAGGGTGTCATGAGTGAACATACCTTCGAGAAATAAGTGTTGCTTTTGAAGGAAAGGTGACTTTTTCCGAGGCTTAAATGACTTTTTTGTGTCCCAAAAGTGACATTTGCTGGTCAAGCGTGACAACGGCCCCTCGCGGCGGGATGCCTGGCTTTCACCTTGTGGATACCCTGCCGGGGTTATCTCACAGGGGAATACCAGGACGGGTTCCCTAAGCAAGCGCTTAGAAACCGCTCGGTGATTTGCACTATATAAATACATGTACATTTACATTTACATTTACATTTACATTTACATTTAATTGAAGGAAAGGTGACTTTTTGTAAGGCTTACGTGACTTTTGTGTCCCAAAAGTGACATTTGCTGGCCCCACGTGACGCATTTGAAGGAAAGGTGACTTATCCCAAGGCGCACGTGATGTATCACTTGGAAAAGTGACGCGCCAGTCAAACACGTAACTCATGTCTCAAAATTGTGATGTAGCCCATAGCAACTGTGGCGCTACATATGGCAAAGCGACGTATCAATCAAGTCCAAACATCACATATTCACTTAATATGAGATACATTGAGGATAAACGGACCGCATCTGTGTCAAAAGCATTCTACAGATATCACGCTTCTAGGCAAAGTGACAAAATCAGGGCAATGTGCGTGACACAAATCGTCATTGGAACTTCCGCTATATGTAAACTTATTTTTAAAAAAAACACGTCGGGGGGACAAATGACGCTAACAGAAAACATGACGCATCTCCTCAGGAAATGATGCAATGACACTGCAAAATCAGAAAATGCAATGTTACTTTCTGTTTCACTTCGACTCTCTAGTTGTGTGCTTGGTGGTGGAGAGATTTGTCTAACGGAGAGAGTTTGGCTGGAGATTAGTGCTGAAAGGTTTGTCTGTCCCGTCTCATATTTGCCCAAAAAAGGGAGTCTCTTGTCCTGTCATTGTTTTTGTGCATTTTTGTGTGTTGTGTTATGGGGTGTTTGTCAATTTTTGGATCAAAAGTCGTAGGTGTAGGAGAAAGGGGAGTTATAAAGTTGATACTCAGTATAGTTTTGGGGGAAGTTTACTGAGGGATATGTCTGGCAGGTACAAGACCCTGTCCCACGACGAGTTTGGGGGCCTATAGTGGCTAATCATGATTTGCTTGCCACAAATGCTTGGGTGTGGGGCCGAGTCAGCAAAGGCTACCCTACAACAGAAAGACGGCAAAGATAGAAAAAGGTGCGTTTTCAAATTAGGAAGATGTTTGGGTTGGAGAGAAATATGCACCATCAGAAGCACCAGTGGCGAGATTTGGTCATTTGTGAAAGGGAACTGGTCATACGTGAGAGGGATCTTCTGCCACCCTGCTGCATGGAACCCTGCCGCCTGACCCAGGACCACCTCGCCTTCAGGAAGCAACTCAAGACCTGGCTGTTCGAGCAGTAGCAGACTCCCCTCCCCTAGCGCCTTGAGACCCTCTGGGTGAGTAGTGCGCTATATAAATGCTTTGATTGATTGATTGATTGATTGATTGAGGGTGTCTGTGTTGAAGCATGGCAGCCCTTGGTGAGGGACTACAGGGGAGTGAGACATGAATGAGCCAAAGCTCTTTGTTACAGGTCTATCATCGCATTTTACATTGAAGCAGGCCAGCACATAATGTTTACATGTGTAGATACCCCGAGCAAAAAACGGATAAGATAGGCCCACAGTTTGGACAGGGTGTGTAGAGGCCCACTCTCCAAGCACATCCATTGATAATGTGGGTATTTAGGACAAGCAGAGCCACTATGGGCCCAGAGTTGTCAGGGAACATGAAGTTTGCATGTGTCACATATCACAAGCTTAGGGTAGAAGTATAAGAAAAATGTGAACAGTGTGACGTCTGTTGTAAATGACAAAGTATCTTGGATGGAGCAAGCGTTAACGTCCAAGACTCGCTGTGAGGAGTCGAGGAGACGCTGCATTGTTGTCAATCCCGTGGAAGGAGGCGAAGCATACGTGCTGATCTACACTGTTGACAAAAGCTTTAGCGTTGTACTCCTTCAGGTTACAGGTGCTGCATGAATGTCAAGTTGCGCTGTCCATCAGTGTCAAACTGTGCAGTCCATCAATCCTTGTAGCACAGCGGTGTTTACTCCTGGCAGAGTTCTTCACAGGTCTAGTAGTTTACTTTCTTGGTAGGGTCAGAGCCCCGGTACTTATACCCAAATGTGCCTTTGAGTTGGGGGTAACTTTATAACAGGCCCTTGAAGTGCTCAGGTCCCTTTTCTTCCCAGCCCTGTCTGCCAGGATATTTGTGGGGGTAATCAGGCCTTTTTGTGGGAACGGGAAACTGCATATTCAGGTGTCAGTTTCAGTTTCCCCTCTTCTTGCTCAGGAATAGCATTCAGAGTGTAGATGAATGCAGATGAGTTATCTGTTACACCCACCCTTACTGTGATTGTTGCTGTCTAGAGGGAAGGCACCAAATGTGTCTGTCATGCATCTCAGACGTGCATCGGAGACATGCTGTAATATACACAGGGGCAAAATGTCACATTCTAATTCGTCTCCAAACAACTATTTTGAAGAGTCATGGCGAGGCATCCCTCGACAATATATGACTCACAGCCTGCAAGACAAAATCCAACATAAGAAGATGTGACAGGCACTCATCATAGGACAGGGAGAGAGAGAAAGAGAAAGAGAGAGAAAATGAAAGAGAGAGAAAGAGAGAGACTGAACAAGGAGCGCAAGGTCATTCAGGCCCTTGGCTCATGCAAACATGCCAACTGTTGCGTTTGTCTCGAAATATGTGCACCCCAAATCCCAGGCCTGGCATCAAAGTCAGCCGGAGGCCACATCACAATTCAGAAATGTAAGCAGTAATCAGACTAAAATTAGGTATGAATGCTCCTTTATGCCAACACACAAGATGGAAGGCCAACCGAACCTCTAACCTTGGTCCTGAATGCGGCCTGTACACCCTGTGTGAGATACCATACCAGCCTCCGACAACCACGAACTGCGCTAATGAAAAAACAACGTGCCCACACCCCACACACACTTGTCCCTATACGACCTACACCTGCAAGGGATCCCCTTGACACATTGGTTGAAAGTAACCCATACATCCAAACGTTGCACACACATACGACTCATAGGCCTGAGCTGCGGCATATCGTCCACATAACTACCACCAGTCTGAGGAGTACTGGTGCTACAAGACCAACAAATGCTATGGCAGGCCTACCCAGGCACATGCAAAACCCCTGTCATGTGGAACTGTACGTGCACAAATGCTGCATCTGTGGGAATCCCTGCCAATGGCAGTGTTGCGAATCAGTTTCCGTCTTGCCTACGTCACCTGCTTCCAGCCCTGGTTCCACTGTCGATCATGCATATTCGAGTGGCCCATGGAGGTCTGCATATCCAACGCAACAGTAGCTGAATTGAATTATGAACTGACAGTGCACTCCCCGTTGGCCCACAAACAGGAGTGTCACAGGGATGGCCGTGCATGGGATGCACTGACCTTTGGCATTGGTGCTGACAGTTGTGCATGGGAGATTGCACAACTCCTTGTTTGCAGTGACCACATCGAGGCGCTCCTCTATTTGGCTGTTGTTAGAACTGGGGGTCTCTAGTTGGCAGAGGTAGGTACCACTGTCCAAATAGGGACCCTTGCTTCTAGTCAGGGCAAGGAGATAACCCTCTGAGATAACCCCTGCTCACCCTCTAGGTAGCTTGGCACGAGCAGTCTAGGCTAATCAGAGGCAATGCATGAAGTATTTGTACCAACACTCACAGTAACACAGTGAAAACACCACAAACTGACTCCACAACCGTTTAGAAAAATAAAGGTATTTAATCTAAACTATACAAGACCAAAACAACAAAAACCCAACATACACAGTTCAAGAATATGGTTCCAAGAGAGTCCTTAAGGTTGTAATCAAAGTTCTTTAGGTTGCGATAGAATAATCCACAGATGCGTGAAAAGTTCACAGTTGCGTCACGTTTACTCACAGTACCTTTTAGTTGCAACAAAGTTCCAAAAGCAGAAGCTGGTGCGGTGGAAAACAAGCGATGCGTTGCTCCTGAGACCCTGGGGAGGCGATGTGACAGCCCCTCTGCAGCAGCGGGCGTGTTGCGACGAATCCGGTCTGTATGGGGAGGAAGGCCACTTGGATGGATTCCGGTGCGTAGGTTCCATAGGAAGTTTGTTCTCGCAAAAGGACGATGCAACAATCTCGTAGGGGCTGCGACGATCTCCGGTGCGACGATGCGCGGTCCAGCGGGGATCCTATCTCTCGCAGCTCCTCGATGCGATGGTTCTGCGACCATGCTCGCAGCGACGTGATGTGGATCGCAAGCAAGCGTTGCGGCGATCTCACCCAGCGACGACAGGCTCTGCGACGACACTCGCAGCGATGTTCGACTTTCCCGCACCGGTCTGGTGCATCCCGCAAATGAAGGATGCGACGGCTCTGGCAGCGGCGTCAGGGGCTGCGACGATCTCGACCTTGGTAGCGGCGGAAAACTTCTCGCACTGTCGGGGATACGCTCCGCAAGCGAGCGATGCAACACTTTTCAGTTGCAAAAGTCTCTCAAGCTTAGTTTCAAGCTTCCCAGCACAGGTACAACTTCCAGAGTCCCCACAACTGGATCAAGCACTCTAGGAAGGACAGAACTCTCTCAGCAGAGTTCAGGGAAGCTGGGGGTGAAGTCCTTTTGTTCCTGGGACTTCAACACAGGGAGCCAGCTATTTTCAGGC
This sequence comes from Lissotriton vulgaris, assembly GCF_964263255.1. Classification (NCBI taxonomy): domain Eukaryota; kingdom Metazoa; phylum Chordata; class Amphibia; order Caudata; family Salamandridae; genus Lissotriton; species Lissotriton vulgaris. The sequence continues at coordinate 249,986,867 of NC_141688.1, read as the reverse complement.
CTTTGAAGATTCCTTCAAGACAGGGGACACAGCACACAGCAAAGTCCTTCCCCTCTCCTTGGCAGCAAAGCAACAGCAGGTCAGTCCAGCAGAGCAACAGCAGGACAGTCTTCCTTCTTCAGAGTAAGCTTTCTCCTTGGCAGAGGTTCCTTCTTGATTCCAGGATGTTCTAATTTTCTGTTGTCAGGGGTCCTGTACTTATACCCCTAAAAGTCTTTGTTCTCTTTGTGCATGTGGGCCCTGAGCCTGGTTTGAACCAGTTATGGGTGTCTCCTGAGTACTTTGTTTTACTGGCTGCTCCTTTCCTTTCAGAGTGAGGGGCAGGGTCGTCCGCCGCCCAGCAGAAGGTGGAGCCAGCATTGGGGCAGGCAGGCACAGCCCTATCCAGGCCCAGGTGCTAACTACTCCCACCACTCAGGATGCAACTGCAGTCATTCAGCCTAGGGCTGACTCAGCCAGCCTCCTGGGGAATCCCCAGCCCCTGTCACTCTCAAACCAGACAGTCAATACACAAACAGGCCAAGGCATACAGAAGGGTCAGACAAGAGAACAGCAACTTTCTAAAAGTGGTGTTCTCAAACACAGGATTTAAAAACAACCTTTCCTAAAAGATGTGTGTAGGAAGGTGGCTATCTGACTATGGTTACCCCAGATTTTTTGCCTTGTGTTTAGCTGGTTTTCGACTTAGTTGGCCTGGTTCCCTGCTAATCAGGGCCCCAGGCTATCTGCTCTCTCTGTAAAATGGATTCCATGTACTCTAGGTGCATAACTAGATTGGCTTGGGTCACCTTATCAGCCCCTGTACAGAGCACTATAGGTTCCCAGGGCATAGGCGCATCCAAGGCCTACCAGGGGCTGCAGCATAACTTTTGCCACCCCTGGCTGGCTATCTAAAATTGACACAACTGGCTGATCACTCAGCTGGGGCAAGGTGGTGTAATCACCCCTTGCTTAGATATAGTATGCCTATATCTAAACCTATCTGGACACATATATACCTATCAGTCACTCATATGGCAGGCCTTAACAATCCTGTAGGCAGAGTGCTTGGTTTTATGTGATATGGTGCTCTAGCATGAGCTGAGCCTGTCTGCAGCTGTCGGGGCCAATTCCCTAAGCTGTTCCGGGATAATGCCATACCATATACTCTTAAGTGCATTATAATCCTTGAGGTTATATGTTTACTTTGGTTTGGCTTTATCAAAACATGTCATGTAAGGTGTCATACGATTTGGAATACTACCCCCTCGCCAGTCCTGGCGATGAGGGTAGCTTTCCACCCCTCTAGAGGGAGACGATATGTTACTGTGCTAAAACGCAGTTGATTTTAAAAGAGCCTCAGATCCACAAAATGGATGCTTCTGCCACAGACACAAGTCTGACCTCCTGCTGCCGACCGAAACTCAGCACAGGAGGCCTGGACAAATTCTTTCCTGTCACAGGGAGGTGTTACACCACCCCAGACAGGAGATAGTGGATTGTAGCAAGGAGGTTTGAAAGAAACCAGACACTGCCTGGGGAGCACAAGGTTGCCCCTTGCATAATCCGGCCAAACCGGTTCTGGGGCACACCAGCCCCAGTCCCAGCGCAGCCTGGATCAATGGGAAAGGGGTGTATCCACCCCCTTCCTGGTTCCCACCCATAGGAGGGAACCTAGCAGTTAATCCAGCCCCCTAGATTGGTATAAGAATGGGAGCTGTGCAAACGCACTCAGATTATCCTGATGAAACATTTGAAACAAAACTCTGGACCCTTCGACATCCTACTCAACGTAGAAGACTGAAGAATCTCCCTTGTGGTCAAGGAGTGACCACCCTGTGCAAACAGGCACCATTCAGCACCTCGACATCTGCTTTGTTGCAGTTCCCGCCGGAACTCGAGTGACAAAGATCGACGAGATCAAGCTTGCCTGCCTTCTTACAGCCCTATCCACAGTCCCTGCAGAGCTGAGACCCGTGGAGGCGACCGGAAGCGTGGGGCACGCCATCTTGAAAAGACCACGAGACGCTGACTGTGCAGCCCACAAGTGACCCTCGAAGCTGTACACCGGGGTTTGAGAAGCCCCAACCCTGAGCCACTCTTGCACCGAAGCTCACCCCTCTACAGCCGACGAGTGCTGCGTGGGGCCCATCTGCTTTCTTTGGCTCAATGCGTTGGCCTGGACAATTGCCAGCTGGCTTGTGGCCCCTGTGCCGGCGAAAACCGAAATACGACTTGTGATTCTGGTTGCTCCAGACTTGCACCCGCTCCTCTAAAAAGGAGCACCCGCTCTGACCCTCCTGGTCCGAGTGGGAAGCAATCTTCCAATCCCGCATGGATTGCTCTTGCCAAGTGTTGTTTGCTCCGAGCTTGAAGCCGACAGCGCCGACGGTGAGAACCTGTGTGGGCCAGCTTGTGACCTGCTCCTGGACATCGTAGATGCCCCAGAGCCCACGTGGCAGCGGAGAGAAGCTCCTCGACAACCACCTGATTGCGCCAGACATTGCCTGGTTCCGTCCTGGTTCCACCCTGGTCACTGCTGAGAGACCCAGACTCTGTCCCCTCTGCTTTCAGGTACTCTACAACTCTGATACACCCTTGGATCATACCGGACACTACTCCTTCACATCGCCTGCAGCATCTTCAGCTTCAAGCACCAACAACCTGCATTACGAAACCCGATGCCACTTCGACCCTATGCACCCGCTTCCTGTGGGTGAGGTAACTCAGCAACGCCGGTGTTCCCACACTGGTACACACCTCTAGGGTCTGTGTCTAAAGGTTTGTTCTTCTAGGTTCAGTGGAAGTATCCTTAAACTCTATTTATATAACTTTACGCACCATTGACTTTGTATTGGTGCATGCGTGTGCTTTAAGCGCTGCACCCGAATCCCGCGGCCTTTTCCCGACTTCAGCATTGCTTGTCCCGACTGCTCCCAGCGATTCCCTAGGCCCTAGGCCTAACCACTGTTCGATTGGTATCACTTAAACCACTTTTTTAATATATGTTTTGAGTGGCCACCCGCCCTCATCCATAATTGTGCAACTTTCATATGTTATACTGTGCTTTTGATTTAACGCTTGTGCCCCTTTGCTCATAAAGAGTACTGGGGATTATTTTAGTAATAAACACATATATTTTTATAATATATACTTGTCTGGTGTCCTTTCATTTGGTATTACAGGATTGTGATTGGTAAACAGCTCGCTTAACACGACCTCTTGAGTTTAGCTCTTCAGGATGCTTAGTCCATGCTACCCCTAGGATAGCTTGTCTATAAGGTTGACTTAAAACCAGACACCATAAGGGATTGTTTGGACTGATACAAGGTGGTTCCAGAATTGGAAACATCATATATCAGGCCAACTTCTCACAATGTGTTATTAAATTCTGAGTTCAGGGATACTAGATACTTATGTCCTATATTGTTCCTATGGGAAGAAATGCTGAAAGCCACTGTAGCCAGCATCCCCCATGTTAATCTATGGAGCAAGATAGCCTTACAATAGTGAAAAACGAAAATGGCTGTAATTCACTACCAGAGCATGTCACCTGCACCAGTACATGCTCTACCTTTCACATACACTGCACCCTGCCCAGGGGGGTACCTTGGGCCTTTCATAGGGGTGACTCATGTGCACAAAAAGGGAAGGGTCAGGCCTGGTCAGTGAGGATAGTGACCAGGAGGACATGGCAGTTTCTAAACTGCCCATAGGCACTGCAGTGGCAGGCTTGAGACACCATTTTAGAGCTACTCCTGTGGGTGGCACAATCAGTGCTGTAGGCCCATTAGTAGCATTTGTCATCACCAGCCCTGGCACATCCAGTGCACTTTACTAGGGACTTCGGGGTGATACAAATATGCCAATCATGTATATCCAATCATGATAACAAGTTACACAGAGAGCATATGCACTTTAGCACTGATCAGCAGTGGTAAGTGCGCAGAGTCCTATTGCCAACAGCCACGGGTCAGGAAAAATAAGGGAGGAAGAAGCAAAAAGTTTGGGGATGACCCTGCAAGAAGAGCCAGTTCCAACAGCTGTCTTGCTGATTGGGAATACAGTGTGGACCGAGCACATCTGCCCGGACCAGTTAATGGATTGGGTCACCCTGGTGTACCTTGAACCAGACAACGACAGTCTCTAGGAACACATTGGCCATGAAGCTGAACTGGCATTCATTGATGAGTAACTACCTTCCTGCAGCGACATCGGATTGTCACCCACAGCACAGGTCCCAACAACTTGTTGCATCATGGGGAATGCTCACATATCCCACCACAACAGTTGACATGTCTGCCTTCGTCTGGACTCATAATGCATGTGCGTGGAACTATGCATGTGTACACACACCTGTGCACGTTGATGCAGGTCCATGGTCAGAGCAGCACAGCGTTATTTGACAATGTTCCCAATTCGGACATACAGCTGGGGGAGAGTACACACATGGCAATGTAGTACGACATGTGAACTTGTAGGGCCCTTTCACCTGATCACCGTCAGCAGAGCAGACAGCTGGCACAGTCCGGTGGCAGAGCAATATGCAGACCCCATGGGCTGTGAGTCATGTCCCCTCGCAATGGGGAGACGCCAAACATCACATGACTCATCCAGCAAGGCAAGGTGGGTTAAGACCATTTCCATCCGTAAATATTTCATAAACATTTTTGCCTCCCCAATTCTTGACCCTCAACATGTTCCCATGCTGCGTGTAAGTGTCTTAAGAATGTCCTTGCATGTTGTAGCTGTTGCCTTGTCCGTACTGACACGCACATGCCAATAAAGTCTACACATTTTTACTACTGTCCAACTGTGTTGAGTGTTGATTAGATTTGCAAATCGTATGCCACAATGAGCATCGTCCCTACACAGGGAGGGACTGCTGACGCATGTACAATAGGGGTGGGTCCCTTTTTACTGCTCCACCTCTGTGAGCCAAACATTGTGTTTGGGATAGTTGCTGGCAGGCCTGAGCACATACGTGTCATCAGCAATGTGAGTATGGTGTCCAATCTCTGAACATGTGGAGCAATCCTATGAAGCAAAACAGAATGTGTCCACACAGATGTGTGTGAGTTGATATGCGTAGTGAAGTTCTTTTGTCAAATGTGATGTTGGACACCACTTCTGGCCCGCTACTGACTTGGTCATTCTTACACACAGCCCCATTCAATACATGGACGTGTGCCTACGTTGGGGGGTAGCAAGATTGTCGGTATTGTACAAGGAGGCCACATCTAGTACTTACCTTCACAGTCATCTATCTGGCCATGTGGCTCAGGGTTAAACATACATTGATGTAATTTACCAGGGTGTGCCTTCTTGTGCAATCATTGTCCCTACATCCATCCATAAAAATAGCAATGACACATCTGTGTGATTTTGAATGTTTTATTCACATTCTGGTGCTGTACATGGCCATACCAAGCCCACATTACATGGAAGCCCAGTGGTGGGCCAACCAGAGTCATTTGGCCATTAAAAAGTGCTTTGGGAGAGGGAGAGTGCAGTCTGCAGAAGGAATGCTGTGTAATTGTCAACCAGTGAAGATATGGCAGTCCATGTCAGGGTCCAGGTAAATGTCGTAGAGTATTTCGGGGGTCAGTGGTAGGTGTTGTCCTAGGGCATGATGCATGGGGCAGGACCAGGCAGGGACAGGTTATATGGCAGTGATGGATGCTAGTATCTCCTTCCTCACACAGTAATTACCATCCACATCATAGTCCTCTGATACTTCTTCTGTGTCTGGTGTGTGTGGCGGGGTAATGGTTGCATCACTGTGTGCCACTGACACATCAGGGTGCGAAGGTGATAGGGCTGCATCACTGTGTGCCACTGACACATCAGGAGTCGGAGATGTGTGTGTAAAAGTTCCCACTGCAGTAATCGGGGACCAGCTCAATGGCAGCAATGACAGGATGATGAACTGCAAGGCATGGAAGATCCCAGCTACATCTCGCTGGTGTTCAGCCATGGCCACCATACTTCCAGCCTGCACCTGCTCCATGGCTTAATTGTCCTGCACATCTGTGCCAACTCTGTGCTGTCAACACTGGTGCCTGTCTGACTGGACAGTTCTTGTATCCGAGTGCTGACCCCAGCGATGTCAGCCAAGAATTGTCGTGGAGCATGGTGCAGACAGTGGTTGTCCATGAGGGACCTTAAGTGGACCCTGAAGGGACTCAGACACCCATGTATGGCATCAAGTTTGGCTGACACGAGCTCGAAACCCACCTGCAGCTGATCAGCCAACTCCACCTGGCAACCCAACACACAGCGTTGAAATGCCATATGTTGTTTGTGGGGGTCCTGGGAGACAGCAGTGGTGGTGTGTGTTTCCTGCTGTGTGGTCTGTGCAGGTGGTGGGGTCACCTCGAGCCAGCTGGGCTGCCCTGCTCGTGGGGGTGAGGTGCAGAGGCTGTCCATGAGCCGTTTGAGGGTGTATATGTGCAGGTTGTCCTCTTCATCATCACTGATAGGTTTTGTAGTCTGCTCTTCAGTAAGTGTTGTTTGCCCCTCTGCAATGTTAAGGGGAGATGCTGGTTAACATCTCATGTATGTTTCAGCTTTGCAGATGTTTACATACAGACAGCATGACAATGCACATTGTGACTGTTTTGATGGTGCTGGCTATTTGATGGCAGACAGTGGGTCAGTCAAATAACTTTATTCTTGTGACTTGGTGGCCAGTTATCTCCTGAGTCCTGACTGTTGGCAAGCTCAGGGCAATGGGGAGTTTGACCTGCTAATTCATGATACTCCATCAACCAGACTCGTTTGTGCGCTTAAAGTACTGGGGGTATGGGTATGGCGACTAGGCAACACTTGAGGATCTAATGACAATCTGTGCTCAGTTAATTGGATTTTGTGAATGAGCGCAGATTCATCCCTTGATAAGAAGGCATCAAGTGTGCCTACTACCCTTCGGCCAACCTTGGGTTTTGTCATTTTAGTTAAAATCCCTGCCTTACAGCACAAATTAATAATAACCAAAACAGTTTTCAGACAATTTCTTCATTAATCAGGCTAAAAACCATAACCATCAATTTCAGACAGTAAAAAGGGGCATAACCAGCCAGTCCTCTAATGGCCTCTTAACATGTATCAAAACCCAATACCTTGCAGGCTCAGTTCACGTCCAGTTTGCCAAGTGTTCTTTGTCTGCAGCCAGTCCTGCCAGTCCTGATCTGTAGATGTTAATAGCCTAGCCTGGCCCAACCCAATCTCCTACGGCCTATGATGGGTTTTTCGAGTACATGACCGATGTGTGGTAGTACTTGTACATTGTCATCACACAGTGTCAGGCAATGCCAGATGTGAGTGGCCAGTTACCATGCACAAGGGGAATCTGTTGTGTCCTCTGTCCTGTGATGTAGGTGTTGCACTATGTACCATATTGCCGTCATTGCTGATGTTCTGTGATTGCTATGTGTGTGTGCTGCATTGTGGGGGAGTCACCCCTGCAGCTCTGATTTCATGGACCATTATCCCTTTGAGGAGGCATGCCTTTGAATTGTGTGCTTTTCGGGGGCTGAAATGTTTGCGACTTGGGTGAATTGTGCTCTTGGACATATTTTGTGGCTTTGTACATTGTTTGTGTGCTGCGTCTATTAGACGGCATGGGTTGTGGGTGCACATAGATATGTTGGAGTGTGACTTGCTCCTTTACGGATGTGATCCAGACTGGGCCACCTCCAAATGTGCACTGTGTCATGTAAATTGCTGCTGCCATGCTATTGGTCATGCAGTATCACTTGTATAGTCAGTGTGGCGCGTACAGCAGCGGCTTTTCTGTATTCATCACATGTACATGGATAGGTTGTGTCGTTGGTGATTTGGTGGGGGCCCATATGTGCACATGGTGCATGGGGGCCTACTTGGTGTTTGTATGTATGCTGCAGTGTGCCAAGGCTATCAAGGACATGTTCCACAGTCATTGTGCATGTGCAGTGTGCTACATATGATTGTACATGTCTTCCATGGTGCCCATCATCCTCTGTCCCCCCAGTGCCTGGTCATTACTTACCCTCTTGCTGTTGGGTCAAGTCATATCGAGCTGTGTCAGGCTTTCGACTTCTGCCACCGTCTACACACTGGTGACTGTGGCCACCATTTCCTCCAGCTCATCCAGCTCCTCCTGTGGCGCCGGAATCCCACCTCCAGTCACCGTTGCTGCCTTTCTGTTAGCAGTAAGTTTCTGTTTGGTCTGGCTTTGCACATCATGCCAGCGCCTCTTGACTTCCTCCATTGACCTACTTGACACTCCGACTGCATTGACGTTGGTGATGATGGTCTGCCATATTTCCGTTTGGGTTGCCAGTGCCACAGTTAAGGTGATGAACAGTTGTTGGTAATGTTCTATCACCTTCGTGATGATGATCCGGTCTTCCAGCGGACTGAACCCCCATCTTTCTCTTTCTCTTCTACTTACCCTTCCCCAAACAAAGGGTTCCATGCTGGTCCTCCGCGGGGCTTGTGGGGTTGGCTTGTCTTCTGTACTCGGTCCAGGCGCATCCATGATACTGTGCAATTTGAATTGGTTTTGGTGTGTTAATTGTTTGGCTTTTGTAGTGCATTTTCCCGCATGACACGTGGGAATTGCAGGCCTGTCGCTGGTGTTCACTGATTTTGGTATTGCGCTTTGGGGCATCGCAACTTTTTTGTTTGTCGCGTTGAATTTTACGCTGTCATTTTCTTGCAATAGACTGCGATATGCAAAGTTGCCTTAAGCTAAATTTGCAATGGTTAACACACGTTCTTCAGAATATGCCCCACAAAGCAGTAAGAGCAGAGAAATGCCCACTTTGTCAAAGTGGTATTTCTTAAACAGTAGGGTCAAATCTAACTTTACTAGAAAAATTCATTTATCATCAGCATTCCAAAGATATAAAGCCTGCTGCGGCTACTCTTTTTTTAATCAGGAATTATAGCTTAAAAGTTTTTTAAGCAATACCCAATGTTAGCCTAGTGGAGGAGGAGGCCTCACAGTAGTGAACATCAAATGTAGCTGTTTGTCACTACCAGGAAAATGGAAATCTTTAAAGTATGTGTCCTACCTTTTAGTTACACGGCACCCAGTCCTTAGGACTACTAAAGCCTACCTTAGAGGTTACGTATGTGTAATAAGAGAATTGTTTAAGGCTTGGCAAGTGGTTTTAAATACCAAGTAAAAGTGCAGTAAATTGCACACACAGGCCTTGCAATGGTAGACCTCAGACAGGTTTGAAAGGCTTCTTGTGTGGGTGGCACAATCTGTGCTGCAGGACCACAAGTTAAAGAATCAAAAAGGGCCTTGACTCATTACTCAGAATGGCTGAGTCCAACTAGTACTATAAAACAAAACAAGAGCCAATACTGGAGTGTCAATTCATCAACTGATCAATTTCAAAGAAAGCTGCTTTGATTAAAGCAAAAACAACCTGTTTTTCTTTAAAACCATACAAGTTTATTCTATTTTAGTAAACGTTCATTTTTTCTTTTTTTGGCACACTATTCGTCGTGCATGGAAAATACAAAATACACAATGCAATAGGTTTTATATACAATATATACAAACATATGAATAAACAATTTCAAACACACTTGGCCATACATTCACACACAGACCATTCAAAACAGATGAAAGTAAGAAAACAGTGCGTCCAGGCATCGGTAAATAAATCAGTGGAAAATATTTCTTTTCATATTTTTGCAATCTATTGTAGTTGTAGTTGTCACAAGATCTCTCATGAACCCAAATAAATGCAACGACTGTTCCAAAGTGATAATAGTAACCAGATGCGGGACAAAAAACTGGTCGACGCGTTTCAAACCCCTTTAATATTTGGTGGGGTTCTCCTCAGGACCGGATTGGTTCTGAAACAATAAAAATAGCTGGCTTGAGCACGTTTGTTCAGAACATGAGCGAGTAAATACAAGAAGGGATCGACTACTAGTGTCCAACTGATGCTCCCTACCTTAATCCAATAGTCAGAAAAACACAATCAATGGCGGGCTTCCAAAGTGAAATTGTATTTCCCAATAGATGTAATCACAGCAGCTGTGTGAGGAAAAACAATACAAGCGACAACATTCAATATTGTGTCACACCTTCCCAAATCATTCATTCAGACCGTGTGTAATAAGGAGGAGGCACAGGGAACGTTTTAACTTACCCGCTGGCGAACAGCTTCACACTCGCTGCTCTGTAATTAGTTTCATGGGCGACCGCTCCTTTGCTGCAAAACGGAGCGAAATGGTTGTTAGCTGTCTGGCGGTTCAGACGCGAGCATGTTGATTTTCATAAAAGCGGGACAACATACCGATGTGGGAGCAAGGCGTCAGTCCTTCTCCTTAGGTGGTGTGCATGGTTCACACGGCTGGAGCCCTCGAGTGGAAGTGTTGCCTCGGTACTTCCTGGTTCATAACAGAGGACCGGGGTTTCTGGGACTTGTAGTTCTGAGGTGGTTTTACAAAGAATTGAGAAAAAAGGCTGGAATGGACTATGGAGTCTATTTCACCAGTCAGGCTTAAGCATTAGGCTTATAAATTTCAGATATTTCATTTAATCCCCGCGTGGCGGTATTAAACTTCATTATAAGCATTGCTTCACGTTGTGACAATTTGGCATCAGCGTCACCGCCCCTGGGGTCTTTTTCAATTTTAGACAAAACTGTCCATCGCAAGTCTGTGTTTACATGCTTACACTTGGTCCAATGGTTGACTAATGGGGCATTCTCCACCCCCCTGCGGATGCGCGATTTGTGTTGCGTGATCCTGTTTCTGATTTCTTGTGTTGTTTTCCCAATGTAAACTAGAGGGCAAGGGCAGATGATTGCATATACGACATTTTTAGATTTACAATTCGTAAAGGTCTCGTGTCTCCAATGAATATTGTCGAATGTAAAAACTGTATCCTCAATGGTCTCAATACAACAAGTGCATGTCCCGTACTTGTGGTGTCCTTTAGGTGGAGGTAATCCAAAAAGGCTATGTAATGTAGGAGCCCTGGTATTTGGTAATGCTGCCCTAACAACATAATTGGCCACACTTTTGTCCTTTTTATAAGCAAAAAGTGGTGGTACTGAGAAATCCTCATGCAGGTTCTTTAGTAAATGCCAGTTGGACGTAATGAGCTTCCTGTGTAAGTTTGCAGCTGGACAGAACGTGGTGACACACACCATCCTTTTAACATCTGGTTTGATTCTTTTTTCCAACAACGTCTCTCGAGGGGTCCACCAGGCTCGTTTGAGGGAATTTTTTAATAGTTTTTTTGGGTACCCTCTCTGAATGAGTCGATTTTTCAAATGTTCAGCATGTATAAAGTATTCTTCTTTGCTGGAACAATTTCTGTGGATTCTCAAAAATTGCCCAAAAGGCAAATTTTGTTTCAAGCTGCGAGGGTGGTTGCTGTTAAAATGCAACGCTTTATTCCTGTCGGAGGGTTTCCGGAATAATGTTGTGCTTAAACCTCCCTCAGAAGGTGCCACTTTAACATCCAAGTAATTGATAGATTCATTTGATGCTGAGACCGAGAACTGGATGTCAATCGTTCTCGAATTCAGCCAACATACGAATTGACCCAGGTCTTCATGTCCTCCTGTCCAGACCATGAATATATCGTCAATGTACCGCATGTAGTGGGAAATGCTGCCGCCAAAAGGATTAGTTTGGTATATGAATTTTTCTTCAAATAACCCCATGAACATTATGGCTAGCTCTGGGGCAAAGGGGCAACCCATCGCCACCCCCTTGATTTGGTAAAAAAATTCCGCATCAAACGTAAAAAAGTTATTTTGCAGTGCAAACCGTGCAAGGTCAAGGATGAACTTAGTAGGTACTCTTACTGGTCTTTCCCTTTTATCCAAGAACACAGTCAAGGTTTCCAATGCTTGTTCTTGAGGGATCTGGGTGTATAAAGACACCACATCCAGTGTAACTAGGAGTTGTCTGTTATGATCAAATTTGATGGTAGAAATACGATTTAGGAAAGCGGTGGTATCTTGGAGATGAGCAGGGATAGTCTGAATGAAGGGTTTCAAAAAATGATCGATATATTTGGCAACAGGTTCAAACAGAGATTCGCACCCTGAGATTATAGGTCGTCCTGGTGGATTTTTATCGTCCTTGTGCAATTTTGGAAGCACATAGAATACAGGCGTCCTAGGATTTTTGTTTTGTAGGAATGCTAACTCCTTTGGTCCTATAATCCCTTCATCAAAACCTCTTTGGATGATGTCAAATAATTGATTCTTTAATTCAGATGTAGGATCCTTCCCGATGCATATAACCACAGCTCTGCCCTTATCGGCCTGTTTAACGACGATGGTATTATCATTCTTTACCGCTATTAGTGCATCCTTTTCAGCTTTAGAAAGATTGAACTTCACAAATGACTTCTTTTTTTCAATTGACGAAATCCCTGATAGCACAGTGGTTTCAAAGGTTAAGACTTCCTTTGGGATTTTAGGTCCTTTTGGACAGAACGTAGACTTCCTCTTAAGCCTTAAGCTTAAGCCTTAAGAGGAAGTCTATGTTCTGTCCAAAAGGACCTAAAATCCCAAAGGAAGTCTTAACCTTTGAAACCACTGTGCTATCAGGGATTTCGTCAATTGAAAAAAAGAAGTCATTTGTGAAGTTCAATCTTTCTAAAGCTGAAAAGGATGCACTAATAGCAGTAAAGAATGATAATACCATCGTCGTTAAACAGGCCGATAAGGGCGGAGCTGTGGTTATATGGGACATTAACAAATACAAGATAGAAGTACACCGTCAGCTCAACAACCAGAACTGCTATAGACGCATCGGGAAGGATCCTACATCTGAATTAAAGAATCAATTATTTGACATCATCCAAAGAGGTTTTGATGAAGGGATTATAGGACTAAAGGAGTTAGCATTCCTACAAAACAAAAATCCTAGGACGCCTGTATTCTATGTGCTTCCAAAATTGCACAAGGACGATAAAAATCCACCAGGACGACCTATAATCTCAGGGTGCGAATCTCTGTTTGAACCTGTTGCCAAATATATCGATCATTTTTTGAAACCCTTCATTCAGACTATCCCTGCTCATCTCCAAGATACCACCGCTTTCCTAAATCGTATTTCTACCATCAAATTTGATCATAACAGACAACTCCTAGTTACACTGGATGTGGTGTCTTTATACACCCAGATCCCTCAAGAACAAGCATTGGAAACCTTGACTGTGTTCTTGGATAAAAGGGAAAGACCAGTAAGAGTACCTACTAAGTTCATCCTTGACCTTGCACGGTTTGCACTGCAAAAGAACTTTTTTACGTTTGATGCGGAATTTTTTTACCAAATCAAGGGGGTGGCGATGGGTTGCCCCTTTGCCCCAGAGCTAGCCATAATGTTCATGGGGTTATTTGAAGAAAAATTCATATACCAAACTAATCCTTTTGGCGGCAGCATTTCCCACTACATGCGGTACATTGACGATATATTCATGGTCTGGACAGGAGGACATGAAGACCTGGGTCAATTCGTATGTTGGCTGAATTCAAGAACGATTGACATCCAGTTCTCGGTCTCAGCATCAAATGAATCTATCAATTACTTGGATGTTAAAGTGGCACCTTCTGAGGGAGGTTTAAGCACAAAATTATTCCGGAAACCCTCCGACAGGAATAAAGCGTTGCATTTTAACAGCAACCACCCTCGCAGCTTGAAACAAAATTTGCCTTTTGGGCAATTTTTGAGAATCCACAGAAATTGTTCCAGCAAAGAAGAATACTTTATACATGCTGAACATTTGAAAAATCGACTCATTCAGAGAGGGTACCCAAAAAAACTATTAAAAAATTCCCTCAAACGAGCCTGGTGGACCCCTCGAGAGACGTTGTTGGAAAAAAGAATCAAACCAGATGTTAAAAGGATGGTGTGTGTCACCACGTTCTGTCCAGCTGCAAACTTACACAGGAAGCTCATTACGTCCAACTGGCATTTACTAAAGAACCTGCATGAGGATTTCTCAGTACCACCACTTTTAGCTTATAAAAAGGACAAAAGTGTGGCCAATTATGTTGTTAGGGCAGCATTACCAAATACCAGGGCTCCTACATTACATAGCCTTTTTGGATTACCTCCACCTAAAGGACACCACAAGTGCGGGACATGCACTTGTTGTATTGAGACCATTGAGGATACAGTTTTTACATTCGACAATATTCATTGGAGACACGAGACCTTTACGAATTGTAAATCTAAAAATGTCGTATATGCAATCATCTGCCCTTGCCCTCTAGTTTACATGGGGAAAACAACACAAGAAATCAGAAACAGGATCACGCAACACAAATCGCGCATCCGCAGGGGGGTGGAGAATGCCCCATTAGTCAACCATTGGACCAAGTGTAAGCATGTAAACACAGACTTGCGATGGACAGTTTTGTCTAAAATTGAAAAAGACCCCAGGGGCGGTGACGTTGATGCCAAATTGTCACAACATGAAGCAATGCTTATAATGAAGTTTAATACCGCCACGTGGGGATTAAATGAAATATCTGAAATTTATAAGCCTAATGCTTAAGCCTGACTAGTGAAATAGACTCTATAGTCCATTCCAGCCTTTTTTCTCAATTCTTTGTAAAACCGCCTCAGAACTACAAGTCCCAGAAACCCCGGTCCTCTGTTATGAACCAGGAAGTACCGAGGCAACACTTCCACTCGAGGGCTCCAGCCGTGTGAACCATGCACACCACCTAAGGAGAAGGACTGACGCCTTGCTCCCACATCGGTATGTTGTCCCGCTTTTATGAAAATCAACATGCTCGCGTCTGAACCGCCAGACAGCTAACAACCATTTCGCTCCGTTTTGCAGCAAAGGAGCGGTCGCCCATGAAACTAATTACAGAGCAGCGAGTGTGAAGCTGTTCGCCAGCGGGTAAGTTAAAACGTTCCCTGTGCCTCCTCCTTATTACACACGGTCTGAATGAATGATTTGGGAAGGTGTGACACAATATTGAATGTTGTCGCTTGTATTGTTTTTCCTCACACAGCTGCTGTGATTACATCTATTGGGAAATACAATTTCACTTTGGAAGCCCGCCATTGATTGTGTTTTTCTGACTATTGGATTAAGGTAGGGAGCATCAGTTGGACACTAGTAGTCGATCCCTTCTTGTATTTACTCGCTCATGTTCTGAACAAACGTGCTCAAGCCAGCTATTTTTATTGTTTCAGAACCAATCCGGTCCTGAGGAGAACCCCACCAAATATTAAAGGGGTTTGAAACGCGTCGACCAGTTTTTTGTCCCGCATCTGGTTACTATTATCACTTTGGAACAGTCGTTGCATTTATTTGGGTTCATGAGAGATCTTGTGACAACTACAACTACAATAGATTGCAAAAATATGAAAAGAAATATTTTCCACTGATTTATTTACCGATGCCTGGACGCACTGTTTTCTTACTTTCATCTGTTTTGAATGGTCTGTGTGTGAATGTATGGCCAAGTGTGTTTGAAATTGTTTATTCATATGTTTGTATATATTGTATATAAAACCTATTGCATTGTGTATTTTGTATTTTCCATGCACGACGAATAGTGTGCCAAAAAAAGAAAAAATGAACGTTCACTAAAATAGAATAAACTTGTATGGTGTAAAAGAAAAACAGGTTGTTTTTGCTTTAATCAAAGCAGCTTTCTTTGAAATTGATCAGTTGATGAATTGACACTCCAGTACTGGCTCTTGTTTTGTTTTATAGCAGGACCACAAGTCGCATTTAATTTACAGGCCCTGGATATATGGTATTCCACTTTATTAGGCACTTGAAAGTAATCTAAAAATACTACACGTGTGTAAACCAATTAATTATACCTTGTTCAGAGAAGAATGCACGTGTACTTTAGCAATGATTAGCAGTGGTAAAGTGACCAGAGTCCTAAAACCAACAAAAAGTCAGAAAAAGAGGGCGAGGAAGTCAAAACTTTTGGGGTAAACCTTTAGAGAAGGCCATTTTCCAATATATATCTAGAGTGCAATAAACACGACAACAATGTTGTAGATGCTAAACCATATCTAAAGTACAATAAAGAAGAAACTGATTTTAAAGATGTGAAACCAAATCTAGAATACAATTAACAAGACAACAATGTTGAATATTTGAAACCATATCTGGAGTATTAGTAACAAGACCCTGATTTTATTGATCTGAAACCAAATCTACAGTACAATAAAGAAGACACTGGTTTTATAGATATGAAACCATATCGAAGGTACAGTTAACAAGACAGATTTTATTGCTTTAAATCAGTATCTAGAGTATAGTTAATTAGATATTTAAAAAACAGTTATGAAACATATTCTAGAGTATAACCATCAAGCCACACTTGTTGTATCTATGACAAAGTACCTAGAATATAATCATCAAGACACAGCCATTGCAGCTACAATACAGTATCTACAGTACAGTTATAATGACACACTTATTACAGATCTGATGAGTACACTCATCAAGACACTTAAACAATATGATACATTTTCTAGAGTAGAACCATCAAGGATAACATTTAACGCTGTAAGATAGAATCACTGAAGGCCCTTTGCAGACATTGAAGGATTAGAGAACAAACTGACATGACTGGACTCAGAGGTAGTTTAAGAAATATAAAAATGAAACACTTGAGTTAAGTGTTAAAAATGGTATGGCCATGTTGTCTAGGAAGGATATCAACAAAGATCGCAGTGGATAGCCTAAGAATAGGATGGGCCAAGGACTGATGCATTCATAAAGGAGAAAAAAGAGAGGAAGCAACAGTGAGTGG
The DNA here is from genome assembly GCF_964263255.1 of Lissotriton vulgaris. Lineage (NCBI taxonomy): Eukaryota > Metazoa > Chordata > Amphibia > Caudata > Salamandridae > Lissotriton > Lissotriton vulgaris. The sequence goes on along the minus strand of NC_141688.1, from coordinate 249,970,113 downwards.
ATGGATTACACTGGATGAGGATTGTCTAAGGGTCATAGAGAAGTGAGAGAAAGGGTCCGGCATAAAGGAGAGTGCTAAATCTACAGCACCCATGATGGATGTGCTAGCAAGAATCCATCATCATGGCTGATGGAGGAATCGAGACAACAGTTCAGTCATCCAAGATCAGTGGAGGAGTGCCTGAGAAGGAAAAACTGCAATAATAAGAATACCTCGATAAGTAGGCTAGCAGAAAGGATGAGCAGCACAGAGACTGGGAGTCAGTTGTAACATTAAAGTAGGCATTAAAAACTATTAACCCATTTGCAAAGGGAGAAAAAGGGTAAGTAGAGCATACATGGATCAAAAAGCAACAGTCATTTCATAAACATTCCTGGTATAGTTGTAAATAAATAAAGCTCTGCTTATTTTATGCATGCTTTCCAAAATGTTCTAAATAGTCCCATTAATGTGCCCGCACTCAGCTTCTTAGTTTAACAATACTGGGACGTGCTCATAGATAGGCTGAGAAAGAAGCTGGACATACTTAAGCCTGCAACATTAATTCTATGTCATAATAGAAGACCTATACATTTAACCCACATCTAAATCCATACTTACAGAAACTCATAGAGCTCACCACACCTGAGAGTGACTAAATAATGCAGAGAACCACAAACATAGTTACCTGAAGATTGGGAGAAAATGGAGGCATATAATAGGATTATTCATACAGAGACAACTGGATATTGGAGAAAAGGTATAAGGACACTCCACTTTGGCAAAAGGTAGTTAATTGCCAGTCACCAAGACTCAGAATCTTCACTACAGCATTGAAAACTAAACATACTCTGTTGATCAGCTCTAGGAGCTCAGAGGAAGGAAGTGGCATAGCCAAATCTCTAGAATCCACCTCCCGGCTAGAACATTTCATCACTCAACCTTCACACTACAACTACAGATGAGGACCAGCTGATATCGAAAGGCTTTGATCCCTTCAGTCAGGGAAGAAAATGTTGCTGACACATATCATGATCCAAACCACCGTGGGGAAGCATCTTATAGACATAATCCACACACCTACCATATTCAGTTGCTAAACCCAATCAGTCTTCCATTCAAAGCATAAGTGTGGTGGTGTTGATTAGCACTCTTTAAATCATTCCTCAAACACCAATAGGGATTCGACTAATAACACGGAAACGGGCACTGCAATGGGAACTCAAAAGCAGTTCCAGCACAGCATGGACTATGAAGTCCATGCCATCCTAGAACTTGGGGTGCATGCAAAAAGAAGGGCACATGTTGTGGCCCCCCGAATGCATCCCCCTGGCAGCGGGGGCATGGTGGCCATGTAGGGCTCCTTTTGTTTCCCACCACCAGGCTTTTCACGGGGGACTCACTGCCATGAAAAGGCTGGCAGTTGAGAAACTCATATTATGCATCCCACTTTGCAAAGTGTACTACCCTGTCAGCTGTGCCACCATCAGGGAACAGCGGCTCCCGGGTGCAGCCGGCTCAGTAGTAGCGGTCCGAATGGTTTAATCGCAAATGGGTGGCCGCAGGACATTTTCAGCTAGGAACCACTCACCTGTGCTAAGCCTATTTTTTGGCTATTTGGGGTAGCTTGCACTTAGGCCCCACAACTTTTTTTTCCACAACAGGCCAGTCCTTTTTTTCCAACATCCTGGGGATTCTAAAGATACCTATGGTTTGTGGATTCTCCTGGAGGGGACCGAGAAAATAGTCATAACATTGCTAAATATTACTAAATACAACAATTGTGTTTGCTAGTGCCTTGCACGTCACATGCATTTGGGCTCTCTTTTAAAATGCTGTATTTGCACTTTGAAATAGCATCATTTGCACTGAGGTATATTTGCACTGAGTCTGATTCTGAATCTATTTTAATCATGCCACAACATGTTTTAGCCTATATGTTGAATGTTTGAGTTTTTCCAGGGTACCTTACCTGTTCTGGTATGGCCCCTGGGCAGCCTCCTCTTTTGCTTTTGATAAGCCCTCTGCTCCACTCTGCCACAGTGTTAGTTGACGATTGAGCAGAGAGTAGAGTAATAGAGACCCACCCTCTTCCCGGGCATGCATTTCCGATCAGGCGGGCAGGCAGCACTCTAGTCTTTCTACGTATGTAAAAGAAACATTGGTTGGGCGGAATGCTGAATAATTCAAACATTCACCCCAGTCACAAAGATGTGGGTGAAATTCATCATTATTTTGCTCATCCCACCACCACAGTTTGGACTCAGCCATATGCAAATCAGTCTTGATGTGTTACTTGTGTGAACAGTCCAGGCCGAACTGCCAAGCCAGGTCCTCCATGGACCAGAACCAAGCATACTCGGACCGGTTTCAGGGCATCACCCTTCTTCAGCCAGGCTAGCTTGAATCCAGTGGTGTTATGATCACGGGACCCACGTCAGGGCATTCCCTTCCCACTTAGGGCGACATATACAAAAGAAACATTTGATGGACAGAATGCTGAACAATGCAAACATTCACCCCCAATCTCAAAGATCTGGGCTAAATCCATCATTCTTTTGCTCACCACACCACCACAGTTTGGAAACAGCCATATGCAAATCAGTCTTGACCCTGTTCCTTGTGGGAAAAGTCCAGACCGAACTGCCAGGCCAGGTCCTCCCTGGACCTGAAACAAGCATTCTGAGACCGGTTTCAGGGCATCACCCTTCATTAGCCAGGCTAGCTAGAATCCAGTGGTGTAGTGAGCACGAGACCCCGTCTGGGGATTCCCTTCCACTTAGGGTAACATATGCAAAAGAAATATTTGATGAACGGAATGATGAACAATGCGAAATTCACCCCAAGTCACAAAGATCTGGGTTAAATCCATCATTTTATTGCTCACCACCCCACCTCAGTTTGGACACACCCATATGCAAATCAGTCTTCACCCTGTTCCTTGTGGAAACAGTCCAGACCAAACTGCCAAGCCAAATCCTATCTGGACTGGAAACAAGCATTCTGGGACCAGTTTCAGGGCATCACCCTTCATCAGCCAGGCCAGCTGGAATCCAGTGGTGTAGTGAACACAGGGCCCACGTCTCAGCATAGTCTTCCACTTAGGGCGACATATGCAAAATAAAGTATTTTTTTGACTCCCTACCGTCTAAAGGCCATGGTAGGGAAAGTGCGCAGTGTGCGCACTGGTAGCGCGCCAAAGGCGCGCCTAAGGCAAGCCCATCCGCGCCTGGACGTCACCAGACGCCAGACATGCTTCAGGTTTGGCCTCCTATCAGAGGCTGCACTCATGGAGCACACTCATCGACATCGGAAGGGTCTCTATCACTGTACTCATCAGTTTGACGCCATTCTGGTTGGTCCTTTTGTATATAATACCTTTGGGTTTAACTCTTACGTTACCACTAGTCCTACGAATATTCCGGTACGAATATTCCGGTAACTAGTTATAATATTGAATTTAAAATATAGAATGGACAAAATATCCAGTTTTTAATATCGAGTAGACAGGATATCGACTTTCAAAAATATAGTGGTAAAGAATATCGACATGTAGGTAATCACCCTTCATCAGCCAAGCTAGCTCGAATCCAGTGGTGTAGTGATCACGGAACCCACGTCAGGGCATACCCTTCCCACTTAGGGCGACATATGCAAAAGAAACATTTGATGGACGGAATGCAGAACAATGCAAACATTCAACCCCAATCTCAAAGATCTGGGCTAAATCCATCATTCCTTTGCTCACCACACCACCACAGTTTGGAAACAGCCATATGCAAATCAGGCTTGACCCAGTTCCTTGTGGGAACAGACCAGCCTGAACTGCCAAGCCAGGTCCTCCCTGGACCTGAAACAAGCATCTTGAGACCGGTTTCAGAGCATTACCCTTCATCAGCCACACTAGCTCGAATCCAGTGGTAAGAACCATCGATTTTACCAATATCGAAGTTAGTAATATCCATTGTCAAAATATCGTTGTTAATAATATCAAATTTATTTTTTGTGTTTTGCATGTTAATATTTGTGTTAAGTATATATACATTTTGTAATGTGTGTTTGAATATTTTTAATGTAAATAATTTTATGTTAAATCATTTTTGCGTAATTCAATTCTGTAGCGGGTTGTGGGTTTATAGGGGAATGGGGTGGGAAGTCATTTAATTATAATATATTTTTAAAGAACTATTTAGAATAATTAAATATATGTTAATAACTTTTTTCGTAATAAATTCTGTAGCGGGATGTGGGTTCTTAGGAGAATAGGGTGGGAAGTAATTTAATTGAAATGAATGAATTCATTATGTTATTAATTAATAATTTAGTATTTAAATAATTGATATTGTTAATTAAGTTAATTAATTTAATATTAATTAATTATAAATGTATACATAACAATTAATAATTAATTGGTGACTGTTTTAATTGTGTCAAACATTTTATTAATTGGTAATTAATTAGATATTAATTATTAATAATTATTGTGTAAATATGTTAACTGTGTACTTTTTATGAGTGGGTGGAGGGCTGATACGGGAGTAGGGTGGGAAGTAATTTAAATGTTAATGTAATTTTTACTATATTTTATATATATTTATTAAAAGTCATGTTACAGTGTTAGTTGTGTGAATTAATTAAATTCGATTGTTATTAATTTTATTGTTAATTGCTATTAGTTAATTAATTAATTGTTAATTAAATATGTTAATTTATTATTATTTCACAATATTCTCGGTGACGTTTATAGGTAAAATGGTGGGAGGTAAATTAATTTTGAAAAATTCCCAACCCCTATCCAACACTTTCCCTACTGTTGTATTCACAGGAGTGGGAATAGTAATTTTTACCCTCCCGCTATTTAATACTTTCCCTACTTTTGCACTAACTGGAGTGGGAATAGTAATTTTTACCCACCCACTATCAACACTTTCCCTACTGTTGCACTCCCAGGAGTGGGAATAGTAATTTTTACCCAGGCGCTATCCAACACTTTCCCTTCTGTTGCACTCGCTGGAGTGGGAATAGTAATTTTTACCCACCCACTATCCAACACTTTCCCTACTGTTTCTCTCACTAGAGTGGCAATAGTCATTTTTACCCTCCCCCTATCCAATACTTTCCCTACTGTTGCACTCGCTGGAGTGGGAATAGTAATTTTTAACCTCCAGCTATCCAACACTTTCCCTACTGTTGCACTCGCTGGAGTGGTAATTGTAATTTTTACCCACCCGCAATCCAACACTTTCTCTACTGTTGCACTGAGCATTACTCCGAGATTTTTTACCGTAGTAACAGGACTCGTAAGGAGCCTGTTGATCATGGGGCCACCATTTCCGCCATTCATCATCCTGAGTATGCCCAACGAAAATAATTTCAATCTTAGCGGAACCAATCAAAAAAGACGCTCATACACAAATGTATTTGGCTTTCATTAAAGGGCTCATCTTTTTCATAAGTAAACAGAAGTTGAGAATCGTCACCATAGGTCAGAACCTTGGCCCCTAAGTTTCTGCTAAAAGAACAAGAGGTGCCATATAAATATTAGAAAGAGTAGGGCTCAAAAATGAGCCCTGAGGCACTCTAACATTCAGCACTGGTATATCAGCTGAGAAAGGTGGCGCCAAGACTGACTGCTGACAGCCTTCCAAAAAGGAAGAGAACCACCTCAAAACTGTGCCTCTGAAGCCACACTCCTTTAGCCGCTGAAGGAGTCGCCCACGGTGCACGGTGTCAAAAGCCGCCGAGAGGTCCTACAGCATTAAAACTGCCTTACCTCCTCGATCAGGAGTGTCTTTGTTGCTCTCTGAAACCTCAAGTAAGGCAGTTTCAGTACTATAGTTAGCCCTAAAACCATATTGACTAGGGTGAAGGGCATTGGTGGCCTCAATACAGTTTGTGAAAACCTTATTTACATGCTTCTCCAAAGTCTTGGCAAAAAAGGGAGCAATTTAATGGGCCTATAATTATAGGCCCATTAAATTGCTCCAGTAGGATCCGCTGAAGGTTTCTTCAGAAGTGGTAAAGATTTTCCATGTTTCCATCTAGCCGGAACCTATCCACTGGACAAGGAGAGGTTCAGGACTTTATTCACAGCAGGGTTTAAAACTACAGCAACAGCTGCTATTATCTTCGATGGACATGGATCCATAGGGGACCCGAATTTTAGTGTTTTCATATTGGTAAGTGATGTATCCAGAGAGATCAGAGGAAACTCCAGCAATAGTTCTTCTATGGGGTCTTCCTCCAGATAAAACCTATCATTCTGATTCAGTGAAGCAGGCATATCAAATTCAGCAATCTGGATGGTCCATTCAAGGTTAGGAGCAAAAGGACTTTGGATAGCTTTAGGGGAGACAAAGTCCTTTACAATCTTAAAAAGTACCCTGCTACTATTTCTTGCTAAATCAATTTTAGTAGTCCTTAACGTACCTTAAGATTAAGTCGCGTACCTTAAGATAGTGCGCTTTCAGTGCCTGTTTATATATCTGTTTGCTCTCATGTCCAAAGCTTTTCCTCCATAACGTTCCAGACATTTGCAGGCACTCTTACTTTTCTTCAGTGCTTCAGTAAACCAAGGAGCAGAGATATTTTCTCAAGAGGCCCTGTGTGCCTTTGGAGGAACAAGATGCAATGCCCAATTCTGAACCAATTTTCAAGAGCATATGTTACATCCTCAAGAGACCCTTCTCCAGGGATAAGGTGGTGGTCTAGTATTTCAGCCAAAGCGCCAGGTGTAATGGATTTAAAAGATCTAAATTCTTTTATTTTTTTCCCCGCCCTTGGATTGAATCCTGGACATGTCTTTCTCCATCCAAAATGTTAACATAAAACGGTCAGACCATATAATAGGGAGGGGGTTGTCAGGAACAATATGGCATGTGGAAAAGATCTGGTTCAGAATATGACCTTTTTCATGGGTGGGAGATATTACATACGGCAACATACTAAAGATATCCAAGCATTCATATAGCTTCTTAGATTCAGGGTCTTCCTTTTGGTCAAGCAGGGTTTCTGCTTTTTACCTCAAACCCAATGGGGGAGCAAGAGAGTTGTCCCGGTCTTCAGTCACCCTGCACTGGGCATTGACTGTCACCACCATACCGTGGACCTAGGGTCCGGCCTTCGGTGGGTTTGTTCCGGGACCTCAGGCCAGGGGAGCCAAGGAGGCTTAAGACAAGCCCATCCCATGCCATCTCCGCATGGGCGTGCACATGAAGCCCATATTCCATAACTTCTAAGCTCCCATGAAGTAGGATCACGTTGAACACTGGAGGAGACAAAAGTCAGAGTTAGCCCCACAGTCCTGCCCTCTGACCAACTGGTCAGCCAGCCCACTGGGCCATCAAGTTGGCCAGCCTGGTGACCAGGTGGCCCAGAGCGACCCAGCGACTAGATGGCCAGAGATAACATGAACGACCCAGTACAATAAGTGTTCACTAGGCACTTACTACGATGCCTGGCTCATGTTTGTGAGCCAGGCTTTTACCCATTTAAATTTTGAGAATAGGCTGAGATTGTTCTGGCTGTAAGACCTCTAATCATTGGCTTTATCAGATAAAACTGGGGGTTCCGAACGCCATCCATCCTGAAGAAAACCGGAGGGAACCAGCTACTGGATCCTTCAATTAGCATTTGGACAATTGATTTGCACGTCAGGAATGCCACGGACCTCTACTAAAGTTTCCTATCATTATGCCCTGCCCAGGGATAGTTCACCATCTTTCAGGTTTTATCAAACACACTCATGCTCCACCTCCCTACTGAAGCATGCTAGATGGGCCGGTAGTGAACCCCCACTGGCTTTGGTGGGGGATCCTACCTCAGCTGGCACCCTCAGGCCCTGAACTTCACTGCATCAGAGGGTTTTACTCAGCCCTCCTCAGTGTACATGTTAGAGTTCTTGGTCCATGTTTCAAGAAGGGTTGGTGGGTAACTGACATCTCGGCAGACCACTGGTGCCAGTTGTGGACTCCCTGACCCAGCAGCGCAACAGGGTTGAGGCACACAGCACAATCGGATGCACCAGAAACAGGATACCTATTGTTCGGCCTTCCCCTTCTCTAGCTTGGCTCATCAGCAGGAGGGCAGAATCGTGTCTCTGGTCGGCAGCAGCCATGTTGTGCTGTCCGGGTCTAGAAGACTGGACCTGGGTGCACTGAAAGCCTAACATAGGGCTCTACCAGTCCTTGGAATCATACCTCCCACACAGTTTATCATGTGGGGGTATGATTCCAACATGTTTGATACCAAACATGATAGGATACATTGCAGCCAATACGTGGTGCCCCTCTACATAGTACATGGTTGCTTCACTTACAACCTGGAAGAATGGACTCCGTAGGCTGTAGGGATGTCCTGCTCATGCAGGGGCACCCTCTCACTTAGAACCAAGCACCCTGCCTTCAGAATTGCAAAGGAGTGCTATGGGGTGACATATAGGTTTTAAGTGCAGTGACCCAAGATATAGGTAACCTATATCTTTCGTAAGTGGTGCAAGCACCATCTTAAAGAGGCACACCCAGCTGGGAAGCTCAGGACCACAAGAGAAACTAATAGTCGGGGGAAGGCTACTTCCCTTTCTTGCAACCATCCGCAACGAGCGACAGAAGGGAACTCCTGGAGCTTTGCCTGTGCTCAAGGAAGCAATTGAACCCTCATCTGGACTTCTGGGGCAACACGGTCACCTTGATGCTCAATTGGGAAGTATGGTGCGCAACCAGATGCCCAATGGACTCACTGTGTCCAAGTGGCCGGGCTCTAAGGGAGGTAGTCTGGTTGCACTGTGCTTTATTGAAAGGGCTTCCAATTGTCCTTGATAAAGAAGGGGACCATGCGGCTCAGGTGCTCAGAACCCCAGTTGAGCCTCAGGCATAGAGGTGCAAGGGTGGGCTTAAAGCAAGCTATGATCCGGAGCCTGTGGGCACCTTAACGCAACGGCAAAGTGCGAGAGGCCTCCCAGGGCCTGATGGAATGCAGTCCCGGGTCCTTGGTGGTGCTACATGCCGGCAGTTGAAGCCAAGGTATTAGCACCCACCACGGTGGCTGCCGGGCCCCGGTAAAAGCTCCTGGATCTGGCTGCATGGAGGAGGCCTTCCCAGACCAACGTGACACAGTCCTTGGAGCTTTGCCACACGACAGGCCCAAGGGTGGATCCTAGGACTAGGTGTTCTCACACCAGGACCCACAAGAGCTTTTATCCCAGGCCTCCAGGCACCTTAACACAGTGGCACAGTGGGGGAGGGGTGCCTGGGCCTAATGGAACGCAGTCCTGGGTCCTTGATGGTGCTACTGGCCGGCAGTTGGAGCCAGGGCAAGAAAACCCACCACAGTGGCTGCTGGGCCCCGGTCAAAGCTCCTAGTTCTGGCTGCACAGAGGAGGCCTTCCCAGGCTCACGAGACACCGTCCCTGATGATTTGCCACTTACCAGGCCCAAGGTTGAACCCTTGTACTGGGGGTCCTCACCCATGGACCCACCAGGACCCCTGTTACAGTTTCAGAACCCAGCCACTCAGGGGAAGCCTTCCCAGGCCTGTTGCAACCCTGTCCCAAGCCGTTTTCTGTAAGGCAGGTCAGAGGACAGAACCCATGGTGGTAGTACATGCCACAGGGCCTGGAAAGAGGTACTGGACCTAGCAAGGCATGGAAGGTCTTCCTGGATACACAAGCTGCTGTCCTGGGCACGTTGCCACAAGGTGGGCCTGAGGAAAAAGCCCAGGAATGAAGGCCTACACCAGGACCCACGGGGACCCCGTCAAAGCCCAGCCAAGCAGGAACAGCCACCCTTAGGACCAATGGACCTCCATCCCGGGCCCTTGGTGGTGCAGGGGGCCGGAGGATGGAGCCCAGGGTGGGAGCACTTGCCCTGAGGCCTGGCAGGGCCAAAAGGGCCGGCTAGAGTTCTTGGACACAGCTGCATGAGGCAGGCCTCTCCGGGCATGATGTACCCCTGTCCTGGGCAGTTGGGCTGTGTGGGAGGACAAAGGATGGAGCCCAGGACAGGAAGACCCATCCGAGGTCCGGTCAAAGGCTCTGGACCTCGGACACGAGGGAGTCCTTCCTGGGCTTGACGTAGAGTAAGGCAATGCAGCAACCTGCACTGGTTTGTCTCAACCTATATCTATGAGGTGATGCAACGCCATACAGGGTGCCTTTGTGCTGCCTCATAGATATGAATGAGAAACTTGCAAGACCAGGGCATCCAAAAAAGGGACCCTTTTGCGGCTTAAGCCTCTCATAAACCCAAAAGATTCATAGGCTACCCTTAACGAATCACATACTAAATTGTTGTACTTTGCAAAACAAAAATAATACTTACAAAATGTGTTAGTTAGCAGCTCAAATTGTTCCAGGCAAATTATGCACCATTCTTATACATTGCAAAGATAAGGCAATGCCTTACTGAGATGTGGAGATGTGTATCATCAAAAGCTAAAAATGATAAAGTGAACTTATTCATTCAATGCCACTGACTTTATTTTTATGAACACAATTTGATTTGGACTTTACAAGGAAACTGGGAACACTCCTTGCCAAGATGCTGCGATGCATCATGAACTGTACGTTTATTAACGGTAATTACACGGTATATCAGGAGCAGTGTTACTGGGTTTGCCAGAAGAACAAGAAAAAGTGCGCCGCTACAGTAAAATTACTGGATCATGCACTAGCAGTTCTGCTCTGATTTGTAGCTAGATTAAGAGAGGAGACTGAATTCTAGCCAGTATTTAAGATTTTTATGTTGATACCAGTGCATTTATTAAACATTGAGTATTGCTATTTTTTAAATATATTTATAAAAATGTACTTTACAAACAAATACATGGCCTTAAATCAGTACTTCCCATCGATTGCTCACCACAATACAATTATTTTTTTCTATGTTCTATGCCATGATGGATCTACTGCTAAAACCTATAAAATACTATAATATTCTATAGACCCATTACCTGCTAAAAATGAAATATCAAATACTGGGTGCTTAAATATTAAGTCAAAAACATAATTTAACATTGGACACATTTTAAAGTATTCTGACTTCTAAATAGCAAATATGGAAAACGGCAACGTAAACAATGGAGCTGAAAAGGAAAAATGAAACAAAATGAGAAATGAAGATGAGGGAAAGCTCTGAGCAGAGGGGCATCTTCCTGCACATAAACAATCACGAGAGGCGTTTATCTCGTTCCAAGTGTGTTTTAGAATTCAGCACACGTGATAAGAGAAAAAAACAAAGGAAAACTGTAAACATTAATCCTGGTTATGCCTGCTCTATGGAGGCGCGAGCTATAGGCACTGCCCCAGGTTCACAAGATATTGTAAATCTGGGGCAGTGTCAAAGTACAAGGGTGTTGTGTGGGAACATCCACAGCAACACCCATGGTTTGCCACTTTGACGTAGAGTAAGGCAGGGTGGTGACTTGCTCTGTTTTGCTTTACTCCATATATACTCCATAGACACAGGGTGTCTTTACATAGTCTTGTAGATATGGCTAAGCCCTTAACCACACCGGAACGTCTCACAAATGACATTGTAGCAGTTCACAGAGCTTGTAAATAAGCCCCTGGTTTGATAAGAACTGAAACTAATTCATTTTATGTAGATGAGACATCTACAATAGCATTCATGTACCTAAAACATCAACACATTTTTTGTGCTACAGGTCTTTTTACCAAGGCTGTATATCTAACACTTAAAAAGAATTTTCACATGCTAGATTTGATCAAAACCACATTATCACGGTTTGCGACCTGCGCACCTTTCAAATGTGATAAAGGGCCCCTTTATGGTTTATGCGCTGCCCCCCAGGTCAGCCGCGAACTATGATCACTTATGACATTTCAAATTACATCACTGATGATATCACTGATGACATCATCCAGTGAATGTGGTTTGGTTCGATATTTAAATAAGCCTTACATATATAGCAATCTGCATTGAAGACTGAGTCGATATTTAAATGTCTGGATGGAGGATTTAGTAGCAGTGTGATTGACTGTTTAAGTGACTAATTTAAAGTGTCTCACTAAATATATGGGATAGTGATTAAACTGTGTGCATATCTATATCACTCTATCTCTTGCTGTATAAACTACTACATAAGTTGGTTACCAGCTATGTGAAAGTCTATATTAGTTATTAAATACTTAGGTGAGTATTTGTATGGGATACTGAATGTGTGTGTGATTGGGTGGGAGGTGTGTGACTGTCCAAAGATGTGTAAATAGTTGATTTAGTAGGTATATGAGATTAAGACTGAATGTGGAAACAGTTGTTCGGGTGAGTGAATCTCTTTATGGGTGTGGTGATTATTAAATATATATCTCAATGATACATGTCCAACAAAGTAGAAATATAAAAGGCAGTGTATGTGACAGTTGCTGTATATAAAAAAGTAGACATAAGACTCAGTGATTGTATGAGTGACTGTATCGAAAATTGTATACTTGTAATAGTGATTTTGTAACACACTAAGTATGAGTTTCTATCTATATGAATAAATAATGTGGTGTTTGTATAAATATGTAGCTCAGTAAATATAAGTATGACCAACTGTTTGCATAACTGAGTAGGATGACTGCATAAGTGAATAGGATGTGTGCTGGTGTGTAATGTCGCTGTAGGTGTATAAGTATATTTAATAGTGTTCTATTGTTCTTGGTTAGCATATATGAGTGAATATATAGGTAAGTGTTTAGATGTGTGTGTAGATGTAGGATTCACTGAGTGGGTTTTTAGAAACGTGTATTGGTATGTTGAAAGGTTACACTAGTGTATGATGAGATGTATCAGATTTTCACATGGATGAAGTCATCAGTGATGGGATCAGTGATGTCATCAGTGACATCACTGATGCCATGCCATGAATGATGTAATATGTGACATCATCACCAGTGGATTGCGGGCACGAGAGTTACAGTTAGTACAACTGTAGGAAGGTGGCTACCTGACTATGGTTACACCAGATTTTTTGCCTTGTATTTAGCTGGTTTTCAACTTAGTTGGCCTGGTTCCCTGCTAATCAGGGCCCCAGGCTATCTGCTTTCTCTGTAAAATGGATTCTATGTACCATAGGTGCATAACTAGATTGGCTTGGGTCATCTTATCAGCCCCTGTACAGAGCACTACAGGTGCCCAGGGCATAGGTGGATCCAAGGCCTACCAGGGGCTGCAGCATATCTTTTGCCACCCCTGGCTGGCTATCTAAAATTGACACTACTGGCTGATCACTCAGCTGGGGGAAGGTGGTCTAATCAACCCTTGCTTAGATATAGTATACCTATATTTAAAATCTAACTGGATACATATAAACCTTTAAGCCACTCCTATGGCAGGCCTTAACAATCCTGGAGGCAGAGTGCGTGGTTTAATGTGAGATGGGACTCTAGCATGAGCTGAGCCTGCCGGCAGCTGTTGGGACCGATTCCCTTAGCTGTTCCGGGATAATGCCAAACCATATACTATTAAGTGCATTATAATCCTCGCGGTTATATGTTAACTTTGGTTTGGCTTTATCAAAACATGTCGTGTAAGGTGTTATACGAATTGGAATACTACCCCCTCGCCAGTACTGGTGACGGGGGTAGCATTCCACCCCTTTAGAGGGAGACGACATGTTACTTTGCTAAAACGCGGTTGATTTTTAAAAGAGCCTCAGATCCACAAAATGGATGCTTCTGCCACAGACACATGTCTGACCTCCTGCTGCTGACCGAAACTCAGCAGAGGAGGCCTGGACAAAGGCTTTCCTGTCGCAGGGAGGTGTCACACCACCCCAGACAGGAGATAGTGGATTGTAGCAGGGAGGTTTGAAAGAAACCAGACAGTGCCAACCCCCAAGATTGGGAATAAGAGTGGGAGCAGTGCCATAGCACCTCAGATCATCCTGAGTCAACTTTAAACTAAGAAGACAACTGGATTTCGACATTATGATGAATAGAAGACGGAAGGGCATCTCCCTTGTGGCCTAGGAGGGGCCACCCTGTGAACACAGGCACCATCCAGCAACTCAACGTCTGCTTTGCCGCCGCTGGAGCCTGAGTGCAGAGCCTGACAAGACCCAGACTCCCAGACTTCTCACAGCCCGATCCACAGTCCCTGCAAAGAAGGGACCCGTGGAGGCACCAAGAGACGTGGGACCGGACATCTTGGAAGACCACCAAGACGCTGACTGCGCAGCACCAGAGGCACCCTCGACTCTGTGCTTTGGGGTTCGAGAAGCCCCACAACCGAGCAGCATTCGCCTTAAAGATCAGCCCTCCAGCATCTCCACGATCTGCGTGGGGCCCTTTTGCTTTGTGCCACTCGACGCGCCATACCGGCCACTTGCCACGTGGTCAGCGGCCATCTTGCGGATGAAACCTACAATTTACACTGTGGGTCTGGTTGCTCCAGACATGCCTTCGTTCCTGTAGAAAGGAACACCCGCTCTGACCTTGCTGGATTGAGTAATAAGCCTTTTTCACTTTCTGCGTTGCTTGCATTTGCCAAGGCCTGTTTGCTTCAATCAAGTTGTCAACACCGCCATCAGCTAGAGCCTTTGTGGGACAGCTCGTGATCGACTCCTGGGCATCCTTGACCTCTTCGTGTCCACGTGGCTGCAGAGAGAAGCAACACCTCATCACCTGTTTGCACCCGACTTTGCCTGGTTCCAATCTGTCAAGATATGTAGGTGAGCAACCCAATATACCCTTGCGGGCTCGGGCAATACTTATTATAAGAGAAAAGGCCAGCAAGGGATTTTATTCAACAGCTATTTATCAGCATTATTAGGACCTGTTGTAAAAAATCAAGGTTCCTAAAATTGTTCTTAATCAATTGCTGTGATGAATCAATAACTTCAATCAAACAAGTTATATGAAAACTGTAAATACAGTGTTACCACACTAACACAGTAAATAAATGCAAAAACCAGGATTTTGTATTGTCTGAAGATTATTATTTGTTTTCAAGACAAGAAATATTTATAAAAAAGAAGAAAACATTTTTATAAAATAGGGTACATGAACAGATATCGATTAGATAATCAAGGTATAGGTTGTTTTCTCCTTTGATATATCTAAACAAAGAAAGTCCAGACTGCTAATACAAAATAACACAATGATTTCAACTAAAATCAGAAGAAAATCAAAGATGGTACAATGGATCAAGTGCAGAGTTGGACGGAGTAGTCGACGTTTCGGTCTTTTAAGGAATTTATCATAAGACCATCATCAGGACAAAAGAAATTCTACATACAGTAGATGCCCCTCTGTAAAAAGAACAACATTATGTTACAATATATTTGGACCTGGTTAAAAACTGTACAAAGTCAAATTCAAACAGTCTATATATTTTATGTTTAAATCTATTCAAGCTTCTTAAAAAGGTCGGTGTGGCGACTGAAAAGCAAAATTCTTTATCTTTATTTTAATCACAGAACAATGTCATTGAATTGGGAAAAGTAAAGACTCACTTTTACTTAAGTAGAGATAGATCCTCTCTCTATTCAAAAGAAAAACAGCAATTCCAATAAATTTTGGTGTTGGACGGCAAAAGTCACAGAATTTTGCTTTACAGTCGCCACACCGACCTTTTTAAGAAGCTTGAATACATTTGAACATAAAATATATAGACTGTTTAAATTTGACTTTGTACAGTTTTTAACCAGGTCCAAATATATTGTAACATAATGTTGTTCTTTTTACAGAGGGTCATCTACTGTATGTAGAATTTCTTTTGTCCTGATGATGGTCTTATGATAAATTCCTTAAAAGACCGAAACGTCGACTACTCTGTCCAACTCTGCACGTGATCCATTGTACCATCTTTGATTTTCTTCTGATTTTAGTTGAAATCATTGTGTTATTTTGTATTAGCAGTCTGGACTTTCTTTGTTTAGATATATCAAAGGAGGAAACATCCTATACCTTGATTATCTAATCGATATCTGTTCATGTACCCTATTTTATAAAAATGTTTTCTTCTTTTTTATAAATATTTCTTGTCTTGAAAACAAATAATAATCTTCAGACAATACAAAATCCTGGTTTTTGCATTTATTTACTGTGTTAGTGTGGTAACACTGTATTTACTGTTTTCATATAACTTGTTTGATTGACGTTATTGATTCATCACAGCAATTGATTAAGAACAATTTTAGGAACCTTGATTTTTTACAACAGGTCCTAATAACGCTGATAAATAGCTGTTGAATAAAATCCCTTGCTGGTTCCAATCTGGTTCCACGGTGGTCACTGGTCAATGACTTTGAACATTGTCCCCTCTGTTTTCAGGTCTTCACCACTTCAGATCCACCCTTGGATCCACCGGACACTTCTCCTTCACATCGCCTGCAGCATCTTCAGCTTCAAGCACCAAGAGCCTCCGTGTCAAAACCCGACGCCACTTCGACCCTATGCACCCGCTTCCTGTGGGTGAGGTAACATTGCAACGCGGGTGTTCCCACACTGGTACACACCTCTAGGGTCTGTGTCTAAAGTTTGGTTCTTCTAGGTTCAGCAGAAGTGTCCTTAAACTCTATTTGTGTAACTTTTACGCACCATTGACATTGCATTGGTGCAAGCCGCACTTTAAGTGCTGCACCCGAATCCCGCGGGCTTTTCCCGACTTCAGCAATTCTTGTCCCGACTGCTCCCAGCGATTCCCTAGGCCCTAGGCCTAACCACTGTTCGATTGGTATCTCTTAAACCATTTTTTTAATATATGGTTGGAGTGGCCACCCGCCCTCATCCATAGTTGTGCAACTTTGTATGTTATACAGTGCTTTTGATTAACGCGTGTGCCCCTTTGCTCATAAAGAGTACTGGGGATTAATTTAAAAATAATACATATATTTTTATGATATATACTTGTGTGGTGTCCTTCCATTTGATATTACAGGACTGTGATTGGTAAAACAGCTCGCTTAACACGACCTCTTGAGTTTAGCCTTTGAGGCTGATTAGTCTATGCTACCCATAAGATAGCTTGTCTAATAAGGTTGAATTACAACCAGACACCATAAGGGATTGTTTGGACTGATACAAGGTGGTTCCAGAATTGGAAATATCATATATCAGACCAACTTCTCACAGCAACTAACTATAACGCAGGAATTTCAATGGTTTTGTATGAGTGAAATGTCCAGCTAACTATAAGATCCCTAAAACCTATGGTTTTTTCAGTGAATTTCTAAGGTTTTTTAAATGCAAATTCCTAACTATAACCTGCCTGAAACCTATGGTTTTTTCAGTGAATTTCAAAGGACAATTCCTACTTATAATGTTGACCACTTCCCCATATTTTCAACAACTAACCAAATCATATTCTATCTTCCACTTCAACTTCAATCATAATTGCATATGATGCACTCCACCCTGAGATGTATACTGCAGACAGCAGGGTTTACAGCTTGAATTCACCGTTCCATATACACTACAGACAGTAGGAAATTCAACCTTGATTTATTTAATGAAGAGTCAATTATACTGTATGTATTCAGATTTTGTGAAAAAAAAGTGAAAAAAGCATTGTTCTATAACTATACTGACTATTAGCTTCCTTGTACAATGTGCACAGTAGGATTCACAACTTACATTTGCCTTTTCATCTACAGTAAAGACTGAATTAAATTCAGCCTCGATTTATTTAAAGCAGAGAAAAAATAGTGCTGTTGCACTGCCAGTATGCGCAACCACCTTCAATCGATGCATTCAGTTAACTATGATAACTAAGAATGTAGACGATTGTGCCAAAATGTACCTCCACCACCGGCAATACCGAATACTGTTGTATAGAGTTTTAGGATCCTAGTGTAATTTACTGTTTCATGCCCTTATATAGATATAATTCACCTTGCCCTTATATAGGCATAGAAATCATAACCATATTTAGACATAACCCATCCAGTTCAAATACAGGCATGGCTACTTCCACTAGTTCCAAAAAGCCACAACGATTTCTAGGAAAACTCGGCTACAGCAGTCAGGGACATCCCCTTTCTTGAATATTGAGTTATCCAAGAAATCATGGTGTTTTCAAAGCACTACCATTCCCTTGGAGTTCCTTGGTGACGTTATTATGTTTGACTTTACCTCAAGCCAGGCACCTTCAAGGTATAAATATGCCCACACTTGCCCTAGCAACCACACAGTGGTTTAGAGCAGTTCGACTATCTACCTGCCCGACGCAGCTCGGCACAGTAAGTGCCGAAGAAAGCCAAACTTCCAGCTGATGCAATGACTGAGAGGGTGCCTTTCTCTCACTGAGAATCCAGATCCAGTGTTTCCATGCTCCCCTTGTGGGGTGTTGGGAACTTGAGTCCCGAGACAGAGAGACCAGACCTCCTTCATTCTAAACCAAGGTACGGAGCTGATTAGACCCTAAGAGAAATCTTGGATATATTCTTGGCAAAGAAACTAAACCTGTGCTACACCACTCTTACTTCTTCCCTTGTGCTAGACTTAAGTTAGGTACATCGGGGTAGGCGTATTTTAGAAGCACCAGTTGAGTACTTTTAGTCTATGTTATTTATGTATGTATTTTATGGCTTAAAAACCATACCATCCTTTTACAGTATTATTTTATAATACTCTTCTTGCAGTACGCATAATACTTTACAGCCATTTCATTTCTTCTGCATGAGAAAGAAGACTGTTCCATAAATACTTTTATTAAAAACACCAGTCTCTCTATATCTCTTCACCTCTATGAAACTAAGTATGCACGATTGACTGAGTGAAATATCTATCTATTGTTTCCACGACTCTGAAGATACATTTTATCTTGGGGAAACAAAGTTGTCATGTTTATGCGGTTGTCAGGAACTCTAACCCTTCTTCTTTATTCCAGAAATATTCTAGTGACCTCTGAGATAGCTGTCACTCACAATTAAGTCTAATATATTTGATAGAGACCTAGTCGATTTAAGTGCACCGTCACATCTAAAGGATATAATATTCCAATGCGCAGATCCTATTATGAATATAGGAACTAAATGAATATCTTGCCAAGGGTGCTTTATCTTTTCCGGGCTATTCCATTGATACCAGAAGAAAAGGTCCTCAAAATTCTAGACTCTATTATGTCCAAATTTATGTGGCAACAGGGCAAAACCAGAAGATCCTTGAAGCTTTTGTCACTACCACAGAACAAAGGTGGACTAGCTGTTCCAAACATTCTGCTATATCTCTGGGCTTCATTTCTCCAACAGATGGCTCCTCTACTTTATGAGAATCCTAGCTCCGATACTATGGAGGATGTACCTATCCCATCTATATACGAGCTATCCCTCGGGGAAAAAGCTAAAGGTCTTTTTCTAAGACAAGTAGAGAGAAGCTACTACAAGAAAAATAAATTCAAAGTTATCACGAATGCCTGGACAATCTGGTTAAGGATTACGAAATATATGCACATCCCAAAGCTTAACAGGTATTCTCCCCTATGGCATTCTAATCTTCTTCCCGAACTAGGGAGCGATGCTATCGCAAAGAAATGGCACTCTGTAGGAATTACCTCAGTTGGTGACCTTTTTGGTGCGAATGAGGCTTATACTTTTACTGATTTACAACAAAAATGTAATCTTCCAAATGGGCACTATTTTAAATATTTGCAGATTCATACTATGCTCAAACATAAGAACCCTAATATTAACTTGGAGAAAATTGAAATTATCGATACTATCGCTAAAAGAACAGCAAGAATAAGTACAATCTATGGTCAGCTACTGGATAAGATACAAGATGATCTAGAACATACAGAAATTGCGTGGGCAGACAGACTTGATAATCCGAATGTAGATATTGATATGAGTCTCTGCCTATCATCACGACTACTTATGTCAGCCAGTTTAATTGCCCAGACCTATAAGACTATCTATAATCTATACTATACTCCGGCCAAATTATATGCCTGGGGTAAAAGAGAGAACGATCACTGCCCCAGATGTCTTAAAGGCCCTGCAACGCTTATTCATATGTTCTGCGAATGCGACCAACTAACACTTATTAAAAAAATGATCTGTGAATTCTGGGAGGAAGTGTTTGGCCATAAAATACTCGACTCCCCTACTCTATATCTGCTAGGTACTGATAATACACTAAACCTGAGCAGGGAAGAAGAGGACATGCTTTTTATAAGCTCGGCAGTCCTCAGGGTAATACTAGCAGCACGGTGGAAAGACTCAGATCCACCGAGTTTTCAAATGTGGTTAGCACGCCTTCTCGGGGTCTTCAATCAGGAAAGTGCTATCTATGCCACTAGAGGGCCAAGATCCGCTATGTGTGGTATGGCGATCTGGCAACCCATCACTAATTGGAAAAGGAGGCTTAGCACAGTATGATTGTATGATAATGACTTACCCTAATATCTGCCTTTTTTATTATTATTATTATTTTTTTTTTTTTTATTGTTTTCTTCATTTTTATTTCACTTTCTCTCTCAATATGAGAAAGAAAACAAATCAAACATGAAAGCCATTGTTTATTGTATAATATTATTGTATCTTGAATACTTTTTCTTTTGTATGTACCTGTTTTATCTGGTTCTGAAAAATAAAATGTAAAAAAAAAAAAGGGAAAATAGGAACTACACTACATGGCGCCCAATGTTTGGTAAGGCACTAATTTAACTCTAGATACTAGAGTAACTCAGTCTTGCTTTTCACAGAGACCCCCTTTTTCCCATAACATACTCCAATAGACATCTGGAGTGGGTAAAAGGATAAAATAACCGCCATAACTGAGTAGGACGAAAAATCCTATTTATTAGTTTTTGGTTTGTTCAACGTTGAAGGATGCAGTGTTCCAAAATATTGTGCACCTTATCTTTGTTTCCTTGAAACTTGCTCTGCAAACTCTCGATCAACAAAATGAGTGACCCTGAGAACGGTGGAGATGCAGTCAATACAAACCAACCAGGTTTAGACGTTACAGGTTTCCAAGAAACCGATGTGAATGCTATAATCATCCCGGAAAACGTACGGAAAACCATTACTATGAAACTTGTAGCAAATGGCCTATCACTAAAAGGTGGTAGGGTAATTTTTGTCATAGAGGCACATAAATATCGGCAGACAAAGGTATTCTATTCATGAATTGTCTTCCCCGAAGCAAATCCAAGAACACATGCATTTCAGTTCTACAAAGAAGAGGAAACTCCAAAGGAATACACTCCTTTCGAGGATATTGAAATTCCATTAACATACCAAGAGCATGCGCTCTGGTTTAAAGGCACCCTACAACAACAAAATCACATTACCAGGCTTGATACACTACGTAGACCAGGAGCAACTTGGCCGGTACTAACCAGCTGTACACCACATCCTGCCATTGAAGAAATATCAGGTACAGAACTATTAGTTCAACAAAAACAATTAATCAATATACATAAACAATTGGTGCAATATGTCATGTGGACTCTAACAGTCCAACCTGCTATCAGGATTCCACGGCAAACCCCTTACCTGGGGAACACAAATATAATTACGCCACAGACTATAAAATCAGTCAATGGTGAAAAACCCGCAAAACGGGAACAAATTTCATTCTGGTTAGCTCAAAAGATTACTCAAACAGATACAGTATTTCCAGATAGTACACCTCATGAGAAACACAGAAGTTTAACAATCTGTTTACCAATGGGGATCACACCACACCTGGAGACTGCGACACTTGGGGTACAGTCTTTGCTGCAATCTACACAGAAACTCATGGTGTTCTGTCTATGGCGGTAATACCAGACGTTGTGAAACACATTCAAAATGAATACGGGGCAGAGCCTGCTTTAAAACTGGGTATGAAATTACTCAAAGATTTCAGACAGGTCTCAGCTATAATATTAGCTAATATTAAAAGTGAAGCAGCATCCGTGGAGATCCGCCAAAAATTAACAGAACTTGATGTAACTGAGCAACCATATGTAATGGCCAGAATAATAGAAAAATCCTATGAAGAACTAGGTAGAGATAGTTTGGATGGGAAACCAGTTAAGCCCCAACTAACAGAAAGTCCTGAAAAGGTTTTTATTAAAAACACTCTCACTACTCCTAAAAAGAAGTGGGAAAATACTAGACAGACACTTCCTAAAGAGAAGCGTTCTCAATCTAGACGTAGGTCTCATCTAAAAGCAGCCCTCTGAAAAGAGGTATAACCTCAGGAATTAGGATCATTTGAGAAAACCTGATCAAGATACTGATACACGTTCCTCTCGTACCTTTCAGACTTCCTCACAGAAATCAGATAGAAGAGGATGGTCAGAACACAAGGAAGAACGCATGAAGTCCAAAGACGATCAACACGTTCCAAAAAATAAGAAAACCCAATTCACCAAGAAGAAGGTAGCAGGTCTAAAAATCAGACTTGCCGAGAATCTTGAGACCACAACTCAAGAACGGGGGGTCCAGACAATGCTAGACAGCTCAGCAGAACTAACCATAGCTCGCAAGATCCTGAAGGATCATCTGGAGTCAATGGACTTGAATGAGTACATTCAAGTTGAAACTGCTGATACCAGGGTTAGTGTACCCCATAATTTATGTGAAGTAACACTACGGATGAAGGGGGACATACCTTGGAAAATAAGAGCACTCTTTTGGGATAAGCTCTCTAAGGGTTATGACATTCTTCTAGCTGACAAAGACTGGCCACCAAAATTTGTCAGGGAGTGCCCACATGGCGAAGACATAATTATGCCAGCCTTCTCTAATCATATTCCAATACATTTAAAATAAACCTATGCCAGAAAATTGGCTGTGGCCCAGGCTCCAGCATTATATAAAAATCATATAGGATGGGAAGAGGATTCTCCTCACCATAAAATCCAGTTAAAAAATCAACCAGCTGCTCAGAGGCAGTATCCAGTTAAGCAAGAAGCTAAAAAATAGGTCAGGGAGATCTTAGATCAACTTAAATACCAAGGGGTGATTGAAACATGCATCTCGTCCATGAACAATGCTTTCTTTCCTGTCTCCAAACCAGACAATACATATCGTCTAGGTTTGGACTACTGACATTTAAACTCTTGATGCAAAACCTTTGCAGTACAAAATGCACACAATGCAGAACTAATGAATAACATTGTGCGTAAAAAATATAAAACCACATTAGATATTTCAAATGGTTTCTTCTGTCAAAATATCGCACCTGAAAGCAGGTACTTGACCGCTTTCTCAATTATGGGGATACAGCGTCACTTCTGTTGTCTCTCCAGGGATCCAAGAATAGTCCAGGGTTATTTTCAGCCAGAGTAACAGAGTTACTACAAATGTATGATGATGAGGTATTATCTTATGTCGATGACATCTATCTAACAGACGATGACTTGGACAGGCACTTGAACAGAGTGAACACCCTAATACTTGGTTTCGCATCTGAAGAGTCCAAGTTCAAATTTAAAAAATCAAGAATTGGCCACCTCAATGACCTATTCTTAGGATACAAACTTTCAAGTGAAGGTAAAAGCCTGGCAGCAAACTTTTTAGAGAAATGTGTGCTGCTCCAACCTCAAAAGAGCTGAAAAACTTATAGTCAATTCTAAGTTTCCTGAATTTTGGAAGAACTTACATTCTAAATTATGCAGAAAGGGTTAAACCTCTCTACAAATTAATCAAACCTGTTTTCAAACCAACTAATTGGACTTAAAAGCACACAGAAATTTTGCGTGCAGTGCAAACAGACATGTTAGCAACATCACATAAACGTACGCAACCTTGTAATCAGAAAAATACCAGGAAGATGCGGATTTACGTACTTAACCTTTAATGAAGGTGAAAGAGTACCAATTGATTACAAATCACACTTGTACACACAAGCTGAAATGAAATTCACTTCAACAGAAAAAAATCTGACAGCGGATCAAACTGCAGTAGCAAACGAGAGAGCACACGCACAGGGAAAACGCATAATGGTTGTGACTCCTGTACTTGCCTTAGAGGCAGTGACAAAAGCAAGCATCCCTAATGCAAAGGCTTCACATTCGAGATGGATACAATGGGTTAACTCTCTTGCTGAAACAGACGTTGAATAAATTTTTGACCCCTACTTGAAAACTCAAGAATTTTTACAATATGAACAAGAATGTCCTCTGCCCACTGAGATTCTGCCTCTAGAACAGTACAAATGTATAATTTATACAGACGGATCAGCACAGCCCACAAACTTATAGTGCTGCATGCGCGATTGTCAAAGGTCACTGTCGCGATAGTAAATTCAGACCTATGGTCACAAAAGCACAATCTCTCGGAGACTGTTCAGCTAAGCGAGCTGAACTACAGGCTTTCAAGATGGCGCTTGAAAATACTGATTGCGAATTCCCCACACTCATAGTGTGCTATTCGCATTACTGCATCCATTCTTACAATGAATACTTGCAGAACTTGGTTCAAAACGGTTTCAGAGATGCAAAAGGTGGCACAATCAAGCATAAGTTGCTATGGGAACAAGTAGTTCAATTACAGAAAGTACTACAAAAGACTCATGTGCTTCATACACTGAGTCATCAACGAGATGGTGTTCACGTTAAAGGGAATTCATTGGCTGATGAAGACGCGAAGGCAGCTGTGCAAACGGCTTCCGTAGCTGCAATCACTCTTTCAAAAACAAAAATAGACAGCAAAGTAATGCAGGCTGTCGCCTCTTTCAATAAGGACAGTGGTAAAACATTACCGAAAGGTTTTCCACTCAAATACTCATATATAACTGATGCAAATAATGTTCCTTTTGCTCCAATCCCTGGAGTGGGGGATAGAGTAATTCCAAACATGGGAAATAGATTAGGAATAATCTTAGCAGCACATGAAGGGCTTGCCTCTGCACAAGCAGGTGTTTCCACCACAGTATCAATATTAAAAGAAAGATACTGGTGGCCACGCATGTGGAAAAAGACCAGAAACTATGTTTTGGAATGTGAAATCTGACATAGGATGAAGGTTTCAACTGTGAAATGCCCGGCGCAGACGCCCCTTATAATTTCAGATAAACCATTTGCATGTGTTTACCTGGACCACTGTGGTCCCTTACAAAGGGATAGCAACTATAAATATATCATGGTTGCAGTGGATTCATGCTCAAGATTCATTTGGATGTGGCCGCAGTGCTCGCTGACGCCCAAACTGTTAAAAAAGATTTGCGAGTCTTTATCGGCACATACAAAATGGTCACGCTACATTCTGACCAGGGTCCTGCGTTTAGCTCTCAAGCTTACAAAGAGGCCATGGCCAATCTGGTCGTTGCATTGTGGTACTCAAGTCCATTCCATCCTGAGGGAAATTCTGTAGTGGAAAGAAAAAACTGGGACATAAAGCAATCTATAACAGCTAGGGTAATAGGCTCGGGTGACGGTTAGGTCAAACATCTAATAAGTGTCCAACGTAGGGTGAACAATCTGCCAAGAAATTCTCTGGGTGGAATCACTCCATATAAAATTATTTTTGGTACTAAAATGATTGTCGAAGACCTCGCTCGTCATACTTCAGTGGTAGAACAAACACCCTTTGATATCTAAGACTGTTTGGCTGTTTTACAGGACTTAAATGAAACAAGAAGTCTAAGCAACACATTACAGTAGCCACTGACCACTGAAGAAAAACCACCTGTACCAGCAAGGCCTGTCTGGATTCCAAAGTTTGGGGATCTAGTCAGAGAAAAGATCGCGGATAAGAAGGAATTTGGGCCTTCATACAGAAAACCAGTATCTGTGCTAGCAATCCAAGGATAAAGAACAGCTGCCCCTTGCTGGAAGAAAGGAGAACCGGTTCATATCAATTGACCTGGTAAAACCACATCATGCCACTGATAATAAGTAGTAGGCCCAGTGGGCTCCAAAGATGTAGCAGACTACCAAATCTTGCTACTATCCAAGAGGTACAAACTGAGAGACTCATCACCTTTGAAGAATCTGCAGTAAGAAACGAAGGACTATGCAACAAAGCAATGGAACTTGTGCCTCTTGAAACCTAAATAACAGTTTGTCAAGACACTCCTGTCTACAATGATATAGCCTTGGACTATACTAATATGACAAGGGACCAAGCAGCTCCAGCATTTTCGAGTAATCCGGATGCAATACCAACAATTGACAGAACTTTGATATGTTTTCTGAGGATCCCAGTGAGCCTGAAACAACGCCAGCAAATAAAACTTTCAAAGACCAAGTAACAGAACTTTTTCAGCAACTAGAAAATACTTATCTGGTTTCACCATGGGTTGAATTTTGGATTGTGTTAGGTGTACTATTTCTCCTACTTTGGCTCATTCTTGAATTAAGTTTGGGAAAACTGATAGATGCAAAGCAAAGTAAAATGGACACAGCAACTTGCTCTTGAAGCCACACAAATCATCTCATTGTGAACAAAGAGGCCTGTCATCAGTGAACATCACAGCCGTTCCTATACCTGGTGGTATAGCATGGAACAGAACTGATTATGACATTTATGGTCCTGCTGAGCTGTTGAAGATTCCACATCAATTTAAAGTTTCCTTGAGTGACTTTGTTTCACCCAGCACATTTTCTGATGATTGGGACTTTGAGACTGTTAATAATAAGATGTGAGATTTGGAGATGTCTGCAAAATGTACAAACTATGAATATTTAGAAGGTTCATCAGATTAAGAACAAATGAATTGTTACAATCACTATGGTCATCTTTAGTTGCACAAATCTGCAAACCCTAGAAATATTTATACTTATAATCAATGGGAACATTGTCCAACGCCACCAAAGGGTAGTTCAAAAACATTTTATGAACAATGTCCATACTTCTCAGGTTTTAATACCACAAATCCAGAAACATTTTATTTTAAAAATGTTAATAAGACAGGAATGAAAAGTTTGGTAACAAATACAAAGCAGATTTATTCAGCAGCCTTTTATGCCCAACTGTCCTCGTTAGGTTTCGACTTCTGGAGTGACAACATAGAAACAAAAACTGTCTGGGGCTTGATAAACACTGGCAAGTACAGGCAATAGAAGCTTTATTTCGAGCCTGTATTATTCCTGAACAAATAATGTTTTTGAATGACACTGTTCAGCAAACATCCTGTCTTGGCCTAGCCACGAAAAAAAAAGATTTAAACAAATCGTCCTTACCTGCACCTACAGCTGACAATAAAAACACTTCAGAGGGAGTGGTCGACGTAACATCGATTTTACTCAAAAACAGAACTGATCCTGATTGGAAAAAATGGTTAATCTGTCCCACAGACACGAATAACTGTCAAGATAGATTCCTGAACAAGACACAAGGGATTAAAGTAACTAGGCCAGATCCAAGATAAGTCCAGAGAAAACATCCAGGGATAGTAACAACATACATTGGAAAACTATGCCTCGAATGGCTACAAAAATCTACACTTACAGAGGTTAAATCACACTTAACTTTACTTAAAGATGGTGTTGATTTGAGAGACTTCCTACTAGGGCCTCATAAACCACGTCATAAATAATTCATATACGCTGGTAGGTATACTGCTTATAATGAATCATGAAAGTAACGCAAATGGAAACTTCAGATCGAATACGAGAAATTGATCGTACTAATTTAGAGAAAACTCTCTCTGTAGTTGATAATGGGTAGACAACTGTGTCATCCAGAATTTATTCTTTGGAAAGCATTGTATTCTCTGTCATAGACATAATGGAACAGATGCCAGCCCACCCGCCGGACTTACGACCACGCCATCCTCAACGCTCTCAACACCGGCCGAATCCCTTGCTGCCACCCCAGGATGCACCCACGGACCCTTCACCTGCCAATCCTGCAAGTTCTCCTGCATCCTGAACTGCACCGCACCCGCCAAGATGAGCACCAGCAGCAACCACCTGAAATGCATCCTGCTGAACACCCGCTCCGTCCACAGACACGCCGTAGAACTCTGGACCCTCCTCGACACCACAGCTCCAGACGTCGCCTTCCTCGCGGAAACCTGGATGAACGCCTCCTCAGCACCAGACATCGCCATCGCCATCCCTGACGGATACAAGATCACCCGGAGGGACCGCGCCAACCAGACGGGAGGAGGCATCGCCATCGTCCACAAGAACGCCATCCGCATCACGGCCAACTCCGACGACACCCTCACAGCTGCCGAACACCTGCACTTCCAGATCTGCACCGACCCCAAGACAACCCTCAGAGGCACCCTCATCTACAGACCCCCGGGAACACGCACACAATTCAGCGAAGACATCGCCGACTTCATCAGCCCACACGCCCTCCCCTCCGCTGACTACATCTTCCTCGGGGATCTCAACTTCTACCTGGAGAACAACAATGACCCCAACACCACCACCCTGCTGGACAACCTCGGACTCAAGCAACTGGTGACTGTTGTATCTTAGTAATGATGTCATGTTCTTTGGTCACTATGCTCACTGGATTCCAGAGTGTGGAATCCAGGGAGCAGTCCAGAGATGCACGGTTACTGAGGAGGTTGGTCCTTGAATGCCTATGGTGAGGAGGTTGGTCCTTGAATGCCTATGGGGTTGTTGTACTGAATAAACTACTTTTTCTACTTGAACCACTGTACTCCAAGTCATTTCAGTGACCACCCCCACCTACTATGCCGGCCACACGCTTGACCCCTTCTTCTCCTCCAGCAAGGACATCTCCTTCAGCCACGCCACCGGACTCCACTGGATGGTCCACAGCTACGTCCACTTCAGCTTCAGAAGGACCACGCTCCACCACAACCAGCAACAGGTTCCCCGCAAAAGCTGGAACAAGATCACAGCCGACCAGCTTGCCGCATCCCTGAGCCAGAACACTCCCGCCAGCTCGGCGAACCCCAACCAAGCCGCCAACAACCTCACGAGGTGGATCAGCAACTGCGTAGATGACCTCGCTCCACTGAAGACCCCTCCCAGCAGACCCGGCAGCAAGAAAGCATCCTGGTTCACCGACAAACTCAAGAGCTCCTAGAAGAACTGCCGAGCCCTCGAGAAAACCTGGCGCAGAGACCCGACACCAGACAACATGACCACCCTCAAGCTCGCCACTCGAAAACACCACCAACTGATCCACGCCACCAAGAAAACCGCATTCAAGGAACGACTGGACAACAACACCCACAACAGCAAGGAACTCTTCAACATCATCAAAGAGCTCTCCAACCTCAGCGCTGGAAACAACGACAACACCCCATCGCAAGACCTCTGCAACTCGCTCGCTCGTTCTTCCACAGCAAGATCGCAGACATACACAACAGCTTCAGCCAACGCACCCTACAACCGCACCAATACCCCCCCCCCACCACCCTCCGCGCCTGGACCCCGATCAACACCGAAGACACCGTCCGCACGATGAACTCCATCCACTCCGGATCACCAACTGAACCCTGCCCTCACCACGTCTTCAACAAGGCCGACTCCGTCATCGTACCCCATCTACGGGACATCATCAATGCCTCCCTCGACACCGCAACCTTCCCAGAGAGCTGGAAGCACGCCGAACTCAGCGCCCTACTGAAGAAACTATCAGTAGACCCCACCGACCTCAAAAACTACCGCACCATCGAGCTCCTCCCGTTTCCTGCCAAAGTCATCGAGAAGACCGTCAACAGACAGCTGGTCGCCTTCCTCGAGACAAATGGATCCCTCGACCACTCGCAGTCCAGCTTCCGGGCCAACCACAGTACCGAGACCGCCCTCATCGCAGCCACCGACGACATCCGAACCCTGCTCGACAACGGGGAAACAGCGGCCCTCATCCTCCTGGACCTCTCCGCGGCGTTCGCCGCGGTCTGCCACCGCACCCTAGTGCAGCGTCTCAACAACATCGGAATCCAGGAGAAGGCACTGGACTGGATCATCTCCTTCCTTGCCGGAAGAGCACAGAGAGTCCGCCTCCCCCCGTTCAGATCAGAAGCCACCTTAGTCATCGGCGGCGCACTACAAGGATCATCACTCAGACCCACGCTGTTCAACATCTACATGAGCCCCCTCGTGGCCATCGCACACCACACAACCTCAACATCATCTCCTACGCCGACGACACCCAGCTGATCCTCTCCCTCACCAATGACTCCGCCACCGCCAGAACCAACCTAAACGAAGGGATGAAAGACATAGCCGAGTGGATGATGAACAGCCGCCTGAAACTGAACTCAGATAAGACGGAAGTCCTCATCCTGGGATCGTCGCCCTCCACCTGGGACGACCCCTGGTGGCCCCCTGCCCTGGGCAGTGCACCCAAACCAACAGACCACGCACTCAACCTGGGCTTCATCCCGGACTCCTCCCTCTCCATGACCAGACAAGTCAACGCCGTCTCCTCGTCATGCTTCAACATCCTTTGCATGCTACATAAGATCTTCCGGTGGATCCCTATCGAAACCAGGAAACCGTCACCCAGGCCCTCGTCACCAGCCGACTGGACTACGGCAACTCCCTCTACGCCGGAACCACTGCAAAACTCCAGAAAAGACTCCAGCGTATTCAGAACGCCTCAGCACGACTCATCCTGGACATCCCCCGACACAGCCACATCTCCGCACACCTGAGAAACCTGCACTGGCTCCCCATCAGCAAGAGAATCACGTTCCGACTCCTCACCCACGCACACAAAGCGCTCCACAACCAAGGCCCAAGATACCTCAACGACCGCCTGAACTTCTACACTCCCACCCGCCAGCTTCGATCGACTAGCCGCGCCCTTGCCGCCGTCCCCCACATCCGAAGAGCCACAACAGGAGGAAGAACCTTCTCCTACCTGGCCGCCAAGACGTGGAACTCCCTCCCCACCCACCTCCGCCTGACCCAAGAGCACCTCGCCTTCAGGAAGCAACTCAAGGCCAGGCTGTTCGAGCAGTAGCAGACCCCCCTACCCCAAGTGCCTAGAGACCCTCTGGGTGAGTAGCGCGCTATACAAATGCTTTGATTGATTGATTGAAATGTTTCATATACGCTGGTAGGTATGCTGCTTATAATGAATCATGAAAGTAACGCAACTGGAAACTGCAGATCGAATACGAGAAATTGATCGTATTAATTTAGAGAAAACTCTCTCTGTAGTTGATAATGGGTTAACAACTCTGTCATCCAGAATTTATTCTTTGGACAGCATTGTATCCTCTGTCATAGACATAATGGAACAGGACTTGCTCATATTACGTCATGGACAGTCTCAATTGCGTTCTATAATGCTACTAGGCTGGACATTACAAAATCTTCGTTCAGTTTATGTGCCTTGGTGTCTAATCAACACCACGTCTTTGTTTACTAGATTCAACCTTAGAGAAAAACAAATCTCTTTGGCACAAAACGGAGCAAACTATACGGTGCTGAGCATAGAAAAACTGGAAAGATTACCATTGACTGTTTCTGAGAAACCAGCCATAGAAAGGATAATACATGGCACCATTATGTTGCCAGTGACGATTTTCCAGTTTCAGTACTGCTTGAAACACATACCAGCAGGCCTGTATGAAAGGTTGGGTAAAGAATACATAAAGTCAACCTGGGATTTACCATACACACACAAATGTTGGAGTGGGGGAAAAGTAGTGGTAAACAGTGTAACAGCGCACTAAGCGGTACACTTTCATGTCAGGGTAATAATTTACATGGAGCATGTGATGGTTCTTTGACCAACTTATCCTTCCACCTGCAAAGTTCTCCGGCAGCAGTGATAGATCCAATTTTTAGGCAGCTATCCAATGGGAGCTATAATGGTGAATGATGACAGCTGTTGTGGAAGGATGCCAGGAATTGCTCATCTCGTTACTGTGTCAGCCAGGGTCACTTTTTGTATGCAAGTACTGTTTCCTAAAGCTAAGACAGACGGGGAGTCGCCGCTATGGCCTTCACTGAACATCTCT
Source organism: Lissotriton vulgaris (assembly GCF_964263255.1). Taxonomy (NCBI): domain Eukaryota; kingdom Metazoa; phylum Chordata; class Amphibia; order Caudata; family Salamandridae; genus Lissotriton; species Lissotriton vulgaris. Next base: position 249,938,345 of record NC_141688.1, on the reverse strand, counting down.
TCTAATTGAATTGATACTTTTAGCAGAATGAACGCCATTCTTTTTCAAAAACTGTGCCACTGACCTCGTCTAAAGAGACGTATGAACTACAATTTGCAAGGCCCTTTGCATTTTTCCAAATTTCGTGCACTCTGTGTTAGGCGGCCTGCCTCTCATTTTGGGACTCGGAGCAGGAATACTATTCTTGTTCCTTCTGCTCCGATATGGCAAGTCCAGTCAGCAACGACACCCAGATACCATCGAGAACACTCTCCTGGCAATTAAGTGTCATGAGCGCATGATACAGATCTTGGGACTGGCTCATCTAAGAGACCTGAATACCATGTGGTTCCTATCATTCCGACCAATCTGACGAGATTGCATCTTACCTGTTCCACAATGCCTGCTATGTGGAGAAGAATGCGTGTTAGACATCTGTCTAAAACTTTCATCAGCACTGCCAACGGATGTTGATACCCTGCTTGGTTTGGTAACGGCCTATGCATCGTGTTGTCCCCAGCGGCTACCAATCCTGATGACGGCATTTATTGAGATCTCACAGACGCAATCTGCTGATGGTGAGATACGAGGACCGACTGGCACACAGGTACCACCTCTGTCTACATCTCTGACAAACATTGCTAATGTGGCTGACAGCGATGCCTCACATTTTTGTGCTATCAGTTTACTTAATGAAGTGGTCCAAGTTTCACCTACTATGGTAGAAGATTTCTTTACCAGCTTAGAGGTTTTAAGGTGTTCTCCTAACAACGAGAATGACTTTTGAAATTAGCACACAGCGTGCTATGGGACTCAGTATTCTACCTTCACTTTTCAAAACAAAATTCCGATTTTAGAACTCTATTTTTCTACGATTTGACTTTTTTCCAAAATAGAACCTTTTTGGCACAAAGTAATCTGCTTAAAGTAGAACTATTCTTAGAGAACAAGAATTTTTTGAACACTCCGAAGAGACAATATTTTACCTAGTTCATTCTGTCATGGAATGGTCTTGACCTGTCTTCTGTATTTCAGAGCCATTTCATGAATGTTATTTAATGACTCATTCTGCTGATAAACATTTTTCCAATGTCACACTACATGCTTTGAATGAAAATATTGCTTTTTTAAAATGCGTATAGCACAAATGCTCATTTTGGTGTACAATCATTTCGAATGCATTTTATGTATTTTGGGTGAGATTGTAAACACATGTTTTTGCTTAGTATTTAGCAATATTGAACATACTAAAGTTGAGTGGGTGTTGTGTAGCATTTCAGGACCATAGTGTAATTTACTGATTCATGCCCTTATATAGGTATAATTCACCTTGCCATTATATAGACATAGAAATCATAACCATATTTAGACATAACCAATCCAGTCCAAATACAGGCATGGCTACTTCCACTAGTTCCAAAAAGCCACACCGATTTCTTGGAAAACTCAGCTTCAGCAGTCAGTTTCTTGAATATTGATTTTTCCTAGAAATCAAGGCATTTTCATAGAACTACCATTCCCTTGGAGTTCTTTGGTGACGTTAATATGTCCGACTTTATGTCAAACCAGGCACCTTCAAGGTATAAATATTCCCATACTTGCCGTAGCAAACACACGGTCTCAAACAACTCGTTGACACCCCCACCCATGTAGCCGGACATACGCTCGACCCAATCTTCACCTCCAGCAAGCACATCTCCTTCGATCACATCACAGCTCTCCATTGGACGGACCACAGTTGTGTTCACTTCAGCTACAAAACCACCTCGACCCACAACCCCCCACAACCTATTCCGCAAAGAACCTGGAACAAAATCAACACCGACCAACTCCTCACATCGCTCAAACAAAACGCTCCCGCCCTCTCATCGGACCCAAACAAAGCTGCCACCAAACTCATACAATGGATCACTCACAGCGTTGACGAATTAGCACCCTTGAAAAACCACCAAACCAAACAGGGTAGCATAAAGGCCCCCTGGTTCAACGATGACCTTAAGAAATCCAAGAAACTATGCCGTACTCTCGAGAAAACATGGAGAAAAAACCCAACCAATGACAACCTGACCACCTTCAAAACAGCCACCCGCAAACACCACCAACTAATCCGATCCCTCAAGAAATCAGCATTCAAGGATCAACTCGACAACAACGCCCATAACAGCAAGGAACTATTCAACATCGTCAAAGAATTTACCAACCCCACCGCAGCCTCAAACGACATCACACCCTCCCAAGACCTCTGCAATTCGTTATCCTCTTTCTTCTACAACAAAATAGCCGACATACCTAACAGCTTTGAGAACATTTCCAATGAACAGCCCACTCCACCCACCTCCGAACCCAAACCGCCTCTAACAACCTTAGCGCCTGGAACCCAATCACCACTGAAGATACCATCCGCCTAATGAACTCCATCCATTCAGGTTCACCAACTGACCCCTGTCCCCACCATATCTTCAACAAAGCAGACTCCATCATCGCCCCCCATCTCCGTGATATCATCAACTGTTCCTTCAACTCCGCTACCTTCCCAGAAAGCTGGAAACACGCCGAACTCAGCGTCCTCCTGAAGAAACCAACAGCAGAACCCTCTGAACTTAAGAACTACCATCCCATCTCCCTACTCCCATGCCCTGCCAAAGTCATTGAGAAAGCCGTCAATAGCCAGCTTTTTTCCTTCCTTGAATCCAACAACTCCCTCGACACCTCACAGTCCGGCTTCCGAGCCAAACACAGCACCGAAACCGCCCTCATTGCAGCGACAGACGACATCCAAACACTTCTGGATAACGGAGAAACAGTTGCCCTCATCCTACTCGACCTCTCCGCCGCCTTCGACACAGTCTGCCATAGCACCCTCATACAATGCCTCAGCAACATTGGCATACAAGGAAAAGCCTTAGACTGGATCATCTCGTTCCTCGCCGGGAGAACCCAGAGAGTCTGACTCCCCCATTCAAATCAGAAGCCACCGTAGTCATCTGCGGAGTACCACAAGGATCATTACTCAGTCCCACCCTCTTCAACGTTTACATGAGTCCCCTCGCATCCATCGCGCGACAACACAACCTAAACATCATCTCTTATGCTGACGACACCCAGCTGATCCTTTCCCTCACCAAAGACCCTACCGCCGTCAAAACCAATCTTCACGAAGGCATGAAAGAAGTAGCCGAATGGATGAAAGTCAGCCGCCTAAAACTAAACTCAGACAAAACGGAAGTCCTCATCCTAGGATCATCCCCCTCTGCCTGGGACGACTCATGGTGGCCATCGGCCCTGGGCACGGCATCCATACCCACAGACCACGCTCGTACCTACGCTTCATCCTAGACTCCTCCCTCTCGATGACCAGACAAGTCAACGCCGTCTCATCCTCTTGCTTCAACGTACTTCGTATGCTCAAGAAAATCTTCGTTGTATCCCCACTGAAACAAGAAAGACTGTCACCCACACACTGGTCACTAGCCGACTGGACTATGGAAACACCCTCTACGCTGGTACCACAGCCAAATTACAGAAAAAACTCCAATGCATCCAAAACGCATCAGCCAGACTCATATTGGACATCCCTCGACAAGATCACATTACCGGTCACCTGAAAGACCTCCACTGGCTTCCCGTCAACAAGAGAATAACATTCTGTCTCCTCACCCACGCACACAAGGCCATTTACAAACTAGGACCCGAATGCCTCAACACACGACTGTCCTTCTACACACCCACCCGCCAACTAAGATCCTCCAATCAAGCCCTCGCCGCAGTTCCGCGCATCCACAGATCCACCATGGGAGGAAGATCCTTCTCCTACCTGGCGGCCAAGACCTGGAATTCTCTCCCCACTTACCTACGCCTTACACAGAACCACATCTCCTTCAGAAAGGAACTTAAAACCTGACTATTCGATAAATAATGCACCCCCTCCCTCAAGCGCCTTGAGACCCTCTGGGTGAGTAGTGCGCTATACAAATTCTTGAACTTGAACTTGAACTTGATTTTATAATACTCTTCTTGCTGTACGCATTATACTTTACTGCCAGTATTACGATTGTGCAAACAAAACAGGTGATGGACAGAATGTGGATCAATGTCACACACTCAGCCCAGTCCAAAGATCTGGGCCCATATCCATCGTTTTTTTGCACTCCACACCACCCTGGGTTAGACAATGGCGATATGCAAATCAGCTCTGACCCTGTGCCCCATGGGCACAGTCCAGTCCGAACTACAAAAGCCATGTCCTTCCCAGAACGGAATCAAGCATCCGAGTCAAGTCAAGTCAAGTCAAGTCATAACATTTATATAGCGCACTACATACCCAGAGGGTTTCAAGGCGCTTAGGGAGGGGAGGAGGATTATTTGTCAAATATCCACGTTTTAAGCTGCTTTCTGAACGCTAGGTGATTCTGGGTGAGGCGAAGGTAAGCGGGGAGTGAGTTCCATGTTTTGGCAGCCAAGTATGAGAAGGATCTGCCTCCCATGGTGGTCTTGTTGATGCGAGGTACAGTGGCGTAGGCTTGGCTGGAAGAGCGAAGTTGGCGGGAGGGGGTGTAGAAGGACAGTCGAGAGTTGAGGCAATCTGGTCCGATGTCGTAGAGTGATTTGTGTGCGTGGGTAAGCAGTCGGAAAGTGATTCTCTTATTGACGGGTAGCCAGTGGAGGTCTTTAAGGTGACCAGAGATGTGTTCGTTGCGTGGGATGTCTAATATGAGCCTGGCTGAGGCGTTTTGGATTCGTTGTAGTTTCTTCTGGAGTTTAGCGGTGGTACCTGCGTAGAGGGTGTTTCCGTAGTCCAGTCGGCTCGTGACTAGAGCGTGGGTGACTGTTTTCCTTGTTTCGGAGGGGATCCAGCGAAATGTTTTTCTGAGCATGCGAAGAATGTTAAAGCAGGAGGAGGATACGGCGCTGACTTGTCTGTTCATTGAGAGTGAAGAGTCCAGGATGACGCCAAGGTTCCGTGCGTGGTCTGTCGGGGTGGGTGCATTTCCGAGGGCTTCCGGCCACCAGGAGTCGTCCCATGCAGAGGGGGATTTACCTAAGATGAGGACTTCTGTTTTGTCTGAATTCAGTTTCAGACGGCTTTGTTTCATCCATTCGGCGACTTCTTTCATTCCTTCGTGTAGGTTAGTTTTTGCGGTGCTGGGGTCCTTGGTGAGAGATAGGATCAGTTGAGTGTCATCCGCGTAAGAGATGATGTTGAGGTTGTGTTGGCGGGCGATGGCCGCGAGGGGGCTCATGTATACGTTGAAGAGGGTGGGACTGAGTGAGGATCCTTGTGGTACGCCGCAGATGATTTCAGAGGCCTCGGACTTGAATGGTGGGAGGCGGACTCCCTGGGTTCTTCCGGTGAGGAACGAGGTGATCCATTCCAGTGCTTTTTCTTGGATTCCGATGTTTCTGAGGCGTTGTAAAAGGGTGTTGTGGCAGACTGTGTCGAAGGCTGCAGAGAGGTCGAGGAGGATGAGGGCGACTGTGTCTCCATTGTCCAGTAGAGTTCGAATGTCGTCTGTTGCTGCGATGAGGGCGGTCTCAGTGCTGTGTTTGGCTCGGAAGCCAGATTGTGAGGGGTCGAGTGATTTGTTGGCTTCGAGGAAGGCGGCAAGCTGGTTGTTGACAGCTTTCTCGATGACTTTGGCCGGGAATGGAAGAAGCGAGATGGGGCGGTAGTTTTTGAGTTCGGTGGGGTCTGCTGTTGGTTTTTTCAGAAGGGCGGTGAGTTCAGCGTGTCTCCAGTCTTCTGGGAAGGTGGCGGAGTTGAAGGAGCAGTTGATGACGTCTCGGAGGTGTGGAGCTATGACGGAGTCTGCTTTGTTGAAGATGTGGTGAGGGCATGGGTCTGTGGGGGATCCAGAGTGGATGGAATTCATCAGGCGGATGGTGTCCTCAGTGGAGATTGGGTTCCAGGCGTTAAGGGTGTTAACGGGGGGAAGGTGGTCAGCTGATGGTAGGGTGGGTTGGCTTCCGGGTTGGTTGTCAAAGCTGTTGTGGATGTCTGCAATCTTGTTGTGGAAAAAAGAGGCTAGGGAATCACAGAGGGTTTTAGAGGGGGTGATGTCGTTGGAGTTGGCCGAGGGGTTGGAAAATTCCTTGACGATGTTGAAAAGTTCCTTGCTGTTGTGGGCGTTGTTGTCAAGTCGTTCCTTGAATGCTGTTTTCTTGGCTTTTCGGATCAGTTGGTGGTGAGTACGGATGGCGCTTTTGAAGGCGTTCTTGTTGCTGGCGGATGGGTCTTTTTTCCAGGCCTTCTCAAGGGAGCGGCACAGTTTCTTGGACTTCTTGAGGTCATCGTTGAACCATGAGGCCTTCTTGATGCCAAGTTTGTGTTGACGTTTTTTCAGTGGTGCTAAGGTGTCGGCGGTTTTGGATAACCAAAGGGTGAGGTTGGAGGCGGCTTCGTTGGCGTTAGAAGAGAGGGCTGGGGAGGTTTGAAGGAGCGATGTGGAGATCTGCTCCGTGGTGATTTTGTTCCAGTTTCTTTGTAGAGTTGGTTGGAGGTGGATGATGGGTTTCGGCTTGTTGTAGGTGAAGTGAACGCAGCTGTGGTCAGTCCAGAGGAGATCCGTAGTGTGGCTGAAGGAGACATGGTTGCTGGAGGTGAAGATGGGGTCGAGAGTGTGACCTGCGATGTGGGTGGGGGAAGTGACCAGTTGTTTAAGTCCGAGGTTGGCGAGGTTGTCCAAGAGGGTGGCGGTGTTGCGGTCGTTGATCTTTTCAAGGTGGAAGTTGAGGTCTCCCAGAAAGATGTAGTCTTTGGAGGGGAGCGCGTGTGGGGTGATGAAGTCCGTGATGTCTTCACTGAATTTTGCGCGTGGTCCTGGTGGTCTGTAGAGGAGGGTGCCTCTGAGTGTGGTCTTGGGGTCGATGTGGATCTGGAAGTGAAGGTGTTCGGAGTTAGCGAGGTTGGCGTCAGAGCTGGTTGAGATGCGGATTGATTTCTTATGGACGATAGCGATTCCTCCTCCTGTATGGTCGGTGCGGTCCTTGCGTGTGATCTTGTAGTCATCAGGGATAGCGATGGCGATGTCAGGGGCGGAGGAAGCGTTCATCCATGTTTCCGTTAGGAAGGCGACGTCTGGAGAGATGGTGTCTAGTAGGTTCCAAAGGTCAATGGCGTGCCTGTGGACCGAGCGGGTGTTGAGAAGGATGCATTGTAGGTGGTTGGGGTCGGGAGTCTGTGGTGTGGTCGTATCGGAGATGTTGTCGGTGCCGCTAAATTTGCAGGAGAAGCAGGAGAACGGTCCATGGGTGCGTCCAGGAGCGGCTTGGATGCAGTTGGGGGCGCGACCGGGGTTAAGGGATAGGAGGGTGGCGGCATCGTAGGTAACGCGGGGGGGCTGGGCAGCGTGAGGGACAGGGGGTCTGGCGCTGGGCGCGGTCCAGGCGCGGACGGGCGTAGACGGGCTTACCTTTGGCGCACCTTCGGCGTGTACGTAGCGCGTGGACGCTGCGCGTGGGAGCATTTGGCCATAAATGGATGGTGGGGGGGGGCGGAGCGTGGGAGGGGCAGCTGGGAGGCGGTCTTGGGGAGGCGTGTCAGGGGAAAGGACAACAAACACACAAGATGGTGGTGGAGCCAAAATACGAAGCTGATCTAATTATCCCAGCAAGCACAGCCAGATTAGCGCTAATACAATAATCAATCTGCGGTCACAGAGCGCTCACAATACTGCACAGTTATAACTCGCTGCAAGCTCAATGCTATCAAAATGCTTAGCGCGCAGTTCCTAACGCTACAATACCACTCTCGAGGTGATTAATGCCGAGGAGTCACGCTTCCAAATGAGTTTCAGCTGAGGGCTTTGGTCGCTGCAGTTAGCTCGAGTCAGGGAGCGTGAGGGGGGAGCGGCCGTTCAGGACGAGGTCCAGGCGGACCGGTTTCGAGGTAACACCTCTCATCAGCCCGGCTAGCTTGACTCCAGTGGTGTGGAGTGCCTGGGACCCACGTCTGAGCATCCCCAGCGCACTTATGGCGGAATTTGCAAACAAAACAGGTGATGGACAGAATGTGGATCAATGTCACACACTCACCCCAGTCCAAAGATCTGGGCCCATATCCATCGTTTTTTTGCACTCCACACCACCCTGGGTTAGACAATGGCGATATGCAAATCAGCTCTGACCCTGTGCCCCATGGGCACAGTCCAGTCCGAACTACAAAAGCCATGTCCTTCCCAGAACGGAATCAAGCATCCGAGGACCGGACCGGTTTCAAGGTAACACCTCTCAGCAGCCCGGCTAGCTTGACTCCAGTGGTGTGGAGTGCCTGGGACCAACGTCTGAGCATCCCCAGCGCACTTATGGCGGAATTTGCAAACAAAACAGGTGATGGACAGAATGTGGATCAATGTCACACACTCACCCCAGTCCAAAGATCTGGGCCCATATCCATCATTTTTTTGCACTCCACACCACCCTGGGTTAGACAATGGCGATATGCAAATCAGCTCTGACCCTGTGCCCCATGGGCACAGTCCAGTCCGAACTACAAAAGCCATGTCCTTCCCAGAACGGAATCAAGCATCCGAGGACCGGACCGGTTTCGAGGTAAAACCTCTCAGCAGCCCGGCTAGCTTGACTCCAGTGGTGTGGAGTGCCTGGGACCCACGTCTGAGCATCCCCAGCGCACTTATGGCGGAATTTGCAAACAAAACAGGTGATGGACAGAATGTGGATCAATGTCACACACTCACCCCAGTCCAAAGATCTGGGCCCATATCCATTGTTTTTTTGCACTCCACACCACCCTGGGTTAGACAATGGCGATATGCAAATCAGCTCTGACCCTGTGCCCCATGGGCACAGTCCAGTCCAAACTACAAAAGCCATGTCCTTCCCAGAACGGAATCAAGCATCCGAGGACCGGACCGGTTTCGAGGTAACACCTCTCATCAGCCCGGCTAGCTTGACTCCAGTGGTGTGGAGTGCCTGGGACCCACGTCTTTGCATCCCCAGCGCACTTATGTCGGAATTTGCAAACAAAACAGGTGATGGACAGAATGTGGATCAATGTCACACACTCACCCCAGTCCAAAGATCTGGGCCCATATCCATCGTTTTTTTGCACTCCACACCACCCTGGGTTAGACAATAACGATATGCAAATCAGCTCTGACCCTGTGCCCCATGGGCACAGTCCAGTCCGAACTACAAAAGCCATGTCCTTCCCAGAACGGAATCAAGCATCCGAGGACCGGACCGGTTTCGAGGTAACACCTCTCATCAGCCCGGCTAGCTTGACTCCAGTGGTGTGGAGTGCCTGGGACCCACGTCTGAGCATCCCCAGCGCACTTATGGCGGAATTTGCAAACAAAACAGGTGATGGACAGAATGTGGATCAATGTCACACACTCACCCCAGTCCAAAGATCTGGGCCCATATCCATCATTTTTTGGCACTCCACACCACCCTGGGTTAGACAATGGCGATATGCAAATCAGCTCTGACCCTGTGCCCCATGGGCACAGTCCAGTCCGAACTACAAAAGCCATGTCCTTCCCAGAACGGAATCAAGCATCCGAGGACCGGACCGGTTTCGAGGCAACACCTCTCATCAGCCCGGCTAGCTTGACTCCAGTGGTGTGGAGTGCCTGGGACCCACGTCTGAGCATCCCCAGCCCACTTATGGCGGAATTTGCAAACAAAACAGGTGATGGACAGAATGTGGATCAATGTCACACACTCACCCCAGTCCAAAGATCTGGGCCCATATCCATCGTTTTTTTGCACTCCACACCACCCTGGGTTAGACAATGGCGATATGCAAATCAGCTCTGACCCTGTGCCCCATGGGCACAGTCCAGTCCGAACTACAAAAGCCATGTCCTTCCCAGAACGGAATCAAGCATCCGAGGACCGGACCGGTTTCGAGGTAACACCTCTCATCAGCCCGGCTAGCTTGACTCCAGTGGTGTGGAGTGCCTGGGACCCACGTCTGAGCATCCCCAGCGCACTTATGGCGGAATTTGCAAACAAAACAGGTGATGGACAGAATGTGGATCAATGTCACACACTCACCCCAGTCCAATGATCTGGGCCCATATCCATCATTTTTTTGCACTCCACACCACCCTGGGTTAGACAATGGCGATATGCAAATCAGCTCTGACCCTGTGCCCCATGGGCACAGTCCAGTCCGAACTACAAAAGCCATGTCCTTCCCAGAACGGAATCAAGCATCCGAGGACCGGACCGGTTTCGAGGCAACACCTCTCATCAGCCCGGCTAGCTTGACTCCAGTGGTGTGGAGTGCCTGGGACCCACGTCTTTGCATCCCCAGCGCACTTATGTCGGAATTTGCAAACAAAACAGGTGATGGACAGAATGTGGATCAATGTCACACACTCACCCCAGTCCAAAGATCTGGGCCCATATCCATCGTTTTTTTGCACTCCACACCACCCTGGGTTAGACAATGGCGATATGCAAATCAGCTCTGACCCTGTGCCCCATGGGCACAGTCCAGTCCGAACTACAAAAGCCATGTCCTTCCCAGAACGGAATCAAGCATCCGAGGACCGGACCGGTTTCGAGGTAACACCTCTCATCAGCCCGGCTAGCTTGACTCCAGTGGTGTGGAGTGCCTGGGACCCACGTCTGAGCATCCCCAGTGCACTTATGGCGGAATTTGCAAACAAAACAGGTGATGGACAGAATGTGGATCAATGTCACACACTCACCCCAGTCCAAAGATCTGGGCCCATATCCATCGTTTTTTTGCACTCCACACCACCCTGGGTTAGACAATGGCGATATGCAAATCAGCTCTGACCCTGTGCCCCATGGGCACAGTCCAGTCCGAACTACAAAAGCCATGTCCTTCCCAGAACGGAATCAAGCATCCGAGGACCGGACCGGTTTCGAGGTAACACCTCTCATCAGCCCGGCTAGCTTGACTCCAGTGGTGTGGAGTGCCTGGGACCCACGTCTGAGCATCCCCAGCGCACTTATGGCGGAATTTGCAAACAAAACAGGTGATGGACAGAATGTGGATCAATGTCACACACTCACCCCAGTCCAAAGATCTGGGCCCATATCCATCATTTTTTTGCACTCCACACCACCCTGGGTTAGACAATGGCGATATGCAAATCAGCTCTGACCCTGTGCCCCATGGGCACAGTCCAGTCCGAACTACAAAAGCCATGTCCTTCCCAGAACAGAATCAAGCATCCGAGGACCGGACCGGTTTCGAGGCAACACCTCTCATCAGCCCGGCTTGCTTGACTCCAGTGGTGTGGAGTGCCTGGGACCCACGTCTGAGCATCCCCAGCGCACTTATGGCGGAATTTGCAAACAAAACAGGTGATGGACAGAATGTGGATCAATGTCACACACTCACCCCAGTCCAAAGATCTGGGCCCATATCCATCGTTTTTTTGCACTCCACACAACCCTGGGTTCGACAATGGCGATATGCAAATCAGCTCTGACCCTGTGCCCCATGGGCACAGTCCAGTCCGAACTACAAAAGCCATGTCCTTCTCAGAACGGAATCAAGCATCCGAGGACCGGACCGGTTTCGAGGCAACACCTCTCATCAGCCCGGCTTGCTTGACTCCAGTGGTGTGGAGTGCCTGGGACCCACGTCTGAGCATCCCCAGCGCACTTATGGCGGAATTTGCAAACAAAACAGGTGATGGACAGAATGTGGATCAATGTCACACACTCACCCCAGTCCAAAGATCTGGGCCCATATCCATCATTTTTTTGCACTCCACACAACCCTGGGTTCGACAATGGCGATATGCAAATCAGCTCTGACCCTGTGCCCCATGGGCACAGTCCAGTCCGAACTACAAAAGCCATGTCCTTCTCAGAACGGAATCAAGCATCCGAGGACCGGCCCGCTTTCGAGGTAACACCTCTCATCAGCCCGGCTAGCTTGACTCCAGTGGTGTGGAGTGCCTGGGACCCACGTCTGAGCATCCCCAGCGCACTTATGGCGGAATTTGCAAACAAAACAGGTGATGGACAGAATGTGGTTCAATGTCACACACTCACCCCAGTCCAAAGATCTGGGCCCATATCCATCTTTTTTTTGCACTCCACACCACCTTGGGTTAGACAATGGCGATATGCAAATCAGCTCTGACCCTGTGCCCCATGGGCACAGTCCAGTCCGAACTACAAAAGCCATATCCTTCCTAGAATGGAATCAAGCATCCGAGGACCGGACCGGCTTCGAGGTAGCACCTCTCGGACTGGACTGTTCCCATGGGGCACAGGGTCAGAAGCTGATTTGCATATCGCCATTGTCTGGGGATGCTCGAAACCGGTCCGGTCCTCGGATGCTTGATTCCGTTCTGGGAAGGACATGGCTTTTGTGGTTCGGACTGGACTGTTCCCATGGGGCACAGGGTCAGAGCTGATTTGCATATCGCCATTGTCTAACCCAGGGTGGTGTGGAGTGCAAAAAAACGATGGATTTGGGCCCAGATCTTCGGACTGGGGTGAATTTGTGACATTGATCCACATTCGGTCCATCACCTGTTTTGTTTGCAAATTCCACCCTAAGTGCGCTGGGGATGCTCAGACGTGGGTCCCAGGCACTCCACACCACTGGAGTCTAGCTAGCCGGGCTGATGAGAGGTGTTACCTCGAAACCGGTCCGGTCCTTGGATGCTTGATTCCCTTCTGGGAAGGACATGGCTTTTGTAGTTCGGACTGGACTGTTCCCATGGGGCACAGGGTCAGAGCTGATTTGCATATCGCCATTGTCTAACCCAGGGTGGTGTGGAGTGCAAAAAAACGATGGATTTGGGCTCAGATCTTCGGACTGGGGTGAATGTGTGACATTGATCCACATTCGGTCCATCACCTGTTTTGTTTGCAAATTCCGCCATAAGTGCGCTGGGGATGCTCAGACGTGGGTCCCAGGCACTCCACACCACTGGAGTCAAGCTAGCCGGGCTCATGAGAGGTGTTACCTCGAAACCGGTCCGGTCCTCGGATGCTTGATTCCGTTCTGGGAAGGACATGGCTTTTGTTGTTCGGACTGGACTGTTCCCATGGGGCACAGGGTCAGAGCTGATTTGCATATCGCCATTGTCTAACCCAGGGTGGTGTGGAGTGCAAAAAAACGATGGATTTGCGCCCAGATCTTCGGACTGGGGTGAATGTGTTACATTGATCCACATTCGGTACATCACCTGTTTTGTTTGCAGTATTACGATTGTAGCAGTTCATTTCTTCTGCAGGAGAAGGAAGAGTGTTCAATAAATACTTTACTTTATTTCTCTGCTTCTCTGATGAAACGAAGCATGCACGATTGACTGAGTGAAAGATCTATCTTTTATTTCTACGACTCGGAAAATACGTTTTATCTTTGGGAAGTTTTCATGTTTATGCGGTTGTCAGAAACTAATCCCTTCTTGTTTATTCGAAAAAGTTTCTAGTGACCTCTGAGCTAGCTGGCACTCACAATTAGTATATTAATATATTTGATAGACACCTTGTCGACCGAAGTCCTATGTCACATCTATAGGATATATTATTCCAATGCGCAGAGCTTATTGGGAATATGGGTACTACACTACAGTACCTCTGGGGTATCACCTTTAACATCACCACCAAACATACGTCCACAATTTAAGGAAATTCACATGCACAGCGTGAAGTGCAATCATTTAATTTGTTATGGAGAGCAATCAGTTGACCTAGTTTGCAGAGCAATTGATAACCATTAATGTAACTTTTTTTTTTCCCCCTCAAAGTTCATATAGTCCAATACAAAACAGTGAATGATTTCAGTACAGCCCGCTCAGACCATGCATCATCGCAGGGTGAACACATGATAAACGCCAGACGTACCACTAACTCAGTACACCGTAAATAATCACCTTGTGCCCTTGTTAAGGCAAAATTCAATAGTCAAAGCACATTTTTACCAGTGAGGTCTGCCTGGACCACGTATCATTGCAGGCTGCACAAAAATCGCCCCTACCACAGTGCACCACAACTCATGAATCCATTATGATAGAACGTTCTGTGTATTATTTCACATACAATTCTCCTACATTTATACAACAGAATTCATATACCGTTTATGATTAAATATCTGTGTATGAAATCATGATTACTATTCTACTCGTTAACAACAACAACGTAATAAAATGGAGTTGAGCACAAGTGCCCGTACCCACTACAACTATCTATCTGTGTATTTATTATGTTTCTAAAATTCTACCCCAGGCTCCTACCACATTATATTGTACTATAAATAGCGTATGCAACCATCTTACCTGTGACAGCCAGTGTGGGCTATTCCTCCTTTTTTTTAAAGTATATTTATATAGCGCAAAATCAACCCAAAAGTATATCAGCAATTTACATAAGCACCGTATTTACAGTATATTTTCAGGCGCGCGTAGATTATGTCATTTCTCTACTATAACAGAATGTGGACGCAACTCCGAGACTCGAACACTGATTTCCAGCATCAAGTTCTTCACTCTACCTGAATGACTACATATGTATATATATTAGCTGACCCTCATGTGCCAAAAACTGCAACTTAAACCTTTCACAGCCTTGTATTACTACAGTTACAACACTCCACTGAATGTACAATAAACAGTCATAATCGCAGAAATACTCATGTCCACCATCTTTTATGTGTGGAACTATGAACGAATATAGAGTCAATGATACCCTGTACCTTCCATGTTGGCCAAGTTGTGGAACTTTACAGATATAATGACACATTTGCTTTTAAGACCCGGGTGACGTCAGCACTACAAAACAGACACCCGAATCAGTTGATTTCTCATATGACTCACGATGGGACCATGCCACGATCACGGAAGCATGGTTCAGACCCTCACTGGCATACGTCAGTGCAGCCCACTCCACTTACGCTACCAGGAACAAACAAAAATGCAACATTGCCCAGATTTCAATTGTAGTGCTTTCTTAGTTCCAGGTTTGGTTGTCAAAACGGCACACACACACTCCCTCATGGCTGGTATACACCCACACCGCACCCATCAGCACATGCGTCACTACACACTTGACCCTACTAGTAAAAAAGACGGGGCGGACGTGCTTTACGCCATTTTAGAGTTGCTCCCATCCCAAGTGCTGTGATGGCCCATCCTACTGGTTTAAACGCGGTGCCTGCCATTCTGTGTAGTGTATGGAAGTGCACAGCATGACTACCTGCCTTTGTGGCAGACGGTGCACTCAGCAACGCCCGCCACAATGGTAGGAATGCTGGATGCGCCTGCCACTGTGGCGTGCACATCCTAATGCTGGGCACGGGACCCCCGCCCTTATGGCGGGCGGTCCCTTTCACCGCTATGATGACGGGCAGACTTTCCTAATGACCCCCTTAGTTTGCATTTTGAAAGACAGAGCAGTGAAATCTGTTCTCACTTTCAAAATCCAAAGCAGATTGCTTTTCCACGTGCAAGTTAGCATATTCCCTTGCGGAAAAGCAATGCCGGCTGCCGAAGAACGAGGGAAGCCAGCGGGACTGTGGGGGCATAGTGGCTTCCCTCCTGGACCCCAACATTTTTATAAGACCCTTGGGATACTATCCCTGGGAATATTAGAAAGTCCTGATAGGGGCTATTTTTTTACAGAAAAGGTAAAAATTGCGCACCCAGCACAGCTCTCCGTGCGTCCCCCTGGTGTGCATGCCCTGGATGCATGACTTATAGTCTGTAGGGTGCGCGACTCCAGCACCTGTGGTGCACAACTTCTACGCATTTGGGAGCCGGCATTACTTTTAAACATTAGGAGCAACTAACATGCAGCTCCCCACGTGGAAAAGCAATCTCATTTAGATTTTGAAGAGAGAACAGAGTTCCTTGCTATGAGAGGGTGGGATGGGCCTCCCGGGACACTGCAAAAGCCGGCCTTCCAACAACAAATGAAGCCCCGGGGAGTGATGGTCCCGGGGCTTTGGATACCTTACAGCCCCCCTCCATGATTTTTTTTGTAGCCCCAGGGGGTAACGGGCCCTCAAGTGCTCCAGGAGGAGGGCCACGTAGTCCCCCTCCCACAACACATAAACCTCAAGGGGTGGGTAATGGTTCCCGTGGCTTGGAGGACCTTCAACCCCTCACCCCACCATTTTTTTCTTTTTAGCCCCGGAGGTGACGATCCCCGAGGCTGGGGGGCCCCTTTGGGTTCCACATAAAATGTAATAATTTTGACCCCGTATGTAACCCCCCCGGAGACGAATTATTAAAAAAACCTCTGTTTTATTTTATTTATTTTATGGCACCCTACACGTACCTGCCGTTTTTCTTTTTTTTAAATGTGGGCCCTGGGGTTCCTTCTGGGACCCCTAAGCAGGTCTAGAGGGTAACATTATTTTTACCCTGCCCCCTTACTCCGTTTTGCACACATATTCCACTGACTTTCTCAGCCTCGCTTCTACCGAGGCACAAAATAGCTGCCAACAGTTCCTGGTTTTGAATGTTTACAACCACTTGACAGCCAATTAGCATTGAGCGCATGACCGGAACGGTGCACTTATGGTACGATGTCAATCCTCGCACAATCCGTGGATCCCCTGCGCCCATAGATATGTAAATGATTTTAACCGTAATTTTCTCAGGAACTACTGAAAAGATCAACACCATTTAAGCAAAAGGCACAAGTCTGAACTGAGGACTACCTCTTTGCCAAATTTGGTGTAATTCCGTTCAGCGGTTCGGGCTGTAGCTGTGGCTAAAGGTCCTATGGAAAATTGCATGGGGAAAACACGTTTTGAAACCCCCTTTTTTTCTCAGCTCCCGCTTGACGAATCAGCCCCAGACTTTCAGGAAAGGAGCGGAACTGAGCTGGCCAAAGGTTTGGAAAGTTTCGAGAAGATTCATCAATCGGCGCCAAAGTTATCAGCAATAGATTTCCAAAGCATAATAGGTCCTAACTAAAACTATCTACTGGCAACCGCCAGAAGGTAATATATATAAACATATATATACACATTCCAAAATGAAAAAACTATACAAAATAGAAAAGTAAAATAATTTAAATGAAGTGTAATACCATGTAAGATAAATGATTTAATAACTGCTGTAAGTAATGCAGAAAATATGTTAATGAAATCTGATGTTTTGTTTAACATAGTCTGCATATTCCGATAGTATGTTTTCTATGTCCACTAGATCATGTGACAGATCGTTTTCTGAATTACTTTTATTAGTCATTGCAGGAAATCAGCTCGCTGTGTGAACAAGGTAGGGGACCCTGTTGAATCGTGTAACAGCTCTGATATTTGCTAAATAAAGCTTACTTGATCACTGAATGGGCAAAATAAGCAATACAGAATAGCAGTTAGGAAGAAGCACCCCTTTTTGCATCCTTTCCACAGT
This sequence comes from Lissotriton vulgaris, assembly GCF_964263255.1. Classification (NCBI taxonomy): domain Eukaryota; kingdom Metazoa; phylum Chordata; class Amphibia; order Caudata; family Salamandridae; genus Lissotriton; species Lissotriton vulgaris. The sequence goes on along the minus strand of NC_141688.1, from coordinate 249,921,039 downwards.
GAGACCTGGTATGGGTTGTCACCCCCATTTTGCTATTTGGAAAAATGTTTTCAAATCAGGAAATGCATTTAGTGCATATGAAAAAGAGATTTAGCAGTTGCAAACCATGCGACCACAGAACTCTTATTCCATATGGACCCCAATTCTTACATACTGAGATGGATAGTTACAAGCAGAGTTATTTTAAAACTTGCACCGTGCAAGGTGGTGCAAGAACGACACAAGTCGCAAATGAGATTTATGAAGCCATGCATGGCCCCTTTGCGCGGCCCTGAGTTTGGAGTGAAGCACGCTGTGCAAATTGCTGCATTGTCTTACAATGCGCTTGGGAGGTATTCGGTGGGTGTTGCTTGGGTGTTCCCATCAATTGCCATAGTTTTTGACACATGCTCATATTTACCAGTACTAGTAATCCTTGGAATGTGCCAAAAAGCTACACCTTCCCAGAGAGGTGTAACAAGGCTAAATATATGTATTTCTTCTCGTTACTTCCTTTTTCTATGTGTGCTGCATTCTGCAATAGACATAGAGAGTAATTTGCCTCTCAGGATTGTTTTTGTGATGGAATATTCTTCTTTCTGCACAAAAACAACCCTGCATGCAACACAGGCATCCTTGCACCATGGTGCAAGGTTGCCTGCGATGGCGCTAGTTTGCCAACAGGGCGCCACAGCAGGGGTAAAGGCAGGAATGCACTGTATTGTCTTAAATACAGCTCATGCCTGCCCTGTCCCTGCCACGCAGTGTAGCAAGTAGGCATGCTTTGCTGCGTGACTTGTTCATAAATCTGCCCCTAATATATATCACATGCAAATTTTGCCTTTAAAAGAAAAACATTCGTCATGTATATAACATCATGTATGCAGCAGAAACATATGCTACTTATGAGACTTCCTGATCTTGCAATTTACGGTTTAGCGCAGATTGACAGGCACACTCAAAGCCATTCTTTCCCTGTCTCAGTAGTCATTTCTGAGATGTAATGGAAGGACTACACAGCCTCTGTAGCGTCCATCAGGTGTCCACTCAAAGGGTGGTGTTCACATAGTTCATATTTGTTCATTTGCATTTTTTATATGCGAATTTTTATGCCGAGAGTTTCTCACAGTCCTACATAACCATTTGTCTCCATCCATTGCTTCTTTAGTACTTGTATCTCACAGTTAACAAATGCAGAGCTCAATTAAAAGATTGTAGCAGCCATTAAAAATGCCATACATTAATTCTCATTCTTATTGCCCTAGATATGAGTAGAGATCGCCCCATTTCCTTCTAATATACTTGCATTAATAAAATGCACTCATGCATTTGTATTTTTTTACTATCACTCGTTCGTTTCAACTTTTGCTTTAAGGTTATTTGTCGGACATGCTGAGTTCCTGGCAGGCAAAAGTACTTTCATTTGCGGTATACAAATGCTAATCATTCCCCCCCCTGTTCCTTACTATCTCTGTGTGTGTGTGAATGTTGAGTGTGTGGGGATGGGTGAGCGTGTGTGTGTGCGTCTGTGCATGTGTATTCTGTGCTTTATGCATGTGATCAAGTCAACATAGCAGGAATTTAGAAGTGCAAAGAAAAGAAAAAAATTGTTTTTGTAACTAAAGCTCGACTAATTTATACATAAACTGATGTAAGTGTAGTTCATCCATCCATTCACCCATCCATCTTCTCAGACGTGCTGTGGTGCATCAGTGTGCCACCCGACCACAAATCACCAACGTACTGTGTAAATATGCTGATTTTTTTACCGCCTATCCACTAAATATCTTTCATTCAATGTTCTAATTATATACATACACTGTTGCCTTGAAAAAGCTCCCGGCCTTCCAGCCACGAGGGGCGAAACACACTTTTGCAGCCGCTACTCACCTTCAATTGAGCTCACTGAAATGAATGTATCATAAGAATACCAAATAAAAATAAACCTCGATTAGAACACCACTACAGAATAAATGGCTGAAAGTGGCTATTTCTTCTTACTGTTTGCAATACTAAAATGTGATCACACTGTTATTCAACCTTCCACATACCAGTGTCTAGTTCTAGATGCGGCCTTAGGGCGGAGATGGAAGCTGACCTCTCTCCATCTGTATGCTGTTTTCACCTACAGGTTTCCAACAGTTATTTTTTAATACCTGCGTCCTGGTCCTTTTTTTGCCCCCAATCCTTTCTGTTCCTTTCCTCACCCGTCTGCTCTGCAGCTAGAGCGCTGACTGCCTTACCCACGCATATGTGTGATTAAGGCAGATACATGGTTAAGGCAAGCGTTGTTCCACTTATGTTGTAATGGTATGCCTGGTTTTGCCCACATTGTTAATGCCGTGTCCCCATCAGTTGGTGCACCTTGCCTGTTTTATATATAAGTTCCAAGACAATGCCCCTGGAATATCCCTCACAGCCAGTCTTTTTGATATCTTTGTTCAGATTTTGGCACTAATGATTCACACATCTGCTAAAACTTTTAAGAGCTGCACAGATGAAACCCAAACCTAGAATCTGTGAGTAGGCAACACTTTAGAAGTGCAGGACCACCGTGGTAGACTGGGTGGGCCAAAAGTCACTTAACGCACACAAGACTGAGATTTTGTCTCCTGCTCTAACAGTCCTTGAATTCCTGCTGGAAGCTTTTGCCTACACCACACTCAGATCTAGAAAAAAAACCCTAATACTAAATCTTCCATGTGTAACTTAGGTTTTTGTACTGATCATAAACTCTCACCTATGGTTCAGGTCAAAAGTGTGTTTTCCAACAGTTTTTGACTTATGAAACTTCTGTGCAATGTTGTTTCTTTTCTTTCTGAACATAGCCATCATACATCATCCAGGCATCTATTTGGGTCGCCTATACTACTGTAATTCTATTTTGAAAGGATCCTATGTCTATAATCTTCATATGTTTCAGGTGATAAAAAACGCTGCAGTTTGAATACCTCCGCAACAGCCAATTAGATCTTCGGCCACGTCTTCATTGGCCTGATTACATTGCTTTCCTGTTCTTAATGATTTTTTAGTGTTTGTGCATTACCTTCAAAATGGCTGCTTTTACTTAAGAAAAACTGTTAACAGTACCAGTCTCTCAACCATCCTTCAATCTTCTGGAGCACAGCTACTCGCAGTCTCAAAGTTTCATACAGCAGGAGGATGCGCTTTCTCTGCGAAAACTAGGAACAACCTCGCTCAGCAGGTCTGAATCCTCAATTATCTACTGCTTTTAGGATAGTCCTCCAAACCTGACCCTTCTCTGGTTAGATTGCCCCCTTTGTCTACTCTGAGATATTCATTTTCCTTCCTACCTATAATGCCAAAACACTGTTGGGGAAGAGTTCTGCTCCATAAATGGCCCTAGAGTACATTGCATAACAGGACCTGTGGTCACCAGTCGGCCACAAGGTATGCAAGGTCACAGTGATTCAACTCAAGATGAGGGACCTGTGAAGGTTGTAATTGGTGATGTGTTTGGATGTGAGTCTGCACGAAGATGTCAATGTGGGTCTCACCTGTTGGTCAGTGGTCTTCTGAAGAGGGAGTTGCACAGTTGCAGGCAGATAATCTCTTCACCTAGGTGTAATTATCATCTTCGACTTGTATGCAACAATATATCTTACACTCATCAATGATATGAGGTTGTATCCTTTGTATACCATATTTTCTGTAGCATCCTTCTAGTCCCATTTATACAATACACGAAATGCAGTTTACCATTTCTCCCGTCGCATCGCAAAACTAACTTGCTCCTATTCAACCTGCTTATCTCAGCCAATGTCCACTCTCCTTTACTACACTTTATTGCTTTATTTCCTCAACTCTGTACAGTTCATTTTTTGTGTTGTCTATAGAAGTAAATATAAAAGTCCCTCTTTGAGTCCACTCATCATTGGTTCCTGTCTTCAACCTCCGCATGTTGTCTCATTAGCACTCAAACACCAGTGCCTCGTTCTACTCCGCTCTTTTTCTATGAATACAAAAATATTTGATTCTTAGTCATAAACATACATTGTATTAGAAACATAAGTTCACAATACAATGTGCCTCTGTTGTACGTGCCAGAAATTCACAAAGGGATTGCTGGCAGGCACAAGTACATTTATCTGGGTGGAGGTCTACACCACAGGTGCAGAGATCTCTGAAGCCTTAAATCCATCTCAGGGGGCGGAAAGTGGGTCTTCAAAGTTACGGTGTGACATGGACATTTCTAAACACCCCAAAATATGGATGCTTGTTGTCAATCAGAAATTGCTCTCTGTCCACTTTCCACCCTGGAAAGGATTAGAGATTTACCCCAGACTGGATTAACTGCCATTCCAAGGCAGTGGCGGCCGCCACCTCACTAAAAGGGTAGGGCAGCCGGTGGTGGCGGGGCACAGGTTGGGGCAGGTAGAAATATAAGAAAAAATAAAATAGACTACCTGCTGTTCGGCTCCACTCCCGCCTGCCTCGCAGCTCCACTCGTTGGCCCGGAAGGGGATGGGCCCTGGGAGTAGCGTCTGGTTCCACACTGAATCCAGATGCTACTCTCATGAGATCAGCACCAGGATTGGTCGGAGCGCCTCATTTGCTGCTCAGACGGTGAAGTGTAGCCTGTGGCTTTTTATGCAACCCAGCAGTGTAACACAGCGAGTTGGAGAAACATAAGTGCGCATATGTGTTTGGCCAGCCTAGGATGGTAAGCCAAACACGCATGCACACTTATGAGTACACACTACTCCCCGTCCCTGGCATGCGCTGCCCTCTACTTATTGGATTGTGGCGCTCAGACAGCATCAATAAAATGATACTAACATTGTACTAGTATGATTTTATTTATCATCTGCTGGCACGGGCTGTGGAGTGACGCTCCTACGCCATTACGGAGGACCGCCCCTGTTCGAATGTGGAAAGAGAAACGGATCCCTTCCTGATTGCTGTGGACAGAGAGGAAAGGGACATGTTTCTGTGTAGAACAAAATAACAAAAAAGTGTGTATTTGAGCAGGCGTTCCTATTTCCCCTAAATGGAATTCTCAGCTATGGAGTACTCTGCACAGAGGTTAGTTACTCAAGCCTGCAGGGAATGTCGCATCACCTTTCCACTTGTACACTTGGAAATCTGCACCCGGCACAGCTTTCCAGGCTCACTATAGGGGATGTTTGGGAATTCTGAAGAGTCATAAATCTGCACTGTATGTAGGTCTAAAGGTGTTGCAGTGGCTGCGCCCTGGATTGTATTGTGAAAAGAGTTACTACCCCTCAGGACTTGCTGCACCCGGAATCCTGGATCACCAGCAGTCAGGGAAAGGCTGCTCAAACCTCGGGTGAGGACAAGCAAAGTCACATTTCCAGACTCCGCCCAATATAATACGAATGGTCAAAAACTCTATAGTATTCGAATGCTCTACTCTTGACGTAAGCCCCACACCCAATATCTAGTTTTTTAAGATCCTGTGCAGTAAAACAATTATCTCTTCTCTCCTTAGTCTCAAACTTTATTTTTCTAATTCTATGATCTTGTCATTTTTCTGTAATTTGCATTATATTACTTTGTTAATTCCCTGCATTATATTACTTTGTTAATTCCCTGCATTATATTACTTTGTTAATTCCCTGGCAAATGACCCATACAGATGGCATACAAGAAGTAAGCTCAAATGCTCTTATTTTTCCCCTTAGCAATGCAAATGCCCTCCTATACATACCTTGAACTGTGCTCTTCAGGGTCTTTCCCCTTGAACGAGGGATAAAGACAAACTTATTTTGGACTATATCTGCACCCGTCTTCCATCCTGAGCTCAGGAAGCCAACAAACGAGTTGCTGTCAGATTTACAGAGTTAAAATATTCAGCAACACTCTCACTCCTCCCCGATCGGCGCTTCATTAGCTCCAGTCAATTATAGGTTGATTTATCAATTAGTTTTGTCACTGATGGTTACAAAACTACTGCACTCGGCAATGTGTCACGTAATTGAATTACTTCAGATGCCATTAGAGTGGGCTTGAAGGCATTTAGGGATATCTCTTGAGGTTCATAAACCACACTCTGGTCCGAATTTGGAAGTAAAATAAGGGTATTTTAATGTTAAATGATTGCATTTGTGCAGTGCCACTTCATGAGGGAAATATGCGTTGCTCTTCATCAATGGTGACTATGTTTGTATTGTAATGCTTTTTTATGGGACCCAGTGAGGATAGTCTATTTTCGGTCAGGACAGATGGAAATCCTCCCTGAAGGGCTGTGTTACTGTGGCCCAAATTGCAGAGCTGAATAAAATCACATCAAACAGCCTTCAGCCAATCACAGTGGTTAAAAGGCTTCAATTTGTGCACTGGAGATCAGTTAGTCTATTGAAGGGAAAATACTAATTGCAAGGGAGATGTGTCTTTATAATATATATGTAGTGCTGTTGTCAGCGTGCAAACCCAAACATACATTTTTCTTCTTAAGTCCACGGGGATAGAATCAGGGGCTAGATGTAGGTAAATCAGAATTTTACGGATTCGGTAATCATGAATCGGAAAATCTGATGTAGGTAATTATTTGGTAACACATACCGAATCGTTAGGATTCGGTATTTACCGATTCGGTAAATACCAAATCCGCATTTGGCCCATAGGAATCAATGGCAAATACCGATTCGGTAATTATCGAATCGGTAAAAATACCGAATTGCCAAGGGGGGCAGGGTGTCACTTTGACACCCTGTTGTAGCCCTGTTTATGGCTTGTGTGCCATATGACACACATACATACCCTTAGGCATGTATGTGTGTCACATGGCACTAAGGGCATGTATGTGTGTCACATGGCACAGGTGTACATGCACAGATGTGCACATACACAGAAATTTGTTATTTACCATGCAATAGTATTACATGATAAATAACACATTCTTAGGGGCCTGTGGCACTGTTTGCAGTGCCACCTGCATCTGAATTGGTAAATTTACAGATTCTGTAAAATAAAGGCCCCCTACATTTCAATACCCAAATACGGGTCGGTAACGGACGAAATCGGCCATTACCGACCAATATTTGGTCTCCTAGATCTGGCCCCAGGTGCGTATAGTCCCTGCTGGAATTTGGTGCTCCCTCCTGGACCCTTCTCTCTTACTAAGCTATGTAGGAAATGCACAGAATGCAAGAAAAAACGTTTCTGGTAAAGTACAACAGACAAGGATGTCCGCTATAAGATTTATTCAATTAATTAGTCTACAAAAAATGCAAAAGCTGGGCCATCAAGGTTCGATCAATAAGCATTATATTCAATATTAACACAGCCAAATCCTAGTAGAGTACAAATCCAGAATTTTCATCTTCAAAGAATAGAGAAAGAGTTTCCTCCAAGCATGGATAAATCACACTCTTCATAGGGCCTTAGACAGTAGCTTTACACATGAACTACCTTAGTAAAGGTTCACATGCTCGTAACCAATAGAAAGTAAGCAAAGAGTGACAGTTGCAACGAAATACAATAAATATATTCTCACTATTAATGCATGGATTTTCTCACCTAGTGAAATCTGCAAATCTTTATTATGACACAGGATGAACAGCAGTTCTGGTCACATGTTAGACAGCAAGGTCTACTTTAGCAAATCCCTTTCCAATACGAATGCTGAGCCTATTCCTTCCCAGGTACAGGTTTCTTCCAGTTCCTTCAGTTCGTAAGTTGAATTAAGGGTATTAGTGATGTAGCTTTCAATCTGATTATCTAGTTTGGTAATGTACGCACAGCATTTCCTTGCATGGGTATGTATGTATGTATGTATAGGCATTTATATAGCGCACTACTTACCCGGAGGGTCCCAAGGCGCTTCGACCGCTGCGAAACCCTTCCTGGCTTCCCTGAGAGATGGTCCCTTAATGGGTATCTCCAGGGTGAGACCAGGAATCCCCGGCGGTCTGGTGGGGCCGTTAGTGAAGATGAGGCGAGCTAATGCCCAGAGTTGCCGAGTGTGATCGCTGATCAGAGTGGGCACCGAGGCGAGAGAATTATCGAGTCCGCTGACCCTGGTCCAGAAACCTGCCGCGCCGGGAATCGAACCCTGGTCCCGGGCCGTCCTCTGCTCTCGGGTCTGCCGCCTCTAACCAGTGAGCCACACTACCTCACTACTGGGTAACTTTGCAGACTTAACCTTCCTTTGCTAGTAGTATATCAAGAAAAAGGGAGCGTGGCCACGCAAGGGACTAAAATGGCCGCATGTTGCTGAAGCTCTGCTAGTCAGCCCAGCCTTTTTACATTATCCCCGGTATAATATACTGCAATCTTCCCACACAGGACAGCGCTGTAACGCTGGGTGCACCCTGATTCCTACGGACTGACTCTGTGGCTGGTGGGTGCCTCTGATGCCGAGATCCGGAGATCGACGGCCTCGGCGTGGCGAGACGGCATACAGAGTACGGGACCTCGTATGCACGAGCAGGCAGGGCATCTGAGAGACGTGCAGCGAAGACTGGAGGTGAGTGGGGCCCGTTGCTGCGGTGAGGAAGCCAGTCGCAAGGCTGCAGCGGTGATCCCCCCCTATTACGCCACAAATTGGGCCTGGGCACAGTTGAGACTGGCCTTACCCGATCATCAGTGCCCGCGCCCGCCATTTTCCAGAGGCCAGGCGGGGACAGGGCCTGCCGCTGTTCAGGCCTCATCGGGACACTCTGGCGCCTCATCCTGCCTCTGGGCCCCTGTCTTAATCGTTCCGCCAGGCCTGCCAACTGCACCTGTCTTCTGCGCTCAACTGGCAGGGGCATACTGTCTCCGTGGAGGGAGGACTGGAACGGGACTGTGATTGCCATCAAGAAGCGGGGCCCACCTAATTGCAAGGCCGTTGAGGTGCCTTTGGCGACAGGATTGAGGTGCCTTTGGCGACAGGCTCGCCCCAAACCTGCGATGAGGGTGTGTATCACTGAGGGGGACATTGGTGCCAACTTGCGGGGTCTGTGTCAATCACTGAGCTTTGCCACACTTCACCTGGAGAACGGGGGCACTCCATTTGCACTGCACTGAGGTAGTCACAGATTGCTCCGTTCACATCCTAAATTGTAGCACTGTACTATACGCTGCAGGCCTGCCTCGTTGGGACCAGTCCAGAATTCAAATAGTGATTTGCGGTACTTGGCCTATTCATGGTCTTGCTTGCTCTATGGCTCCGCGGCATGGGCCGCAAAGATCCCAAACAGAAGACCCTGCCATTTTAAAAGCTCCTGGATAGGTCTACAGAGGAAGGCTCTAGCATGGCGGAGAATGCACAGGGTGCAGAATACGCAGATGACCTCTCTGCACTGTCAGCGTCAATGTTCCAGGAGATGAGGGCTGGCTTCATAGCCCTTGATGGGCGGTATGAAACGCAGGGTAAGAGCTTGGCAGACATGGGGGCCAAAATCCAAGTACATGACCGGCGCCTAGACGTGGCTGAGGCGCGCATTTTGGATATCAAAGAAGGCATGACCCAGTCCCCGAAACTCTTAGAGAGTGTTGAACGCTTTCTCAAAGAGGTGGCAATAAAGAATGAAGTCCTTGCAGCACTCAGTAGGGGTAACAGCATTCGTCCAGAGACCACCGCCACTGGCGGTATGGACATATTCGTTGAGACTCTGCTGTCTGACCTGTTTGGGAGAAAGTCCTTCACCCCTGGGTTTGTGATAGAGCGCACAAACCGGTCCCTGGGACCTGTGCCTTACCCGGGTTGCCCCCCCTGACCCGTTATTACACATACCATGAACTTCCGGGACCGTGATTCGGCACTGTGCCTCGCCAGAGAGCAAGGGGACACCATATGACAGGGCACTAAACTGTCCTTTTTACCCAGACTTCACTGACATAGTGCAGGAGGCCCGACGGAAATACAATGGGGTCGAAGCCACCCTCAGAAACCTGGGACTAAATACTGCAAAGCTAAAGGTAGATATGGGAGGCCGAGCCCGCATCTGTGACAGAAGCATATGAATTCTGTCATGCGTATAAGCAAAATAATAATAGGTCAGGAGCTGGAGGTGGGGGACCTTCCCCGCCGTAGAGCGGTTCAGATGTGTTGAATTATTTTCAAGTTCTGGTACTGGTTAACTCTGCTGTGATGGCTATTTTACACTATTGTGCAACTGACCGGGGATAATGTACATTATACTTCTGTAATATTTCAATTAGCTGGCTGACCGGCGTGGCGTTGCCACCCCTTGAGGTGTATACCTTGGGTCTGTATTTGTTCTCACAGAGGCACCTTCATTGGGGCTCTTCATTTCAATGTAAATTTAATTGGTACATCATGTTCTGCTTTTTGTTCTGGATCTGCCTTGCTTGGGTTGTAGTGAGGTTGGGTGGAAGGTGTGGGGGGGTCATTTTTTATTGTCTCAATGTTTCTAGATGTTTATGGCTATGGTCACAGTTTTTCTTTCCTTGCTGCTGCAACACTATGATATATTTGATACGTACTTTTGATGGCCCAGTTAGGTACCGTTGAAGGGCCCTCTTGCTTGTCCTTAATATCCTTGAATGTTAGGGGTCTTAATGACAATTGCAAACGAAGGCAAGTTTTTCACTATCTACTGAGACATAAGATGGACATAAGATTGCTTACAGGAAACGCATTTACCTAAATCAGACAAAGCACACTTTGCTGCTTGCTGGGGAACGCACAGGTATTTCGGCAACTACAGCAATTACTACAGAGGTACGGCCATCCTAAATCATAAGAGGGTTCCCTTCTGCCTCATCTCCATGGTAGGGGATAGTGAGGGCAGACACATCATTTGCACAGGAACACTCATGGGTCATCACACAGCACTGGTGTGTGTGTACGGCCCGAACACAGACTCCCCCGACGTTTTCCATACATTGCACACCCAATAAATGAGGTTGGAGCATAGCTTCCTATTGGTAGGAGGAGATTTCACCTTACTCCTGAACCCAAGCCTGGATAGCACTGCCACTTCTCCAGACACCAAACCAAGAATGCGCCGCACTCTACTAGATCTGTGTGGGAAACCATCCTTGCTAGACATTTGGCGGGAACGTAATCCCACTGTCACAGAGTACACCCATTATTCCGGCCAACATAACACTTGGACCAGAATCAATTTTTGGCTAGTTTGCTGGCTGGTTCCGGTCTTTGGTGACGCTGCCAAGAACGCATTCTGATCATGCACCGGTACAGCTACACCTACAGGTCCCCCGCTCAGAGGGCTTTGAACAACAGTGGCGATTTACGAGCCACGCTCTTCACGATGATCTTCTTATTTCAGACGTGCTCGAGGAAATTGAAGACTACTTCTCTATTAATACCGCTTCAGTAGACACACGGTCGGTCTTGTGGGATGTCTGCAAGGCAAACATCTGGGGCGTCTGCATTGCCTAAAGTGCTGAGGTTCTGAAAGATCTCAGAAACACACTTGCGCACATAGAATGCGAACTAGGGGACTTAGAAGCTACTACACTTCATACTTGGGCATGGAGGGGCGACGTTTGGCCCTTCTCATTGAAGTCCGAGAGGCTGTGGACCATGATCTATTATATTTAGCCAAGTATCAGTCTGCCCGGCGGTATGGAGAGGGTGAGCAACCTGGCAGGGTTCTGGCACAGATGCTCCGGCCCCCATACAGCAGAGCTTACATCACCAAACTGCGCTCTTCCACAAACCAGTCACTCACCACCACCTCAGAAATTCATACAGAATTTGTGGACTATTTCAAGGCCCTATACACTACAATAGCAGGAAGCGATCCCTGAGCCCAGGAAGGCTACCTGTCCTAGATAGCACTGGTATATCTGGAGAAAGGCATGCAGGACTTTTTAGCAGAACTCATATCCGAGGCTGACTTACTATGTGCCATTGAGGCCCTCCGCTGCTCCTCTGCCCCTGGGTTAGAAGGCTTCACGGGAGACTTTAATAAGGCATGTAAGGACATACTTGCACCAAAATTGATAGAAGTTTATGCCGAAGCACTGAGAGGCAGATACTTCCCCCCACACTCCGAGATGTGGTCATTATTCTCCTTCCCAAACCTGGCAAAGACCCGTCCCTTTGCAACTCGTACAGATCCATTTCGCTAATATTCTTAGATTATAAAATACTGGCTAAGATTATCGCCAACCGCCTATCCCAGTTGATGGATTTTATATCTCCAGCCCAATTGTGCTTCGTCCCACAATGTTCCACCTCATTAAATCTCAGAATGCTATTCTCCGTAATTTACCGAATCGATTAGAAAGTTCCCGCTGCCGCAATTCTTTTGGATGGGGAAGAGCTTTCAATTCATTGGAATGGCCCTTTTTCACCTCTTGAATGCGCTGTATGGGCATGCCCATGAGTTTTATAGCCTCCACGCACTACTATACTGTAGGTCCATGGCAAGCCTTTGCTTGAACGGCAGTCCGTCCCGGTTTTTATCACTTACACGCAGCACGGGACAGGGCTGTCCACTATCCCCCTTCTATTTATCCTGGCCATGAACCCTTTTATTTGCCATTTCCAGGAACGACATTTACACAGAGGTTTACAAATTAACTCTGGTCCTATACTAGTCTCTCTCTACCCGGATGACACCATCCTTTATGTGACAAATCCTCAGGAAAACCTAGAGCCGCTCATTCATGAGATACTCAGGTACAGCCGCTTTTCGGGACTGGGCATGAACTGGCACAATTCAGTGATCTTTCTTTTAACAACCAGTACAGTTCCATGGGACTGCAGATTCCCTCTTGAGTGGTGCAGAAACTCATTTATCTAGGCATACACATTCACTTGGACAATGCCCAGAGTATCAGCTTGAATTATTGAAGCTCGGAAGCCTAAGTGGAACGATGGTTGCGATTACCATTGTGTATAGCAGGCAGAGTCCCAATTCTTAAAATGGTAGTGCTCCAGAAATTTGTATATCTTTTTACCAGAAAGGTTGGCAACTGTACTACCGAAGGGCGTTCCTAGAGATCCAAATGACATAAAGACAGTTTCCACCACCAGTCTGCCATACCTCTACCTAACCCTCCCTGGCTACCACCAATAACAAGAGAAAAGCTGGTGCAACGCTAATCAGCCAAATTCAATATCACCAAAGTGGGAGATTATACCCGGGGGGGACATGTCTTCTCGGTGTCAAAAGACGCCTGTTTCCAAGCAGTCTCCTTCATGGACAACTTTGTGTTGGGGCAAATCCGTTCTGCTCGCAACACTGCATACGTACCTCGTTGAGCCCGACTCTTTCACGCCAGCCACATTGATCATAGAGGGCGAGACTGGTGCCCACCTTATATCTAAACTATACAAAGCATGCACTAGCTTACAGCCAGTTAATGAAGGAGGCTGCAAGGCATGGGAAAATGACCTCGGGTGCACCAATATAGATGAACAATGGGCAAAGTGCTGGGCAGTTACGAGGGAAGTTTCTCTTAACAGTAGGCACACACTTCTCCACTTCAAATTCCTACTCCGCATTTTCTTTATCCCGCCACAGCACACAGATTAGAACCTTCCAGGCCACTTATTTGCCCAAAGTGCGACGCCCACACGCAGACTTTGCACACCACATGTGGACATGTCCCAAACTGCAGACCTACTGGGAGCTAATACACAGCACACTGGGAGGCATGACTAAGCAGACACCTATTCCAACACCTGAAGTAGCGTTATTAGGCTACACTGTCATTTTCCCCAAAAAAGTCAGAAGGTTCACGCCCCTTGAGCTGTTGCTGGCCAAACGAGAAATTGCTATACTGTGAGGGCCAGAACAGCTTTGCAGGGTTGGCTAAGCAGTCTGCTATAATGTAATACTAATAGCAATGTTCATGCTAGCATTATGCAGAGTTAGTCCCACCCTAAAGATATATGGAGCCCATATCGGACATATATGCAAATAATACCGCAGAACTCAAGCCCACAGATGGAACGAGGCATAGTCCCGGAAGGTGTGGCGTGACAGATCCTATTCACTAGATTAGATGTCGCATTCCTCTAGACCTACATGCTGTTGCAGTAATTCTATTGTCCGGTTGGCTCTCTATGTAGATGACCACTAAAGGGCAAGGGAAAGACAGAATTTACCAGTAGTGGACGGAGGGGATGGTGGGTGTTGCAACAGGGACTCAGTTATTAATGATGTACAGATTTGGTCACCATTGTAAATAAAGATATGTTAAATTTGTAATGCTCAAATGTGCATATGTGATTGCTACTTCTAATCCATTTAGTATGACAGTGAACCAACAATTCTGTATTGTTGATATATCGGAAACATTGGGAAATAAGGATTACAAACAAAAAAAGTATATAAAGAACAAGACAGTTCTAAATTATCAAATCTCTCATTGCCAGAGGCCAGTTGTTTTAGTTCTCAATCTATCCACTAAGATTAATAGGTTGCTAATATTAACTTCATTGAGTGCTACACATACCGAAGGTATTAGTGCACTAAACATTTCACTCATTATCTGCCCAAAACTACATCAACTTTGCCTCAAATTTGTGTCATGTCTTACAAATAAATCATTTTATTTGATACATCTTCAGGAAAACCAAAGCAGCATAACAACGTCTGACCCAATTTATATTTCACTCCCTCTAGGACAGCGAAATGGGGGACTGGGAAAGGTACACACTGTCCGCGCTTGCAGAGTTTGGCGCTGACTCAAATCACATGTTCGCTACATGTGACAAACTGGGGGGCATATTACCAACGACTAGCGATATTTATCGCTAACGATGCTTAGCAACAAATTTTTTGATGCTAAGCATCGCCGGAAATTATCGCAGACATAACTTGCTATTAGCAAGGTTTATCTCAGAAGTGATAAAAATCCTTGCGTTAACTGCCAAATGAGAGATTATCACTGGAAAACCAACGATAATCTCTCGTAGTTTGGCGTTAGCTTGATGATAGGGGCTCCGAGACTTAGCCATGATATTCACCTTCCATAGGATATCATGGCTAAGTCAGGAAAATACCAGGTGTAAAAAAAACAGTGCTAACCGCGGTTAGCGCTGCTTTTTTTATCACTAATAGGGTTAGCAAAATCCTTGATAATAGGAGAAATGTTGCTTAGCAACATTTCTTCTATTATTTTTCTCTGAACGCCCCCTTTGCAACTCATTACAGATGCAAGGGGAAGCGTAGAGAAAACGGGTGCTAACATGCGAATTTGCGTGTTAGCACCCTGTTGCTGATAGGGAGATAATTTTATCTCCGCTTTCTTGGCTTTTAAAGCCAAAAAAGCGGAGATAAATCACTTGATAATATGCCCCTGGGTCCATTATTACATACAATTCAATCCTTCCTAGGTCTAGTGCTACTCCAAAATGTACTTCTAACGCCCTCCATTGTCTTACTTGGCATACAGAGCTCAATGGACAGAAAGAATGGGGGGCCTTAATATTCGTCGTCATGGCCACCTAAAGGCTGTGCATTGTGACGGCCTGGCTGGACCCTGATTCCCCACTGTTCCCTCATTGGCTTGCTCGGTTTTACTCAATCTTTTCTCTTGAAAAAGCAATCTAATCCAAAAAAGGTCACCGGGCGAGGGAAATAGGGTTAATCATCTGGGAGCCTCTTGTTTGCTGGTCAAAACGGACACTCCCCGAAGCAATCGAAGACAGGGGCATATTACCAAGCAATAGCGATAATTATTGCTATTGCTTGGTTAGAGACAAAAATTTACCGCTGTGCTGCGGCAATTTTTATCGCAGATAAACCTTGGTATTATCAAGGTTTATCGCAAATGTCGATAAAAATCGGCCGCAATGCATAAATATCGCTGAAAAGTCAGCGATATTCATGCATTACCGAGCTAATGCTCCTAGCCATGTTATCCACCTACGATTGGATAACATGGCTAAGAACTGCTCAGGGCAGGTGTTAGCTTTTGGAGATATTCACGCTTAGCGCGAATATCTCCAAAAGTTGGTAATAGGAGATAGCGATGTTAGTGACTGTTTTCAGTCGCTAACATCTTGGCACGCCCACTTTGCATGTCATTAGTGATAAATATCACTGACATGCAAAGTGGGGCCCAAGATGGTCGCTATCTCCTACTAGCTGTCGCTAACTGGTGTTAGCAACAGCCAGGTAATAGGGAGATAATTTTATCTCCGCTTTCTTGGCTTTCACAGCCAAAAAAGCGGAGATAAACCCCTTTGATAATATGCCCCACAGTGCTTAAAGATTGTCTCCATCCAAATTAGGAAACTTTTTTACTTGAATATGTGTCGCTCCGTCTTTTTTGCTGAATTATTGCCCTGGTCACTTTGTCCGATGCCTCCCTGCTACATTGTTTAATATATAATCTGCTGTGGCGCTTTCCCTTTATGGATGTCCTGTTGCCACAGGGCACCTTAGCTTCTGCTCTTTGCTATAACTATCAATTTTTGTCCCTGTTGTGGCGCTCGCAGTCTGATGAAGTGTGGGTGCTCTGGTCATTTTATCATGTGATTCTACCCACTGTGACGACATTTTTTCTACCTAACTACTCGTTGAAGCATTTTATATTGTATTTGGATACCTTGGACTGTGACACTTCTGCTCTAACATGATTTATATCATGAGGCTTTTGATGACCTGACACTATTTGTAAAATCTTAGCGGGGGGGGGGGGGGGGGGGAGGGGTTGCTGCACATTGTATTTTTCATTTACTATGTTATGTATTCTGTGTTCACTGCATATAAAAAAAACCAATTAAATTTAAAAAAAAGAAGAAGAATCGGAAGAGAAGGCAGTGTGGCTGGGGACGTTTTTCTTGGGTGGTGGTGGGTAGTTTTTAAGCGTTGGGGGTTCTTTTCAGAGCTGGTGATTGGGGATGTTTTTAGGGCTGGGGTTGAGTCGTTTTTTGGGCTTAGGGTGGTTGGTTTCTGCAGCTTAGGGGTAGGAATATGTTTAGTGCTTGTGGGAGGGGGTTTGTTTTCAGGAGGGAGAGGGTAGTTTTAGGTCTCAGAGCAGGCGTTTGGGTGGACGTTTTAAAGCGCAGGATGGGGGCAGGGATCAGGTTACTTTTTAAGGTTTAGGGAGCAGGGTAGTTATTTAGGGCTTAGGGGGTTCAAGGTAGTTTTTAGGGCTCAGGGGAGAGCACAGTAGTTTTTAGGGCTGAAGGGGGACAGGGAAGCTTTTAAGGTTTGATGGAGCAGGGGATTGGTTTTCCGAAGGAAGGGGATTTGTTTTAGATCCCAGGGCAGAGGGGGAAGCACTTACCTGAAAAGTCTTACCCACGCATAGGTATTAGCCATACATGACCTAACAATGCAGGTTTTGTTGTAAAGACATCTGTGTGATGAAGACTTGCATGGTTAAGACCATGTGGAACTCACATACGTGGTAAGCGCATTTGTTGTTTGGTCACACAACCGCCTGTAAACTCTGCAAAACCTATCATGATAAAATGATGATCATTTTTTTATGGTGCAATGCCTTCAGAAAGACTTATGGGTCTATTCACTAAACTTTTGCGCCATATTTGCGTCACAAAAGTGACGCAAAATGGCGAAAAATCTTTTTTCATCTGTTATCTTTCCAAATTAAAACCTGTTTTTCACTTGAAAATCACTTGACAATCACACAAAGCAGCAGATAGCGCTGCTTTGCATTACTTAGTGCCAAGTGGGTGTACCGTGGGTAGTGCATGGGCGTTCCCATGCAACCACCCAAGGTTTCTGATGCTAAGTTTTATTTACTAAAAAACATTGGCAAGGTTTAGCATCAGAAAATCGCACACATTGCAGATAGGTGCTATAAGGAGAAATGCCCTGTACTGCACTATGTAGCAGACATACAAAGTTTGAAAAAGTTTAAAGTCAGTCGAAGCATAGAATTTTAAACTTAAAGGG
This sequence comes from Lissotriton vulgaris, assembly GCF_964263255.1. NCBI lineage: Eukaryota > Metazoa > Chordata > Amphibia > Caudata > Salamandridae > Lissotriton > Lissotriton vulgaris. The sequence goes on along the minus strand of NC_141688.1, from coordinate 249,903,274 downwards.
TATCATTTTAGTAAAAACCTTACGCTAGACTCAGAGACACCTTTACATTATGGTGCAAAGGTGGTCTGTGGCGCACAGACTCACATTTCAGTGCCGGCTTTAGGAAGAGGGGAGGAGAGTGCAATATTTCTGTAAATATGGCGATCACCTGTTCTCTCCTTCTCACGCAGCAAAGCATTTGCGACTGCTGCTCTGTCCTGCGTAACAAACTAGTAAATCTGGCCCTTAGATCCTTTAAAATGTAATTACTATTTCTGATGAGTGTAACTAGAAAAAGAACATATACCTCTCCCACCTTTTCATCACATACCCAATGTTCATAGCCTCTTTTATTTATTTCATGTTAACTGGCCCATACAAAATCACTCTGCCACAGTCAAATCCTGCAAATTAGATAAAGCATATTTCGAACTGGGACCCTACTGTCTGATATCCAATTCTGGGTGTGGTCATTATTAAGCTACTTTTATACAACTAATAGAAATTGAGATGTCGGAACGGTTGGTCGTAATTATTTGAATCCACTATGAGTAATTCATTGAAAATTGCCTTCAATGATAGCTAGCATAACATAACATAACATAATGTAACATAACCGATGGAAAGTGGATTATTGGTAGGGGTAAGTATGCACCTACCGCTGGTAATAAGGCCACCAACGTGGTATAGGGTCCAGTAAAGATCTCAGTAAATTAGCTCCTTGCTCAACCATTGGTAGTTGACAACGAGCAGACAAGTCTCACTTAGGAGACTTGTAAACTATTTAAAAACACCAATACATCAAATAAGTAAGAAACAACACACAATAAAAGTCTCACACGATTTTATAAAAATATGAAATGACAAAAATCTAATGAAGAGAACTGGAACTGGAAATACGTATTTTTTTTTTAATTAACCACTATATAGCGCTTAAACCCTAAAGCACATCTGCCTGTGCTTGACCAGGACAAAGAAGAAGTTTGAGGTGGACCGTGATGGAGCCCTGGTCGGATACATTAAGCAGGAGGTCCAGATCATAAATTTTACTTTCACACTTAGAACATTTTCTAGAGATTTTTCTTCCAATGCAGCTCAAAACCTCCAGGCTGGTTTCATAGAGGGTTCACCAGCTTGGATTTCGACAAGACCTACTCAAATCCTGGAAGTCCGGAACTCCGGAGCTTTCAGCCTGATAAACCTGAAATCCTTGCCGGGTCACTGTTGAATGTGACCAGCTTGCCTCTCAAAGCCTTTTGGAGCTCTTTCCCAAACGTTCTCTAAACTTCAGGAGGTGCTACCTGAAGGCCTCCTTGTAGGTTCATAGTGTCCAAATCACCAATCCTAAGGTCTGGAATCTCCTAGTTGGTCCCTGAGATGTACGGACCACAATACCTACAGTGCACCAGGCCAAATCCTTAAAAATCCACTGGACACACTCCAGGATGGGGTGTCTTGGTGAAGATGATGCGGGTGGGCTCTATTATCCTATGGCTTGAAGGGAGTCCACTCCCTAATCCTTCTTGAAGCAAGGCACAGTCCACAGGGCAGTTGTACCAGATTGTGCAACAGGCACATTCACTCAGAGTCCAGGCCTTTGTATGCAGATTCAGATTCCAGCAGGGCAGTCCTTCTTTTCCTCGTAGTTTCAGGCAGCAGATCTGGGAGAGTATGCAGCTCTCACATTTTTATTCAATGTTTAGAAGGGGTCACTTGTATCCAATGAGATGCTGGGTGCCACCAAAGAGCATGACAACTTCCTACAAACTTTGGCATCGTCTTGTCCTACAAAGCACTGCACTTCCCAAATCCAACATGGATAATTTCTCTCCATAGGAGTAAGAGCTGGCTAAACCAACCCACAGTGTGGATCATTTCCATTAGCTCTCCTACCCCTGACTCTGCAAATGTTTCTCCTAAGCCTGCCATCTTGCTGGGGTTCAGGATGTGGGGTAGGTATGCCTGGCATTCCTTACTGATCTGCTCTCTTCTTGAACTCAGTTTGATTTACCCAGCTCACTCTGCAGGACCCATCCTCCTCAGCTGCAGAGCTGCGTCCATCAGATAACCCCTGCTACGGCCAGGCCACTAATGACCTATCAAAGCAGTCTGGCCAAGCCTGTTGAGGCTGACCAATCAGCAGAGTCCACTCGAAGGCTGGATTTTTGCATACAGAAGAGTAAGTTCAATAACTTCTCTTCTGTACTAGTTATGGTAAATTCAACAATTCAAGTCGTTACATTTATCAACACCAATCTTTTAAGTCCTTGAATGGTATTTTACTCTTTTTCTAGCAATAGTTATATCTACATCAAATGTTGTAATGCTAGCCTATTGAACTCGGGGGCATATTATCAAGGGGATTTATCTCCGCTTTTTTGGCTTTAAAAGCCAAGAAAGCGGAGATAAAATTATCTCCCTATTACCTAGCTATCGCTAACACCAGTTAGCGACAGCTAGTAGGAGATAGCGACCATCTTGGGCCCCACTTTGCATGTCAGAGAAATTTATCACTAATGACATGCAAAGTGGGCGTGCCAAGATGTTAGCGACTGAAAACAGTCGCTAACATCGCTATCTCATATTACCAACTTTTGGAGATATTTGCGCTAAGCGCGAATATCTCCAAACACTGACACCTGCCCTGAGCAGTTCTTAGCCATGTTATCCAATGGGAGGTGGATAACATGGCTAGGAGCATTAGCTCGGTAATGCCTGAATATCGCTGACTTTTCAGTGATATTCATGCATTGCGGCTGATTTTTATCGCATTTGAGATAAACCTTGGTGATACCAAGGTTTATCTGTGATAAAAATCGCTGCAGGTCGGCGATGCATTTTCGTCTCTTACCAATTAATAGCGATAATTATCGCTATTGCTTGATAATATGCCTCCCGGTACCTAGAATGTGGGAACATGACAAGGACAGTTTATCCCTCACCAGGGCATATAACATCTTTTATAAGGTCCCTGCTTATAGTTACATGTCCCCTACTCCCTATTGGAGACCTGGGAGGTGCCTAGTATGTCAAAACAAGGCAGATTATCACAGCTAAGGTGCCCATACCACCAATGTCCAGTTTCCACACAAAGTACTTCTAAGGACTGTCTGCAAAGCCAGGCTGTCTTTAAAATGACAGGAGGTGCTTAGCAGTGCGCACAGGCAAGTGCAGGAAATTTGCTGGGCCTCTAAACTTCTATGTCCCATTATGAACTAGGGACTTATAGGAAGTTGTACCACCTAGCCCTATCATATATTAGGGACTTATTGGGTCTGTCAATACCAATTATGAGAATTTACTTTTAAAGGCAGGCTGGGAGGCAGAGCTGTCTTTAGAAGGACAGCAAGCACACAGCAGCGCACACATGCAAGTGCAGGAAATCTGCTGGGCCTCTAAGCCACCATCCCCCAATATATGCTCGGGACTTATAGGTCGATTGCACCCTTGCCCAATTATCTACTAGGGACGTATAGTGTCTGTCATTGCCAATTATAAGTGTACCCCATTACATATAACACATAGCACTGGTCCTGTGCCTGGTTAGCAGAGCCCAGGGTACAGTTAGAGTCAGTTACCACTAGTATCATTTAGCAAAAAATGGGGACAAACAGGTAAAAAGGAATACTTTCTAACAGTGACGTAATGTACCATACCGTAATTCAATATAACATAACATACCATACCATAACATAACGTAACCTACCATAACACAACATAACATGCCATAGCAAAGCCTAGTAGGATACAACAGAGGCCATCTTGGTAAGGACCCATGTTAGGATTATTAAAAAATTGCTTTTTACGATCCCCCAGCATTTTCACCATGTTTTCTGCATTGAATCTTTGGATATGTATCTTGGCAGCTTCATTGATAATACTTTGTCCTTAAACACTCAATTCCTTCAATGTGTTGAAACATCTCAAGCTTCATCTAGCATGCCTGACTGAAAGTATATATTGAACGCCTTTTGTCGCATGCTTAAGGGAAAGTATTGATTTGACTCCAGATTGCTCCAATTGCTCAAATGCAAAGAGATCAAAATTCTGGTCTACCTCTGCCTAAAGTCCCTTGACTACATCTGAGCTGTCAGTATAGATCTATATTGGCTTCCACTTGATGTCACAGTTCAGTATAAGTGCCTGTGACTTTCAAGCACCATTAAAAATCTTTCCGTCAAGATCTCCCATCTAATTGTCAGCTTAATGGTTTACTTGGATCTGCAGGCCATAAAATCCCCTTTTTAGCAGTTTTTTTAATGGCTACCATGAAGGTTGCCTGGTTAGTCAGTGAAAGTAGTTCCATGCGAACAAGCACTTAGAACCTGGCTTTCTCCATTTTAGATGTAACTGTAAGTCTTTCCTTGTAAGTTGCCAGGATCTTGTAAAAATGTGCATGCCCTGAATATGAGCATACTTTCATTCATTAAGTCTTTTGGTTGTTCATTCATTCGTACATTCAAGCATTAATTCAGGGATTCATTCATCCATCCATCCATGTATTCTTGTGGCTAAGGTATATGCCCTTGTTAGAATAATGGGGCATATGTTCAAGGGGATTGCGCTACCGGAATGTTACTTTTACTAACGTTTTGATGGGGCAAAGCCCTGCTCCATATTCACAAAATAGCGCTAAGTCACATTTTGTTCCTTAACGCTGCTCTGTACATAGGGTGCCCTTTCACACATGTATCTGCATGAGGGGAGCATGCAAGTGGTGTTGCTGTGGGTGTTCCACCGCAACACTCATTGCTTTTTGACACTGCCCCAGATTTACAAGGATCTGTAGTTTTGAGGCACGCCAAAAACTAACGCCATGCAAAAGCAGGCTTTAGATTGGTGCAATTGGGAGACATACTTTTATGTCTCCTCGTGTTTGCTTCTTCGATGGTGCCTCAATCTGCAGCACGCATAGAAAGAGTAAAACACCATTTTTGATTTGTGTAGGCATTAAATAATTGTAAATTGCTTCTTGTATGTGTGCTGCAAAATGCAGCACACATAGAAGTAGCAAATCGCCATTATTGATTGTTTATGTGGAAGAAGGGACACCTTCCTGCACATAAACAATCACCCCTGCAATGCTGGCACCCTTGCACTATGGCGCAAGGGTGTCTTTCTTGGCACAAGGCAGCTTTTTTAAGCACTTGCAGTAGGTAAGTCATAAGAGTGCACGGTATTCTTGTAAATAGAGCACATGCCAGCATTTTGGAAATGTCGCAGCACTGCCATTCTCTTCTACATATGACACACTATGTCTTGGATTTTAATACAATATGGTATGGGGAAGCATTGCATGAACAAGCACAGGTTGGCAGGTATCTCAGCTGTGCTTCATTTCAGAAAGCTTGTAAATTGGCTTTGTTTGAGACCTCTGTCTCTATTCCAGAAAAGGATTAGACAAGATGATAGTGAGAAAAGATCAGATGTATTTGAATCTAGGCCAATGAAACCAGTTTACATCTTTCCTCAGTCGAAATCAATATTGTAGGCATAGTTCCCGTGTACTGCATCATACACACTGTGTATTGTCCAGCGTAATAGGGACAATTTTCTCTTAATATGTCGTGTGTGCTAAGTGTAGATTGAAAAAAGCTGTTTTGTGCACAGTAATATGGGAAACTGTAGTTGCACCGCCTTGAGGAAAGGGAAGAATGTTATGGCTCCCTACTGGTGCTCATTGATGCCACTAGCAGTCAGCTGCCATGGGATTACAGCTGATTGCTCTGCTTGCACAGCAACAACTGCAGGAACTGAATTGACTTCTGCTCATTGAACAAGCAGCTGCATTTTCCACTTTCCTCACTTTAGCTCCCTTCAGAATCTCATTAAGTGTGCTCTTTGTTGGCCGCATGGCACAGTCTGCTGACTCACACGACCTACCAGGGACATCTAACAGAGCAGAGAGGGATTTTTCTTTGCATAAAACAAACTTAAAACAGTAAGAATATATGCATTTATATAATGTTCACAATTCCAGATTATTGTGTACTCCACACTGAGGTGTGTGTGTGTGATTATGTGTGTGTGTGTGCACGTGCATGTGTGTGTGTGTGCACAGACATGCACCGCAAGGCACTATACTGGATCTGTATGAATATTGCAAGGGAGTAGTCATCCTGTTTCATCCTCTCCCAAATATAAGTCCTCACACCAGTAGAGTGGAATAAGAAGTTTATGTAGACAGGATTATCACCACCAAGAACTGACAGCAGCAGTAACTCCGATCAACTGACCAGTCTTCAAAACATTCTACCCCAAGAATGTTTACACAATCATTCTGAGGGTCACAGAAACAAGCACACAACACAACCTTACTGTTTCGTTATATTTTAGTACTTCAGTGGTGCAACACGAAAAGAGGTCTTGTTCTCTCAGGGACAGATGTACTAAAAGTGTTGGCAGGTGCATATGACCCAATTCGCAGATACAAGCTGTTTGTGATTGCAAAAATGCTTTTTGGCATGTTCCACCCACAAATTGTGATTAGAGTTTTCAACCCAGTACTGTGTCCCTTCCAAATACGAATCTGAATGGTATGTATTAATATTTTGCAATCAAAATCCGGTTGCAAAACATTAAGGGGCAGATTTGTAAGCCCTTTGTGCCTCCTTGCGCCGCCATTGTGTCACTTTCTTTGATGCAACGGCGGCGCAAACAATGAGGCCAATTTACAACGTGAAGCATCTAGGTAGATGAATCCCGTTGTAAAGCCCTGCGTCACATTTTGACCGAGTCTAGTATAATGTATGCGGGGTGGGCGTTCCCACACAAAAAGCCATGTAGAACTGGTGCAGTGAAATTTACAAAATTGTATTGCGTCACTCGATGCCTTCACTGCATCAAAATCCCTACGCCTATCAGACCAGCATAAGGAATGATGCAAGGCATTTTATATGGGACTCACATATCTGTTTTTGGCACATTGCTGGAGTTGCGTCACTTTCATGAGCAACTCCAGCTATGCGTAATTTTTGTGCCAACAGATGAGTCAGTATTTAAACATCTGTTAATCCTGTATTGTAAATACGGCGCTTCCGCAGGCATCCTTGCACCATGGTGCAAGGGTGCCTGCGCCGGCGCATGGCTGCAGTTTGTGTGCCAGCGCAGGGGGCAGCACAGGAATGCAACATATTATTGTAAATATGTCACATTCCTGTGCTTCGGTAGTGCCGCAGCGTAAAGTCGCCAAAGGGCTTGCGTTACCATGCTGCGGCACATCCTTGTAGATTTGCCCCTTAGTACATAGGTCGGTTTGCACTACATACATCTGAGCTTTAGTTGACTTGAACCCATATTTGTAACATAAGGCCATATTATCAAGAAAGGGTGATACATTATCGCCGCTTTTATCGGCAGGAACCTGCCTCTAAAGCGGCGAAAATGGGCTTGATAATATGCCCTAGTAAATTTCCATACAAGCCCAGTTTCTGGTGTTAACCTGGGCTTCTATGGGAATTCACAAGGGCATATTATCATGCCCATTATCTCAGTGAGACACATTTAATCACTCTCTCATACAGTCTGTCATGCATCTACTAAATCCTTCATCCAGACACTTATACATCCACTCAGTCTTCCATATGTAACACATATTTTAACTTTACAGAAACATAGAGTCACTGGATGATGTCATCAGTGATGTCATTTTATTTCTCATCAGTGATGTTGTCAGTGATGTCATTTGAGTTGTCATCAGTGATGTCATCAGTGATGTCACTGACCATGTCATGAATGATGTAATATGTGACATCATCAGCAGTGGATTGCGGGTGCACGATATATAGTTAGTGCAACTAACTATATATGCGAATTTCAATGGTTTTGTGTGAGTAAAATAAGGTTTTGTAAATGCTAATCCCTAACTATATATGGTCTATAACCTATGGTTTTTTCAGTGAATTTTTAAGGTTTTGTAAATGCAAATTCCTAACTATATATGGTCTACAACCTATGGTTTTTTCAGTGATTTCAATGGTTTTTTAATAGCAAATATCAAAAGCTGTAAAATGTATTCTTATTTTAATGGAAAAATAAATTTTATATGTATTTATTTAAAAAAAAATATGCATCTGCCAAACCCTGACCTCTTAATAGTGCACTGTGGTGGAAATGATTTGGGCACTATGACTGGGGTAGGTCTGGAAATGCTTTTCAAAGACACCTTTGAGCAATTGATGGCACTTTTTTCCTCAAACTGCCTTGGTATATTCAAATATATGCCAAAGACAGGAATGGAGGTGGTCCAATCAAATTTGTCCACAAATTGAGAAAGCGAGGACGCATGTAAATAAGTCTGTTTCAGCTTACATGAGAAACCATGGAATGGGCTCCATCTACAACAATAACTTGTGTTACTACATGCAAGATATCTACAGAGGAGATGGTGTGCACTTCTCAGATGAGGGGAACAGAGTTTTCATCCAGAATTTAAGACTGTCTATTGGTACCTACTAATAAGTACCTAAATCTTCCACAGCCCCAAAAGCTCTTTTCAGAGCTACCCTAACTATGATCACTGTAAATAAATTTTAAATGTAACTTTTATTTTTCTAATTTTCACGATTTAGGTTTTCCGGAGCGCTACCCGGTTCGCGCACCGGGTGCTAACCGCGCGAAAATGTGAAAAAATGTTTTTCTTTTTTTTGGGCATATATGAGCCTCCTCATCCACCCTCACAAAACATAGGGGGTCAGGATATGTCTCCCTTGCCCCCTTTTACACAATCCCACCATTGTTTATCATCCATCTTGTGTCCAAATTAAACCCTTACGCAAGATGGCAGACTCCCGTTACGCTGCCGGTAAGCTACCCGGTGCGCGAACCGGGGCGCGCAACGGCACACGAAGCAAAAAAAAGGTGGGAAGTTAATGTACCAAAAAAGCACTGGAGACACTTTCACCAAATTTGGAATAATCCCTACTACATACCAGTCCCTACCATTTTCCCAAATTTGATGGAATTCCATAGAGCCATTCAAGTTGTAGCCCTGTCTAAATAACCTGAGGTAAATTACATGGCAAAAACACATTAGAAAGAGTTGACATTTTCAACCAATGATACCATTACTCTCAAGTTGTATTTTTATGTGCTGACATTTGATTGGTTTGCTACATGAATATATATGAAAAATAAGAGGGAAAGAACAGCCATTTTGACTGGAACTCCCTGAGGCACATTTACAGAGCATTTCCTGAGAAACCTAAGACACTTTTCCAAAGGTAAGTTAATAGTTTCTAAGGAGAAATATGTTTTGCACCTAAAGTTATTTTTATAAAAACGTTTCCTGTTAGATATTTACTGTCCCTCAGTTATAGTTATAGATTGAGTTAGGCTTCTCTGTTGTAGTCATGGATTGAGTTAGACTTGCTCACATGCAGTACTTTATATTTCTACTTCCTGCCTTGTAAAATACACTGCCCAAACATAAATTCACTCTTAAAAACTCAGAACTATGTTGTACACGTTAAGTTAAAAATAAAAATGTTGTAGTTTGTTACTTAAACTCTATTTCTCTCTCTCTTTTTATTCTACCTTAACAGCAATTATGGATAAAGAAGCACAGGAACCCTAAGTACAACCTGAAATACAGGACAATATTGACGATTTTTTTAATGTGAAAGTAGACGAGCAACTGTTGGAATTTATGGACAATTTTGATAAACAAGAGACAATTTATGAAAATAAAGATCATGAAATTTCAGATGAAGTACTACTTGAAATTTCCAAAGATTTTTAAAATGAATATCAATAAAAAAAAATTTATAAATTAAAAATTGTTTAAGACATTATTCATTTTTTTTCAAAATTTAAGATATAATAGTAGAGTAATTAAAAAAAAAGTCAGACTAATGGTAAAGAGTACAACATTTTTATATTACTATGTGCTCAGGGAGTGCTCAAAGGATCTGTTTCTACTTTCCCATGAATCTAGGAGAATAATTTACTAACTTGATGTGTTTTAAAAATGTGTTTTTTGACTTAAAATGGCTCAAAGGCTTTGTAAATATGCCCCATGCTGACTATGAATCTCTTGAAAAACAACACACCTGCCTATGCTGAGCAATTTTTTTGAAATAATTCTTTGTTAATTGTGCATGAACAATAAACATGAACAATGGCTTTTGAAATTGCAACGTTTCTTTTAATTTTTTGCAGACTATTTTGCTTTTTAGTCTTTTGCTTGTTTTTTTGGCATGAGAATACAAAAAAATGTGCAAGAAAATACTATACATTTACATATACACAGGAAACAACACACTTTGGTATGTACAAAATTCACTCAAACTGGCATTCAACACATTCTTGGCCATCCAGACATACAAAAAACATTCATACAGGTCCCATCATCATAATAGTTTGTAATAATGCAAGAATAGTAACAGTTGTAAATTTCAAACAAAAATGAAACTTTTTCCAGTTTTTTAGAAGGAACAGTAATCCATCACTTGAATGACACAACCATAACAACAATGATGATATGGGACTGGGTCAGGTCGACGCGTTTCGAACCTTATCCTTAACAGGTTCTCATCAGGACCACAGTGTAACTAAACGGGGAAGAGGAAAGCAACAATCACTATACTGAACCTGGGAGGTCACCATCTCAACCAAAGTGCCCCTGCACTCAGCGTACCTTAATACGTGGGTCAAAGCTCCTCAAATAATGTAGAAAGCCGATGTATTCCCATCAAAGGGGAGCGAAGAGGTGCTGTGAGAGAAGGATAAATGAATTCAGTCATGCCGGCTCACAACGTGCTGTCTGTGTCTACATTAGAGCGGGGCTCAGAGGGACAGAGGGAGGTAGCGTGTGCTCACCTTGCAGCGCGTGTGCGCTCGCCAATGCTTGTTGGATGGCGCTCGGTCCGCAATTTCTGGATCCGGCGCCTCTGGAGATAAAAATGTATCGATAAGCGTTTGGAATCGGGCAGGCGGGGGAGAGCGACGAGGGCCGATTGACGATCGCGCTGAAGCGTGCCAGTGTCCGCTTACCTGAAAACCAAATAGAACTAAGATGAAGTTAGAAACTTTGGAATTTTGTCGTAAGTTAAGATTGAAGACATTCTTCTCTGATGTATGCGAGGAAAATCAAACAGAAGTGACGGGATTAAGGAAGAAATCCACCTTTTGCCCAGCCGGCTCAAAAATTCCCAAAGAGATACTTACGTTTGAACGCACAGTCCTTTCAGGAATATCAGCACTTGAAAAGAAGCGTAATTTTGTTAAATTCAATCTCGCCAAAGCAGAGAAAGAAGCTTTGGCCACCTTGAAAAATGACAGAAATATAGTAGTCAAACAGGCAGACAAGGGGGGAGCTGTAGTGATATGGGACATCAATAAATATAAAGCAGAAGCACTTCGACAATTGGAGGACAATTCATGCTACAGACGCATCACAAGGAATCCCACACTCGAAATTCAGAGTGAACTATTTTCAGTCATCCAGAAAGGATTTGATCTAGGATTCATTGGACCGAAGGAATCCAATTTTTTACAGAACAAAAACCCACGAACTCCGGTCTTTTATTTATTACCCAAGATCCACAAAGATGAATTAAATCCACCAGGACGACCCATAGTTTCTGGGTGTGAGTCCCTACTAGAACCAGTGGCCAAGTATATCGAATTCTTTCTGAAACCATTCATTGAAGAAATTCCAGCACATCTTCAAGACACCACGGCCTTCCTCCAAAGAATTAGTACAGTTCCTTTTGAACAAGATTCCCAGCTCTTAGTGACGCTAGACGTCGTATCCTTGTACACGCAGATTCCCCAAGACCAGGCCCTTGAGACACTAGCATGGTTCTTGGAGACACGTGTCAGACCCTGCCAAGTACCCTCTGATTTCATTGTACAGCTGGCTTCCTTCGCATTGAGAAAGAATTTTTTTACTTTTGATTCCGACTACTTCCTTCAGGTGAAGGGAGTAGCCATGGGATGTCCTTTTGCCCCGGAACTAGCAATTATGTTTATGGGCCTGTATGAGAAGAAATTTATTTACAACGACAATCCCTACAGTCATCAGATCACGCATTACATGCGGTATATAGATGACATCTTTTTTATCTGGACTGGGACCACAGAAACCCTTGGTGAGTTTGTTGAATGGCTCAATGGGCGCTCAAGCGACATTAAATTTAATTGCATATCGTCCAGCCAATCTATCACATTTTTGGACGTGAAAGTTGTCCCTGCCAATGGAAATCTGGCAACAACTTTATTTAGAAAAACAACCGATAGGAACAAGGCCTTGCTGTTCACCAGCAATCACCCTCGGAGTTTAAGAGAGAATTTACCCTTTGGACAATTCCTGAGGATCCGCAGGAATTGTTCAGACAAAGAAGAATATTTCCACCATGCAAATTTACTCATGGAGAGGCTTCTCCAGAGAGGTTACCCGAGAAAACTCCTTAAGCAATCTCTTAAGCGAGCTTGGTGGACGCCCCGCGAAACACTAATGGTTAAGAAAGCCAGGATTGAGCAAAATCGTATGGTTTGTGTATCAACCTTTTGCCCTGCTGCCAATCAACTCAAAAGGCTGATAAACCTCAACTGGCATCTAGTGCAAGACCTACATGAGGACATGAGAAATTCACCATTATTTGCATTTAAGAAGGAGAAGAGTGTGGCGAACCACATTGTAAGGGCAGCCTTACCCAGTAAACAAACACCAACTCTTACAAGCCTTTTTGGCTTCCCCTAGACAAAAGGGCACCACAAATGTGGCACTTGCACTTGTTGTCATGACACCATGGAAGAAACAGTATTCTCCTTTAACAACATCCACTGGAAGCATGAATCATTTACCAACTGCAAAACCAGGAATGTAGTTTACCCGATTGTCTGCCCCTGCCCTAAACTATACATCGGGAAAACATCCCAGGAGGTCAGACAACGTATGACGCAGCATAAATCGAGAATTCGCAGAGAAGTGGAGAATGCGCCATTGGTACACCACTGGTTGATGAACAAGCATGATAAAGAGGACCTCAAATGGACTGTCCTGTCCAAAATCGAAAAAGATCCCAGAGGGGGGAACTTAGAATTAAGATTAAACCAAAGAGAGGCACTTTTGATCATGAAGTATGATACAGCAGTCAGTGGACTAAACGAAATCTCGGAAATCTACAAAACTGTTCCATGATTCAGCCCACAGGACTTCATCTCCCAGAATTCTCCCTATTGATACCGAACTACAACTCCCTTCTTCCAAACTACAACTCCCTTCATGCTTTGGGAGGCATCCTCCACCTTTAGTCAATTGACTACACGGCTTCAGTAACTTGCAAGCAGTGACTGCATGAGGAGCGAGGACGTTTGAGACACTGGTTTGAAGAGTTCTATTTGGTTTTCAGGTAAGCGGACACTGGCACGCTTCAGCGCGATCGTCAATCGGCCCTCGTCGCTCTCCCCCGCCTGCCCGATTCCAAACGCTTATCGATACATTTTTATCTCCAGAGGCGCCGGATCCAGAAATTGCGGACCGAGCGCCATCCAACAAGCATTGGCGAGCGCACACGCGCTGCAAGGTGAGCACACGCTACCTCCCTCTGTCCCTCTGAGCCCCGCTCTAATGTAGACACAGACAGCACGTTGTGAGCCAGCATGACTGAATTCATTTATCCTTCTCTCACAGCACCTCTTCGCTCCCCTTTGATGGGAATACATCGGCTTTCTACATTATTTGAGGAGCTTTGACCCACGTATTAAGGTACGCTGAGTGCAGGGGCACTTTGGTTGAGATGGTGACCTCCCAGGTTCAGTATAGTGATTGTTGCTTTCCTCTTCCCCGTTTAGTTACACTGTGGTCCTGATGAGAACCTGTTAAGGATAAGGTTCGAAACGCGTCGACCTGACCCAGTCCCATATCATCATTGTTGTTATGGTTGTGTCATTCAAGTGATGGATTACTGTTCCTTCTAAAAAACTGGAAAAAGTTTCATTTTTGTTTGAAATTTACAACTGTTACTATTCTTGCATTATTACAAACTATTATGATGATGGGACCTGTATGAATGTTTTTTGTATGTCTGGATGGCCAAGAATGTGTTGAATGCCAGTTTGAGTGAATTTTGTACATACCAAAGTGTGTTGTTTCCTGTGTATATGTAAATGTATAGTATTTTCTTGCACATTTTTTTGTATTCTCATGCCAAAAAAACAAGCAAAAGACTAAAAAGCAAAATAGTCTGCAAAAAATTAAAAGAAACGTTGCAATTTCAAAAGCCATTGTTCATGTTTATTGTTCATGCACAATTAACAAAGAATTATTTCAAAAAAATTGCTCAGCATAGGCAGGTGTGTTGTTTTTCAAGTTATTATTGGCTCAGCCTTGCTGAGTTTTTGAGTCAAACCCTTAGTGTTTTTCAGACTATGAATCTCTAGCAGTATATATCAAGAAACCTAAATGACTTCAATAAACGTATTTAAACACATCAAGTAAGCAAATTATTCTCCCCCATTGATGGGGAAGTTACTTAAAATGCCCTAACACACACGAGGGCGTATTTACAAGGCCCTTGCCCCACTTTTGCATCACTTTTAACATGGGGAAAATAACTTGAAAGTGGCTCAAAGGCCTTGTAAATATGCCCCATGCCGGCTATGAAACTCTAGCAGTACATATTAAGAAACCTAAATGACTTCAAAAAACGTTTTTATACACATCAAGTAAGCAAATTATTCTCCCTGAATCATGGGGCAAGTGAAATATTTGTTTAAAGAAGCAGACACCATTTTTTCCTTCTCTGGGGTAGGTCTGGAAATGCTTTTAAAGGACACCTTTGAGCAATTGATGGCACTTTTTCCTCAAATTGCCTTGGTATATTCCAATATATGCCAAAGACAGAAATGGAAGTGGTCCAATCAATTTTGTCCATAAATTGAGAAAGCGAGGAAGCATGTAAATAAGTCTGTTTCAGCTTACATGACAAACCATGGAATGGGCTCCATCTACAACAATACCTTGCGTTACTACATGCAGAATATCTACAGAGGAGATGGTGTGCACTTCTCAGATGAGGGGAACAGAGTTTTCATCCAGAATTTAAGACTGTGTATTGGCACCTACTTATAAGTACCTAAATCTTCCACAGACCCAAAAGCTCTTTTCAGAGCTACCCTAACTATGATCACTGTAAATAAATTTTAAATGTAACTTTTTTTTTCTAATTTGCACGATTTACGCTTTCCGGAGCGCTACCCGGTTCGCGCACTGGGCGCTAACCGCGCGAAAATTTGAAAAAATGTTTTTTCTTTTTTTTGGGCATATATGTGCCTCCTCATCCACCCTCACAAAACATAGGGGGTCAAGATATGTCTCCCTTGCCTCCTTTTACACAATCCCAGCATTGTTTATCATCCATCTTGTGTCCAAATTAAACCCTTACTCAAGATGTTTCATACAAAATGTAAGACTGTGTATTGGTACCTACTTATAAGTACCTAGAACTTACACAGAACCCAAAAGCTCTTTTCAGAGCTACCTTTACTATAATTACTCTTTTAAAATTTCGAATGTACCTTTTTTCACTAATTTTTACTTATGTTCGCTTCCCGGTTCGCTACCCGGTTCGCGTACCGGCAGCTAACCGCGCGAAAAATTAAACATTTTTTTTCAACATATATGAGCCTCCTCAGCCACCCTCAGAAAACCTAGGGGGTCAGGATACGTCTCCCGTGCCCCCTTATATCCATTTCCCACATTGTTTTTCCTCAATCTTGTGATTAAATTCGACCGAAACACAAAATGGCGAACTCCCGTTACGCTACCAGTGATCTACCCGGTTCGCGTAACGGGTAGCGCTATTACCGCGAAAAATTGAATTTTTTTTTTTTTAATTTTTTGACCCACGGGACCCTTTAATAGCCCCCACATCATTCCTAGGGGGTCAGGAGGGGTCTACCTTGCCCCCTTTCATTAATTTCCCCCTCCGTTTTTCTCCACCTCTTGTCTCTCGATCCTACCGAGAGACAAGATGGTGTCCATTCCGGACTGTTTAGAATGTTGACAGACACCGGAGAGCCAATCAGCTTCACTTCGCGAAGTTCCGTTACGCGTCAGGTACGCGAATTGGGGCGCTAACCGGAGCGCTGTCACAGATATATCTGTTTTTTAAAACGTTAATTTCTCAAAATCCACTGGAGCACATATATTCAGACATAGCAAAGGCACGTCGGGCAAACCATATCTACAATTTTGCCAAGTTTCGTGTAAATCCATTCAGCCGTTCGAGCTAAAAGGGATTCCAACCGCCCTATGGAAAAATGAATGGGAAAAACGCGTTTTGGGACCTCCCTTTTTTCTCGCCCCCCCCCCTGCTGCTCAGAAACAAAATGTGCCATTTTCCTGAAAATTTCAGCCAATTCCGTCCACAAACGCCAAAGTTATTCGACATAGAATTTTCAGAAATCCCATAGGAAAAAAATTCTAACTATATATACCTACTGGCAACCGCCAGTAGGTAATATATATATATATATATATATATGTGATCAAAACAGTCTTTCACTGTCGAAACGAGTAATGCTGGCCACTTGCTACGATGTATTAAATCTGATAATCTTGCAATAAACGCACTTTAGGCAACCAAAGTACGCTGTGGTCTGTACCTGATTCTTGCAGTGACTGCGGCAATACAGGAGCATGGATTTCTATATATATATATATATATGTGATTACAGCAAAGTTTTCTTCGAAGGAAGACACCGCACACCACCTCAAATGTATGACTTGATGTTTATTTCTTGTAGGTTCCCCACCTACGCGTTTCAGACAGGTATATATATATATATATATGTATACACACACGCACGCACCCACACACACACATATGTCTGGTCACCAGTAGATAGTTGTAGTAAGAACCGAGTTTCCATACAATTTTTTTTTTATGTTATGCCAACAACGTTGCCACAATTTCATGAACCTTCAAGAAAATGTAAAAATGAGCAGGATGCTCAGTTCAACTGCTATAATGAATGTTTTGGGGGCGATTTGTGAGATGGGGCTGAGAAAAAGGGGGCTAGCTCTTTGTCTAGAAAGAGCTCTTTTTATTATTTCAGGTAAATCTGTTCAGTAATTTTTGAGGAGAGACAAACTTGTATATCTACGGGCACGGACTATCAGTGAATCTAACCGATCTCATGCAGAGATCCGAAAGTCTGCCAACGCTACAGCCTGGAAGTGTTGGCAGTCATCTGCCCAGGACATTTGGTAGATTTTAAACTTGGAGGGGGCTGTGTGAGCCCCCTCCCAGGCATTTTGGACCCTGAAAACCACTACCTACCTGGGGCTGGCCCTACATAAACAAAGGCGGGTGGTACGCGTACCCTCTCATGGAGCCATTAATAGCCCTGGGGACCACCACCTCCCTATATCCCTGGGTGTCCAACCATAGGACACAGCTGTTTGCTTTCAGTTTGCAGGGGCTTTGACAGCTCCCACCAAGCAAGAGCAAACAGTAACTCTGCTCCCAGGTAGCAGCAATCCCGGCTTCTACTGTAGGCAGGGAGCCAGCACCAACAAAGGGGCATTAATGCTCCCCCCGGGTCACCACCGTAGCCCACTCTGTGCCCTAGGTGGCTCCCAGGCACCAGCATCAAGAGCCTGGGGCCTGGGGGATATGGTCCGGGGGTCTAAAATTATTCCAGATAGAGGGGGTCCCTCCACATTGATTCCAGGCCCCAGAGTGCTTTTCATGCCAATTTTGGTGACACATTCTTGATGCAGAGAAATATAAGAGCATCTCTATCAAACATAGAAACAATTACTATATGTATTTAAGAGTACGTACCCCTGTTTGATGGAGATGCACCACTTTGTGGTCTTGTCATCTTCCCTTGATGCGGATTAATGTTATCACAGACTTGTGGATCAAAACGCTTGAGGAATAATCATATTGGCGAAATAACATGCACACAAGGTCATTGAGTACTATGCCTTGTGGTCCTTTACACAGCTATGGTGTAGAATATGCACCAGGCAAGTACCCAATGAGGTAGCACTTACTAGTTATGCAGTAGAAAGTACTCTAGTTTGTTTGACATTTTTGGCAAACTGTGGACTCTTCTATGAAAAAATGAGGTTCGATTATGGCCCGATGCTCATGTCACAGAAATTAAACCTCAAATGGAAGCACTTACAAATATAAACCCAGCAGATGGCCCAGTTGAAGCAGCACTTCGGTAAAGCACAAAGGGGCAGATTTATGAGGCCCTTGCGCCACGTTTACGCCACTGTTGCGTCACGCAAGGCGGCGTAAACGTGGCGCATCTCTACGAGGCATTTACAACGTGACGCATCTATGGAGATGCGTCACGGTGTAAGGCCCTGTGCCACATGAAACCTGCGTCAGGTTTCATGTAGGCGTTCCGGTGCAGGGGGTGGGGGGGCGTTCCGTCGCAGGAACGCCCCTGGAAAGTGACACAGTGAAATCTACAAGATTTCACTGAGTCACTTTCAACGTCAATTCCTTACGCCTGCTTGAAGGGTTCCATGATGAAATATCGTTAACATAAATATCGTCTATAATAAATATCGTCACTAAAACATCGCTTACAGAAATATCGTCATCCTATACATAACATAGATTTCACACAAATATCGATATTTTTTTATCGACAACCCTAATATCGTTAACATTAATATCGACTACTTAAATATCGACTACTACATTATCGACTGTATTTTAAATAACACTACCTTTGACATATATATCGACTACACTAACATCGACGACCTATGTACTCTAAATATATACAAAAAATATCGTCTTTTTATAAACAACTCGAAATGCACTATTCTTTGATTTAACTTAAATTTTTCTGCTATTTTATTGACATCACTAAAACATTTAATATATACTTTTACAAACAAATAGTGAAGCAACATCGTCTCACAAAAATAACGGTTTTCCCACGCCAAATAACGTTCTCAACCAATGATTTTGAATTTCCACTAATTGAACCAATCCAAAACTACCATTAATTAACTCACTCATATAAATACAATTACACACCTAACGTAATTTACCATTTTTGGCCCAAACTTGGAGAAAAACGGTTACCTTGCTGAGAGAAGAGAATACAAACGAACGACTACAACTACAATACATCACACTACACTTCAAGTAAGTTAAATACCATTTTTCTTTCGAAGTTACTATAAGTCCATAAACTCCCGATTTTTAAAACTGTTGTTCTTTAGAGTAACAACTAAACATGTTGAACTTATCAACAACGACAATACAGTTAGATGTAAGCACTTTTATTAACTACCTTATCCATGTCTACTTAGATAGCTGATAAAAAATTTTTAAACTGGCTAAGTAAATGTAAAATTTTAAAAACATGTATCTAACTACTATCATCCAAATACTACAAGTAACACAATGATAATTTTTTCCACAGACTCTACAAAATTATTTGCCTATCTACAACTACACTACCAACATCTTCTACTACATTAAGTAAGTATAATCACTGTATGTGTAAAAATGCAAAAATTAAAATGAAAAACTTATTACACTAAAGTATTTCTTTCTATTATTCTTTAACACTACTACAGAACTTAAACAGGATACAAATCTGAAAAAGAAGTAAGAATAAAAGGTTTACCAGTGAAGCCACATAGTAAGTATACATTAGCACTGTAGCCTAGTATTAGACACATCTCTATAAATTGTGTTCAATATTCTTAAAAACACATATATATATTTCCACAGATCTACCTTAGACATGGCAACTGGAGCTACTTTCATTACTTCGCAAAAAGGAAAACTAATGCTGAGCTACATGGGTTACACCTACACCCAAGAAAGAGTGAAAGCAAATAAGACCCATTGGAAATGTAGTAAATATTACTCTAATGCATGCTATGGTAGAGCAACAACTGTTGATAACAATGTGTTAAATGTACGTGAGCATAACCACCCACCAAATGTAACTGAAGTGGAAGTGAGAGAAGCACTAGAAACATTGAAAGATGCTAGTACAGGATCACAAGAAACAAGCACTAGCATTTTAAAAAATGTATTAAGCAAAGTTCCTGAACATGTGACAGGACAGCTACCTTCTATTCCCAACTTAAAGAGATTAATTGCAAAAACTAAACGTGCTTCTGATCCAACTCCACCAACACCAGAAAGTTTTCAGGATATAAAAATATATCCTGAATATACCATTACACATAATGAGGATAAATTCTTAATGTATGACAACAACAGCCAGGACAAAAGAATTTTACTTTTTGCTACAAATAATAATTTGCAAAAGCTTAAATCATGTGAAACATGGATGATGGATGGGACTTTTAAAGTTTGTCCCAAACCTTTCTATCAACTTTACACCATTCATGGGGAATACCAAGATACAAATATCCCTCTTATTTATACTCTGCTGCCAAACAAAACTAATACTACCTACGTTGACATTTTAACAACGATCAAAGAATTAACAGATAATTACTATCCTCAAAGAATTATCATTGACTTTGAAATTGCCATGATTCAAGCAATCCTTAAAATATATCCCCATACCTCCATACAAGGTTGTTATTATCACTACAACCAAAGCATATGGAGGCACTTACAAAAATCAACTTTAAGCATAGAATATTCTACAAACAGTAACTTTGCTTATCAAATAAAAAAGTTGATTGCATTAGCATATGTACCAACAACAGAAGTAGCTAACTACTACAATTTATTAATTGACAGCCCTTTCTACCGCACCAATGAAAAAATACTAACTCCCTTCTTAGACTACTTTGAAGATACCTGGGTTGGAAGATTACATCGTTCAGGCCACCGTAGACAACCTAAATTTCAAATACCATGGTGGAATGTATATGCTAGTACAATAGCACAGAAAGCTAAAACCAATAACGCAGTTGAAGGATGGCATAATGCCTTCCAAGCCACTTTAGGGAGAAGTCAACCAACACTTCACAAACTGATCCAAAGCATAAAAAAAGAGCAAAGCTACCAAGAACTCAGAATAGAACAATCGCTTTCTAAAATTGGCCCTAAACTAAGTAAACAAACATTAAACATGTACGAATATCTGCAGCAAAAAACTAGAATGTACCCAAGTATAGAAGGTCTAGCATACTTAGATCTAATAGCAAAATCAATCCTTTAAATATAAAATTCCAAAAAGTGAGCAAAGCATTATAAAAGATACTATGTAGTAAAATTTATTAATATTATATCATGTAAAATTATCAATAATATATTTTTACAAGACATAATAATATTACATTTTACTAAATAGTACACTATACCACAATGCAACCCAAAAGTAAATATCACTTTTACTTACGGTTCTGCTGCTGTAGAATATGTTCCATGGTGATAATTTCCACAGAAATGTTACCAACAGCTATCCATATCCAATGTGTAAAAATCCCAACAAAATGTAAAAATACAACTGTTTGATAATAGTCCCGTAGCAATCCTCTCGAAATAGAAACCATGAAAAAAACGATAAATCCTCACGAGTAAAAAAAGTTGAGACCCCGAAAAAAGCAGAACAATGTAAAAGTATGTACCTGCTTAAAAAAAACACGTCACAGTCCATCTGCTCACCAAAAGGAAAACCTGTAAAATATCGAAATAAAAAATAACCTCAAAACATAGGAAATACGCATAGCCTACACATAGTATAGAAAAGATAAAAACAATCTAAATTCATCCCTTAATCGACAGTAAACGTTACTTTTGTTCGAACTACCTCACAAAGTACGTTCTCCATAACGTCGCTAAATAACACGTAATTCGCACATATTATGTAAAGTACTACACATATCTACACATACACACTACAACTATCACTAAACTTTACTTAAATATCTTTAAAAGTAATGAGAAACAAACTTACCTTCACCAACAAGAAACAGCTCCCAACCGCGAGCTTCCGTTTTCTAAAATGACCCAAACAACGATGTTGATAGAAAAAAAAGTGAAGTTCCTAAACTAAGATGGCTCCATAATAAAAACTAAAATAGGACAAAATAGGCTTTCAATAAAAAATACATTGTATAAAATAGCACAATATACCCAATATGTATTAATAAATGTATTTTTATTGTTAAAAAACATATGAATATTGTAATAAATACATTAATATGTTTAAAATAATTATGTATTATTTGTTTATTATTAGAAAAGTGAATGTCATTGTTAAATATTTTTCTCAAATGTTACAAAATGTAAATGTATGTTATGAACATATCATGTTAAAAATAATCACATAATAAATATGTAATATATTAAATTTTAATAAAAATATTAAAATTTAATATAACAATTTATATATGATAAAAACATTATTTATGTCTAAAAATGCTATATAATTTGTTACCAAAAATAATGTGAAATTAAAAAAAAAAAAATTGTACAATCTTTGTAGTACCAAATCAAAATGTCAATAAAATATTTTGTTAAAAATATTGTTTCTTAATTTACACTTGTCATATGAAAATAAAAATTGTATACAAATGTATTTAATGTATATTTATGAAAAGAATAGACTATAATAATTTACTATTCTAAGTCCAAACATAACTTAACTCAGGGAATGTGCTGGATAATAATCCTAAAAAATTTACTATTCTAACTCCAATCTAACATAAATCAGGGAAAGTGCTGGATAGTAAACCATAATAAATTACTATTCTAACTCCAGTCCAACATAAGTCAGGGAAAGTGCTGGATAGTAAACCATAATAAATTACTATTCTAACTCCAGTCCAACATAAGTCAGGGAAAGTGCTGGATAGTAAACCATAATAAATGACTATTCTAACTCCAGTCCAACATAAGTCAGGGAAAGTGCTGGATAGTAAACCATAATAAATTACTATTCTAACTCCAGTCCAACATAAGTCAGGGAAAGTGCAGGATAGTAAACCATAATAAATTACTATTCTAACTCCAGTCCAACATAAGTCAGGGAAAGTGCTGGATAGTAAACAATAATAAATTACTATTCTAACTCCTGTCCAACATAAGTCAGGGAAAGTGCTGGATAGTAAACCATAATAAATTACTATTCTAACTCCAGTCCAACATAAGTCAGGGAAAGTGCAGGATAGTAAACCATAATAAATTACTATTCTAACTCCAGTCCAACATAAGTCAGGGAAAGTGCAGGATAGTAAACCATAATAAATTACTATTCTAACTCCAGTCCAACATAAGTCAGGGAAAGTGCTGGATAGTAAACCATAATAAATTACTATTCTAACTCCAGTCCAACATAAGTCAGGGAAAGTGCTGGATAGTAAACCATAATAAATTACTATTCTAACTCCAGTCCAACATAAGTCAGGGAAAGTGCAGGATAGTAAACCATAATAAATTACTATTCTAACTCCAGTCCAACATAAGTCAGGGAAATTGCTGGATAGTAAACCATAATAAATTACTATTCTAACTCCAGTCCAACATAAGTCAGGGAAAGTGCTGGATAGTAAACCATAATAAATTACTATTCTAACTCCAGTCCAACATAAGTCAGGGAAAGTGCTGGATAGTAAACCATAATAAATTACTATTCTAACTCCAGTCCAACATAAGTCAGGGAAAGTGCTGGATAGTAAACCATAATAAATGACTATTCTAACTCCAGTCCAACATAAGTCAGGGAAAGTGCTGGATAGTAAACCATAATAAATTACTATTCTAACTCCAGTCCAACATAAGTCAGGGAAAGTGCTGGATAGTAAACCATAATAAATTACTATTCTAACTCCAGTCCAACATAAGTCAGGGAAAGTGCTGGATAGTAAACCATAATAAATTACTATTCTAACTCCAGTCCAACATAAGTCAGGGAAAGTGCTGGATAGTAAACCATAATAAATTACTATTCTAACTCCAGTCCAACATAAGTCAGGGAAAGTGCTGGATAGTAAACCATAATAAATTACTATTCTAACTCCAGTCCAACATAAGTCAGGGAGAGTGCTGGATGATAAACTATAATAATTTACTATTCTAAGTCCAAACATAACTTAACTCAGGGAATGTGCTGGATAATAATCCTAAAAAATTTACTATTCTAACTCCAATCTAACATAAATCAGGGAAAGTGCTGGATAGTAAACCATAATAAATGACTATTCTAACTCCAGTCCAACATAAGTCAGGGAAAGTGCTAGATAGTAAACCATAATAAATTACTATTCTAACTCCAGTCCAACATAAGTCAGGGAAAGTGCAGGATAGTAAACCATAATAAATTACTATTCTAACTCCAGTCCAACATAAGTCAGGGAAAGTGCTGGATAGTAAAGCATAATAAATAACTATTCTAACTCCAATCCAAAAAATTATTGATAATATTTTCATTAAGGATTATAAATAAAATTTCGTGACAATTTCAAATTTTAAATTTTAAATTTCGAATTCTGATTATTTTTCATATTTCGCATTTTTTTATTTTTTTATTTTTTTTTATTTTTAAATTACTACCCACCCTTATCCCCTAAAATACCAATTACCCGCTCCAAAAATGTTATTATAATATTTTCTTTAAGGATTACAAATAATTTTTCGTGACAATTTTATTTTTGAAATTTAAAATTTCGAATTCTGATTATTTTTCTAATTTCGCAATTTTTTATTTTGTTATTTTTTTTAATTTTTAAATTACTACCCACCCTTATCCCCTATTATACCAATTACCCGCCACTAAAATTAAATATGACTTTTTCATTAATCATTAAAATTAAATTTTCGTGTAAATATCTATTTACTATTTTTAAGTTTCGCATTCTGATTAAATTTCTAAATTGTTTTTTTATTTACATTTTTTATATTAAATTTTAAATTACTACCCACCCTTATCCCCTATAATACCAATAACCCGCTACTAGAATATTAACAAATCTTTTGTAAAATATTATTTTTTTAACCTTAGTATTACTAATATTATTTTTTCTAATTTTATACACAACATTATAATAAATTTTTTTTTTTTCTAACACATTATATTTTTTTGACGATATTATATACAACGACTTTTTATTCAACGATATTCTATTCATCGATATTTTTGTTTGACGATATTTATGTCAATCTAAATAAACGATATTTTTTACAACGATATTTACTTAAGCGATATTTTTGATTTTCGATATTCTTACTACGATATTAATGCTAGTCGATATTTTCCCGTCGATATTCCATCTTAATACCGCTTGAAGCAGGCGTGAGGGTGATGCACCATGCAATGTAGGGGTGGCCCCTGTGCATTGCAGGAGTCATGTCGCACTTGCGACATGACTCCAGCAATGCGCCACCGGGACGCCAAAAGATGCATCACGCATCTTCCCTGCCTTGCACCATGGTGCGCCTTGTTTTCCTTCCCAGTATAAGAATTGGCTTGGTAGTTTGGTCTGCCCTGTTCCCTTGATGCACTGGGCCAGGGACAGACTAATTTGCATGTAGCCAGGTTCTGAGCTGGGATGGTGCAGTGAGCTAAAAAACGGTGATGGATCGAGCCATGATCTGTTGACTGGGTATGAGTGTTCTGTTTAATTCAGGTACTCTGTCCATCACCACCCCCTTTTCTGAATCGCATTGTAAATGCGGCGCACCATGGGTGGCGAAGCTGTGGTGCACTGTGGTGCACATTAACTGGCGCGTCCCTGGAGATGCACCAGTTAACATAAATCTGCCCCTTCGGATCCTAACTACTTGGTCTTGGCGAAGGTAAAGCATGTTGATCTATTGAAGTAAATCTGATCTGTACTGGCTGTGACAAGTGGTTTCTTTCTTGACTTGAGAGCAGAGTCCATGGTTCTCCCTTTTAATTACCCTGAGTATGCAAATGCCAGAAATATCTGCAAAGCACAGTCCCATAAGCTTGATAGGGTGCAAATGTCTTCCCGCTTTTTCCAAAGTTTATGAACAGCTTACCAAAAAGCTCCTCACTGCGTTTCCCCACAAATTCTTTTTTTTTTTTTTTTGGTGTTCAAACTGCTTTATTGTATAGTATGTACAGTACACTGCTGTAGGCGCCTACAACCCGGAGGCCGGCAGCGTTATGTGCAAATCAATAAAAAAGTTATAATCTGTATAACACAGCCTTGGAACCGGCATCCCAGAGGCCCGGTGGCATAGAATAGCGTTATTCAATGAATGCCTGGAGGCCAGTGCAAAGAAAAAAGCAAAAGAAAATAAAAAGTCAAAAAAATATGTAATTTTGGATTAACTTCAGTAGAATAGGGTTTTCATTTTTATCAGTCCCCAACATTAAACAAAACGGTAAGGTCTTGTAGACACATTCGAATGCAGAATTCCAGGTCAATAGATTAGCTTAATGATCATTGGTCGTTCATTGCTATACATTGATACATCAGCCGTCACGATGTTAGGTGGTCGTCTGAAGGATAAGGGTCATGGGCAGTATCTTAAGGGGTCGCCAAGTATGATGATAAGGGTGTATGAAATAAGCAGGGCGGTGGGGACTACATAGTGGGCAGGCCCCAGCGGCGATGATGGCATATACAGTGTTTCATAATAGCATGCGGTGGAGTTCAGCGCAAGGTGGTCACCTGTAGAGTAACATGCGGGGGCAGTGCGCTGGGGTAGACAAAGTGAATTGTGTATGTGTCAGTGAGCAGAGCCCCCTAGCTCCAAATGTTGTCAGTTTAGCTGATCACTAACGTGTCCTCCCTCCGGAACATCGCTAACATCTGCCTGGGCCAGCAGATAGCCGACCAGCGGGCCCCAGATATCCTTTGGTCGGTTAGGGATCGGTAACAGTTGAGTAAATGTGATGTGTTGTTCCTGATAGTAAGTCATATCTGCCATCCAGCCCTTAAATTTCGGTGTTCTGCCTCGACCCCAACGACACACTACACAACGCTTTGCCAGGAGCAGCGCAGTATCTATGAATTTCCTGCAGGATTTTGGGAAGTGTGGCGTGTGTCCAAGTAGCGTAAGGAGCGGTTCCACAGCAATGGTTACCTTAGTCATCGCTGTAAGAGCGTCGGACACTTGCTGCCAGTATATATGAACAGGAGGGCATTCCCAGGCTAAGTGCAGAGAGCCCGCATGCTCGGCATGGCAGCGTTAGCACCTGTCATTATCAGCTAGGCGAAATCTGTGTTTTTTCACAGGTGTATAATACAGCCTTTGCAAGAATTTGTAGTGTATTATCTTAAGTCTGCTACTGGCCGATATTCGAGCCGTGAGGGCACAACAGTATTGCCATTGGTCATCGGTGAGCACGGTGGCCAGGTCAGTACTCCAATGTGCCCGAGCACCCGCCTCAGGCGGCATGACAGCCGATCTGAGTTGACGATACAGGCCAGAGACCAAGTGTGTCCCTTCCTGCGAGCATAACAAGAAATGAAGTTGGAGAAATAGCTCGGGCTCATCAGGGAACTCAGGTAGGATGTCCTTCATTCCCTGGCGTAGGCGTAGGTAGTAAAAGACATCAAGCGGGGTGCGATCCTGGGAGGCAAAGAACAACTCTATGGAATTGAATTTCCTGTTTACAAATAGATCGCCCCAGGAGACGATCTGCAGACGTTCGCAAAGCAAACAAAAGCCTCGTTCCTGCAATAGAGCAAGGTCAGGGTGGAATGTTAGTGGCAGTTTAGGAGAATATGGAAGACAGCAGGATAGCCTCTTGGCTATACAGTGCCATGCATCCAAAGTGCAGGAAACAGTAGTATTTGGCATTTGAATCGACGATTCTGGGCAATGGAGTAGGCCATTAAGCGGAACGGGGTGCACAATCCAGTCCTCCACCGCAAGCTGTGGCATGAAGGGCATGGGGACCAGCCAGTGATATGCATAATGCGCCTGCGCGCACAGGTAATAAGCCTCGGGGTCCGTTACAACAAAGCCTCCAGAGTCGTAAGGCTGGGTCAGCGTGGACCATTTCAACCGTGGAACTTTTCCTCCCCAGAATAGCCAACAAAGTTCTGATTTTAGGGTTTTGAAGAAGCACCATTTTAATAAGGAATGCTCTACCAGCCATGGAAAGCGGCAGGGTAATCCAGCGATCCACTGCAGCCATGAGTTTTGTGATTGCCACACCATAATTGGAGCGGAGTGTCTCATTTCTATCTCGCGAGATCTGTATGCCGAGGTATCGGAGATCCGTCCGATACCACTCAAGTGGGTAGTCAAGGGGGAAGTCAGTGACCGCGTCGGTGAGGGGGAAGAACTGCGATTTGGACCAATTAATGTGTATCCCCGTCATCCTGCCGAATACCACAAATTCTCTTAATAGAGGGTTAAGGTGCTGGTCAGGGTGCTTGACATAAAGCGTAATGTCATCAGCACACAGTGACACATCAATTTGGCGCTGGAGGCATTGTACCACGCCCTCCTGATGTAGCTGATGAAGCCTACAGGCCAGAGGCTCAACTGCGATCGCGAACAGAAGGGGGGATAAAGAACACCCCTTACGCGTACCCCTGGTGATGGCAATGGAGTGTGATAGGCGACCGTTGATGAGGACCTTCGCCGTGGGTTGTGTGTAGAGGAGCTGAACCCAGGAGATGAAAAGTCTGGGGAATCTCATGCTCGCCAGAACTGAAAAGAAGTAAGGCCACTCAACCGAGTTGAATGCCTTAGTGGCATCTAGGAAAACGGCTGCCACTGGAAGGTCCGGGTGAATCGTGCGAAGCAGAGAGGACAAGGTACGCAGGTTATGGGAGGTGGATCGACCCGAGACAAACCCAGATTGATCAGGCAATACAATTCTGGTCATGAGTAGGGAGAGTCTAGTGGCAAGGACCTTCACTAGGATCTTAATGTCGCAATTTAAGAGGGAAAGTGGGCGATATGAGCTACATGAGCTAGGATCTTTGCCAGATTTTAAGAGCGAGGTAATGATTACCTCCCGCATGGAGCTATTGAGGATGCCATCAGCGAGCGATTCCTCATAGACTTCTCAGAGGACAGGGGCCATGATGTCTATGTAAGTTTTATAGAATTCAGCGGGAATGCCATCCAGTCCAGGTGCCTTGCCATTCTTAAGTGACATGATGGCCTCACGGATTTCGTCCAGCTCGTAGGGAGCCGCTAGGAAGGCTCTATCTCCATCGCTGAGCCAGCAGAGTGCCACATCACCCAAGAAGTCTGCATAAGGTATATCAGCTGTTGTGTCAGTGGTGTAAAGGGTGTGATAGTGTGAAGTAAAGGCATCAAGCAGTGCATCTGAGTCCCTAATCCTGTGCCCTTGGTTGTCAGTGAGCTCCAGAGTGGTGTTCTGGTCACGTGGGGTGCGCATTAACATCGCCAGAGCCCTCCCCGACCTATCTCCCTCGCAATACCTTCTGGCCTGCCAGTGTATTCCCCTAAATTTTGCTTCCCTGTTAGCCTCCTCCTCATATTTTGACAATATGTCCCGGAACTCTGCATGTATATCAGGACTGTCATCTTCCACCATTCGGAGCTCCAATGCCCTTAGTTCCCTATGCAGTGTGCGAATAGTGGTCTGTATATCCCGCAGTACGCCAAAACATTTAGATATGCTATATCCTCTGATGGTAACAAGAACAAGATGGTGACTTTGAAGGCCTCCCAGATGTGTTCGACCGAGTCCACTGACCCCTTGTTCCTGGGAAAGAAGTCGGCTATTTCCTCCCCCAGCTCGGCCCGAAACAAGCTGTCTAAAAGTGCCGCCGGTTGTAATCTCCAATGTGGCCTAGGGCTATCCCACCCGGGAATGCGTGTTTGCATTAGGACAGGGCTGTGGTCAGAATATGTTCTCGGTAAGTGTGTAACCCTCAGGATCTCTGTAGTGATCTCTTTGGTGACGAGGAAGTAGTCCAATCGTGCCCATGTGCCCGTCTGTGGTGTAAAATGTGTACCCTCCCTCTTGGTCGGGTGTAGGTATCGCCAAATGTCCACCAGTGTGCCCTCAGCGACAACACCCTCCAATGCCTCTCGTGCCCTAGGTTTGTAGTGAATAGCCCTGTCCGCTCTATCTAGGTGAGGTACTGATGCCAAATTAAAATCCCCCCCAAATAATATGGCGGGATCCCACGTCCATGATTTTGGGCCAGAGTGTGGTAAAGAAAGCGGGCATGTCTATGTTAGGAGCATAAAAATTTATGAAGGTAACTGTGTCGTGACCCATTCGCCCCCATAGTAAGGCGTAGCGACCCTCGGTGTCTGTCAAGTCTCCGCACTTCTGGAACGGTACAGTGTGTCTAAGAAGGATGGCAACCCCCCTCGCATATGTGGAATAAGAGGAGAATGTACGGATTCCGGCCCATTTGCTTGCAAAGGTGGCCCGCACATGTGGTGATAAATGAGTTTCCTGTAGCATGGCAATATGTACATTTTGTCTGTTGAGATATGCAATAACATTACGAAATTTTTTGGCATTGTTAAGCCATCTAACATTCCATTACATGCAATTTAGTTGTGCATCAGACCCTAAGATCGCCATAGATAATGGAGTAGTGATTTTTCCCCCCCTGGCAGTAGAAAAGCTGCAATGACTAGTCCACTCAGACAAATCAGTGTAATATAGCATTTTGTGACCCGATCAACCAATCGATGTGTAATTCTTACCTCCCCGAAATGGCCCAGCCCCCCACCCACTACAGCATCCCAAACATGCCAGCAGCCATCCATTCCCACCCTTATCTCCTCCCCCTTTCCCCCCTCTCCCTCCAACTTCAACAACTTAACAGTTTGCATGGGAAACACCCGAAAGGGAAACAACATCAAGGGCGCACAGCCACTTCGCCCGCCGATGGCCTCCGACACTGTACCGCCCTCGCTGGAGGCCAGGGCCGGGAAAGTGGTCCTTGGAGTACATTACCACAGGAGAGATGAGCCAATGCAGTTCCGCAGTGTATTGGCAACGCCCCTCGTGCTACCAGAGCAAGGATAGGGAATATTAGTGCAAAGCAACAAGGAGTCCAGTCTGTTCAAGTGCACATAATTAATGTTCATCCGCTGCCGAGGACGGGTCGTCGTCTTCCGGGTCTGCCTCAGCATTACGGTCGCCCCTTCGAGCCTTACGGATCGTTCTCAGAAAGTCTTCAGCTGTTTGGGGATTTGTGAAAAAGCGTTGTTTCTCCTGATGTGTGATCCGCAGCTTTGTCGGGTAGAGTAGGGCATAGTCCTGTTGGGCTTCTCGTAACTACTTCTTCACAGGGATGAACTTGCGTCTCTCCTCCTGCACCAGAGGGGTGAAATCTGGATAGATGGAAAAAGTAATGCCATCGTATTGCAGGGTTCGTTGAGTCTGGGCTGCTCTCAGCGCGACGTCGCGGTCGCGATAATTCAACAATTTAGGAATGATTGGTTTAGGCGGCAAGCCAGGCTTGGGGACAGGTGCTAATGATTGGTGTGCCCTCTCGATGATAAATTGAGGCGAAAACGCATGCTCCCCTATCGAGCCCTTGAGGAACTTCTCTACATAGAGTTCCATTCTGCCCGTGTCTGTGGATTCTGGAATGCCCGTGAAGCGTATGTTGTTGCGTCGACTACGGGCTTCCAAGTCCTTGTTATTGGCTGCTATGACTCTGAGCAGGTTGTCCATGCGGGCCAGTTGCGTGGTGTGAGACAAGGTGATATCGTCATTATCAGAGAATCGCTGTTCTGTAGCCGTAATCCGTTCTTTGTGACTGTCTACCTTGTGAACCAGGGCGTCAAGCCTAGAAGTCATGCCGTCCACTTTTTCCACTACAGTGGCGAACCCCTGCCTCATCTCTTGGAACAGACGGTGTAAATCGAGTATCTTGGTAGGAGAAGCGATGACCGTTGAGTTGGCATCACTTGGTCCATGGTAGGCAGGCACCGATTTCGTACCTTTTTTATCGCCGTCGAAGCTTATTTTTGTTTGGCGGTTCTCGGGGCGCACCATCCTGGTATCTGGTAGTGGTCTCTCGGCCACCCCGTGTCCCACCAAAGCGGTCCCGTCGGGTTCCGACTGAGGAATAGTATAGTATCAGCAGCGGGCACACCCCCACGCAGGTATTCCTTCGCTTGTGGATAAAGCGTTATCCAATGTTGGATGCGAGTCCTTCAGCGACCGATAGCCGCACCACAGGGGGGCACCGGCCACCAGCCGTTGCTTGCGCTGCTAAGGTACTTGCAGAAGATGGGTAACAGCAAACGCAAGCAGTGGTGTTATGCCCATAGACACGCTGTATGTAGGTAGTTCTGATGTCAGCACAGCCGCGCGAGGGCGCTACCCACGAGTCAGTGGCAAAGATGCAGGTTAGCGTAAGGCTCTACAGCCGACGTGGTACAAAAAAGCAGTGTGGTCCATGTGGGAGTCACACCCAAGTCCAACAGGCCGCAGCAGTAGGCACGGGGCAAGCAGTGGAGCCACAGGAGTCCAGGGGCCACTGCATATATCAGAAGGCATGCAGGCCCAGGGTCCGCTCCGACGGCACCCGCAGCTGGAATTTCGGGGAAACTCGTCTCCACCCGGCCTTTGGCCGCTAGCCAATGCTCTTGAAGGTAGTGTTCGTCACTAGGTTAAAGCTTCTTACACCTTTTTCAGCGCTGTGGTAGGGGTAGCATATATCTGACACCCCCCGATGCAGTCAGGAGCCGCCGCGGCAGTCTCAGCGCCCTCTCGATGGCCGTTTCCCCCTCCGGGCCGAGCAGGGATGGAACCGCCAAGTGTGGGTCTAGCTCGTGGGTCAAGCCCGCGTGAAAGGGCGAGTAGCCAGCGACGATGTCCGCAGCTCGCGCCGTCCGCAGGAGCCTGGGCAGGCGTTGCACGGACGCCAAGATCGCAAGCGTGGGCCGGGCCTACCGCCTCGTGGCAAGCCCCGGTCTCGCGTAGCCCTCTGCGGCTGACCATCTCAACCCACAGTCTCCGAGGGCATCGCCGGCCAATGTTCATACGGTGCTTACGCCGGTTCCGATGGCGTCAGCGGTCCAAGCCTCCGACCCAGTGTAGAGGACGACCCACCGCATCAGATGGTAGGTGAAACTGCAGTTTTATTCACCTGTGGCAAAGGATAATTGTAGGATAAAGGGCCAAGGAGCGGTAGCTACTCAGTTAGGCAGCCATTCCGCGTGCGTGCCCTCTAGCGCCCTCTTTCCCACAAATTTTGTGACGCGTTCTTGATGCTGAGGAATACGAGGATATCTTCATCAAAAAAGATTTTACTTCATATTGGGAAAAGGAAGTACTCTTGTTTGGTGGAGATTTACCTATGTAGTCTTGTTACTGCTATGTAATGAGGTCATAAGCAGTGTATTGCGGGGGGTAAGTTGCTTAATTTCTATGGTGTTGTATGTGTGAAATCTGAGCCTAACTATAACGTACCTGTAATCTTTGTTTTTTTCTGTGAAATATATATATGATGTATTTAGTAAAAATACTAAAAACATAAAAAAGCAAATAATGTAAAATATTTAAAAATAAAACATTCCTATAAATACTACTTATTCCACATCGTGAAAACTATTGAAGTCTAAGAATAATAAATATACTTGTCCCACTCTAGTTAAAGCAATAGTAGGGAAAGTATTGGATTTTGGAGGGATAAAATGTATTATTCCCACTGTAAAAAACACAACAGAATTTCAGAGGGGTAAAATGTAATATTCCCACTCCAAATGGGCAAAAGTAGGGATTTCAGAGAGGTCAAACTTCCAATTCTCACTCTAAAAGGAGGAACAGCAGAAAAAGTGTTTTACATTGGAGGGGTAAAATTCAATATTTCTAATCCAGTCTGTAAAATAGTAGAGAAAGAGTAGGATTTAGGAGGGATGAGATATAATATCCTCAATCCAAACAGTGCAATAGTGTTGTGTTGTGCTCCCCTTAGTGTTGATTGTAGTGTTGACACTACAGTCAACACTTTGGGGAACACAAATTGCGTACTGCATGTACTATGAAGCAAATGAGCATTCATTTCTAGAATAAGATGTAGTGTCCATCAACACCCTTTTCCCAGCCCAAACCTATGTTCATGACCACCTCTACCATTTGTCATATGCTCCTAATGTTCTTTTTTCTAAAATATCTTGCCAATTGATTACACTTCATCCGTCTCGAGCCGTAGAGTACGGCCAGAGCCAGAGTGTACGTGCTGGCCGCGGAGAGTACGGCTGAAGCCGGAGATTCCGTTCCGACTGCGGAAGTAAAGATACCACTCATAAATGATCTCAGTGAATTCAAAAAGTCGTAAAGTTAGACTTTTGTCTCAGATTGCCTTTGGTAAACGGGCTCCCAGGTTGGACATAAAGATAGTACTCGTTAAGGCCCTTTGTGAATTCCCAAAGTCTTAAGCTTAGGTTCATGGGGCCTCATTTATGAAAAGTAACGCATCGCTGCGTGAAAACAGCGATGCGTCACTTTTCACTGCGCCCTCCTTGCGAGACCAATGATGCATCATATTTACAGTATGATTCATCATGGCGCAAGGAGTTACAGATATGTCAGTATTTCTGACGTATCTGTAGGCACAAAAGTGAAGCATTGCTGGAGAGTGTCATAAAAGTGACGCAACTCTAGCAATGCATCCTTTCACATGGGTCAAGCCCCATGTGTAAGGGTCTGCGTCAGTCTTACGTCTGCTGTGAGGCAGGTGTAAGAAATTGGCGCATTTGTGTCCTAGAAGTGGTGCAGTGAAATCTTATAGATTTCACTGCGTCACTTCTATGACCCAGGGTTGCGTCAGAACGCCCCCCATGCATACATTATACCAGGCGTAGGTATAATGAAGCGCAAGAGTTTACAAAGTGACGCATCTACCTAGATGCGTCACTTTGTAAATATGGTGCAACAAGGCACATTTTTTACGCTGCAGGTGCGTCACAAAAAGTGACGCACCGGCGGCGTAAAAGTGACGCACGGCCTCATAAATGAGGCCCCTGGTATCAGTTTAGACTAAACATCTAAGTTTACCTTAGTGAATTGGCCCCTTGGTGCTTATCCTCGAAGGTTGCAGCAGTCACAAACTGCTTTTCCATCAATCACATTTGTGCTGTCCTGATCACATCCTTGAATGTACCCAGTTTTCTGACCACAGTCTGCGTTTAGTGCTCTGCAATGCAAATCTGTTAATTTATTGTCATGAATCGTGTGTGCTATTTACGTATAAGCAGATCACATTCATTTCTGGGGTAAGTCTATCTTACTCTGGCAGGAAGACTCGCTCCTCCGTGTGCAGCAGGAAACAAGCCTTGGGCAGTGAATGCTTCGGTAACCCACTCACGCTTCTGTCACGCAGAGCTCAAGGGCACGGCTGCAGTGTGTTTATTATTATCATTACTTTTTTTAGCATAATTTATTTTGTGTTTGATTCTTCTAGCTGCAGGAGTCTTTATTCTCTCCACTTACGCACTAAATTAGATTTTCTTCAGCGAGCATTCGCTCCCCCCTGAAAATATTAAAAGCAAAACAATGCGCTAAATGGATGGCCCCAGGTTTCTCCCAGTTCAATTTAAATGCAATTTGAAAATGTGCTTTCGATTTTTAAGGATCATTAAAGTACACTTCGCTACAAACGAAAACGAGCTCATTTGGATTTCAATAAAGTAGAAAGTAACTTTAACTACACATTGTTCCAAGGGGTAAGATTACACAGCAGTGGAATAGACTAAAACGAGTAGGCAGCACAAACATTTCCTCTGAACACATGCCTTAGCCTGCAACAACTTTGCTCCTCGGAGCTGTATGAAAGGGGGTGCCACCAAAAATGTGGAGGAGCATTGCATCAGCCAAGCTCATGGACCACTGTTGTATTTAGAGTCAGCTAAACTGCCATGCTTCCACTCGCGACGCGTTTGCTGGACCTGTCAGCGGACCCTTCGGACCCATCGAACCGTAGGGCCATGTGTCAATGAACGTCAGCTCATGCAACCTATTTGGAGCCTGAGTCACAAAGGTAAACTTACACTTCAGTGAACATTTACGATTTTCGCTATTCACAAAGAAATTTTGCGAGTAGCATCTTTACGGCTGCGCACTGCACATAAAAGGATAGTCAGGCAAGCAACAACAACTATCGGTATGAAGGGGACCCCCCCACTCATCCCCACCACCCCCTAACCCCCATCATCAGATGCTGTGAGCTGGGCTGAGGGTGCCAGGCAGTAATCAAGCTTCATCCAGTACATTAGTCTGTCTGTCCTAAAGCCCTAGCATACGCAGTAAACCTCTGTGTTTATATTTTTTACCTCTTTTTAGGGCTTGTGAAGCAAAGAGCCCTTTTGCAGGGGCTTAAAAATGGACCTTGAAATTACACACAGCTCCTGCTTGTGCATTTCCTAGGACCATTTTGATTGAGCTTTGCATTCGTGTTGTTTTTTAACAGAACACGTAATAGGCAATAGGAGGTCGCGTAGCTCCGCCTATGGCCTATTGGTGTTTGTTACGCGCACCAAAGCCCATATGTCTTCAATTATCGCGGGCAGACACGGACGCGATAATTGAAGACATATGCCCGCAGTGGCGCGCGCGCACCACTCGCGAGCTTCTTCTTTTTTTTTGGATCCATTTCACAGTGAAGCAACTAAATAAAACAACCGCTGACTTCTTTTAAATTGTGTGCGCTGAGCCGCGATCTCATAATCCTAGCTCAGCTCGGCTTGTTTTTTCTAGTAAAGGTTTCCCAAGACTACGACTATCTTCCTGGTGCCGCTCTGCCCCTGCTGCGACAAAGTGTCTGACCTTGCCACATTTTTCAAGTCGTGGGCATCTTATAAATGAAGGCCTTGAATACTATTTAGAATTACTCTTGGCAAATCTGGCTGTGACCGACCTACATAGAAATGGTGCAGTACACCGAATCGTTTTGGGATGGGCACCACTAACACACACATACTCACACACTCTTTACAACGCAGTGCCGAGCTCAAAGGAGATGCATCTGTACACGGAGTGTGGTGTACAGCGCTGAGAGCATGGGAGGTATATGTTAGTGAACTTCTCTACGGAGAGAAACCTCTGACAGTGGGCATCAGGACATCTGATGCGCACGGGATACACTGCGTTGTACATTGGGGCATCTGTAATGAAGGTATCTGCCCCTAACCAGGTGCAAGGAACATGTGGTGTCCCAAGAAGCATTGTGTACACCTATCTCACCCCTTGTCACAGAGGATACTTGCTACTTTTGTTCTTGGAAACTCTGTCTGTATTAATACACGGGAAAATGTGTGATGCACAGGGAGACATCCCCACTTCAAACTTATGTAGTGTATACAGGAGCACTGAGTGATGTGTGTGAAGACATCGTGCAGTGTAAGGGGAGATCTACGGGGCCAGCGTAAACGGGGGCATCTGACAAAGGGGCACTTATCGAGTATAGCATAGTATACTGGAGACTTTACCGCAATCAATGTACAGCAAGACATCTAGCTTGACTGTACCAGAGGATGTGTCCCATATATAGAGATGCCTAGTAAGTAATAGGGAAATGTCTGCACAGAATGTATCGGCCTCAGCTATTGTGCAGTGTACAGGTGCACCAGATGTACAGGTGTAGAGGGTAACATCTAACAGATGGACACAATGGGCGTACATAGACGATGCATATTCCTACGTCTAACTTTTACAGCAAGACAATTGTCCAAGGAGATGTCTACCTCAGTGAGTACACAATGGGACATGTCATGTACAAGGGATTTTCACACATGACTGTATTTTGGCAGTTCGAGTATATGGACAGGTTTGCGATGTATAAATATTGGTGAATCTTACAGTGCACTTGTGCAGAGGGGAGGTCTGACCGTGCCCGGGTGCAGCTAAAAGGAATTAAGCTGTGCTGTATGAACTGCAAGCCCGGCCGCCTACACTGCATATTTATCGGCTGGAACAACGATGACGGTGCTCGGACAGTTGTACAGCCGGTAGTGCCATTGCCAGACGCACCTGGGCATGCCTATCAGATCAGAAATGTGTACGTTTAGTGCCTAGAAATGACGAAGGCGCAACATAAATCGCTCTGTAATGTGTATTATTTTGTTTGGTACATCCACAAAGCCTATGCAAGCCGCCACTAGATGTGCTTGCAAGTCTACAAGTCCCTACTAGCTGCTAGAAGGGACTTGTAAATGTGCAGGCGTGTCACCTTTTCCCTTTGGACACTATCAATGTACTAATCACTACACCGTGGCTTGAGGAGTTCTTTATTCCGCGCTTCTGTCAGTCATCGCCTGCTGTCCCATCGGAAGGCTTTCATATATCCTTTTGTTGAACAAAATTGCTTTATTTTGCAATGCACCTTCACACAAATACATGTACGTAACCCTGCTTAGATGCCCCCGTGCTTATATTGTGCCGGTGGTTGCAGGTGGCTCACTTGGGGATCGGAACATACCGGTTCTTCTTCAGACTTTAAAACAAAAAAAAGAAGAGTTAGCGAAAGAGAATCAGTGACAAGGGGCAATTTGTTGGCAGGAATGAAAAATAAGCAGCAGGGTGAAATAAAGTAGCATTAGGTGGAATCAAGTAGAGTAGCATTGGCATTTGCAATCCTGGCACTCAGCAGCACTGGCTGCGACCTTCTGAGATACACTTTGGGCCCAGGACACTTATTCTTTACACATTAAGCCATGGATGCCTCCTGTGCTGGACACAGACAAGACTTTCTGGATGTTTAAGGTTTCTGCTTTTGAAAGGAAAAGACACACAATTATAAGGGGGCAAGGAAAATAGTTTTCTTTTTTATAAGACATGCTATATCTATATCTTCTATATACATGAAAACGAAAGTGGGCCGGCAACGGAAAGGTTCTTTTGAGCTCCATTACTTCCCAGTTCGTCTGCCCGTCCCAGTCCTAACTGGGTGAAATTCCCTCATCGAGAACAGAAATGTGAAGAAAAAAACAGACTGTGGCGGTGAATGCCTGAACCAGGACTACATTGTCTCTCTTGAATCGACTCGGTTGCAGCGGCGGTGATGCCATGTTGTGTGATCCTGTCCCAAGATAAGATTCTTTTAGAAGATAAGGGCACAGAGAGTAATTGGACTGGATGCGCGTAGATGACGTTGAGTGGCATAGGCAGGGAACCGAGTGCCAGCAGCTGGGACTGCTAGTCTGTGGGTGTACGGCCTGCCAGAGCTGCTTGTCAGTGACCCATAGACAGGCCAAGGTGAGCAGAGGTGAAACGACACTTTCTATACAACAGGGACGATGGTACTGTAAGTGTTTGCTTTGTCATAGAGTGTGTTTTAGTTTGATCCAGCAGGGCGGTGCTAGTTATTATTAGCTCAGACCTCCTCTGTACTCTCCAAAACCAGGTAGATTGCATCAACACCTATAGTTTCGCCTCAGCACAAAAGAACCCTTCACGTACACACCACTTGTAATAAAAGACGTGCCACATTACATTTTTTTACAATGCTTTTACACACATCTTTTTAACTTATTCAGATAATAGTTTTTATTAAAACTAACAAATACTGTTTCACACGCAATACAATTCACTTTTGCATATCCATTTCATGTTCACCTAAAACCTTGATGCGTCCTTTGCAAACAGCCACACATTCCACACTATCTCTAGACATTACAGGCCCCACATACTGTGACCTTTTATTACTCCTACAAGAACACTATCTTTTATTGCCTTGTACTGTATTTAAACACAGAGGGGCAACATATCCGCACCTGTGGGAGCAAGGTCAGTAAGGGGTGGGGAGGCAGTTAAAAACAACTGTAAACGTAAGATTACAAACTATCAGTCTGTGTGTCTGTATCTGTGTATCTGTGTATCTCTGTGTGTCTCAGTCTGCGTGTGTGTGTGTGTGTGTCTCAGTCTCTATTTGTGCGTGTCTGTCTCTGTGTGTGTGTCTCTCTTTCTGTATACACCTCTGTCTCTGTGTGTGCGTTTCTATGTCTGTTTGCATGTCTCTGTCTTGTGTGCATATCTCTGCGTGTTTTTTGCTGTGTGCAAGTTTCTGTGTCTGTGTCTGTGTGTGCATCTGTATGTGCGTGTTCCTGTCTCTCGGTGTACATCTCTGTCTCGGTGTGCGTGTCTCTATCTGCTTGTATTTTTCTGTGTGTGCGTCTCTATATGTGCATTTGTCTCTGTAAGTATGTCTCTTCTCTGTGTGTGCATCTTTGTTTCTATGTGTGTCTCTGTTTGTGCCTCTCTGTATGTGTCAGTCTGTATGTGTTCGTGACTGTCTGTGCCTTTCTGTGTGTATGTTTCTATGTGCGTGTCTGTCACTCTGTGTGCTTTTGTGTGTGTTGTCTCTATGTGTGTATCGGTGCATGTGTCTCTCTGTATGTTTGTCTCTGTATGGGTGCATGTGTCTCTCTATATTTTTGTATCTGTGTATATGTCTACTGTTATCAAATCCAAATCAACAAAAGAGTGACAACAAAGATGCAAAATACAGAAGGAAAGGCTGTAAAATAATTCAGTTACTACCACCAAAGTGCAAAGAAAGGAAAAGACAAAAAGCCGATAAGTTTTACATACACTGAGTGGAAAAAGAACCCTCAGGCAACAACTGAAAGTGGGTTGCCAGTTGTCTTCATTGGGTTCTTATGGAATGCATGATTTAGTATCCAACAGTGATAAAAAAGTGAATTAAAAGGAGTATGGACTACTCCCCAAATCAGAGAAAATATTTTAATGAAGGGGTAGTTCTAACTCCATTAAAAACATTAGTGAAAACGGACATACATATGGTTGTGTTAGTTTAAACCAAGTAGTCCTATACATGAAAAAACCACAAAGGTCGACATGTGGCTGGTGCACTCTAAGGCACCAAAAACAACTGGGTCGGGGCAAAAAACAGATTACAAACTTGAATGTAACCGATGCAGGTACTTCCTCGTGCGTCCTCTCCAAAGCGTGAGGGATGTAATTTTCGTGTGACTCAGGAGCGGTACCCCATGTGCTCGTGGCAGGGGGAATTCTTCACGCCCGGATCATTTTCTTCCAGGCGACTACCCTCCAGACGACCTGTTGCGTCCACATCCGTGGCCCGATTACGAATATATGTCTACTGTTAGCCTCAGTTGCAATGTAAACATGGCATGGGAACGCCATAATACACATACTTACTCCACAGATACATACAAACCTGCCATTCCCTAACACACACAGTGCACAAACCAGCAAACATATCCAGCTAAATATAAACAATGCCAAATTATCTAAC
This sequence comes from Lissotriton vulgaris, assembly GCF_964263255.1. Classification (NCBI taxonomy): domain Eukaryota; kingdom Metazoa; phylum Chordata; class Amphibia; order Caudata; family Salamandridae; genus Lissotriton; species Lissotriton vulgaris. The sequence goes on along the minus strand of NC_141688.1, from coordinate 249,862,215 downwards.
TCTACCTAATGCGAGACCTGTTGCATTGTAAATTCTTGTTTTCTTTTATTAGCCTGCCCACATGACCCTTTCATTGCTTAATCAGTGTATCTGCATGACAACAGTGCTGAGACTGGCAATGCTAAAGGGTTTATAGTTGTGAAGTAAAGCCAGCCCTCCCCGTCCAGGAATGAACAACAGGCTATCATGAAAATGAAAAGTAATACACACCCATATCACAACAGGCTTTTTTCAGAGAATGTAGGGGAGAGATGAATTTAAAGTGGAGATATGATAGATGTATATAGGGTTGCCACTTTTCAGATACAACTTATGGAAACATCTTCTGTAAACCTTCTTTTGAAATTTCAATCACATCTCTGTTAACATTTTTGCAGAAACAATTTCCTTTTATTTTATGATGTGACCAAACTGAAATGACAATAGGGTTTTAATTGAACACAGTACAGTGAGGGTTACAGAAAGTATAGCAGTCTGAGAGAGGTCACAATACTGACTCAGAATTACAGATCAAAATAAGAGGTCATTTACAGTTGAGTGTATGTGAAGCCTGCAATTATTGCCTTGAACAACTGAGTCATCTAAGTCATCAAGTAAGATCATAATACATTTTTAGGGCCAAACGTTGAACATAAAAGAGTAAGACTCTGTTAGCTTTAATAATCATTAAGGAATTATGTATATTGCTTTGGAATCATTTTGATGCGATATATGCAGGGCCACTGGAATTCTGGGACAGGGGAAAGCCAAATTATGTAGCCGGTTTGAGTACAATAACTGACAAGGTAAGGCAAATTAAGAGGTGTACTGCCAGTACATTTTGAAATAGTATTAATTTATTAATTTGTCATTCTTACACCCGTTAGCACTGTCTAATCATTGGTTGCAACGCATTAGTACCAGTTTAACACCCAAATACAGAAATAAGCAACAGAAAAGTGACCAATCACCATTTGTAAAGGGCCTTCTACTGTGTAGCGACACATTTCACTGTGTTTTATTAAGGGCTGGGCGTAGTTTGTGAAGAAGAACATTGCAAAGCTACGCGAAGTGCACTTAGCACTATGCGAGCTACGTGTAGCACTATGCGAACTGCATAGTAGCATGTTGGCACTGTGCTAGATGCCATTTTCAATGATTGCACAGTGCGGACAAGCATCCGGCACTGTGCAATCATTGAAAACGGCATCTTGCACAGTGCGAGCTGTAGTTTTCTGCCGCTCGAGAAGATTTTTCCTTGAGCGGCAGCTTTCTCAATGCGGACTGGTAGTTTCTCATCGCGAGCGGTCGCGAGCATACGCGACTACTCGCAATGAGAAAACAGACCTCCCGCGTTGATAATCTCGCAGGAAGGATTATTTTCCATGCTCGCCATTGGCAACTTGATGTTGCTGATCGCGAATGAGAAAAAAGTCTCGCCCGGATGCCATTTTGCTTGCTCGCGGTCGCCAACTTGACATTGAGGACCGCGAACAAGCAAAAAATGACCGCTGCACTTCGCTTATGCAAACTTCGCCAACTACGCGAGCGTAGCTGTATGCTTTGCCCAGGCCTAGTTTTTGAAAGTTGTGAACCGTTTGACCAAAAAAAAAGAAATTCCTGTTAAAATTTGATGAGTATGTGGCAGATGATAGATTATGTGGCAAATGCAGCAAATCTGCAACTATGCAAAAAATGTCACAGTTATACAGTTGCATACTTCCAGTGGGCTGGATATATGCTTGTATTATCTGCTTAAACCATGTTTTTCAGAGAAGGCCAAGCTTCAGATCAGATTAGAACGCCTCTGTTGTCATTATGGGTACGAAGAATTGATTTGTATTTGTGTTCATGCTATAGACTACGAGGATACCTTGTGAATATGTAATCGTGACTTTGTGATCCTGTAATTAACACTGAGCTTGTTCAATAAAAAAAATTTAAAACATTAAATATGTATTTCAAAACCTTGTTTTTCGGGGGAGGAGCCAAGATGGCGGACGGGACGGACGTTTGAGCTCCCAGCTCCATAAGCCATCTGACTTTGCAACAATATCCTGTCGTTAATCCTGGCTCACACCGTGTTGGAATGACGGAACGAACGCGCGGAAGCCGACTGCTCTCCTTTGGGACCTCCGCCGTCTGACTTGGTGCAGGACTCGCTGAGTTCGTCGACCTCCGGAGCTGCCCGGGTAGCTGTGCCGATCGCCATCGCTGGACATCACGAACCCAAGACGGTGGGACGAGCGGGGGAGGTGCCGTTGCCTACGGGAGTATGGCGATCTCGGAAATGGACTTATGAGTTCTCTCCCGATGCAGAGTGAGTCACCCTGGCTGAGGAGTGTGTCTTTGTGCGACTGGAGCCCCCCACGCGGCGCTTCCCCCCGCTATGCTATTCATCGCCTGGACATTCTCCATTTTGGGGCGACTCTCGGCTGCAGAACACCCGCATTGGCGAGAAAGGCGAGGTGACTCACGTCCTGTGCGACCCCCTTGCTGTGGGCTGCATTTCTACCGACGGTTTCAACGCCTGCTTCCCCGGATAGGGAAATCGCCCCCCCTCTCCTCATTGCGGATTACCTGAGGGGCAGCAATGGCGCTTGCCTTTCGGGACGAAGAGAAGGCTGCTCCACCATCCCTGTTGCGCGCTGCCCTGCCTGTTCCCGGACTGGAGGCGGACCCCGGGGCATCGCCGCTCGCTGCGGATCGGCTGCTATCTCAGGGCACCCTGACTTATGGGGATATTCTGTTCGCCATTGCAGACTTGGGGACAACATGGCGGCGAAACGTCCAAAAACTGACGGAGAAGATCGAGGGAGCTTCATCTGGTATAACGCGACCGGGGAAGGCTGACCCTCTGCCACCTTTAACATTGTCTGGAACGGTTACAAAGTCGCAATATGAGAGGGCGGAGGTGTGCAGTGTCCCTGGCAACAATGTTGATGGTCTTCTCCTCGGTGAGGCTTTCGATACAATGTTACCCCCCACTTTGAGAACTGCGACTCTGTCCCCACAATGGCTCTGCTCATCGAACTTCCAGTGCCTGACCCCCCCTAAGGTCTTTGCCTCCGGAGCCGTTTTTATACAATGGTGGAGTGTGTGCTGTCCGGTGATGGAGTGGGTGTTCAACAGATTTGATGCTGGACTTGGTGGTGACCGGGGACGCTCCTCTCCGCCTCCTGTGTTTCTTCCTTGTCTAGAGCGGCCATCTTGCTCCTTTGTTCTACCCGGGGAGTGCTCGCAGCGATGGCCATCCCTGGCCGGATTTTGCCGTTCAGGCCAGGGCTGAAGATATTTCCTCGTGGGTTTTGATCGGACGGATGGCGGAGACCCGGACTGAACTATATTTTGATAGGCTGACTGCATAGAATGTGCTCCTTTTTCCCCACTTCGGTTCATAATTTCTATGTCCTGTTCTTTATTCTGGTGGTGGGGTTGTGATTACTGTGCTGACCTGTGACTCCAGATATGGCTGATTAGATTCTCTCTTGGCTGTAAGTCTTTCGAATTTATTGATACACGGTGTGGGAGTTGCACATGGCTGTGTGAGTTCGGGAGACCTGCTTTTGGAAGGAAATTATGGCCCTCCCCCGGGGTTAGGTTTTCTTGGGAGGTTTAGATTAGAATTGTCTTTTCTGGCTCCCTATATCAATGGTGACATTATATTTTTTTCTTTTTCTTTCTTTATTACCTCTACTATATTTCGGGTTTATGGGGCGACAGACGCGCTACTGGGGGGGGGTGGTAGGCCGTAGCCTTCGCATGCGTGTAGGGTGGGGGTTGTGGGATGGGTATTTTGTTTCTTTTTTGTTCCTATGGTGCCTTGTTTTTTCTTCTAATTTAGTTCTTCTTCCTTCTGTCTTGGGTCCGTGTCGACGCTATTGCCGGGTGAGTGGCGGTGAATGCTGTTAGGGCCTTGTGTCTAATATCCTGGTAACATACATCCTGGCCGCCATTCTGCCTGGTGGGATTTGTCCTCTGAGTTGCTGGGCTGTGTATGCCTGTGTTGATATCACTACTTCATGTCTTCATGGACCCTGTTCTTTCTTTTCGTTTATGTTCCACTTTTTATTGAAACGGAATAGTTGGACAGTATTGCTCGCAATGAAAACTTTAAAATTAACCTTCAGAACTCCTGAGACGCGACAGCAAGGGCTCTACAGTGTAACTGCTGAATGCTTACTAATTATACTGCTGTACTGTTGCGTCATCGTCTTGCATGTACATGTGCTCAACCGTATTTGTGGCCGGCCTGAAGGTTGTAGGCCACTATTTGTACTTTTCTAGATGCACTAATAAAGGTTTTAAAAAATTAAAAAAAAAACAAAAAAAAAAACCTTGTATTTCAAACAAGAATAAATATGAGCTTTTGTTGAGTTCCAAGGATTTTTTTACCAGCCTTTTCTTAAAAATATCTGTCATTTTGGTAACAGACAGGCCAGGTGGCAAGTAACCAATGAGAAGTAACAGCATGGAGGTAAAATGGATGCAAGTGGGGCAGAGCCACTGAGAGAAAGTAACAGGCTATCGGAGTGTGGAAGAGGGCAGGGGGAAATGTGAGTGTATGAGGGAGAGAACCAGTGAGGAAAAATAATGGACTACAAGAAAGGTGAAGGGAAGACATATGTGTAAGACTGGCAGAACCAGAGAGAGAAGTTGAGACTAGGGAGAGCTGAAAGTTGAAGATTAGGGAATGGAGAAGGCAAGAGGTGAACTGCACCTGCAGAGACTGCTGACATATTGAACCTATACTGCTCACTATACAATATATTTTTGCAGCGCTGGTAGCAAAGAATGACACACTAGTGCTTGATGTAAAGCTGATACGGATCAGAAGATACTGCGGGGCATATTATCAAGCCACTTATCGTCTCCTTATCCGCTCTTACCTGCCGATAACGCAGCGATATTTTCTTTGCCCTATTATCAATGCAGTGTTAAGGCAATTAATGTGGCTTGGTAATAGGGCCCCTTTCAAGATAAACTTATTGTGAAACGGGGCATGCTGTGGGTGGTGCGGTGGGCGTTCCACCACAACACCCATTCACTTAGACGCTGCCACCTATTTTCAAGCTTGGCGACAATAGGTGGCAGTACCGAACTTAACACCAGAAAAATCCTGGTCTTTAGGTGGCAAAACAAGGAGAAATACTTCATTTATCCTCCTTTCTGCTTTTTTCATATGTGCTGTGCTGCCTTGTACAGCACACATGGAAAAAGCAAAATGCCAAGGTTTCTTTATGTGCAGGAAGGTGTCCCTTCCTGTACATAAATAAACCTCTTTTTAAAAATGCCAATTTGTAACTTACATGTGTGCTGCATGAAACAGCACACATGTAAGTTACTAAATGGCATTACAGGTATGTTTATGTGCAGGAAGGAACTCTTTCCTGAACATAAACAAACCTCCCTGCTCACAGACGCCCTTGCACTCTGGTGCAAGGGTGCCTGCGCTGGCGATATGTTGTAAAACGTATTGCCACCGCAGGGGAAAGCGCTAGGCTGCACCATATCCTTGGTAATATGGTGCAGCCTAGTGTTTCCGAAGTGGCGTAGAGAGGCGTTAAGCCAAGACGGCTAATGCCTCTCATCACCACTTTGTTGATAATATGCCCCTGCCAGTTTTATTATCAGAAGCAGGAGCAAAACTAACAACGAGAATTGAATCCTTTGTAAGCACTTTGAGAAAGTGCAAGACAGAACATCATTCCTTGAATACTGGGCTGAAGATGCAGAAGGAAAAGCTTTAATGGCCATTATTCAGATTGGGGGCCTCACAGAAAGAACTAAGGGCCATATTATCAAGAACGGCGTTAAAATTATCGCCACTTTAGCAACAGGAAACTGCCGCTTAAGCGGCGATAATGGGATTGATAATATGCCCTTGTGAATTCCAATAGAAGCCCAGGTTAACACCAGCACCTGGGCTTCTACGGGAATTCACAAGGGCATATTATCAAGCCCATTATCATGCAGTTTCCTGACGCTAAAACGGCGATAATTTTAACGCTGTTCATGATAATATGCCCCTAACAGCTTTTGCACTGTAAGTGTTTTGGAAAGGTTACTAACCACAACACTTGCAACCTTTTGCCTGATCAAGTTCTTCTCAGATATACAGGCACACAGGACCATATTATCACTACTGCCTTCTACAGGGCCAGCCGGGTCTGTAATCTGTAAACTGTTATACTACATCCAAAGAGGCATAATCGTCCAGTGTTGCTAGGCAAGATGACCCCAGCACTGATAAAAAGTGGGCAGGCAGGGCAGTTTCTTCAGGTTCTACTCCTTGAAGAGGCCCTGCAGTGTGCTACGAGTGAGACTGTCAGCATGATGCGCAGCATCTTTTACAGGGTGAATGGGCAACTATAATCATAGTCATGCTATGAAACAGAACATGCCCATGCTGTGACAAAATCCTTGCTACTAAACAGCTATTTCAAGGTGGTCTGAAATATGTTAAACATGGAAAAGGAGTCACAGTGAAGAATAGCAATTTCCCATACAGCTTAGTCAGTCTTGATAGCCAGACTTGTTAGGTTAGGGCACCACAACACCTCCGGACTGGGCTGGATGAGCGTACACAATTGATGATGAAAAGAAAAAGAAAATCCTGATTACGCTCCAATGGTGTACCAGCAGAGGAGAGCATATCTGGAAGTTAAGAAAGAACTCTCTGCATTACACCTCAGGCACATGTTATCACTCCAAGTTGACCTGAAAGTCTTGTGCAATGGCAAATCTCACATCTTTACTGATACATCAGCAGTGTGGAAAAGCACTGAAGCTCTGACAAACTCTGCGAGCCCTATCTATTGGTCATCCCAGAACAGATTGAGGGCTAGATCGCAACGAAGGAGAAAAACACAAAAGGTTGACAGACCATCCGCTGCTCTACACAAACCGAGAGGTCTGCCGCAGCGGTGGAGACAGTCCTTGAATAGTTGAGCTTGATAGTCACCCGTGGCTTATGAGAGAGCACATGTTCAAGTTCAAGTTCAGGAATTTTTATAGCGCACTACTCACCCAGAGGGTCTCAAGGCGCTTGAGGAAGGGGGTGTATTGTTTGTCGAATAGCCAGGTTTTAAGTTCCTTTCTGAATTAAATGTGGGTTCTGTGTGAGGCGGAGGTGAGTGGGGAGAGAATTCCAGGTCTTAGCCGCCAGGTAGGAGAAGGATCTTCCTCCCATGGTGGATTTGTGGATGCACGGAACTGCGGCGAGAGCTTGATTGGAGGATCTTAGTTGGCGGGTGGGTGTGTAGAAGGACAGTCGCGTGTTGAGGCATTCGGGTCCTATTTTGTAGAGGGCTATGTGTGCGTGGGTGAGGAGACGGAACGTTATTCTCTTGTTGACGGGAAGCCAGTGGAGGTCTTTCAGGTGGCCGGTAATGTGAGTTTGGCAAGGGATGTCTAGTATGTGTGTGGTTGATGCATTTTGTATGCGTTGACTTTTTTTTGTAATTTGGCTGTGGTTCCGGCGTAGAGGGTGTTTCCATAGTCCAGTCGGCTAGTGACCAGTACGTGGGTGACCGTCTTTCTTGTTTCGGTGGGGATCCAATGGAAGATTTTCTTGAGCATATGAAGTACGTTGGAGCAGGAGGATGAGAAGGCGTTGACTTGTCTGGTCATCGAGAGGGAGGAGCCTAGGATGAAGCCTAGGTTACGTGCGTGGTCTGTGGGTATGGGTGCTGTGCCCAGGGCTGATGGCCACCATGAGTCATCCCAGGCAGAGGGGGATGACCTTAGGATGAGGACTTCCGTTTTGTCTGAGTTAAGTTTTAGGCGGCTGTTTTTCATCCATTAGGCTACTTCTTTCATGCCTTCTTGAAGATTGGTTTTGACGGTGTTGGGGTCTTTGGTGAGGGAGAGGATCAGCTGGGTGTCGTCAGCGTAGGAGATGATGTTGAGGCTGTGTTGTCGCGCAATGGATGCGAGAGGACTCATGTAAACATTGAAGAGGGTGGGACTGAGTGACGATCCTTGTGGTACGCCGCAGATGACTTTGGTGGTCTCTGATTTGAATGGGGGGAGTCGGACTCTCTGGGTTCTCCCGGCGAGGAACGAGATGATCCAGTCCAAGGCTTTTCCTTGTATTCCGACGTCGTTGAGGCGTTGTATGAGGGTGCTATGACAGACTGTGTCGAAGGCGGCGGATAGGTCTAGTAGGATGAGGGCAACCATTTCTCCGTTGTCCAGTAGCGATCGGATGTCGTCTGTCGCTGCAATGAGGGCGGTTTCGGTGCTGTGTTTGGCTCGGAAGCCGGATTGTGATGGGTCGAGAGAGTTGTTGGATTCAAGGAAGGCGGCGAGCTGGCTATTGACGGCTTTCTCAATGACTTTGGCAGGGAATGGCAGGAGGGAAATGGGGCGGTAGTTCTTGAGAACCAAGGGGTCTGCTGTTGGTTTCTTCAGGAGAGCACTGAGTTTGGCGTGTTTCCAGCTATCTGGGAAGGTAGCGGAGTTGAAGGAGCAGTTGATGACATCACGGAGATGGGGTGCGAGGATGGAATCTGCTTTGTTGAAGATGTGGTGAGGACAGGGGTCTGTTAGCGAGCCTGAATGGATGGAGTTCATTAGGCGGATGGTGTCATCAGTGGTGAGATGGTACCAGGTGCTCAGGTTGCTAGAGGGCGATTTAGGTTCGGAGGCGGGTGGAGTGGACTGTTCTTTGGAAATGTTTTCAAAGCTGTTATGTATGTCGGCGATTTTGTTGTAGAAGAAAGAGGATAACGAATCGCAGAGGTCTTGGGAGGGAGTAATGTCGTTTGAGGCAGCGGTGGGGTTGGTAAATTCTTTTACGATGTTGAAAAGTTCCTTGCTATTAAGGGCGTTGTTGTCGAGTCGATCCTTTAATGCTGCTTTCTTGGTGGATCGGATCAATTGGTGGTGTTTGCGGGTGGATGCTTTGAAGGAAGCCAGGTTTTCAGTGGTTGGTTTTTTTCTCCATGTTTTCTCGAGAGTACGGCAAAGTTTCTTGGATTTTTTTAAGGTCGTCGTTGAACCAAGGGACCTTTTTACTACCCTGTTTGGTTTGGTGGTTTTTTAGAGGTGCTAATACGTCAGCGCTGTAGGTAATCCATTGTTTGAGTTTGGTGGCAGCTTCGTTTGGGTCCGATGAGAGGGTGGGGGGGTTTTAGTTGAGCGATGTGATGAGTTGGTCGGTGGTGATTTTGTTCCAGTTTCTCCGGGGAATGGGTTGTGGGGAGTTGTGGATCATGGTAGTTTTGTAGCTGAAGTGAACACAGCTGTGGTCAGTCCAATGGAGAGCTGTGGTGTGATCGAAGGAGATGTGTTTGCAGGAGGTGAAGATGGAGTCGAGCGTATGTCCGGCTACATGGGTGGGGGTGTTAACGAGTTGTTTGAGTCCAAGATTAGCTATGTCCAGAAGGGTGGTGGTGTTGCTGTCATTTTTCTTTTCTAGATGGAAGTTGAAGTCTCCCAGTAGAATGTAGTTCTCGGAGGGGAGGGCATGTGGACTGATGAAGTCAGTGATGTCTTCGTTCAATTGTTTACGGGTTACTGGTGGTCTGTAGATGAGGGTGCCTCTAAGTGTGGTCCTGGGGTCGGCGTGATCTGGAAGTGAAGGTGTTCGGCGGTAGCGATGTTATCGTCGAAGCTGGTCGTGATTCTGATGGTGTTCTAATGGACGATGGCGATGCCTCCTCCTGTTTGGTTGGTGCGGTCTTTGCGGATGATCTTGTAGGTGTCCGGGATGGCTATGGCAATGTCAGGTGCTGAAGATGCGGTCATCCATGCTTCTGTAAGGAAGGCGATGTCTGGTGACGCAGTGTCGAGTAGGTCCCAGAGTTCAGTGGCGTGTCTGTGGACCGAGCGGGTACTCAGCAGGATGCACTACAGGTCGTTAGAGTTGGAGTTGTGTTTGGAGCTCGTGGATTTGGTGTGGTTCTTGATGCAGGCGAACTTGCAGGAGTGGCAGGTGAAGGTACCGTGGGTACGTCCTGGGGCAGCTTCATAGCAGTGTGGTGTGCGTCCGGGGTTAAGGGCTAGGAGGGTGGCGACGTCATATGATATGCGAGAGGAATGCGGTTTTTCCGGAGACAGGGGGTATGGCACTGGGCGCGGTCCAGTCGTGGACAGGCGTAGACGGGCTTACCTTTGGCGCACCTTCGGCGCGCATGGGGCGCGACCGCTGCGCGTGAAGCTGCACGCAAATGCATCTGTCATAAGTGGAGAGTGAAGGGGGGAGGGGCGAGGGAGGCTCAGCTGGGAGGCGAGGCGGGCTCTAGAGGACGGGCTTCCAGTCACAACAACAACAAAATGGCAGCGAAAACGAAAGTACACACAGGCACAAAGATAAATGCAATAATGAGACAATGTGTGCAAAAGCGCTACAATGAACTATTTCCTGATCAAGTGAAGCAAAATTTCATAAATAGCGTTACAACAGTGTCAAATTAAATTACAGTGCAAAAGTCGGCAAAACGCGCAGAAATTCCGTTTTAATGTAAGCAAAGCTAATCGCGTTACATTAGATTTGAGAAACAGCAGGTCTGGGTAAGGAGCGCACCACAACGATACCAGACCGAGCAGGGAGCTTGGGGAGTGACCGCTATCAACAGCGTCGAGACGGTCACATTGATGATTAGTGGCAACACAAATAACCTGGAAAGTTCCCTGAATTAGGGACTCCTGGGTAAAGCTCAGTAAAATGCAAACTAGTAATGCCCACTAGCTGCTCTAAATTAACTTGGTCTGGAGTATATTGCCTGTTAGCATTCCCCAATGGAAGCTCCAGGTGGCAGCACTGTGAGATGCAGATTTTTTGGGAGCTGTGAGCGATTCCAATGTGGACTTTTGTAGGGAAATTGGAGGGACCCTAGGGAAAGTGCAGACTGAATCATAAGTGCTAAAGCTAGTGGTTCAAGGAGTGTGTATCAGGATAGAAATTCGGGCTCGAGTGCTGCTAGAGAAAAAAGCATAAAAGACCTAGACTGCTATGGGTACTCTTTTAAGGGATTCTGGGGTTGGCATTAGAAGCAATGATAGACTACTAGCATGTAGGGAAAGGTAAAAGAAGATCAAACAAATATTTAACTGATTTGACAAGCAACACCGAGAAGGTGATAGATCAGGAAGGCTATGTGCAAGCTTTCTGACCTCAACAGTGCTCCAAATTCCAGTGGTGTTGATGTGAGGAGATACCCTGGAGAGTGCACTACACACAGACCTACTTCAATGACATTTTTTATTAATTACCACACCTCCTTGGATGCGCTACCATTTTGAGATATAGGGAGAATTTATTAAAGTTCTTAGAAGATCAGGCTCACGCCATTTCATCAGATAAACAAAGATTTGCTCTGGATGCACCACTGGCCTTAACTAAAACTAGAAATACAAGTGATAACTAGGGGCCAAAACCCAGGGTCGGACGGCCTGCCAAACAAATTTTACTCAACATACAAAAACTACTGACTCCTCAGCTCTTAGAGGTCTGTAAACAGGCTCAAACTTTACTCCTGTTTCCCCAAATGACAGAGCTTCTTGTAGTGGCATGTCATGAAGGTCAACAATAGAACGTGCAAAAAAAACATAATTTGAGGAAAACAAAGAAATGGATGGAAGCAGTGGCTGCCGGCACTGGTAAGAGCGGTGAGTGGTGTGGGGGGAAGTCGATATACTACGGGATATGTAAAATTAAATGAAAAAATAAATAAAACCACTTACCTTGTGCTTTCTGCATCGCCGCCCTACTGCTCTCACATGTGCCAGTCGCCACTGGATGGAAGCAGAATGACTAACATTGAGAAACTCAGTAATACACCAACATGTACCAGATAGGGGTACCAATATTGTTGGAAACTGCAATGCGTTCTAATTATGGGATTTCTTGAACAACAGGTCCTCCCAACTGCACAACATTGTACTGTTGTGTGGTTAATGATTAAATATAAACTGCAGAAGAGGCAGAAGAGGATCAGGGATGGACATACACCTGTGGAGAAGTGTGGCTCAATGATTAGAGCGACAGACCCTGATGCAGAGGTCTGGTCCGGGACCAGGGTTCAATTCCCGCCTCGGTTGGTCTTGGCGGATCTTGGGCTCATAATTCCTCGGACCTGATTTCTCGCCTCGGAGCCTATTCTAATCATGGGTCCCATGCTGCAACTCTGGGCAATAGCTTGCTTAGTCTCCACAATGGCACCATACAGCGCTGGGGATGCCTGGTTGCACCCTGGGGATGCCCAGGAGTGGACATATCACGGGGAAAAACCAGGAAGGGTTCCCTAGCGGTATGAGTACAGCGCCAGGACACTCAGGAGTATCAGTGTGCTTTACAAGTATGGTTACATTTACATAACTACTATTATAATGATAAATGTCATGTGAGAGTAGGGAAACACATTAAGGGCCTGATTATAATCGTATGGGTCCCATCACGAGCTGACGCATCAGCGGCCGGAAGAACACTGATAAGCATCCCGACCGCCACATTACCAGATGACTGATAGGCTGGCTGTGGGACTGTGGCGGTCTTGCCGTGGCCACATGCTTTGGCTCACAGAGACAGCCTGAAGGCAGTGACGCTGCGCAGTGCCTGCACTGTCATGTGTGCACTGTTGCCATGCACCATATCATGCATGGCACACAGTGCGCGCATGATAGTGCAGGCATAGAGGGGACAACATGTGCCCCCAACCACAATGCCTAACGGGCTAAAATGCCATTTTAGTAGTTTTCCTCCATTCTTTTTATTGTATCTGTTACTTTAATTTTACCGTCCTCCTATTTTCTCTGTGATAGATGAGGTGTTTGTCCTTGGCCTCTGATGTTATCAGACTTGGTCACAAGTGTACCTAAAAACTAATATGAAGAACGTAAGCTACAGCCATTACAACGCGTGTCCGTCAATACAAAGACATTATTAAGATTATGTGTTTATCATGCATGGTAAATGGTAAACGATCACACGTGCTTATGACCGCATTGTAATGGCTGTTTCCCCCCAGGACACTGCAGCAACCAGGGCGTCGTGGACTTCAGGGCAGTAGGCGGAGGGCCACACAGCTCCTCATACAATATAGAAATCTTTGTGGAGTGATTATTTCCGTGGTTTGAGGGGCGTGATTGAGGTCCACACATTTAATTTTGTAGTGGGGTACGTTTTCCACAGGAAAATGTGGCATGAGGTTTGTAAATGTGGTACACATTGTTTACTCAGTAGTTACTCAGTAGTTTTCAATCCTAGTCTTGAACATCTTACTATAGTATTTCAACATTATTTTTATTGTGGACCGTCATACCCCCCCTCCCCACAAAATAAAAGAAGTATGTAGTTTTTTTATTAACTTTAATTAAAACAATAACTGTAAATGAAACTTAATTATAACTATTAAAAGCAACTAGAAAAATAACTTTGAAAAAAAATAATAAACAAATTGTGAAATGGACTCCAAAAGATGTCAGATTGGTAACCTGCAAAACAAAAAAGAAAATTAGAGTTTAAAATTATGTAGATGTGAGTAAATGAGCTGAACCATTACAAGTCAAGGTAACTCTACGGTTTTACGTGTGCAGTGTGCCTGGTACAATTAATTTCTGTTATAATGCCGCCTTTAAGTGGTGTCTATATGGAAGTGCCTACTGCGTTACTGACAGAAAAGTGGCACAACGGGATTGTAAAGATGTGGACTTTTTTCTAATGCATTGCAATGAAGGCTTTGTAGATCTAGGCCTCTGTGCTTACCGTTGTATAAACACTGCGGCCAAACACTTCGGCCAGTTGAATTCACAACTTCTTTTGAACAATTCTTCTACACGTGCAAGCAGACAGCAGTGTCTATAAGTTTAAGAGAGAAAGAGAAATTATGTCACAGTGAGAGAGAGAGAGAAAGACAGAAAACAACAATAAAACTGTGTTGCAGAGTCTGGAGTTGACATTTTTTCTTGAAATACCCATGCCCATAACGTGTATAGTCTCCGACTACACAAGATGAGTAACCTAGTTGGAATACATTGTTGCCATCTGATAGTGGTTAACAACTATGCAGAAAATCGGGGTATAAGGTATTGTAGAGGACACCAACATCATGTTGAACTTTATCTATAATAATATTTATGCCGATATATAAACACAATGTATAAATAAGAAAAACGAATGTAACAAGCTGTGTCCCTCGCGCATACTGGCATGGGCTAGAATATCATGTGAGTATAACGTGCTAACTCGCTAAGTTATGTTATGTTATTCGAAATTTATCAAGCGCACGGTCACCCAGGGGTTTCATGGCGCTAAATGTGAGAAAGATGGTAAACAGATCCCTAACTGTGCGCTTGCTTGAATTACCAGGTCTTCAATGCGCCCCTGAATTCCGCTAGCTTAGGGCAGCTCCGGAGTGGTAGGGGACAAGAGTTCCAGATCTTGGGGGCCATATGAGCGAATCGGCAACCGCCCAGTCGTTTCTTTTTGAAAAGGGGCACAGTGAGGAGATACAAGTGGGCAGAGCGGAGATTACGGGTCGGTTCATATTTATTTATCATATGATTGATGAACCTAGGACTTTTGCCATGAAGGGCTTTGAAAATCAGGCAGCCAACTTTGAAGGTAATCCGATGGGCTATAGGAAGCCAATGAAGGGTGGCTAACAGTGGTTTCGCTGAATTCCTGTTATTGCTTTTAAAGATTAATCTGGCAGTCTGATTTTGTACAATCTGCAGGCGTTTAGAGAGAGCCAGGGGGAGGCCTAAATAAATGTGGAGAAGTGTGGCTCAGGGGTTAGAGGCGGCAGACCTGGAGCTTGAGTTCGGCCCGGGACCAGGGTTCAATTCCCCGCCTTGGCGGGGCTTGGGCTAAAAATTCCACTGACTCGTTAATTCTCGCTCCGGTGCCTTCTCAACTCACAGGTTCACACTCTGCGACTCTGGGCAATAGCTTGCTTAATCTCCACAACGGCCCCTCGCGGTGGGATGCCTGGCTTTCACCTTGTGGATACCCTGCCAGGGTTATTTCACAGGGGAATTCCAGGACGGGTTCCCTGAGCAAGCGCTGAGATGCCCCAGGGTAAGTCGTGCGCTATATAAGTTTCATTCATTTCATTCATTTCATAAATAGAATTCGGTAAGTCTAAACGGGAGAGGACCAAGGCGATTACCACCTGGATAAGGGCGGAGTGTGTAAGCAGATGAGCAATTTTCTTAATCTTTCGTAACTGAAAGAAGATGGACGAGATCACAGTTCCTACCTGACTTTTCAGTGAGAGGTCGGAGCTAAGAGTAACCCCGAGACTCTTCACCGACAAGGAAGGAGATGGGGAGGATCCCATTGAAGAAGGCCAAAAATGAGGTCTCCAGCTCGTTGCACTATTGCCTGGGAGTACCAGCTCAGTCTTTCCAGGATTAAGCTTTAGATGGTTCTGATCCATCCACCCTTGAATATGCAACAAAGTGATTTGGAATTCCTCGACAGACTCCGTTGAGTTTAGTGGGAATACCAGCTGCAAGTCGTCCGCGTAATTGTCTATAGTGACTTTCCTGTTTTTTAGGGAATGCAGCAGCGGTTTAAGATACAGATTAAATAGAAGGGGGGATAGTGACTACCCCTGCAGGACACCGCAGGTGGTAGATAGTTTGGGTGCCATAAAGTTCTCGAGCTTGACAGCCAGGAATCGGTCCGTCAGGAAGGATTTGACCCAGCCAAGAGCTGAGCCTCTGAGGCCGGCTTGTTCTACACGGTGTAATAAGATGGTATGATCCACCATGTCGTACGCAGCCGACAGGTCCAGGAGTACCAGGGCCTGATGTATGCCCTTATCTGCGTTGGACCTCAGAGTATCCTGGACAGCAAGGATCCCTGCCTCAGTGGAATGAGCCTGGCGGTATCCGGCTTGGTTGGGCTCCAGGTAGTCAGATGTCTCTATAAAATTGGAGATGCAGCTGGCTACATGGGCCTCCAGCAGCTTAGCACTATAAGGGAGGAGAGATATGGGACGATAGTTTGATAAATTGGAAGAGTCGGCACCCGGTTTCTTAATTAATGGAGCTAGAGTGGCGTTTTTAAATGAATTGGGAACTATTCCCTGTGATAAGGATTCGTTCAAGAGGGGGAGTATTCCTTGAGAAAGTGTTGAATAAATTTCCTTCAATATGTGCGGGAGACAAGGGTCATTGGGGGACCTGGACTTTACTCGGTTCATCAGCTCCACTAGCTTGGGTTGATCAATAGGAGGAATAGCCTGGAGTTTGTAGGGATTTTTACAAATTACCGGCCTATCAACAGTGATAGAGGTGGTTTGAATACTATCCTTTATGATGGCAATCTTCTCCTTGAAAAATTCATTAAGCTGATTACACATCGATTGAGTAGGGGGTTGAGAGGGAGAGGTTCTGACATCATTGCACAGTTCGTTTACGACTCTAAAAATTTCCTTCGCGACCTGAAAGCATGTTTCCTTGTGTTTTAAATCAAGCCAGAAGTAGACAGAATGAAAAGTGACTCGTTACAAAAAAATGTCAGTAATTCTCACTCGTGCACTTACATAGGCTCATATGTGCCGCCATAGGCAATATTATCATTTCTCTACCGAACACTGACGTAGGTAGTGTACCGACATGGGCAGTATTAGCATTTTACCAACGTACACCGACATAGGCTATTCTTTGCTAATGACTAGTTATGTGTTCTAATGCTTGCTGGTGGAATCATAGCATTATAGGTATAGCAATAGATCTTCCATATGCTTGACGGATATGTTGTCATCCAAGCAACAACGTACGCCTCCATAATGGCAATACCAATATCCAGAAGATTAGAGGTTGGGGCAGAGAGATAATGTATTATACAGTATCACAGATAGTAGCCCTAATAGAGGTGCAAAGCGCCCTACAATTACCAATGAAGTATATCGAGTGTGAAAGGCCATAAGATACATATTATACTAGGTTTCCTGAAACATAAACATCAATAGTACACAACATGATTGTTACTTTTTTGTACTACACTGCTTGTGAGGCACATAGTTCTAATGTTCATTTATCATGCCAAGACTAACGTCTATTTCATCTACAGTGTAGTATTGATCAACATTCTAGAAAGCACAGTTAAAAAGGGGGTCATCTAAGGATAAGATGTAAGTAATCTGTTAATTTCCCTAGTCCCTTAGAAATATATGCAGCTCCCTGTGTGTGTTAAGCCCCAAATCCACTGCTCTAAGCTTGATAAGCCACTTAGTCTCCAGTTTACGCAATGCCAACACATTGTTCCCCCCTCTGGCGTCTGGCTTGATCATGTCTATACCATGAAATTGTATTCTCAACATTTCTAGGTCTGGATGTTCCCTATTGTAGTGTGTAGCCAGAGGATAAGTGCTATTGTTGTTGCCAATGGCTCTTACATGCTCTTGTAATCTTTCTTTAAGTGGTGGTATCGTGCTACCGACATATATGAGCCCACAATGACAGATAATACAGTATACAACTAGCTTGGAGTTACAGTTTATAAAATGGTTGATATGGTAAGTTTGTTTGTTGTTATATCGAAACCTCTTTCGACATGGTGGATTTTTTACAATCGAGGGGGTCAATATATTTTTCAGGGTTCTTCCTTTTTTGTATACAATACGGGGTCGTTCCCCGACATATCTTTCTAGGTCTAACTTAAGAAGATGCCACTGTTTTTTGAGTGTTCCGAAGATTTGGGAGCTATTTGCATTGTATTGGGTTATCAATGCCAATTTGTCATTTATTTGTTTCTTGGGACCCTTGCTTCTCCTTTTTAGTGTGTTTTGTCTAGGTACTTTCTGTATCTTATTATGGGCTTTATCCAGTAAAGCCTTTTGGTAACCCCTCTCTCAAACCATGTGATCTTTTTACAACTAGAGGATATTAGGTGTAGAGTATATGGCTTTGACTAGTACTTGTTCTGTTTTTCTCAGGAAGAAAGGCTCCGCCAACCTATTCCCTATACACTTTGAGAAGACACTACCGGGTGACATTTTCCCGCAGAAATACCGTGGTCGTTAAACTTCAGTTGTCCGCACATCTAATTTTTCTTGGTAGGTCTAAGTGCTCTGTTAATGGTTTTGTTATGAATCGCTTTGGCAATATAGTTATTGAAAACTACCTAGAAACATTATCGCGTATTAGATGGTGCCTCTCCCAGCATCATAGGGCCTATTACAATTGTATAATTTTATTGCCAAGTGTGTGGTGCAGACTTTAGGATATAATAAATAGGATATTGCCAAGGAAGTATTGTGATCTTATGAACCTCAGAGCTTATCAAGTCTTTGGGGATGGTTATAGGATATTGAACAATGACATAATTTTGTGTTTGTGTGCTGTTTTTAACATATATACAATAACACTTGTTTGCGGTGTTTCTATTTTTTGAATGGAATAATTTATGAATTGTATTTTAGATGTAAATATTAGGTATCAAATGGTATATCCAGTATTCATTACTGTTTGTGGTTTTTCCATCTTTCTGAATGTAATATATATGAATTGTATTTTAGATGTAAATAATAGGTATCAAATGGTATATTTAGTATTCATTATTGGTTTTTAATGCTTCCAGCCTTGAAGAAGTCTCTGTGAGACGAAACACGTGTCGGCGGTGTGAGCTGTGAAGTTGTTATAAATTATTGGTGTTTAATAAATAAATCTTTGGAAGAATACAACCTGACTTGGATCTCTGAATTTGGAGTTGCATAAACACGGATACTATACAAACTATGATTATGGACAAATTTTAGACTAAACAACTAGTTTGGACTTTAAATATAGCCAGATGATCTTTAATGGGATATATTAATTGAATATGAATAGGAGTGCTGAAGTGGCTTGTTATCTTTGTTTCTTGTGACTGAGGCATTCATGCCTTGTTGACATCCCTGGTGGTGGGTGTGTATCAGGCCACACGAACACCCTTCTGCAGACAACTTAACAAATTTTCTCGTTTTCATTATACATCTTTAAGAATTACATTGAGAAGAATATTACTCTATGTGCGGACGTTTTCCCTGTTCTAGGGGAACACTACTACCACTTTCTTTTCTTGTATTTACTTAAGTGAGTCCTTGCACTTCTGTAATAGCTTCTCTGTAGTCCCTGTTATTTAACCCATTTTGACATGGCCAGGTTTGATGATGACCGAGACAAAATGTTCAATGATATATTCTCCACTCAAGGGATCTAAACAGCAACAAAGTAACCGCAGAGGAAAGATCACAAGGCTTAAAGCAGTTATTTATCAAATTGGAACGTCTGCGTAAAGCAGAGTTGTCACGATGGTGGGATCTAACCACCCTCAAGAAATACATTGAAATCAAACAAATCCCTAGAGGATTGAGGGTGATTATATTCCCCACGTTTGAGGATCTGGACCCAGATCTTTTGGGGGAATGGGAGAACCTCATTGCTGGGTCTTCATTCGGTATGAGGGCATCTTGATCCGTCATGCAGAAAGAAAAAGGCATAAAATCTTGAAAGACATTGAAAAGATAGAGGGAGAAATAAATGCCCTTAATATGGGTGGTATAGCAGACAAGAATTTCAAAATACTAAGCGATGTTTTAACTTCACATCAAAGCTATCTAAGAGACAAGAAAATCAGAAAGTTGAAACGCGATGAACTTGATAACAAAAATGGTAGAGTTTTTACGTTCGCGAAAAGATTCGATGAAGTTAAACCCAGAGCAGGAACGTCTTCTTTGAAAGAAGCTAGAACAGATAAAACAGTCTCTGTTAGTGAATCAGAAATATCCAGTGTGACCAGTGAGATCAGTGTAGTGAGTGACAGACGAAGCGAAACATCTGTGGTGGCAGGACCATCTAGAAGCCCTATCACTGGTTCATCTTTTTTAATAGAACTGGAAAGATACAGGAAGGGAATACAGTCAGGGTTCAACCGCAAACCCCAGCCAGGAAAAGAACAAGGAGGGGGGCAGGAAGAACAGGAGAAGACCAAACCCAGAGGGTCACCAGGTCAGCCTCAAGTCAACAGAGAAAGTAAATCTCAATGAAGTTGTTAACACATCCAATAGTAGTAGCTCTATGATTTCTAATGTCTTTAATGATGTAACTATGAGTAACTTATCAGAAGTTAATGATGTGTCTGTGATAAACGTATCAGAATCAGAATTATCAGAAGGTGAATTGTCATTGCTTAAAAAGGGTTGAAACTTCTATCCAATGAATAAGGCTGACTTTACATCTGTTCATATTGACTTGTATAAGTTTATAAGGAAGCTTAAATTGAAAAAGTTCTTTGATTTGAATAATAAAAAAACAAAAGAAACTATGATATACAATGTCAATGACAGTGGGAAAACAATCCAGGATATATTGGGGGTTCAAATGCTCCTTGAAATGGATGATGATTTAGAACAAACTCCCACTATAAATAACATTATGTCAGATTTGGGCATTGAAAGCAACCTCTATACAGACAGTGGTCTCAGAGTAAAATCTACATTTCTACCAATTACAACAGCAGATACTTTGATAGATTGTTATTATAAAAGTGTCACTCGTGAGCTATACAAATTGGAGGATAGAACCTTGGGTACGAGGCTGGGAAAGAGATACAATCTTAGTAAAGATGAGAGAGATGCGTTAACAACACTTAAAACAAAGAGCAATATTGTGATAAAAGAAGCAGATAAGGGCAGCAATATTGTCATGCTGAATAGTTATGACTATATCAAAGAAATTGATCGCCAATTATCTGATACTAACTCCTATACTAAATTGACATCTAATCCAATGACTACCATAACCTTGAATCTAGATAAGATCTTAAGGTATTGGCATAATCATAATTCAGGACTGCTATCTGACATGGAGTTGAAATACTTGACTGTCCCAAATGCGAAAGCAGCATATATTTACATACTACCAAAATCCATAAGAGTATGGTGGCACCCCCTGGAAGACCGATCATTTCAGGGATTGGAGGACTAATAGAAAGGGTATCTGAATATATTGATATTACCCTACAACCAATTGTCCGCAATATTCCCTCCTTTTTGGAGGTCACTAAAGATTTACTATGTAAACTCGAAGACTTAGAATGGACACCTGAATTCAGATTAGTGACCCTGGATGTGTGCTCGTTATATACGAGTATCCCTATAGATAAGGGAATGGCTGCCCTAACTTACTACCTTTCCAAAAGGGACGCCACTCTTTATGAACACACATCTATGATAATTGAACTTACCAGATTAGCCCTTAAAAACAATTGTTTTAAACACTTGGAAGACTGGTATCAGCAACACTCTGGTGTTGCTATGGGAGCAAAATTCTCCCCTTCTTTTGCCAATATATATATATATATATATATATATATATATATATATATATATGTCCAAAGAATTGCTCACACGTTGAAACGTGTGATCAAGGCACCCTTGTGCTGAAACGCGTAGCGTTACCTCGTGAATAAACCCTTGTTTGCTGCACCTTTCCGAGTGCGTGTCTTTGCTTTTGAAAGCAATTCTTTGGACATGGTTAATACTCGGCGATGGGATTAGCCGAGCGTGACACGCCACCTGACTAAGGGATATGGATCCCGGTAAATAATCCTCTTGCTCCTTTTTGAATATATATATATATATATATATATATATATATATATATATATATATATATATATATATATATATATATATATATATATATATATATATATATATATATATATATATATATATATATATATATATATATATATATATATATATATATATATATATGGGGTTTTTTGAAGATCAGCACATATGAAAAAAGGGTCCACCATTACTCACTGAACAGATAGTATATTGGTGTCGTTTCATAGACAATGTTTTTATGATCTGGAGAGAGGATGAGGAGCAATTGAATAATTTCATACTCTATCTTAACACTAATGAATATAACTTAAGCTTCACATCTGAATCCAGCAAAGACAGTATTGCATTTCTGGATGTTACTTTGTTCATCGCTAATGGAAGACTAGAATCTAAACTCTATAGAAAAAGTATGTCGTGCAATACAGTTCTGCATGCAAGCAGTGCGCATCCAGCTTCCCAAATAGTAGCCATACCGTATGGGGAAATGATGAGGTTAAGGCGCAACTGCAGCACGGAAGAGCACTTTGTACAGGAGATCGAGAATTTAAAACAAAGATTCCTCTAGAGGGGTTACCAAAAGGCTTTACTGGATAAAGCCCATAATAAGATACAGAAAGTACCTAGATAAAAAACACTAAAAAGGAGAAGCAAGGGTCCAAAGAAACAAATACATGACAAATTGGCATTTATAACCCAATACAATGCAAATAGCTCCCAAATCTTCGGAACACTCAAAAAACGTGGCATTTTCTTAAATTAGATCAAGACCTAGAAAGATATGTCGGGAAACGACCCCGTATTGTATACAAAAAAGGAAGAACCCTGAAAAATATATTGAGCCCCTCGATTGTAAAAAATTCACCATGTCGAAATGCTCAGATATGGCTGCCCCCCAAGCCATGTGGCTTCTATAAGTGCACACAATGCCATATATGTCAGTTTGCAATGGATAGGAAAAAGAGGTTTCGATATAACAACAAACAAACTTACCATATGAACCATTTTATAAACTGTAACTCCAAGCTAGTTGTGTACTGTATTATCTGTCATTGTGGGCTCATATATGTCGGTAGGACGATACGACCACTTAAAGAAAGATTACAAGAGCATGTAAGAGCCATTCGCAACAACAATAGCACTTATCCTCTGGCTACACACTACAATAGGGAACATCCAGACCTAGAAATGTTGAGAATACAATTTCATGGTATAGACATGATCAAGCCAGATGCCAGACGCATTGCGTAAACTGGAGACTAAGGGCCAGATGTAGGTAATTTTTATTTTCCGACCTCTTAAATACCGAGTCATACCGACTCGGTATTTCAGAGGTCGGAAAATAAAAATACCGAGATGTAGGTAATTGCAGATGTGCAATTACCGAATCGGAAACAGTCGGTAATTTCCGATGCGGTAAATACCGACCAGTTGATGCCCATGCATTCCTATGGGCTTTGAAGCCCATAGGAATGAACGGGCATTTACCGGTCGGTATTTACCACATCGGTAAATACCGATAGCCACAAGGGTGCAGGGGGTGTCACTTTGACACCCTCTGGCACCCCCAAAAGAGGCTCGGGTGCCATGTGGCAGGCATACCTGCCCCAAGGGCAGGTCTGCCTGTCATATGGCATAGGTGTGCATGCACACATGTGCATGCACACCTGAAACGGTATTTTACCATCAAGTATTATTTGATGGTAAAATACCGATTTTGTACTGCTTGTGGGACTCAGAAGAGTCCCACCTACATACCAATTTACCGGTAGCCATAATGTTACCGACTCGGTATTTTACATACTCGGTAAATTTACCTATCGGTAAATTTACCGAGTCTGTAAATTACAGGGACCTACATGTCAAATTGCTTTTACCGGGTGGTAACGGCCGAATTCGGCCGTTACCACCCGGTAAAAGCCTACCTACATCTGGCCCTAAGTGGCTTATCAAGCTTAGAGCAGTGGATTTGGGGCTTAACACAGACAGGGAGCTGCATGTATTTCTAAGGGACTAGGGGAATTAACAGACTACTTACATCTTATCCTTAGATGACTCCCCTTGTTAACTGTGCTTTCTAGAATGTTGATCAATACTACACTGTAGATGAAATAGACGTTAGTCTTGGCATGATAAATGAGCATTAGAACTATGTGCCTCACAAGCAGTGTAGTACAAAAAAGTAACAATCATGTTGTGTACTATTGATGTTTATGTTTCAGGAAACCTAGTATAATATGTATCTTATGGCCTTTCACACTCGATATACTTCATTTGTAATTGTAGGGCACTTTGCACCTCTATTATGGTTACTATCTGTGATACTGTATGATACATTATCTCTCTGCCCCAACCTCTAATCTTCTGGATGTTGCTATTGCCATTATGGTGGCGTACGTTGTTGCTTGGATGACAACATATCCGTCAAGCAAATGGAACATCTAATGCTATAACTATAATGCTACGATTCCACCAGCAAGCATTGCAACACATAACTAGTCATTAGCAAAGAATAGCCTATGTCGGTGTACGTTGGTACAATGCTAATACTGCCCATGTCGGTACACTCCCTACGTCAGTGTTCGGTAGAGAAATGATAATATTGCCTATGGCGGCACATATGAGCCTATGTAAGTGCACGAGTGAGAATTACTGACATTTTTTTGTAACGAGTCACTTTTCATTCTGTCTGCTTCTGGCTTGATTTAGAACAGAAGGAAACATGCTTTCAGGTCGCGTTAGTGAGCATAATAATACTTAGCGAGTTAGCACGTTATACTCGCATGATATTCTAGCCCATGCCGAAATGCGCAAGGGACACGGCTTGTTACATTAGTTTTTCTTATTTATACATTGTGTTTATATATCGGCATAAATATTATTATAGAAAGAGTCCAACGTGATGTTGGTTTCCTCTACAATACCTTATACCCCGATTTTCTGCATAGTTGTTAACCACTATAAGGTGGCAACAATGTATTCTGACTAGGTTACTCGTCTTTTGTAGGCGGAGACTATACACGTCATGGGCGTTTAACAACTAAGCCTTCAAAAACACGCGGGAAAGCATACTGATTGTTTGGCGTTCGGACGACGGTTACTGAGTTGGCTGATATTCGACTAGTCATAGGTAAGCGGGCTACGCACTATATTAGTGCATCCATAAGAGATTGGAGATTATGTTATACTGAAGCCGCCTGTGCTTTTCTAACACCCAATAATGTAGTATTCATGACATTAGGATCATATAAAAGGAATATGTTTAGGGCAATTTAGTGTTCATGGTATATACGCTACATTTGCGTATCTCATATGTTTAGGAGATATATACAAAGTATTATCACACAATCAGTATGAGTGCAAGCAAGTAAACCCCTTTTTTAATTTTCTTTGTTTTTCTTTGTAGACTTATCATGGTCTCGTTCACAACCGTCTTGCTTGTATGACCAAGAAATTACCACCCACCAAGCTGAGGTTTACTATAATACAAGTGAGTGAATATGATTCTATTACTTTGTATATGGGAGAGGTGGTAATTATTTGAAATAGAACAGTGAGTGGTCATCTCCAACATATGCTTTGTATTTCATTCTTAGATACGAGTGCGTAGATTCTGAGCAATATTGGCGGTTAGGTTCAGGAAATATTCGTCATACTGAACCTTGGTAAGTCAACCAGACATTAGGAATTTGACGTTTTTTAACTTGAGCGAAGCGAGTAACTTCTATTGCGTATACTAATAACACCACTGTCGTGACTGCATGAAATATGTATCTCTAGGATTAACACACAACATTACTGTATGGTTTCCATTTTAATTGAAGTGACTTGTGTCTATTACGTTGCGTAATACTGACAATTGCGATTTACTGCATGAATATCTGACACACTAATGTGAGTACTAACTATTGCACTGTGCTGTCCATCTTTAGATTCTTTGCGTATTGGTGAGGGGAAGTGAATACTACTTCCCCTCACCTCAGCGCGCAGGTTAGCAGGCTAGTTGCTCTGCCCACCAGGAGTACAAGAGCTGAGTACTCCCACGTGCCATCAGACTCGACATACCAGGTAACGGAGACTGCTGCGCACCATCAAGCTCCTCAAACCAGCAATTATTCGTTTTTAAAGAACTGCTATTAAAAATTCACGTTGCTCTCACCTGTATACACACCCCCTTACCCGGTCCACCACTGACATCGTCAGATTGTTGTGGAGGGAAGGCGGGCCGTAAGTGAGTACTACTACCCCTCACCTCAGCGTGCATGTTAGCAGGCTAGTTGCTCTGCCCACCAGGAGTACAAGAGCTGAGTACTCCCACGCGCCAACAGACTCGACATACCAGGTAAGGGAGACTGCTGCGCACCATCACGCTCCTCAAACCAGCAATTATTTGTTTTTATAGAACTGCTTTTAAAAATTCAAGTTGCTCTCACCTGTCTACACACCCTCTTCCCCGGTCCACCACTGACATCAGCTGATTGTTGTGGAGGGAAGGCTAGCCAGAAGTGAATACTACTTCCCCTCACCTCAGCGCGCAGGTTAGCAGGCCTAGTTGCTCTGCCCTGTCCCCCTTGAAAAGAACGATGCTTTCCGTTCGTTCAGCGGACGCCCGATGGCGTACCAAAGGCACTTCAAAGGCAAGCCTGTCATTGCCCGTCCACGTCAGGACGGGCCCAGGGCCAGTATTCTCTGCCCCTGCCGCCTATTACAACTCAGAAAGGTCCACTCACTCTCCCCAGAGGATTTACAAAGTAAATGCTCCCACTGCCCCTTTATTCCTCCACCAAAAACAACCCCACCTCCCACCGATTTAGAAATCTGCATGGCCCTGCTAAATTGCAGATCGCTGCCCAAATACTCTGCAGAAATAAACATGCTTCTCCAGGACACACATCCAGATGTTCTGTTCCTGACAGAGACTTGGCTAGCCTCAAGCTCTGATCCAGATGTTGTGCAAGCCCTGTTATCGGAATACCTTATCCAGCATCTCGATAGAGTAGGGGGAAAGGGTGGCGGAACTGCTATTATCTACAAAAGCCACCTCTCCTGTTGACTACTAGATAGCCCGACCCTCGACTGCGAAAATGTCCACTTCATCATTCAGCTCTCCCCCTCTAAATCACTGTCGGGCATTCTCCTGCACCGTCTGCCGGGAGCACTGGGGCAATTCTGTAGTTCTCTGCTGGAAGCCACCATCTCCTGCACCTGCCTCTCATCCAACTACACACTACTAGGAGACATAAACCTCCACTTCGACGGCCCCTTGGACAAAGTGGCAGGTGACCTAACACTTAATGTGGGTACTTATCCTATTCACTTGAAAAATCATCAAGTTACACATATAAATGGCCATTTACAAGACCCTATCTTCTCCAACATCTCCTAACTAAAAACCAGTAAGCCCCTACCCATCCAATGGTCTGACCACTTCCTAGTACCTTTCACCTGGCAAATCACTACCGACCCCTCCCCCCCAGGAGCAACCCCTCGTATACTAGAACGCCCCTGGGCAAAACTGGTCCTGGACAACTTGAAACTCCAACTTGAAGGCACGACCCCCACACTTGACTCAGATCCACTCCGTGCTGATAAGCAAATTTCATCCTGGTTCAAAAACTCTCTAGACCAAGTCCTGCCAAAAAAAAATCCACCTAAAAAAATAGAACCCCCAACTCCCCGTGGTTTACCTCAGAACTCTGCGTCTTAAAAAAAACAATGTAAAAAACTTGAACGCACATGGAGGAAGGACTGGGCCATTAATAAAAAAACTGAATACAAAACAGCCGTCAGGTCCTACAAAGCCACCA
Source organism: Lissotriton vulgaris (assembly GCF_964263255.1). Classification (NCBI taxonomy): domain Eukaryota; kingdom Metazoa; phylum Chordata; class Amphibia; order Caudata; family Salamandridae; genus Lissotriton; species Lissotriton vulgaris. The sequence continues at coordinate 249,834,857 of NC_141688.1, read as the reverse complement.
TGAAAACCACCCAGGCAGCCTTCTTTGAAGAAAAAATCAAAGCCTTCGCCAACCCCTAGGGAAACATACCGGATCGTTAAAAAATTGTTGAAAGCCCCGGATCCACCCCCGTCACCAACCCCTCTGGGCATAGAGGCAACGAACTGGCCGAATTCTTCTCCACTAAAATTCAAAACATCTTAAAATCCCTTCCAGTCCCCTGCCACCCCCCAGGTCACCACCCCCTTGCTCCCTCACCCAATATCCCTCACCTAGACTCCTTCTCCCCCCTTACTGTGGAAATGCTTCTCCATATCCTAAACTCAATCAAAAGCGGTTCTCCCCTCGACCCTGCACCTTTTAACATCCCATTGCCAACCTAATAAACACTACACTAGAACAGGGCATCATTCCCCCACCTGGAGATAAGCCACAGTAAGAGCAGTACTAAAGAAACCCCATCTGAACCCATTAGAGCTGGGCAACTACCGGCCCATCTCCTTACTCCCCGGAATCAGCAAGGTGGCAGAGAAATTTGTGAACCAACAGCTCTCCACCTTCCCGAATCGAATGGCCTTCTGCACTGCTCGCAAACTGGCTTCTGACCTGGCCAGGGCACTCACACCGCCCTGCTAGCAGTCGTAGAAGAAGCGGGAAAGATCCTAGACTCGGGCAGATCCGCAGCAGTGATCCTCCTAGACTTGAGCGCGGCCTTTGATACGGTGGACAACCGCATTCTTGTCCACCGTCTAAACAGCAAGGGAATTACAGGGATTTCAGGTTTCCAAAAGCAACACTTTATCCAGAGCCATTCCACTACAATGCGGGGTCCCTCAGGGCTCTTCCCTAAGCCCTACCCTTTTCAATGTTTACATATCCCCGTTAGAAGAGATCATAACCCCTTTTGGCATTAAATTGGTCACGTACTCAGATGACACACAACTTGTTGTCTCACTTAAACAGACAGATCAATCCCCAGGAAACCTAGGCCCCTGCCTCAAAAAAATCTCCAGCTAGATGAGCAAGTCCCTCCTCAAACTTAATGGAGATAAATCCAAAATCCTTGTGCTAGACAGTCAACCCAAACTTACCCCCAAACTGATGTGTCCCACCTGCATGGGACAAGCCCCCTCTCCGAAGAACGAAATTAAAAGCCTAGGTATTTGGCTGGACCAGGACCTCACTTTTCGTGCTCAAGCCAGGAAAACCACAGAATCTGCTTTGGCCTGCTATGCACCACACGCAAAATCCTCCCCCTTCTTCCCCCACAATCCAAAAAACTACCCATCCAGGGCCTTATCCTCCCCAGACTAGATTGCGGGAATGCCCTCCAACTTGGCGCCCCGAAATTAGTCCTAAACCAACTCCAACTTATCCAGAACTCTGCAGCTAGACTGCTAACAGGTACAAATAACAGAAGCACGGCCAAGCCCTCCCTAAACGCACTACACTGGCTCCCGATCCAAGAGATAATTAATTTCAAATCTCTCTGTATAACACATAAACTACTCCAGGATAAGGGCCCCCCTATCTTGAAAACCCTGATTAAACCCCACAAAGCCAACAGGAATCTAAGATCCGACCACCTCCTCTTGGCCCACGTCCCAAGAATCAAGTAGGCGCGATCAGGAGGACGCATCTTTTCCTATAACGCCCATAAGCTGTGGAACTCGCTCCCCTTGAACATTCGGATGGAATCCAATCTGTCAAAATTTCTGTTTATTAAGGCTCCCTTGAGCCGGTCGAGCTGACGAGCTCATGGTTACGCACCTGCGCACCGCAAGAGGTATCAACACATGTTATAGTTAGCTGGATATTTCACTCATACAAAACCATTGAAATTCCCCAATTATAGTTAGTTCAGCTAACTATAACTCGTGCGCCCGCAATGCCATCACTCATGACATGGTCAGTGACATCACTGATGACATCTCAAATGATATCTCTGACGACATCATGCAGTGAATGTGTGTCTTTCTGAAAAATAAATATTTTTTCATATGTATATCCAAACGTTGATGGAAGAATAAATGGGTGACTAAGTATCTAAATGGATGGTTTTTTTGTAAAATTGATTGTATAACTGACTTATTAAGTGTATCTTAGTGAATACATATATTAGCGAGTATTGTTTAAATATGTAAATATCTGTATCAGTGTCTCACTTTGTGTATAAGTGGCTACATGGGTTGGTGAGTAGTTACATGAGTGTATATATTTTTGAGTATCAGTATGAGTGTCTGTATGGTTTGGTGGGGGGTATTACTTAGCGCATAAATGCATGAATGAGTGACTCACTGTATGTGTTTTGAAGACAGCATGTGTGCAGGACTGTATGGGTGGATGAGTGTGTGTATGGGTGTGTTCGTGAGTGAATGACTATCTCAATAGTATCTTTATGAGTAGCTACATATGTTTTAAACTAGTATATGTGAGTATTGATGTATATAGGTGAGTATATGTGAGAGTGAGAGATTGTAGGTGTTCCTGTATAAATAAATATGTGTTTCTATAAGTGATGTTTAAGAGAGTAAGTATGTGTACGTTTCTATAAAAGTAAATGTAGTAGTGTGTTTATAGCTGTATATACAAGTAAATGGATGTTTGATAGTTTATTTGCATGTGTGTGTATGTGTGTGAGTAACTCTATAGATTAGTGTCGGTGTGTAATAAGATCTATAGGTGTATGAGTACATATGATGAGTGAGTACATGTATGAGTGCCTATATAGAACTGTTAGTGAATGAATGAATGTGTATGTAGATTTTAGAATTACTGAATAGGTTGTTCTAACTGGTATTGGTATCTCCATTTTTTTGAACATTTTAGTTTCTATTTTTGAATGTGTGTATCAAGGGTTATTCTATGCTGAGAGGAGGTCTGTCACTCTTTCACAAAGATGATGTCATCAGTGAGGTCATCAGTGATGTCATTTGAGATGTCAGTGTGCGACCATATGGATTTCTGTTTATTAAGGCTCCCTTGAGCTGGTCGAGCTGACGAGCTCATGGTTACGCACCTGCGCACCGCGAGAGGTATCAAGACCTGAGAAAATGTTTGGCAGCCTACGCAGCAGCCCCATACACACGCCTATTCCCTTCTGATGAAAAGTAACGACCTAGAAACACGTTTCCAGGGATGGCCAGCACAACGGTGAATATACTCAACATTTTCCGAGAAGCGCACACGCTGGAACTTACTGCATTAACCATAATGCTCAGGGGTAAACCCGCTGGTAGGAGGAGCAGTGTGCGACCATATGGATTTTCATTTGAGATATCATCAGTGATGTTATGAGTAATGTTACTGACCATGTCATGAGTGATGTAATATATGACCTCATCAGCAGTGCATTGCGGGCGAGCGAGTTATAGTTATCTGAACTAACTATACCGGGGGAATTTCAATGGTTTTGTATGAGTGAATGTATAGCTAACTATAACGTGTGAAACCTATGGTTTTTAGTGGATTTCTAAGGTTTTTTAAATGCTTATCACTAACCATAACGTGTGTGAAACCTATTTTTTTTCAGTGAATGTATATATATATATATATATATATATTGCAGTACTCTATCCGCCAGGATTCCAAAGGAACAAAAACGGACTCAGATAGACAAACGGACCCAATTATTTAGTGCGATTTTCATTTATTCAAGTTTTCTGCCCCCCATCTCTGCCGCCATGACGCGTTTGGGTCCCACCTGGACTTTGATCAAATGACGCGTTACCCATGGACAGGCGCCAAATTTAAAGTGCAAAATTTACAAAATAGCAGGCAGCTGTGTCATCACAGGTATAAAACTGGAAGACAGACTATGTATTAAAAAATACATGAAACAGACTGCATATGATAGTAAAGTGGCTACAATGGGATGTACAAGGATAAAATTACCATATACAGATTTCATTAATGTACAAGCCTATATATACAATATTATAAATACTATAAACATATATACATTAATAAATATATATTATAAATAAAGTTGTAAAAAGCTCCCTAAGTTAGTTCAAGGAGTTTCACTCGTGTATTTAAATGTTAAGAAGTTTTCAGTAGCCACATAATTTGAACACCTGAATACAGTCTGTAAATTGCTGCTAAGATAATAAAGCCCAAGTGGGCAAGCACTTTAAGTAGGCAACCAAATCCAAAACATAATGATCGATTATAACAAGTGCCTAAATGTCAAAGGCAAAAACTAACGTGATATATGCATTCAAAAGTGAGAAGTGAACCCAAAATAGATAATTGTTGATCCAAACATATAGATACCAATGTGTAAAAAGAATAAGTATTAAGTGAAACGTGTAATCAAAAACAGTACATGATTTCAGTATAAAGGCGCAGATGTATGTATTAGGATCATTCTTAGACATATGGATAAATTTAAACTGAGAAGGCTCAGATGAGTTCGACTTCAACTAATCATTCAAAATAACCTTGTGACATTGGAAACCCAACATCTTGTTGGTCTATATTCCCCATAACATAGGTTTAATCAAGAGTCAGAGAGCAACAACTCCATATAGTGCAAATATAATGATTTATATACAAGTATATAAATCATCCGTGGTGTTAAGGCTCGTCGAAGATTTAGAATTTAACTCCAGGATATATTTAGATTCTGATACCCGTAAGGCACTGTCTCTATTCCCACCCTTCCGTGACGGCGGTATACAGTCGATGGCAAAATACCAAAGGAGAGTATTGTCACTGCCATGTTTGGCCTCAAAGTGCCGTGCAACGGGATATGACTGATCCTTGTTGTTGATGGCCCGGAGGTGTTGTAGGATCCTCATGTGCACAGGCAATTTGGTACTGCCAATGTAGCGGAGTGCACAGGGGCACTCCAACACATAAACGACGTATTCAGTTTTACAGGTGATACGTCGTTTGATTTTAACTGGTTGGGGCAAGAAGGGGGTGTCATATTCCTTAACATTTTTAGCATGTTTGCATGCTTTACAGGTAAAGCATTTGAAAAAACCTTTTTGTTTAGAGAGCCACTTTGAGGGTGGCCTGATTTCTGGATTGCATTTGTCGAGACAATTACCCATGGACCTGGCTTTGCGAAATGTCATTTGTGGGGTATGATTACTCTTGATCAAATCCTCACCAATGACTGGATCTTTTAATAACAAATCCCAATGCCTCCTGAGTATTTTTCTTATGGCCGCTTGTTGTTTGCTGTAGGTGACGATGACTCTCACCTTATTAATAGCACCACTAGCTGCGATTGGGATTTTGGGGGCCAATGCACTATCACAAGTCATGGACTCAGTCTTGCAGATAGCCTTCTCTATAATAGAGAGACTATAACCCCTTGAAAGAAATCTTTCTTTACAACTATTTTGGGCCAGTTTACATTCCTCCACACTACTACATATTCGTTTGATCCTCAGCATCTCCCCATATGGGATGCTGTTAATCAAATGTTGGGGATGGTGACTGGATGCATGTAGAACTGAGTTCCCAGCGGTCGGTTTACGATGTAGTCTAGTACATATACTGTTATTACATATGTACACCTCCACATCGAGGAAAACTACAGACACCTTACTCATTACAGCGGTGAACTCCAAGTTCAGTTGATTAATGTTTAGCCTGTTGATGAAGTCTCTGGCTAGGTCCTCTGACCCCCTCCACAAAAGAAAGAGGCCATCAATATACCTCAGCTAGAGAGGGACATGTGCCTTCAAGGTTGCCTCATGTTCTAATTTCAGGACCTGCTCCTCCCACCAGCCCATATGTAGACAGGCGTAGCTAGGGGAGAACCAGGCCCCCATGGCAACCCCCCTGATTTGTTGGAAAACAGTGTTATCAAATGTGAAATAGTAATATTCCAAGCACATTTTGATCATATCAATCAACATTTTGTTATGTAGCATAAAACATGCAGGTCTGCGAACAAGGTAATGTTCAACCGCCCTGATCCCATTCCCGATGACCAATAGAGGTGTAGAGGGACGTGACGTCCATGGTAATTAACATCAAGTCATCAGACCAGTTATTATCATGAATTTTTCTTAGGAAGTCCGAAGTGTCCCTGACATAAGATGGCAATGTGAGCACCCATTCCTGTAGAAAATAATCTACGTATTTAGATGTATTTTCAGTCAAACTGCCAATTGCAGAAATTATGGGACGACCAGGGGGTTTGTGGATGTTTTTGTGCACCTTAGGAAGAAAGTATATGGAAGGTACAGCAGGGTAATCATTATGCAGGAATAAGTATTCATCATTACTAATCAACCCACTGCTTTTCCAAGCTAACAACTTCCCATAATAATCCAACCAAGACGACTTCACCATTTGTAAATTACTACGTTTATAGCAAGATACATCATTCAGTTGGCTGTATGCCTCCTCCATATACATGAGTCGCGGCCAAAGGACAATGTTGCCCACCTTGTCTGATTGTTTGATGACAACTTCCTCATTGGCCTGTAATTTCTTCATCAATTCAATGTAGCACCGTTGTTTCCAGTTCATTTTGGTGCCATCGTGATTAGTGACTCTGTATAGATCTTTTGAATCAGAGGCAACAAGCTTATGAAAACGATCCAAGTTGTCGTGCATCATTATGGGCAGGAAAATTGATTTGGGTTTGAATGGCGTTTTTGTAGTACTACCAAAGTCCATACCTTCTAATCCCAGTGCACCAATAGGTTCATTTTGATCTCCCTGTAGTTGTTTTAAATCAAAAAATAAATCCACATCCCCAGCGGAGAGTAACGGTGGACTAGTTGCATATTGAGGAATATTGGTTTTCTCTTTATATATATATATAAAGCAGGTTCCACTCAGGAGGAAGAGATGAGTCGCTCACCTTCCGTGATTTAAAAGCATTTATTTGCTGCTTGCAGAGATCGTATTTCCTGATGCATTTCGGTAATTTCTCTGACCTTTCTCAAAGGAGAAGGATGTCCCGGCAATTAAATTGAAACAGCTGCGCCAGCACTTTTGTTGTTACAGAGGGTTTCTGCTCTCTGGTGGTGGCCTCGCAAGGTTAACTCTCCCTCAAGGTGTGCTGGTAAGTGTAGTCCGCTGTTCCCTTTTAGCAGTTATTGATGCCGTTTTCCTTCCACTGCAAGCTGAGTGTCACGAAATCCCCACACGCCACTTGTCAGGCTGTAGGGACCATTCCAAGGTCCAGTCCTTGGAGGCTGCTCGACTGCCCTTTAGCTTAAACAAACATCAGAGTTAGTCCAAGTTCGGGCAGTATTCGGCGGTCTTGGTGGGGGAGCGTGACTCGAGGCAGGACCAAGCCTCATAACATAAAGCAGGTTCCTCTCAGGAGGAAGAGATGAGTCGCTCACCTTCTGTGATTTAAAAACATTTATTTGCTGCTTGCAGAGATCATATTTCCTGATGCATTTCGGTAATTTCTCTGACCTTTATCAAAGGAGAAGGATGTCCCGGCAATTAAGGTGAAACAGCTGCGCCAGCACTTTTGTTGTTACAGAGGGTGTATATATATATATATATATATATATATATATATATATATATATATATATGTATTACCTACTGGCGGTCGCCAGTAGGTAGTTATAGTTAGGACCTACTTTCCATAGGAAATCACAACATTCTATTTGGAATAACTTTGGTGTCAGTGGATGAATCTTCGCAAATTTCTCCAAGAACATGAGCTGCTCAGTTCTGCTCCTTCTCTGAAAGTTTGGGGGTGATTCGTCAAGTGGGGGCTGAGAAAAATGGGGGGTCCCGAAACTTGTTTCCCCATCCAATTTTCCATAAGGACCTTTAGCCAGGGCTATAGGCCGAACGGCTGAATGGAATTACACCAAATTTTGCAGAGAGGTAGAGTTTGGTTCGCAGATTGTGCTTTTTGTCAAATGGTGTATATACGTTCAGTAGTTTCTGAGAAAATTACAAGTAAAATCATAGCGATATGTAGAGACGGAGTATGGCACGCGTACGGAAATCCGTACAATTATAAGCACAAGCTGCATGCTGATTAGTTGTCAACTGTTTGTCAACATTCCAAACCAGGAAGTGTTGGCAGCCATCTTGTTCTTTGCTAGAACCGAGTCACAAGAAAACAGTAAAACAAAGTTGAGAAATAAGGAAAGGGGGCAGGTAGAAACATCCTGACCCTCTAGGCTTGTTCAGGGGGTCGTTCATGAATGTTTAGGCTATATATATATATTTTTTTAAATAGAAAAATCGCAGTGTACGCGTACAGAAATTCGTAGAATTACGAGCACGAGCTACATGCTGATTGGCTGTCAACTGTCTGTCAACACTGCAAACCAGGAAGTGTTGGCAGCCATGTAGAACTGAGTCGGAAAACAAAGTTGAGAAATAAGGAAAGGGGGCAGGGTAGAAACATCCTGAACCTCTAGGGTTCCTCAGGGGGTCATTCATGAATTTTTAGGCTATATATATATTTTTTAGAAAAATCGTGGAATACGCATAAGGAAATTCGTAGACGCATGAGCTGCATGTTGATTGGCAGTCAACGCTCCACAATAGGAAGTGTTGACTGCCATGTTTTAATGAGGTATTTGGGGGGTCATGGCCCTCATACATGCCCCGGGGACCGCCACCTTCCTGGGGCAGTAATATTTTTTAAAAGGGGGGTCCGTGATGGCACGGACCTCCCAGCCCAGGGGATTACCATTTTTTAGGGGCTTTTTAATGTTGGGAGGGGTCATGCGGTCTCCGTACTAGAGCTCTTGATGGCTCTGGGGATCACCAGCTCTCAGGGCCGACTCTTGTAGTGTCCCGGAGTTTCTACCCCCGGGACACTGCTGTTTGGTTTGGTAGGGTGGGAGCGTCGTGGCTCCCACTGTAGCACAGGAAACCGGTTTCCTATTTGAAAAAGAGAGCAAGTTAAGCTGCTGTGTCTTTCAAGTAGGAAAGCAGATTGCTTTTCGTTAGAGAAAGCAGCATATAAACTGCTCTCTCTGACAAAATATGCCGGCTCTCGAAGGACGCGGGGAGCTGGCTGGGACCGTGGAGGTATTGGTGTTCCCCACACGGTCCCTAATGATATTTTTTGAGTCCCGGGGAATGGGTTCCTTTGCAGCTCTTTAAACATTGGTACGTTTAATTTCTGTAAAATTATTTTCTTTATGTTGGGAAACAGAGTATTCCTCTAGGTACTTTGTCATCCATGTATGTTTTTTACTATTTCTTCATTTGAATTCCGTTTTATTTATGGTATGTTTCTGCCTCTCTTAAGAATCAGTTCCACAGCATAGTGTCCGTTGCAGTGTTTTTAGCTTTTTCGTTCTTTTGCTTACTTACCATTTTGTGTTCAAGATTCGGTGTCCTATTTGTGTAGCTTTCCTTTGTGTATCTTTTGTGTAGCCTTCTTTTGTGTGTTTTTTATCTGAGTTTTTTAATTCAGTTCTTCATTCAGTGTTCTGAATATAGCAGTACGTGTGTAGACATGTACTTTACTCCTTTTCTTTGCTTCCCTCCACCCTAATTGACAACATAATGAGTCAAAGCATGGCACTCGTGTCATCACTGTTTTAAGTCTGCAACACAGTAGGTAGGATAAATAAATAAAGCACTGGACACAATGCAGAGTGACACTATTTATTATATTTAATTTTCAAATGTTTTCAAAATAAAATACACTCATGTACAAAATATAGTTGATATATTTGCAAGATAAATGTCTAACATAATTCATATGAATCACCACATATGCTGATATTACAGTAAAGATAAAATGAAGTGTTTATGTTTTTGTACAAGGACCTACAACATAAGAAATTTAGTGTGGAAAATCAACAAAACAATTTGGAAAACAGTTTCGAAATTAGTAACAGTGTCATACAAGAGCTGAACATACTTTTTACAAGTAGCAAGAATGAAGAGGAAGATATAATTGCTGCAGATATTAGCTGTGATTTCCTAGACCAAACCTTAGATGTAGATTTTCTGGAAGCATTAGATGACATTGAGTATGATCATATGAGTTTTGAAATAGTCAGTAATATGAAATACATGAAGAAATTATTTCAGAAGCTCTTTTAAGTTATGAGATGTTATAAGAATACAATTATTACAGTGGATTGAGACATTCATGTGCAAAGTGGGACTTAGGGCATGGACTGCTTAAAACTCCTATAGACTATGTATGCAGTTTTTCATGCACCAGCAAATATGTCTTCTCTACCTTTAGTTTCCTTACACTTCCAGGAAACACTAATACACTTCTAGAAAGGCAGTAAGCATGCAATTTTCTTACTTCCTTCGGCTGGGGTAGTTGTTACAACAAAAAGGCTCGATAAAGGGCCTGCAGTTTGAATAAGAATGTGAAATAGAAAGGCAGCAAGTAGGTGTGTGTGTACGTGTAGATGGTGTGTTGATTGAGTTGAAGATGAATAATGTAACAATGAGAACAGCTGCAAGTGTGCAAATTACCCACTGCCATTCACGGGTAGTAGTTACCAAGAAGGGTCAATAAAAGGCCTGTACTTTGAATTAGAATAACAAATAGAAGATTTGATAACCTTAGACCATACTGTTTCTTTTTTAATATTTACCAAGAAGGCTCAATAAAGGGCTTGTACTTTGAATTTGTATTACAAGAAGAATAATTGATAACCCCAGCTAAGAAAGGAAGTAACAGCCACATGCATCAACCTATTTAGGAAGTGCAAACGGTGCGAATCAGTAAATTCGGCCGTTTGCGATTCCTAAATCGGTTATTGGGATGCATCAAACAGTTTTGGGAAAATCGCTATTTTTAGCGAATTCCTAAAATGCAATTGCTTTTAAGGAATCGCAAATTTGTGATTCCTTAAAAGCAATGCATGATTGCTTTTAAAATTGCGAATTCGCAATTAGGGGGTGCAAATTACCACGAGGGTGAACCTCGTGGTAACTATACATTGATATATTGATCACTATAACAAAAAAAAAATCAATTTGAAAACCTTGTCAAGTAGATTTTCTAGTTTCGTTTTTCTTCTAAAATGCGTTAAAAAAATATTCACGTTCTTAATTAAAATCGTCACAACTGTATTATAAAATACAAGAATAATTGATTACCCTAGCCAAGAGAGGCAGTAAGCGTACACATTTTATACTGCGTTCGACTGGGGTAGTTTTTACAATAAAAAAGGCTTGATAAAGGGCGTGTACTTTGAATACGGGTATGAAGTAGAAAAATAGTTGATAACCGTAGCTAAGAAAGGTAGCAAGTAGGTGTCTGTATGTGTAGATGATGTGTTGATTGAGTGGAAGATGAATAATGTCAAAAATTAGAAAGGCTACAAGTGTGCAAATTAATCAGTATCTTTAGGTGGGGAAGTAGTTACAACAAAAAGGCTAGATAAAGCGCCTTGACTTTGAATTAGAATATCAAATTGAACAATAGTTCATAACGTCTGCGAAGAAAGGCAGTAAATGCGCAAATTTTGCATAGCCTTCTGCGAGGTAGTATGTATATGAAAAAGGCTTAATAAAGGGCTTGACTTTGAATCAGAATATCAAAATGAGCAATAATTTCAGTTTACCACAATCAAGATTAATATGAGACTATGGACTGGTTGCCGAAGATGCTGTTGCAGAAGTTGATGTGCTTTGTTGAGCAGTAGGTGGGTTTCCCTTCAATCTTTGTATTGCAGCTCAAGCAAAGTTGATAGGGTACACGTACTTCATGTGTCGCACTATATTTGCTGTGCTAAAGTAGTTTTTTTTGTTTGGATCACCCTTTGAAAGAGTTGTTTGGCACATTTCTCAGATTACTTTTGGAGTATTAACCTTCGGCTGGGATAGTAGCTATGACAAAAAGGTTCAATAAAGGGCATTGATGTTGTATTAGAATATGAAATTGAGGAATAATTGATAATCCCAGCCAAGAAAGGCAGTCTAGTGTGTCTAAAGCAACATAGTTCTATGGAGTGTGTTGATGTGTGGTCCAAGTACGACACATTGGTAGCAAAGTCTTTAAAATCAAGTTTTCTAATAAATATTTGTTGTCCATTCACAGAAGTTGAAGTAGATCTTTAAAAAGTATGATATATTTTTTTCTAAATAAGTCATCTCATTCAATACGGTCACGTGGTGATGAGTTGTGGTGTGGTGCACTAAGTTAGTAATACCTTTGGTGGGGCATCAGAGTTATTGTTGTTTTCTTTAAGGGATGGCATGCCCAGAATTCCCTATGGCAGGGCTGAGTGTGTACAACTGTGTGGTCCCCATGAAAAGCTACCTGTAAGGAATAATGTGGTTCACTGTATGACTCTTGGTTGGTGGAACTGAAGAGTAGATGTGCATGAAATGACTGAAGTGCTATTTAGTGCTAAAAGTGCCCTATGACATGGGTGAGTGCAGTGTATTGTCCTGCTAGTGCAGTGGAGTTGAATGTCATCTATTACATTATGACATGGATGGGGGCAGTATATGCTCCCGTTTGGTGGGTGGGGATTGAAGTGACAGATTGCCCTACACAGAGATTAGTGCAGTGTACGGTTCCAATAGTGGTGTGGGACTTGAAGTATGCAAAATGTCATGGGAAAGGCATGCATGAAGTGATTTTGAATGCACAGAATGCCAGGGATGAATACACATATGTTGAATGCATGGAGAATCATTTGACAGGGTAAGTGCTCTGGAATGTAGGCAGCATGGAAGTCTCTATAGCAGGGGTGGTGCAAAGACATATGTTCCATAGACTGTCTAGTACAGGGAAGAGTGGAGATGGCATTAGGTTTCATTTTTCATTCGATAGGGGCTATTAATGTCCATTGCCTGTTGTATTGATTTTATGGGAGGTCGTTGGGTTCTGGTTGGAGTGTTTACTACTCCAATTAAAGTCTAAATGTGCAGACACATGTCTTAGTTGTGTTGTAAAAGAGAGAGGTGTGCTGTTTTGGGATCTGTTACTTATATGTTTTTCATGACAACACAGTATGGGATGTTCGTTCTATATAAAAAGTTAGGGATGTCATTCTGTGAATGTGTGAATGTGAACATGAGTTGAGGACGAGGGTCCTGGTGGGAAACTAGAAATCTATTTTTGATTGCTTGTATTTTACTGCTAATAAAGGAACTACCTGAATGAACACCTGTTTCAAGATTTTATTTGTACATCTAACACCCCCGACTTATTGGATTGTCTCACTACTGTGGTATTTAACATATTTTTCCATAAACCTTACTGTTGATGGCCTAGGAAATCTACAAACCAGGTTGTTATGAAAATATGGAGTAAACACAGCTTTACTTCAGCTGCACACTGGAAACAGTCATGTAATAGAGGATTAGTTAAAATTAGCAGGGATGGGTACAATTTCCCCCTCATCTCATTACCAAGGAGGATAAGAAAGTGAAAGAACTCACATAAATAATCAGTTGGTATATAAAAGCAAACCAAAAAGAGTATTTATGGTTGAGATCATCTCAGCGGTTCTTCCTTCTATCTGTGATAAATTAAGTATCATTATATTTGGGGATATCTATAATGTTTTATTGAGCCACCAGGTTGTCAATAACCAAGTGCAACTTCTCCTGGTGTCCAGTGCCTTGAAGAACACGCAAACCATAAACCACCAGCCACTTCACATGCCAATTGATAGATGAATTGAGTCCAATCCCTTCTTAATAGCCAAGTCTTACACAAAGCACCATTACTCCATTTAGCAACTGGATACCGTAGTGGATCTATCCCTGTAGATACTCCAAAGGTATGGGATCCCAAAGATAACAAGAAACCTACTCATTGGTGCTGAATAGAAGGGGTTCGTGTGTCACTGTTATCATAAAGGCTGGAAGGCGTGATCTTTGGTTGTATAAAGGAAGCAGGTAAAGAGATTTATGAAGAAGGACCCCTTTATGCCTTCTTAGAGAGGTAGGCTTGGGAATTTGAGGGATAGATGTGTGCCATAACCACAGGCAGACTGTTATGAAAGGCAGGGGCGGATTACTCAGGAGTTTTCAGTGATTTCATGAGCAATTCAGTTAACAACCAGTGATCCACACTTAAAAAACATTCCTGGCAACATTCATGTTTCAGAGGGCTGACAGGAGGCAATTGTATTATTCTAGTGGTTGTACGGGCTGTTATGTGATTCGGGGTTGAGGTTCCGTGACAATTGTAAGTGATGTTTTCGACTCGCACGAATATGGTCGAGTCTGGTATCTACGAACCGCAAATGACGAGTTTAATGGGTGTACGCAGTTTCGCTGTGTTAACCTAAACCGTTCGTCTGTTACGTGGGTTTTTCTTTCTGTACCCACGGGTTCCATTTTAGATACGGCATCCATTTTGTCTCTTGCCCTCAAGTAGCCAGCGAACGGACGTTGTCCGTTTCACGACCCTGGGATTCCCAAGATATCTGCGGAAGACACATGTTCTTTGAAGTGTCTTTATGACGAGGGGGATGATACTGTAAGGCAGATGGCCCCGCTCGAGGCTCATCTTGCCATGCCGGTTTATTGTCTCAGCCGTGCATCTCATTAGGCACGTCCCTTTAATGCCTGTAGCTCGTGTTTCCCGATACCTCCCCTTTTACACCCTTTCCAATCTCCCCACTGTCTTCATCTTCCTCTACACCTGTCCTTGTTCATTCTTCGATCTGTTTTATTGCTGATTGGAATGTACTAATGGTGGGAAGATGGGTTTTTACAGTTGGGAACCGCCAAATGTTTCCGCATTTATGTTCCGGACCTTGAATGTATCAAAGTGACCAAAGCGACCCCTCTCGGGGATAATTATGGGAACCGAGTCGTAAACCTTTGTGCACCATGTAAACCTGTGGAAGGAACATGTATAAAAGGAGAGACCCACTTGTCGCAATTTGAAGCAGTCTCCCCAAGTTGCACGTGTTGTACTTGCTGTGACTTCTGTGTTCCCTGCAGTAATAAAGCTCGAATCTTTGACGCCGAAGGAAGTGTCCCGTGTCTCTGTCATTCGTACGCCGGAGCAGGTTACCCACGAAGGTTTCAGGTGTTGTCCCCTGGCACCGCTGGGTCTTAAAGAACCCAGTCCTTCAGGGTGAGTGAGGCGACGACTCCTGTTTTACACTAGTCCTGCAATACTATTCTGTGGCCACCGGAGTCAACCTCTTGTTAATCCCAAAAGGAGAAAAGTATACAGACATGTCTAGAAGAGGTAGCCTGTGTGGGGTTTCTTTATCTGTGCCTGGGAAGTGTGAAAATTCCTCATAAAAGAGGGAACTGTAACCACCTGGAGAAACTTCCACAAGACCAGTTAATACTTGACTTGTGACTATGTGCCAAACTAGGAGTGGGGCACGGTTTTCTTTCTTGAACCCATGACTTGTTGCTCAAGAACCGTCCTGTAGTTGTTACAAAACTTTGGGACAACCCAGGAAAATGCATAGAACGTTTGCTGTAAGTTCAATTAGTCCTTACTTTTATTTTAATGCTATCATGGATATAAAGAAATGGGTTTTACACTACTTTTTCCAATAACAATTTTTTTCTTAAACTGTGGTATTGCTTTGTTTTAGGAGAAAAAAAACGAATGTTCCTCTGTACCCTATGACTGTTTTTGAGAAGCCCAACTAGAGTATTGGTGTGTTTAATTTTCACTTGCATAGACGAAGAACTCAAATATGTCAGATCTTGTATTTTTATATCTCTTGATCTGTACGTCAGAATTGCTTAATTTTGTGTGATTTTAATAATTAATACGTGTTTTTTTTAACTAAATGACTTTCAAAATATTATCCAGATTAATTCTTCAGCTGTACTGTTGCTTTGGTTCGGTTGGTCATGTACAAGCACATTTCACTGATGAAGACCTTACTGACTGTGACCACTTTCCAAAGGTTAGTTTAAGATTCCTCGCTGTATCATATTCTTCCTTTTAGACACTGGGCTGTGTTAAATGTTTTACCACTGCTCAAATTGAGACTGCACCCACTTTTCCCCACAGTATTATAATCCCGTAGGATTTAGGAACACAGCGCTACAGAATTGATGGGTTAAAAGGACTGTGTTTAAGATATACATTCAGGCAATGTTTGGGTCGCAATAAAATGTTTGATAAAATGTACTTATTTTAAACAGTTCTATCGTTATTCCCAACCCATCAGCAAATATACACCCACATTTTATTTTGTCAGGAATTCTGAAAACACATTTAAGTAGATTGTGTCTAGAGTCTCAAATAAGTTTCTCAAAATAATTGCAAGAAATAAGCTGGTTAACTTTGATTTATGGAACTCCTTAATAGGGGCCGATTACAATAGGAGTGAGCCCGCCAACCATAGCCCGTCGGTGGCGGTCTCAAGTTTCCCGTCCGCCATAATACAATGGCGGGCGGTATGTTGGCGGTTGGGAATAATGACCGCCACGCATCCGACAGGCTCCTTGAGCCCACCACTGCGTCGGAGGCTGCCATAATCCCTACATGGTGGCCTTTGAGATTATGATGTCCCTCACCGGCAGCTGTTTCATGGAGGTTCACCCGCCATGAGAAGGCTGGTGGAAAGGGACATTCCTTCCCCTGTGGCCCTTAATTTTGTGTGTTGGGTGCACCTAAGGGTCCCCCCCTACATATTCCTGCACCATGTGGCAGGCACCGCATGGTGCCTGCCTCGTAGTGCAGGGATATGTACAGGCTGCATTTTTTGCATTGCGGTAGGTGCTGCAGCCAGCGGTCACATCGTAATCACAATGACAGGACTGCCAACAGCTACTCAGTTGGTCCCTTTCATGACAATATAAGTCCGCTCAACATCCTAAGCTGGGCATGGGATTCGTAGAATGTCAGAGAACGAATAATTGAACAACTGCTAAAGTATATTTTCAAATCGTGGAAAGTGGTCGCTAGTCCTTTTGTCTGAGAAAAGATATTACAAGAAAGGACCCGCTACGAAATAGTAGATTCAGGGATCAATAAAGAAAGCATTGTTTGCTGCTGATCAAAGAACCAACTGCAAAATAGGCACACTGCATAAAGGTGTCTTCTCATCTCTTATGCAGTGATGTGCCTCGACCCATCTTATTTTTGCCTCATATTTTAGGCTGATTCCCAATCAGCATCTATCATTTGATTTTTCTTGATCCTTTTCCTCTGTGAAATTTGCAATAGTTCCAATATATTTGGCTAGGTCTTCTTGAATGAAAAAACATATTACTCAATGTTAACTATTTTTTTTTCAATGATATTCAGTGCAATTGGGAATATTCTTCTCAACCA
The DNA here is from genome assembly GCF_964263255.1 of Lissotriton vulgaris. Lineage (NCBI taxonomy): Eukaryota > Metazoa > Chordata > Amphibia > Caudata > Salamandridae > Lissotriton > Lissotriton vulgaris. The sequence goes on along the minus strand of NC_141688.1, from coordinate 249,817,717 downwards.
AAGAGTAATAAAGTGAAAACAAAATTGTTGAATGCTGATATGCATAAATTAACTTTTTGTTTTCACTTTGGTAGAACAAACCAACTGATGCCTGATAGGAAAATAAAAGTAAACATAAATCAAAAAGAGATTTTACAAATAATGTCAAACAGTACAAAACTAATTTGGTCTGTTATATGGTCTCAATTCTACCTATGCAGAGGGCTCAATTAATTCTACTTTCAAAACATCTACCAAGTATTTATATACTGCAGTTAATGCATAGATTCAAGCTTGTTTGTTTTTCCGATTTATTTTCTTATTCTGGTCCTTGATATAGGTTATAAATTAAAAACCAAAGGCGGCAGGTCCTTCTCGGTTTTGGTTCCGCAGGTCTGGAACAATCTACCAGAATCACTTCGGAAAGAAGCGAATCTCCTGCGTTTTAGGAAGTTGTTAAAAACCTTTTTATTTAGGGAGGCACTTGATCCAGCTAAATAAATCTTATTATAGGTCCCTGGCTCTCTTCCTTTCTCATGTACTGTTGTTTGCTGTTTGTTTTTAAGCGCCTAGAGACCTGTTGGTGAGTTGGCGCTATAAAAGACCAAGTTAACAATAACAATAACAATAACAATATGCCTCGTGAATAGGCTTGGGCGGAGCTCACGATGATCTGCTACGTGGAAATTCACTGATTGCCCCAAAAACTCTGTGAGACTCCTTGGAAATCAAAAAGAGGGTGGACCTGCTCAACATGCCTATTCTTGCTTTGTTTTTGGCATTCAGCAACACAACGCAGGTTCTCGTACCTGAAATTGCACTCGAAATCGCATGTAAACGGCGCAACAGGGAGAATATTGGCTCAGGGATGCATCCGCCGTCGCTGACACTCTCTGGCTCTCTTCAGAACAAAGGTGCCAGTTATTGCAGGTGCAGCCTAAAGCTGCGCTTGTGGCTGGCATGTCTTGTAAGCGTTCACATGAGACCGGCAAGTGTTACCGGTTCTTGAAGGAGCCCAGAAAATCTCAGCAGCTCTCACGAGCTCTCGGCAAGACTCGTAGCATTCTGAAGATAACTTCTGCTACAAGGCAGAATGCAGAATTGTTTGAGCACTCCACATTCTCCATAGCACAGCAGAGTTCCTGAATTCTGCAAATTGTGTGACCAGAGGGGAATTTTACACCCAAGCCTAGTCTAGAACCATACAGCAACTTAACTTTGTCACAGTTGGCTGAGATGACATGTGTGAGAAAGCCATCATATTTGCCCTGAACACTCCGATCTTTTGCTTGATACTGGTGGCAGCTGTCTCTGAGTAGCCCCTAGGCTCTTGCTTACTAGACCCAGGGTCCATGCTCTGATTATCAGGTCTGTGGTTATTAGGGTACATTATAATTGGTACTGACAGCTTAGCTGTATGTCCTTAGTATATAATATTATGTGTTGGTTTAGTAGCCCAGTAGACTTAATGCACTTAAGTGTGCATTACTGTGTTGTCTGCTGTAATTTTAAAGGCAGCCCTGCTTTTCAAGCACCCTTTACAAAACAGTTAAATGCAAAGTCGACTTTAAATTTAAAGGAAACTGCAATGTCTCAAACAACCTTATTTGTGCATATAAGCCTCCCCTTAGGACTCCCCTGGGTGCCCCAGAGCCAGCGGGCCTTGTAACTATAACCTGGAACATTTAAAGGATATTTTATAAGCCCTGGTGAGGTAAAACTGCCACATTTGCTACTCCCCATTGTAGAAATCTAGCTCCATTGGCTAACTTGGGAATATTTTATTCAATTATAAATATTGATAGGCATGAGCTAGAAATATCAATCAATAATAAGTCCTCCAACTAGTCACTGTTAGATTTATAACGATTATCGAAAATAAGTTACAGAACTTTCTTTTCTGTACACCACAATCTAGCGTTCCAGCTGTGTCCTCCAGTCTAAGCCAGGCTGTCTTAATGAGCCTTACCTGTGGGTTACCATAGCCAGATTAAATCTAAAGGGAAAAGTTTCTCCATCTTGCATTTTAGCAGAATAGTGCTGTATGGGGCAAGAATAGGCTCCCATTTTGAGGAAGTGGGTGTGCCTTAGAGTGGCACCCTACTTCAATTGGTATGAAGTGCCCCCCTGTTCGATGCCTAGGAACACTGCATAAATATGCAAGAGTTGTAAAGCAACTCAGATCTACTGCCTGAAACAACAAAGAGAAGAAGGGCTGCCCTGCTGAAACCCTGATCTGCACCCTAAGGACTAGACTCTGAAGGACCAACCTTGATACACAGCCTGGTACTTCATCCCTAAGGACTATGCCTGGCTTCACAAGGATTAAAAAGTGGACTCCCTACTAGATACAGGCCAACAGAGCCCACCTGCATCACCTCTTCTAAGAGGTCCCCATCCTGGAATGCATCCAGTGTACTTTTTATGATTTGGCTGCGAGGTCCGCCATCTTGGGGATATTGCGAGGTCAGCGGGGCAGTTCTTCTGGCCCAGGGACTACAAAAGCAGGCACAGTCGCGGTCGCAAATGTATCAGACTCCTGAGGCGTGAGCCGGGAGTAAAGGCGCTGTCTATCTTGTTTTATTTAGCTGCCAGCAGTTTTTAAACTTAATGTTGCTTTCCCCATTTGCTGCATATAGATCTACCTGAGCTAGCGGAATCGCGGGGATCAGTGGTAGGCATCCCTGTGACGAGGGCGGTGGGTCGGACTATTCTAGCAGGCTCACCCGGATTGGCTGGGAGGTCCACCATCTTGGGGGGAGTGCAAGGTCAGCGAGGCAGTTCTTCTGGCACAGGGACTACAAATGCATACACTGCCATGCCAGCGTTGCGACACGCGCAGCAGGCACGCTGCCGGCGCGCCAAAGGCAAGCCCGTCTGCGCCCATCCGCGCCGGTTTGCCGCCAGCCGCGATGACCCCTGGATCTGCTACAATAAAACATATCAGGTATTCACAGGAGGAACTCGTTTCTCCTTTAGTTCTCACTGACCCTCCTTGCCCTAGGCTTTCAACGAGCCTTCCTTTCAATGTCAACTTTGCCCTTTTCAGCTGTCTTAATGAGGTGTAAAGTAGCCTGCTAGAGCACAAATATCCTGTGGAAAGAGAACTACAGCATTAGAAGCCCAAGGCAGGATGAGGTGAGGTAGTCAGACTGGTCTTCGAAGAGAGATTGACACCTTAGGAGAGCAGAGGCTCACACCCACATCCTGCACCCCCCGGCCACATTCAACTCTGTAATTCGATTAGTAAAGCAGCTGGAAAGTGTGTGTAAGAGAATCTAAGCCTTACCTGTGGGTTACCATAGCCAGATTAAATCTAAAGGGAAAAGTTTCTCCATCTTGCATTTTAGCAGAATTGTGCTGTATGGGGCAAGAATAGGCTACCATTTTGAGGAAGTGGGTGTGCCTTAGAGTGGCACCCTACTTCAATTGGTATGGAGTGCCCCCCTGTTCGATGCCTAGGAACACTGCATAAATATGCATGAGTTGTATAGCAACTCAGATCTACTGCCTGAAACAACAAAGAGAAGAAGGGCGGCCCTGCTGGAACACTGATCTGCACCCTAAGGACTAGACTCTGAAGGACCAATCTTGATACACAGCCTGGTACTTCAGCCCTAAGGACTATGCCTGGCTTCACAAGGATTAAAACGTGGACTCCCTACTAGATACAGGCCAACAGAGCCGACCTGCATCACCTCTTCTAAGAGGTCCCCATCCTGGAATGCATCCAGTGTACTTTTTATGATTTGGCTGCGAGGTCCGCCATCTTGGGGATATTGCGAGGTCAGCGGGGCAGTTCTTCTGGCCTAGGGACTACAAAAGCAGGCACAGTCGCGGTCGCAAAGGTATCAGACTCCTGAGGCGTGAGCCGGGAGTAAAGGCGCTGTCTATCTTGTTTTATTTAGCTGCCAGCAGTTTTTAAACTTAATGTTGCTTTCCCCATTTGCTGCATATAGATCTACCTGAGCTAGCGGAATCGCGGGGATCAGTAGTAGGCATCCCTGTGACGCGGGCGGTGGGTCGGACTGTTCTAGCAGGCTCACCCGGATTGGCTGGGAGGTCCACCATCTTGGGGGGAGTGCAAGGTCAGCGAGGCAGTTCTTCTGGCACAGGGACTACAAATGCATACACTGCCACGCCCGCATTGCGACACGCGCAGCAGGCGCGTTGCCGACGCGCCAAAGGCAAGCCCGTCTGCGCCCGTCCGCACCGGTTTGCCGCCAGCCGCGATGACCCCTGGATCTGCTACAATAAAACATATCAGGTATTCACAGGAGGAACTCTTTCTCCTTTAGTTCTCACTGACCCTCCTCGCCCTAGGCTTTCAACGAGCCTTCCTTTCAGTGTCAACTTTGCCCTTTTCAGCTGCTTCCTGCCGAAAGGGTTGGACGTTCTGTTTAGGTTTTTGAGCCTTAATTTTAGCTCGTTGGCAAAACATCATGCAGAGGTTCTCGATCTCCTGGTCGACGAGCGCCCTGAAGCCCTTTTCATCAGGGAAACGTGGCTCACTTACGACTCAGTAGCTGAGTCGTGGCTGCCGTTGCCACTGGGATATGTACTTGTGCAATTAATAGAGAGGGGGGCAGAGGGGGAGGGATTGCAGTAATCACCAAAGAGGCTTACTCTCTCAGCTTAAGTAAGGAAACCATAGCGGGATGCGAAAATGCTTTATTTAAACACACAATCTCACTATATCCGGCCTGCCCTGGTTCTCTGAATCTCTTACATTGGCAAAAAAGCATTGTAAGCAGTTAGAACGCACATGGAAACGCTCTTATGAGCTGTCAGCTAACACAGTATATCGAGCAGCCATCAAACAGTACCACAAAAGTATTTGCAGAGCCCTGACGGACTATGTGGCTAGTAAACTCTTATCAGGCGCTAATCCTGCCAAAACCATCTTTTCACTGCTTAGTGATATGAAGAGTGCAGGGATTAAGAGGAACTCTTCCATCAACTCTAACCAAAAATGCAATGAGCTAGCTCCGTTCTTCCAGAATAAAGTAGAGCTGATCTATAGGGGGCTACAGACAATACCTTCCTCTTCTGATGCTGGGCTGCCAGGCGCGCCTGGCATCCCAGGGGCAGCCAGTTTGTCCTCATTTTCTCTCCTGACCTTGTCAGGTTTTGAGACCTTGTGCTCAAAAATCAGGTCTGGCTCCCCGGCAGATCCACTGCCACCTGCCCTTCTTCGTCAACTTTGTCCCTCAATCTCCTCGGTTTATCTTGAGCTGGTCAATTTATCTTTGAGCTCAGCTTCCGTCTCCCGGGCATGGAAGCAGGCCAAAGTGGTCCCATTATTAAAAAAGCCTTCTCCGGACCAGAGTGAGCCTGGAAACAATCGACCAATTTCCCAGCTCCCTTTTCTGGCCAAGCTGGTGGAATCCCATGTTAACTCAATCCTGGACAAATTCCTTGAGCAGAACGCTTGTCTTGATATAACTCAGCATGGTTTTCGGCCCCGGCACAGCACTGAGTCTGCTTTACTTACCGTATCAGAGTGCATCTGAGGGAGCTTGGACACAGGGGACTATGCAACACTGGTTCTCCTGGACCTCAGTGCCGCCTTTGATATGGTCTCCCATGAGATCGTCTAGAACTGTCTCAAGGAGGTAGGACTGAGGGACCTGACACTGGCCTGGTTTTGGTCCTTTCTTGAGGACAGGTCCGTCCAGGTCTTAGTTCCTCCATACCACTCTCAGGAGGATGCTTTACATCGGGGAGTACCGCAGGGCTCCGTTTTGAGTCCCTTGTTGATCAACCTGTATGTCAGACCTCTGGCTGAAGTGGCCAGGAGCAGGGACCCCCCTTTAGCCTGAAATACTGAAATCAGCTGACTTATGTCACTGTGCACTGCGCTGCACAGTGGCCTGGCAAAAATCTGGGCGCATAAAAAAATCTCACCCCCTTACCAGACCGACGCCTATCTGGCCTAGCCAGGTCGTATAATGCTTCACATGGTATTAAAATTGCCTTTCCCCAGGCTTTTCCCCAGACCCCCCTGTTCTCCCTCGCTGCACGAATGGGAATCTGTGTGCCCTGATAATCTCAGTCTCCCATTTCCATCCCTTCAGATCAGGGAAGTCTTCCTTAAACATTTCGATGATAACTTGTCTAACATCCTTCCCCTCCCTATTTTGGGGGACACCCAAAACTCCAAGATTGTTCCATCTCGATCGATTTTCAAGATCTGTTAGTTTCCAATCAATATCTTCTTTTGTTTTTGTAGAGCTACAATCGTCGTCTGCTGCTGAGCCAACAGATTTTCCACCCAAGAAATCCACTCTTCTGCCTCCACAATCCGTGGTGTTATCTATGGGCCATAATCACCTTATATATTGTATTTAACGTGATCTCCCCATCCAACTCTAAGGGAAAACTGGGATTAGTTTCTGCATGATCAGGCTGAGAAGAGGGTGATCAGTCCCATATGAGCAGTCCCATATGAGCTGACCTGCAGGAGATCAGAGTCTCTTGAGAAAGAGGATTACCAGTGTCTCTTACTTTTCTAACAGTCTCTTGTTTCATTGAGAGCTCGGAACTGGGATCATCCTCCTCTGGGTGCGACTCGATTTCGTCCCCCCAGTCCCTAATTGCACTCACATTATTATTCTCTCAGAGATTTGAGAGGTCCGACATAGAATAGAATTTTCCACCAGAGCCGGCAGACTCCGCGTCATTCAACCTGTCAGCTACTGGATTTCCATTATTCTGTGTGTTCAGTAAACTCAGTTAAGCCTCCCCTGGGACTAATGAACCTCCACCAGCCATCAAATTTAGGTTCCTGCATGAACCAAATTCCAAGACATTGCCCGCAAACCTCTCTTGATCATTCATGGAGTTACTACTTGACACCATAACAGAAGCACTGGTGCTGGGGGTAGGATTCACATTGTTACACTCCGTTGTATTACCCCCAAATCTTCTGCAACAGCTACAGTTAATACAGTGTTGATTCACAGGGCGCTCTCCCGGCTTACCTTTTAATGCTGGTTTCCTTTGAAATATAGCTGGCACAGTTCACTCCCTAACAGGGATGCCTTCTTTCCGGCTTCTGCTGCCATGTAGCGTGGTCTCCTCCGCAGCCGGAGCCTCATGATCTACTCTTAGGCACGAGTCTTGAGCGTTTCGTGCATGTTCCGCTGCGCGTCTCGCATTCTGCCTTCCAGCTCGCATCTTCGCGCCCCTCCCGCTCCCCTTCGGGCCATCCTAACATAATCTCAATTGAGAATGATGTAACGGGAGCGGATGGAGCCCTGGTGCCGAGCACCCCTACACCAACCAAACCAGCGCGGCTGCAACCGTTTGAAACGCCACTTCCTCCACTGCCAAGACGCCACCAGGCTATGATGACACCGCGCCTCGCAAGAGAAGTTCCAATACACTGAGGCTGGTGAATGTCAACACAGGGTCCATAGAGTAGCAGCCAGAGCATTACCAACACGTCCTGTACAAACCCAGCTGACTACGAGAACAGTAGGTGTAGTGGCGATCACGGGTGAGCAACTACACGGGAGCAGCCCACAAGCCTCTCACACAGCCACCGCAACAGCCACCATCTTGCCCCCCCTATATATTGGTATTGGATGTAAGTTGTGTATTGTGTCTTAAACATTTAATATATTTGTGTTTTTAAATGCTTTGCACACTTGTCTCCTAAGTTAAGCCTGCCTGCTTGTTGCCAGCTACCAAGAGTTATGCAAGGGAATAACTTATTGAGACCATAACTGAACCTTTTGTTTTGTTTGTAGCATTTATTACTAGTGGTAAGGCACTACTTATTACTACTAATAAACAACTTTCCAACAACATGAGATCAATTGCAGCAGAAACAACAGGTTGCTTTTGGATTCACTGCAATGATGACTTTACCTCTGTTGCTAAAGCACTCCAGGCAATATTTGATTGCTGTTAATGCTTTTGCGGGGTCTTGAGTCCTAATAATGTCCATGGACTTTTCAATTCTCGCTCCGGTGCCTACTCGATTCACGGGTTAACACTCTGCGACTCTGGGCAATAGCTTGCCTAATCTCCACAACGGCCCCTCGCGGCGGGATACCTGGCTTTCACCCTGCGGATACCCTGCCGGGGCTATCTCATAGGGTAATACCAGGGCAGGTTCCCTAAGCAAGCGCTTAGAAACCGCTCGGTGATTTGCGCTATATAAATTCCTGTACATTTACATTTACATTTACATACTGCCACTCCTCCCAGGACCAGACAAAATCTCAGTTTGGTTTCTATTCCACCTGCAGAAAGAAAAAACTGGTATTAAAAATGAAAAAGAAAGTTCCAATAGAACATAAACAATTACAAAAATACCTGTTTCAAATTCAAAAAATTGCGAAGTATACATTTCCCATTTAAAGGTCAAAAGCAAAGTATTTAATTTTCAAATGTAGATACTAAAAATGTTAATACATTAAGATAAAAGTAAAAATGTTGACATAGTTAAAAAAGATATTTTTAAATTACCTAATTGTGGTTGAAATATCAAAAGTAAAAATTTAAGTATGATTAAAATTCAAGATGTGAAGTGTTGAATTACATTTAAAAGTTAATAATGTCAAAATCAGGAAAACACCAGAACATGTGCACATTGACATACAACATAGCAAAGGTATTATAGAGCACATATTTACCTCAAGGAACTCTGGGGCATATTATCAATCAGGGCGAATAGGCAATTATCGCTGCTTTAGCGGCCGTTTTCAGCCGCTAAGCGGCGATAATTCTATCACCGTATTAGCAAGCTGTCCCTAACTGATGTTAGCGACAGCTTTTAGGCGATAGCGAGCGGTTTGGGGCCCGCTTTTCATGTAATCGATGTTTATCACTAATGAAATGCAAAGTGGGCGTACCCAACCAGTTAGAGACTGAAAGCAGTCGCTAACGTCGCTATCGACTATTAGCAAGGCAGGCGTAGCGATGGAAATATTCGCACTAAGCGCGAATATTTCCAAATGCAAACACCTACCCAGACCAGTTCTTAGCCATATTATCCAATGGGAGGTGAATAACATGCCTAAGAGAATTTTGTCGCTAATGCGTGAATATCGCTGTATTCTCAGCGATATTCACGCATTTCGCCGCTATCGCTGGATATTTTAGCACAATGGAGAAAAACGTTGCCTATAGCATGTTTTCTCCGCTAACATATCCAGCGGTAGGCAGCGATAAAAAAAATGCGCTAAGCGCATTTTGCGATAAATATCGCTATCTCTTGGTATAATATGCCCCTCTCTTTGCAATATTGACATGTAATAAGTAGTTTATCGCAAGCCAACTCAATGATACCCATGCATCATCAGGAGAGCATTGGTACAGGGAGAGCATGAGGCAGTGAGTGTAATACACAGCTATGGGACACAAAAACAGATATCTGCGTGGAACATCTACAAGCATTGCCAATGGAAGCAAAGCCGCACAGACGCCGCAAATGACAGGCACACACATGTATACTGTCAGAACCAGCAAAACACCACTGGTGTCTCAGATCCTTGTAGAGCTCATAATTTGGAGGTGTTGAGTGAAAGATGCAGTGCTTACTCCTAGAAGAGAGGCCGCTCCGGCTGCGTCATAGCTGTGCACTCTATCTGATGTGGGCATTCAAACATACAGACTTAGCACCTTGTGGGTGATGCATCATTACAGAAGGGCCTCTGGGGGCTGCTCAGCAGTGCAGGCTGTGCATCTGACGCACACACCTGTGCTGTGCATGCCGGGCCTTTGTTTCAGCAAATTTCTAATTCCATCTGACTCACTTGATGCAATTGCATGATTGTCCACAAATCACTTTCACTCCTTGTACTTCGGTTCCTTACTGTCTGTTTCTAAACTTGAAACCAAGGGAAGGAAGCAAGTAAAGCACCCGGACTGAGGTATATCAAATTCTGTTCATTGCAATGTTTAGATTGACTCTATTTTTGAGGCGAGGATTATGCATATCAGCACAGATGCTAACCTCTGGAATCCAAAAGGTTTTAGTGAGAGATTAGAACAGAAAAATCTCAAAACGCTTCCTGCATAATTTAATAGTATCTAAGAATCATTGAACCTGTGGCCACTTGCCCACAGCAATGTAATTAAAGGCTATCCAATTTGCTCTGTGATAAAATTCAAAGGCATGAACTAAATTCCAGCTGAGTTCTTGGTCTTGCACGTCTGGCATAACAATATTGTAAAGGTCACTGTGTTCCTACAGATCCGGAGATATAAAGGTTTACTTGTTAGGTGCTCTTGGTTTTCTTGTGCAGGCATTTCATTTAATAATGTTTCATTCTTTAACTAGTGCTGCATGTACCCAGAGTTCCCAGTATCATTTGCCGAGGCTGGTGTAGAGAGATAGACTCCTGAATTAATAAAAGGTTATGGATAACTATTTAGAATGGGCCATGAAGCAGCTTTCTTCACACTGTCTTCGTCACAGATCGAACACTCCCGATGATAAGCTTGATTGGAAACTTACTCTTGTGAAAATGTGATTCCTGGCAGGTGTAAACCCATTTATGGGAGCAGATTTTTTAACAATGAGCGAGGAGATCTCTGTAGTAAGTCCACCAAGAAGGTGGTTAAATGGGCATTTCAGGGAGTGACTGGCCTTGAAACATACCACAAACATGGCATTCCCAAACTACAATTTGCCCCACTGCACTCTTGAAACGGTAGGAGATTTACTGCAGTGTGGGGCTGATGTACTTCACCTTCCAGGCCGGGAAACAGAGGGAATCACCTCCACTTTGGAGCAACAGGAACATCACTTTTTTGACGGTCTTGTGCTGAGGCATATTTACAAGGCCATGTAAAGCCACTTTACGTGGCTTTTCATGGCCATGTACAAATGTGCACATTGTGAACAGAACACTGCGCTGAAGGGGCGTTCCTTGGGTGTTGCAGTGGATGTTCTAACGCAACACCCATGGAATAAGACAAATTTAAAGTTTTTCGGGGAATCGTAAACGTGGCAATGCGTCAGATTCTAACGCCACCCCAGGGGTGGCATTAGGGAGTCGCAACGAGGAGAAATGTTTCCTTTTATTTTTCTTTTTTTCTTTTTCTATGTGTGCTGTTGTTGGAAATGGCCCTTTTTGCAGGGTTATCCCCAAACTTTTTGCTTCTTTCTCCCTTGTTTTTCCTGACCTGTGGTTGTTAGCAATAGAACTCTGGGCACTTTACCATTGCTGAACAGTGCTAAAATGCAAATGCCCTCTGTATAAATTGTTATTGTAATTCGTTATCCATGATTGGCATATTTATATCACCAAGAAGTCCCTAGTAAAGTCCACAGAGTGTGTCAGGGCTGCTGATACAAATGCTACTAGTGGGCCTGTAGCACTGATTGTTCCACCCACATGAGTTGCCCTAAAATGGTGTCTCGGGCCTGCCACTGCAGTGCCTGTGTGCAGTCCGTGAACTGCCATGTCCTCCTGGTCAGTGTCCCCACTGACCAGGCCTAACCCTTGCCTTTCTGTGTACATAGGTCACCCCTATGGAAGGCCTAAGGTACCCCCTTGGGTAGGGCGCAGTGTATATGAAGGGTAGAGCATGTACCAGTGCAGGTGACATGCCCTGGTAGTGAATTACAGCCAGTTTTGTTTTTCACTATTGTAAGGCTATCTTGCCCCATAGGCTATCATGGGGGATGCTGGCTACAGTGGCTACCAGCATATCTTCCCATAGGAGCAAGAAAGGACATAATAGTCTGGTATCCCTGAACTCAGAGTTTAATAACACATCTTTTAGGAAAGGTTGTTTTTAAATCCTGTGTTTGAGAATAGCCCTTTTAGAAAGTAGCACTTCTATTGTCTGACCTTTCTGTGTGCCGAGGACTGTTTGTGAATTGACTGTCTGGGTTGAGAGTGACAGGGGCTTGGGAGCCCCCAGGAGGCTGGCTGTGTCAGCCCTAGGATGAATGGCTGCATCTGCATCTTGAATGGTGGGAGGGGATAGCCCTTGCCCCTGAATAGGGCTGTGCCCTCCTCCACAATGCCGGCTCCACCTCCTGCTGGGCGGCCGACGACCCTGCACCTCACTCTGAAAGGAAAGGAGAAGCCAGAAAAACAAAGTGCTCAAGGAACACCCAGAACTGGTTTAGACCGGGCTCAGAGCCCTCCTGCACAAAGGGAACAAAGACTTTTAAGGGTATAAGTACAGGACCCCTGACTTCAGAATATTAGATCATCCTGGAAACAAGAAGGAACCTCTTGCAAGGAGAAAGCAGGGAGACTGAAGAAGAAGAACTGCCCTGCTGTGTGGTGCTGGACTGACCTGCAGTTGCATTGCTGCCTAGGAGAGGGGAAGGAATTTGTTGTTGCTTTGTCCCCTTACCTGAAGGAATTTCAAAGGGCTTCTTGTGAGCTGTTTTGAAGTCCCAGGAACAAAAGGACTTCACCCCCAGCTTCCCTGAGCTCTGCTGAGAGAGCTCTGTTCTTCCTAGAGTGCTTTGGCCAGTTGTAGTGCCTCTGGAAGTTCTACCTGTGTACAGAAAAGTGCATCGCTCGCTTGCGGAGCGCATCCCCGACAGCGCAAGGAAATTCCTGCCACTACGAAGGACAAGATCATGGCAGCGCCTCTTGCTGCTGCCGGAGACGTTGCATCCTTCGTTTGACGGAACATCACCATTGCTGCGAGCATCGTCGCAGAGCCTGTCATACCTGAGTGAGGTCACTGCACTGCCTGCTTGCAGGCCAGAACACGTCCCTGCGAACATTGTCGCAGAGCCATCAGATCGATGAGCTGCGAGAGGTAGAACTTCGCTGGATCACGCATCCTCAACCCAGAGTTTGTCGCAGCCCCTACAGATCATCGCATCGTGCCTTGCAAGAAAAACTACCTACGGAACCAAAGGACCGGAATCCCTACAAGTCGGTCCTTCCTCCCCATAAAGACCAGATACGTCGCTACATGCCCACTGCTGCAGCAGGACTGTCGCCATCACCTCCCCATGGTCTCAGGAACAACACTCGCTTGTTTTCCACCGCCCCAGCTTCTGCTTTGGTACTTTGTCTCATTAAAAGTACTGTTGGCTAAACGTGACGCAACTGTGAACTTTTAACGCAACTGTGGATTATTTGATCGCAACTGTAAGAATTCTTTTGCAAACCATATTTTTGAACTGTGTATGTTGTATTTTTGTTGTTTTGGTCTTGTGTAGTTTAGATGAAATACCTTTATTTTTCTAAACTGTTGTGGAGTCAGTTTGTGGTGCTTTCACTGTGTTACTGTAAGTGTTGGTACAAATACTTTACACATTCCTTTTGAATAAGCCTGCTTGTGCCAAGCTACCAAGGGGGTGAGAAGAGGTTATCTAAAGAGTGTTTTCTTCTTACCCTGACTAGAAGCAAGGGTCCCTATTTGGACAGTGGTACCTACCTCTGCCAACTAGAGACCCCCAGTTCTAACAGCTGTTATCTGCAGCACACATAGAAAGAGGAAATTGCCTGAATTGGTTGATTTTGTGCAGGAAGGTGTCCCTTCCAGCACAAAATCAATCAGACCCACAACGCAGGAAGCTTTGCAAGGACAGGAATGTGCGTTATGTCCAAGATACAATGCATTCCTGTAATTTTGGAAAAATTCCTTTAGGCGTTGCCCTGCGCCAAAAGCTCATAAATGAGTCCCTTGGGGAGGCTGCAGGTGAATATTTTTGACATAGAGACAAAACATATAAAAAAGGCATTTACATTAGGGTATCCTTTCCCTCAGTATGCTGTTTTGTACCATATATTATTCCACACTGAAGGACTTGAGACAATTTATTTTTAATCACATGATTCCTAGTGGAATTAAAATGGAAACCATCACTAGGTATAGATTCCTATAGACCGGTGAATTCTAAACATTTGCAAATGTGTATGCATTTTTATAGGACTCTTCGAATAATAATAGTAACAGCACTAATATTACTACTACCACTACTACTACTAATAGCAAATACAGCAATACCAATAACAACAATATTAATTATTTTTAGTAGTGGTAGTAGTATCATAATTCTTATATTTTTTCTTTTCATTTGAATCATAATAATGATATAACTCATGCACAGAAACAGGCAACTGAGCCAACCATATAAGCTTTACAGAGACATTTTTGCTCTTGTACCTGATCTGAGAAGATCTTTCATCTCAAAGTCAGGTGTACCTACCAGGAAGTAATCACAGCATATAGGAGTGCTACAGCTGCTGGACTCTTCCAACTGTGATTCCTGCCCTGCCAAGACGTTCTAAGTCTTGGGCCTTCAAAAAGAGTTCTACAGCTGAACACCAGGGTGGATAACTCCCTGGGGGGGGGAGAATGAGAAGATGTTATCCACCCTAGTATTCAGCTTTCTCAAAGCCAGGTCTCCTACTGATAATGATTGGGCCCTACTAGACCTACTCCTCACTGCTGCAGTAAAGATTGTTCTCAATAACTGGAAGGACACACGCAAAGCCTCCTTCAGCTGTTGGTTAAATTGGGTCACCAACCTAAGAGGTGCTGATAGTACTGCACTTCAAAATACGCCGTGGCATCCTCCTCACAGACAAATGTGGGTCACTCTTGACAACTACTTTAGCGTACACAAACCACCTTGAGCCTCCTATCTTACACTTGCACTCCCACCCAACACGACCCTACATGATCTCTCCAAGCTAATCCAGCAAATACAGCAAATACAGCAGCTGAAATCATCAGTAGGTCACTGCACTGATACTACATATGTAACTTATACGGTTGTGGATATGTATTTTTTCTTTTGTTGGATTCTTGATTTTTTTAATGATCTCCTAATATATATCATCACCCATTAATTTACTTTTCTTTGTTTTTGCAGTCACTGTTCATTCTTAATGTCTCCACCATTGGTTCCTATGTTTTCATTGTCTGTAGTGTATATTTTCTTTTGGAAACTAATAAAAAAACTTTAGAACTGAAAAAAAGGGTTCTACAGCTGTTTCTGCCAAATATCTATGCAGCACCTGCTATGTGTCAGTCAGAAAACAATGCATTTGCCTGCAACACCAATGCACTGTGGCTTTGGAGACTCAGCACCTTCATCTTAAGAAATTCGACAATGATGCAGGACCCAGTGTGTTCATCGTAAGGTGTTTAATGACAACACAGGGCTGAACTGCACGGCTCGACGATGATGCAGTGTCTTCATGGTAAAGGGTTTGATGACAATGGAGGTACCTCAGTGCGTGACTCAGAACGGATGCAGTTGCTCCTCGACCTTTGTATGGACTGGACACAATCCCCCTGCATGAACGTGGGGTAAATAGAACGTGAAAACTAAAGACAACTTGAATCACGATACACAATAATACTCAAGACTAAGGCGCCGACAGGCCTCAATGTTGATGTGGAACTTTTTGTGCACTTGTAAATAATCATTGAGGGACTTGATTGTACTATAACAGATACAATGATTTTGAAAAGTACTTTTGGTAAACTGTTTCTAGTGGGTATTTGGAGCCATGGTACTAAACCATAATGAATGGAAAGCCGCTATGACCTTACCTTGTACTATACATTCTAAAAAGTATAGGCTCTAACGGTACAACACCGACACAACCCTACCTTTGAAAAGGAGATTAAAAAAATCTGAGTACTTTTGGTATAAGGTCCCCGGTATGCAACAATCACTGTATCATGCAATTAATGAATAATTGATCTACAATGTGAATTGGTAGCGCATATATATATATATATATATATATATATATATATATATATATATATATATATATATATATATATATATATATATATATATATATGTTTTCCAAGTCCGCTCAGAAGTGCTGCCTGAGGCCCCGAGGGAGGTGGCACCAATGCCGGCCGAGCACGCCGGTAATAAAGTTCCAAAGTTTGCGAAGCAATGTCGATGCTCTCAGATCACAAACAACGCGACTCCAAATGCAACTCCAAGGGTGTTTATTCACCTAACAACAACATGTTTCGGCTGCGGACAGCCTTGATCACGTTAGGGTGTGAGTCAGTTTCAAACCTACTTAAAGTTTTGAAGTGATGTCACTGACCATGTCATGAGTGATGTAATATGTGACGTCATCAGCAGTGCATTGCACGCACAAGTTATAGTGAGTCCAACTAACTATAACGTGGAATTTCATTGGTTTTATATCAGTAAAATTTCCAGCTAACTATAACATGTGTCAAACCTATGTTTTTTTCAGTGAATTTCATAGGTTTTTTAAATGCTACTTCCTAACTATAACGTGTGTAAAACCTATGGTTTTTTCTGTGAATTTCATTGGTTTTTAAAATGCTAATTCAGAAAAATGTCGTGTATGCAACCTATACTTTTGTCAATAAAGTTCTGGCAATATTTTTTTCGAAAACAAGCCATTTTCTTCACTGTTCAAGTTGCATAGAGACTCCTTGTAAAGCGATACAGAATTCGAAAGTCTGTACCTTGCCTTTTTTTAAACACATTAAAATTTGTCTGTAAATAAAAATAGCCTTACTAAACTTTCGTGCGCGACCCGGTGTGCGCACTCTCGGCAACAGTTGTCAATAAAATGGATATCGCATTTCCAGGCTTTCGTGCGCGACCGAGTGCGCGCACCTGCCTATATATTTCGTGAAAACTTTGCAATTTGAACTTATTGAATTTCTTCATACACCCCTCAAAGAACTTATAGTACGTCAAAGAGACTGTACCTAGACTTCTTTTTTTATTCTTATGAAACTTTTCAGTAAATGGAGCCGAATGTCTTTTTAAACTTTCGTGCGTTACCGGATGTACACACCTTGGTATTTTTTTCAGAAATATAAAACGTTTCATACTTTAACAATTGTGTGCTTAAATCCAGGTCAGAAGATATACAAAATCAGGATGGTAGTTGGTTCAACCCGGACCGTTTATTAAAGGTAGATCGTCCGACTCCACCGGAGGACACCCCTAATAAAAAGGACATATATATAAAATGCGGACTAGCCGCTGTATCGTGCTAGCAAACTATAACATATAAATTGTTAGAAAAAACTAAAGGAATCGAGCAAAATCAGTAGGCCACTGATGGGATCTTTTTTTGACCTCGCTAAAATAGAAAAATTAGGAACAACCCCTCATGAGAAATATGAAACTAGTGAGAGGAACCGAGCTCGACGCCATGATGGCTGCAAGACAGCTCGGCTCCTCCGCCCACCCCACCCAAAATAAGGACAAATATTATAAAGATATACAACACACCAGCAAAGTAACAGGGTAAAACGTTTTATTAAATAACTATTTACATGGCAGCCTGCTGCAACATGAAAACACTTTCAATTGGTTCTTAATAGTTTCAATTCTGGAATTTACACGCAGCACTCCACCCACTTCCCTCACTATCTTTTCTACTCTCAAGAGAGAACAACGTCCTACATCTTTCGGAAGACTTTGGTGAAATGTCTCGTATCTCATTCATCTTCCGAATCTGACCAAAATGATCGACTACCTTTAATAAGAAAAAATAAATCTTTCATCTGGCAATTTTTCACTTATCCTGAAGATCAAAAGAAAGTGAATGCACCAAAAGTAACCTGCACGATATGTGACTTGGTTCTCTCAAGAAGAAATCCAGCAAAAAAATATTCCTTTTCCATACATACCATGGTGCGGCATGTCAAACAAGTGCACCCTCTGCAATTTGCAGAGGCAACGACAAGAGCCCTGGCCACGCTATTACCATTAGAGGTGGCCAGCACATCTTCTGATCGACGACCTGTATCTCCATCGAGTGCAGAGATGGACTTCAGATATTTAACTATATATGGTCTATAACCTATGGTTTTTTCAGTGATTTTCTTTGGTTTTTTAATAGCAAATATCAAAAGCTTTTTTGTGGAAAATGACTAAAATTAGGTATACATAAGCGGCGTTCATTTATGTTCACCACAGCCATTGTTAAAAGTAAAGTGAAAGTCGCGAAACAGTGGCCACGCCATCTAGTCCCTTTTAGGCCCCATCATGCACGTAAGTAACAGCCATTTTCTGTGTCATGGCCTCTCTGCCCACTGCCAATAGCCTATGATTGTTCGAAATTGGTTCTCTTTGGGTCATTCTCTGTTCACAAATAAGCACAGAGTCGCAATACTCTGTTTAGTTTTTGCAGATAGTGAAGGATAGGTAGTGCACACTTTTGTCCCCTTTGTAACCCGTCATGCCTATCTCTGCCCCGTTTGTTGGTAGTTGGTTCAACCCGGACCGTTTATTACAGGTAGATCGTCCGACTCCACCGGAGGACCCCCCTAATAAAAAGGACATATATATAAAATGCGGACTATCCGCTGTATCGTGCTAGCAAACTATAACATATAAATCGTTAGAAAAAACATGAAACTAGAGAGAGGAACCGAGCTCGACGCCATGATGGCTGCAAGACAGCTCGGCTCCGCCGCCCACCCCGCCCAAAATAACGACAAACACTATGCAAATATTAT
The DNA here is from genome assembly GCF_964263255.1 of Lissotriton vulgaris. Classification (NCBI taxonomy): domain Eukaryota; kingdom Metazoa; phylum Chordata; class Amphibia; order Caudata; family Salamandridae; genus Lissotriton; species Lissotriton vulgaris. Next base: position 249,799,306 of record NC_141688.1, on the reverse strand, counting down.
AAATATATACAACACACCAGCAAAGTAACAGGATAAAACGTTTTATTAAATAACTATTTACATGGCAGCCTGCTGCAACATGAAAACAACACTTCTAATTACTTCTTAGTAGTTTCAATTCTGAAATTGAACACCCAGTACATCCAGAGGTGATGTCCGACAAGTTGTGTGGGGGGATTCCTTGCTAATGCCGCCACCCCCACCACCTTCTGTAGGAAGGACTCTGGATAAGCTTGGTCCCTGAGAGGCTTCGATGTCCCTGCCTTGCACAAATGTCATAAGTTCTGGATGTTGAGTGCCATACTTCAGGGTCTGACAAGTTGTGTGGGGGGATGCCTTGCTAATGCCGCCATCCCCACCACCTTCTATAGGAAGGACTCTGGATATGCTTGGTCCCTGAGAGGCTTCGATGTCCCTGCCTAGCACAAATGTCATAAGTTCTGGATGTTGAGTGCCATACTTCAGGGTCCAAGAAACGCGGACTCGGAGGGGGCGCTTGGCTCCTGCCCCCTCCCCAAGTCTTGACCACAGCTGCGTCCACTTCACCTTCAAGAGAACGACGACCCACCAACACCAGCAACAGACCGCCCGCAGAAGCTGGAACAAGATCACAGCAGACCAGCTCGCCACCTCCCTGAGCCAACACCCTCCTGCCAGCTCAGCGAACCCCAGCCAGGCCGCCGACAACCTCACGAAGTGGATCAGCAACTGCGCGGACGAACTCGCCCCGCTGAGGACCCCGCCTAGCAGACCCGGCAGCAAGAAGGCCCCATGGTTCACCGACGAACTCAAGAGCTCCAAGAAGAACTGCCGAGCCCTCGAGAAAGTCTGGAAAAGGGAACCGACACCGGACAACAGGACCTCCTACAAACTTGCCACTCGGAAATACCACCAGCTGATCCGCGCCGCCAAGAAAACAGCATTCAAGGACCGGTTGGACAACAACGCACACAACTGCAAGGAACTCTTCAACATCGTGAAAGAGCTTTCCAACCCCAGCGCAGGAAACAACGACATCACCCCATCGCAAGACCTCTGCAACTCCCTCGCCTCATACTTCCACAACAAGATCACGGACATACACAGCAGTTTCAACAACCAACCAACGCACACCACGACCGACCAGCCACCCCCCCCACCACCACCCTCCACGCCTGGACCCCGATCAGCACCGAAGACACCATCCGCACGATGAACTCCATCCACTCCGGATCACCGACCGACCCCTGCCCTCACCATGTCTTCAACAAGGCCGACGCTGTCATCGCACCCCACCTGCGAGACATCATCAACACCTCCTTCGACACCGCCATCTTCCCTGAAAGCTGGAAACACGCCGAACTCAGCGCTCTACTCAAGAAACCAACAGCGGACCCCACCGACCTCAAGAACTACCGCCCCATCTCGCTTCTCCCGTTTCCAGCCAAAGTCATCGAGAAGACCGTCAACAAGCAGATGGCCGCCTTCCTCGAGACGAACGGATCCCTCGACCCCTCACAGTCCGGCTTCCGAGCCAAACACAGCACCGAGACCGCCCTCATCGCCGCCACCGATGACATCCAAGCCCTGATGGACAATGGAGAAACAGCGGCCCTCATCCTCCTAGACCTCTCCGCGGCATTCGACACGGTCTGCCACCGCACCCTAGTACGGCGCCTCAGCAACATCGGAATCCAGGACAAGGCGCTGGAATGGATCATCTCCTTCCTCGACGGAAGAACACAGAGAGTCCGCCTACCACCGTACAAGTCAGAGGCCTCCGAAGTCATCTGCGGCGTCCCCCAAGGATCATCCCTGAGCCCCACCCTCTTCAACGTCTACATGAGCCCCCTCGCGGCCATCGTACGCAAACACCACCTCAGCATAATCTCCTACGCCGACGACACCCAGCTGATCCTCTCCCTGACCAACGACCCCGCCGCCGCCAGAGCCAACCTGCACGAAGGGATGAAAGAGGTAGCCGAGTGGATGACGACCAGCCGCCTGAAACTGAACTCGGACAAGACGGAGGTCCTCATCCTGGGCGCCTCACCCTCCGCCTGGGACGACTCCTGGTGGCCTCCCGCCCTGGGCACCGCACCCAAACCGACAGACCATGCACGAAACCTGGGCTTCATCCTGGACTCCTCCCTCTCCATGACCAGGCAAGTCAACAGCGTCTCCTCGGCGTGCTTCAACATCCTACGCATGCTACGGAAGATCTTCTGGTGGATCCCCACAGAGACCAGGAAGACCGTCACCCAGGCCCTCGTCACCAGCCGACTGGACTACGGCAACGCCCTCTACGCCGGGACCACCGCCAAGCTCCAGAAGAGACTCCAGCGGATCCAAAACGCCTCAGCCAGACTCATCCTCGACATCCCACGATCCAGCCACATCTCCGGACATCTGAGAGACCTTCACTGGCTCCCCGTCAACAAGAGAATCACCTTCCGCCTCCTCACCCACGCACACAAAGCCCTACACGACCAAGGCCCGAGCTACCTCAACAGCCGAGTCAACTTCTACGCTCCCAAACGCCACCTCCGATCAGCCAACCACGCCCTCGCCGCCGTCCCCCGCATCCGAAGAGCGACTACAGGAGGAAAGTCCTTCTCCTACCTGGCCGCCAAGACCAGGAACTCCCTCCCGTCCGACCAGCGCCTGACCTAAGACCACCTCTCCTTCAGGAAGAAGCTGAAGACCTGGCTGTTCGAGCAGTAGCGGCACCCCCCCCCCCCCCAGCGCCTTGAGACCCTACGGGTATGTAGCGCGCTTTATAAGTGTCACTGATTGATTGATTGATTGATTGTTCCCCTGGTATGGCCTGAGATCGCCCCCGACATAGGCGGCCGGCTCCCGGGGTCAGGCGGAACTTCTTGCCTTTTGATGCCTTTTCCATTCTGGACCTTGTCCCACAATCCGTTTGACCTGAAGACACGTCCTGCGGTGCCCTGGTCCGACCATCACATATACCTGCGCCAGGAGACGGCGTGGGGTGCACTGGAAGGGAAAGGCGGCGCAAACGAGCCTCTCCCACCTCACCAGGTGGAGGTTTCTTAGCTACACCCCAGCGCTTCACTCGGCCAGCTGAGTTGCGCCTGCTCCTGCGGCACAGTGCCTCGCTCGGACAGCTGAATTACGCCTGCTCTTGCTATTACACCGTCTCATCCGCCATCCGGCAGAATTGCACCCACTCTTCCGATACAGCGACAGGCGGCTGCCACGGAGCTCAGGAAATGGCGGTCGACTCCACAGACTTGGGCCTGGCCTGCAAGGATGGCTCTGGGCAAACCTGGAACTCGGACGCTTGACTGCTAGGGCATGAGCCCCATTCCCAAAAGCGTCCCCTCAGCCTTGAAGATTCTACAAGAGTCCCCGAGGCCCCCGACTCCTGCAGACTTCCGGTGGGGAGCGACTGCCATGATTGCTCGCGGAATGGCCACGACGTATCCACGGGGTGCTCTCATGCTGACGCCAGCTTCAGTCTGAAACATCCAGAAACACTGTAGACTACCAATTCGATCAGTTCCGGTGGAGCCCCAACGACGTATCGTGTTGTTGTGTAATCCGTCATATGACGCGCCGCGTTAGCGCACCCGGAAGTGCTCTGGTGCGTGAGGCGCGAAGCGCAGCTTCCCGGAAGCAATCCGCGGCGCGGAGCGCGTAACGTAAGCATTTACATTTCAGTTGGTTCTCCCTCACAATATTTTCAATGTCACATAAAAGTCACCCATCACCCACTGCCATCTCTGGCTGTTTCCATGGTAACACCTCATTCTGCACCTGGCTGAAGGCACAGGTCAAAAGTTCATATCTCAACGTTCTACAGCAAAGTAACAACACTGTTTTCCCTCCAGAAACACCTGCCAATCCACAGCTCTGTTACATGTCTTTTTTTTCACACCCAATAGTACTTTTCGTTTAACATAAACATTAACATGCAACGTACTGTTCAATCTCCACTTCTTACAATCAACCAATCATTTTTATTTTTTAAACCACACCCAGCCTCTTCCTTTTTCTTTATTTAGAATTTCAACTTCTAACTACCATTCCACTTCCAGAACCGATCGGAGGACGACTACAAATCCCTTGAAAATGAAGGTCTGGCTAATAGGACACAGTTATATTCACTGGAGTGAAAAAATATGCAGTAAGCAGACGAATTTGCAACCTCAGCTTACCAAATGTACACATAACATGGATTTCCAAAAGAGGATTGAAATGTCACCAATTGATTCCATTGGTGAAAACTTTTATGCATCTCCCAGAACCAGACCTTATAATTGTGCACTGTGGTGGGAACGATCTAGGCACAATCACTGGGGTAGGTCTGGAAATGCTTCTAAAAGACACCTTTCGACAATTGATGACACTTTTTCCTCGATCTGCCTTGGTATATTCCAATATATGCCAAAGACAGAAATGGAATTGGTCCAATCAACATTGTGCACAATTTGAGAAAGCAAGGAGACATGTAAATAAATCAATTTCTGCGTTCCTCAGAGATTATAGCATGGGTTCTATTTACCACAACAACTTGCGATACCACATGCAAGACGTCTATAGGAGAGACGGTGTTCATTTCACGAATGAGGGAAACAGAATCTTCCTCTGCAACATCAGGCTCTGCATCGGTACTTACTTATAAATGCAGAAAACACTCAATTAACACAATGGCTCTTTTCAGAGCCACCTTATATCTAAGCACTCAAACTTCTGATTTATCTCCATTTTCACACTCTTGTAAAAAGGTGTGCACGACCGAGTGCGCGCACCACGCAACTTTAAAAAAAAAATATATATATATATATTCGCCTTTAAGGGCCTTACTGCACACCCTGAGAAAACCTACGCAGCATAACAATCTCTACCTTCTCCCCTTTCCATGTTCCAACGCTTTGAAATCAACAATATATTTACTTGCGATATATATATATATATAAACTCCTCTGCCAGCCAGCATCTGTAGTTCCACAAGAAACAGGAGCACGGACCACCATTAAGTACACAGAATCCTTTATTAGGTAGCGCTTAGTCGGCCATTACGCGTTACGCGTTTCAGAACCAATGTGCCTTGATCACATGACACGTACATGTATCACCTGACTGCTTTTAAACTCTACACCGTATATATATATATCGCAACAAACTCCTCTGCCAGCCAGCATCTGTAGTTCCACAAGAAACAGGAGCACGGACCACCATTAAGTACACAGAATCCTTTATTAGGTTGCGCTCAGTCGGCCATTACGCGTTACGCGTTTCAGAACCAATGTGCCTTGATCACATGACACTTACATGTATCACCTGACTGCTTTTAAACTCTACACCGTTGATTGTACTATATCAGATACAATGATTTTGAAAAGTACTTTTGGTAAACTGTTTCTAGAGGGTATTTGGAACCATGGTACTAAACCATAATGAATGGAAAGCCGCTATGACCTTACCTTGTACTATACATTCTAAAAAGTATAGGCTCTAACGTTACAACACCGACACAACCCTACCTTTGAAAAGGAGATTAAAAAAATCTGAGTACTTTTGGTATAAGGTCCCCGGTATGCAACAATCACTGTATCATGCAATTAATGAATAATTGATCTACAATGTGAATTGGTAGCATATATATATATATATATATATATATATATATATATATATATATATATATATATATATATATATATATATATATATATATATATATATATATATATATATATATCGCAACAAACTCCTCTGCCAGCCAGCATCTGTAGTTCCACAAGAAACAGGAGCACGGACCACCATTAAGTACACAGAATCCTTTATTAGGTAGCGCTCAGTCGGCCATTACGCGTTACGCGTTTCAGAACCAATGTGCCTTGATCACATGACACGTACATGTATCACCTGACTGCTTTTAAACTCTACACCGTTTTTTGGGGGGCTTTTTTTCCCTCTTTTGCTTTCTTATCACACCCATCAAAGTGACAGTGCATACAATTGATTCCGTATATATATATATATATATATTCACTGAAAAAACCATAGGTTATAGACCATATATAGTTAGGAATTAGCATTTACAAAACCTTGAAAATTCACTGAAAAAACCATAGGTTATAGACCATATATAGTTAGGAATTCGCATTTACAAAACCTTATTTTACTCACACAAAACCATTGAAATTCCATATATAGTTAGTTGCACTAACTATATATCGTGCACCCGCAATCCACTGCTGATGATGTCACATATTACATCATTCATGACATGGTCAGTGACATCACTGATGACATCACTGATGACATCTCAAATGACATCACTGATGACATCTCAAATGACATCACTGATGACATCACTGATGACATCTCATTTGACATTACTGATCACATCACTGATGATATCATTCATGTGATAATACGATGAACCTCTTCAGACTCTAATATAACCTTAGATACAATCAGTGTAAACAGACACTCACAGACTGTCACTCATCCATGGAGTTACTCACACACCTAGTCAGTCATGCAAAGAATCAATCACACCTCCATTTCCTCAACTATACAGTTATAAGAACTTTACTTATTCAAACATATACTAACACATATTTACTCTCTTATACAATCCCTGATACAAGTTCACAATGATCCATACAGCCACTCACACATTCACTGGCTCTTATGCACAGTTATTTATATATGTCAACTCTCACATGTACTGTGTTTTACATATGTACTTACTTTGACATGTAGCACTGAGATATCCATTCACTCACCAATACACTCATGCACACAGTCAACCGCCCATACAGCTGTTTCCACATGCACTTTTGAAACCATACATCTAGTGAATCAACTGCTCACACATCTATGCACAGAGTCATACACCTCCCATCCACCCACACACACACTCAGTCTCCCATACAAATACTTGGGCAACCAATCAATAACCCATATAGTTACTCATATAGCTACTTATCAACACATGCAACAGTTTACAGAACAACAGACATAATGATGCACAAATTAAGACAGTTTAGTCACTAACCCATGCACTCAGTGAGACACATTTAATCACTCACTCATAAACTCAGTCATGCACCTACTAAATCCTTCATCCAGACACTTATACATCCACTCATTCTTCAATATGTAAGACATATTTTAACTTTACAGAAACATACAGTCACTGGATGTTGTCATCAGTGATGTCATCAGTGATGTCATTTGAGATGTCATCAGTGATGTCATCAGTGATGTCACTGACCATGTCATGAATGATGTAATATGTGACATCATCAGCAGTGAATTGCGGGTGCGCGATATATAGTTAGTGCAACTAACTATATATGGAATTTCAATGGTTTTGTGTGAGTAAAATAAGGTTTTGTAAATGCGAATTCCTAACTATATATGGTCTATAACCTATGGTTTTTTCAGTGAATTTTCAAGGTTTTGTAAATGCTAATTCCTAACTATATATGGTCTATAACCTATGGTTTTTTCAGTGAATTTTCAAGGTTTTGTAAATGCTAATTCCTAACTTTATATGGTCTATAGCCTATGGTTTTTTCAGTGAATATATATATATACATACATATATAAACATATATCATCTGTATATCTATATAAATACAAACATAAATGCATGCATACATATACTTATATGCATACAGATGCATGTTATTTACATGAAAGTTGAAAAAACACTAATAAAAGCAAAGCTAAAAAGCCACCTCATTACAAACAGAATGGCTTTAACTTAAACGAGGGCGAGATCTATTGCATTTTCAATGCTTGTTTACTTTGGTTCCATCAAGAAGGCATTCAGATGTGTCACACATTTGCCATAAATTCTGAATGTTAGCACTCTAGTTGCACATTAGATCACTGTAGTAAAGCTACTGCTCACCAGGGACGTCTGCTGCTGGTATTCAAAGTGCATGTTTCAGTCTGCATGTCAGAATTTTTTTAATGAAATAGAAGAGGATTTGAGAAGTCACTCGAAATGATCCCTAATTTTTCTTTCTGAAGCACTAATCATACTTTCTATGGCAAAATTAACCCCCTAATGTTGTTCCTTTTTAAATTGAGTGTTTTCAGACTTACCACTTCATTCCAATCAAGATGGCTTCTGGTGTGCCATACTTTTGTCATAAGTAAGACTGTTAGCGCTCTAGTTGTTCTTTAGAACACTCTGGGACATTCTGTCATTGGGATATACTTGGGGTACATCTGGGTGATATTTAGGCTACATTTAGGCTCTTTTGTCCCTGGTGGCCATCTTGGGAGACTGTATGTCAGAATTTTTTAATGAAATTGAAGAGGGTTTGAGAAGTCACTCAAAATGTGCCCTAATTTTTCTTTCTGCAGCACTAATCATAATTCATATGGCAAAATATACCCCCTCATTTTGTTCCTTTTTAAATTAAATGTTTTAAGAGTTACCACTTTATTCCAATCAAGATGGCTTCAGGTGTGCCATACCTTTGTAATAAGTAGGACTGTTAGCGCTCTATTTGTTCTTTAGAACACTCTGGGACATTCTGTCATTGGGCTATACTTGGGCTACATCTGGGTGATATTTGGGCTACATTTGGGCTCTTTTGTCTCTGGTGGCCATTTTGGGAGACTGCATGTCAGAATTTTTTAAAGAAATAGAAGAGGATTTGAAAAGTCATTCAAAATGTGCCCTAATTTATCTTTCTGCAGCACTAATAATACCTTCTATTGCATAATATACCCCCTCATTTTGTTCCTTTTTAAATTAAATGTTTTAAGAGTTACCACTTTATTCCCATCACGATGGCACCAGGTGTGCTATACCTTTGTAATAAGTAGGACTGTTAGCGCTCTGGTTGTTCTTTAGAACTCTCTGGGACATTCTGTCATTGGGCTATACTTGGGCTACATCTGGGTGATATTTGGGCTACATTTGGGCTCTTTTGTCTCTGGTGGCCATTTTGGGAGACTGCATGTCAGAATGTTTTAATGAAATAGAAAAGGATTTGAGAAGTCACTCAAAATGTGCCCTAATTTTTCATTCTGCAGCACTAATCATACTTTCTATGGCAAAATATACCCCCTCATGTTGTTTCTTTTTAAATTAAATGTTTTAAGAGTTACCACTTTATTCCAATCAAGATGGCTTCAGGTGTGCCATACCTTTGTAATAAGTAGGACTGTTAGCGCTCTAGTTGTTCTTTAGAACACTCTGGGACATTCTGTCATTGGGATATACTTGGGCTACATCTGGGTGATATTTGGGCTACATTTGGGCTCTTTTGTCTCTGGTGGCCATTTTGGGAGACTGCATGTCAGAATGTTTTAATGAAATAGAAAAAGATTTGAGAAGTCACTCAAAATGTGCCCTAATTTTTCATTCTGCAGCACTAATCATACTTTCTATGGCAAAATATACCCCCTCATGTTGTTTCTTTTTAAATTAAATGTTTTAAGAGTTACCACTTTATTCCAATCAAGATGGCTTCAGGTGTGCCATACCTTTGTAATAAGTAGGACTGTTAGCGCTCTAGTTGTTCTTTAGAACACTCTAGGAGGCTGCAGTAGAACACAAAGGAATCAACTGACAGAGTCTGTCCTTGTTGGATGTACATGTTTTACTGAGAATGTCAGACTTCATTTTCACATGACTGAGAAAGATAATGTGAATTTACAGAAAAAATGCTTTCAGTTTAGCTTATAGATCCCCTTCCAAACCACTGTGGGAAAATCATGAGATATTAGTTTTCTTTCAAACACTATTCATGATATCACAGCAGAAGGTTTTTTCACATGGTAAAATCACCTTAGAACCCACCACAATTCCTAAAACGAGTATGGTACCATCAACAAATGATTTATAATGTAACTAAAGTCCTAAAACCCTCTATTAACTACAATGCTTTTTAATGAGGTGCTATCATGTATATTGGTCCCAAGATGGCTGCCAACACTTCTTGGATGAAGTGCTGACAGCCAATCAGATCAGATGTGTGGTTAGGCTCCGCCCAGATATATATCTTTTTTTGAACCTAAATTACTCAAAATCCATTAGAGCACATATATTGAGACCTAGCAAAGGCACATCGGGCTAACAGTCCCTACAATTTTGCCAAGTTTCGTGCAAATCCATTCAGCCGTTCGAGCTAAAAGTGAGGCCAACCGCCCTATGGAAATTAACATGGGAAAAACGCGTTTTGGGACCCCCCTTTTTTCTCGGCCCCCCCTTGATGAAACCCCCCCAAATTGTCAGGGGCTGCTCAGAAACAAAATGTTCCATTTTCCTGAATATTTCAGCCAATCCCGTCCACAAACGCCAAAGTTATTAGACATAGAATTTTCAAAAATCCCATAGAGAAAAAATCCTAACTATATATACCTACTGGCGACCGCCAGTAGGTAATATATATATATATATATATATATATATATATATATATATATATATATATATATATATATAAAAAAGCCACAATTCTCGATCACCAACGGCGAGAAACAGGTACGGACAACAATGTAGGTTTTTCCCAAAGTGCAGTGCTTTTTTAGCATATAGATTTTAAGAGTTTTGGGCTTGATAATGTCTTCGGAAACGGGATTATTATGTAGACGTTTTTAGATTGTGCAGCATGGAAGAGAGTCTTTAAGCCAATGTATTAATAATATTTTAGCCCAAGCCTAAGTGGTTTGAACTGTCATAAGTTTTCAACTGCAGTTCTTGGGCATTACTCTGGTCATGCTCGTCATTTCACTGTGTAAGATAGCAGCTTTATAGTAGTCAGTTTCTTGGATTTGGCAAGGTCTAGCTTCAATCTCCTGACGGGTGTTTCTGATGTGTGTTACTTGAGCAAGGCCCATTGAGCCTTCTTTCTGGCTCCACAGCACCCCATTACATGAATTGTAAAAAACTGAGCAGTCTCATATTGTTTAAGAGTTCTGCACCAATGATGTCATCAGCCATGTTCATGCTAAAATATCCATTAAAAGATAAATATTGTGCTGTTGCTGTAGTGAGACCCAGCAGTGCTATGCGGTATTGATTTCAACTTGAGGTACACCCACTTGTACAAATTTCAATATAAGGACGACCTCCCTTGGTAGGGGTACATCATTTTTTGATTTCTGATAAATACACATTGTAGGCCTAGGTCTCAAAATGTTAGTAGCTGCCAGGTCACAATATTTTCGTAGATCTGAGCTCAGCATGAAACCTGTCATTGTGTGTGCTGTTCCTACCTTATTACAAACCCACCTTACAACTTTTCAGAATGTACAAAATATAACAGTTGCAGGAAGGCTGATCAGTGCTGCAGTTTGTGCCACTTTGTGTTACTAAGTAACGGTTCGCTACACTGCCAATGTAATTTTATTTGTACATGATTAATTAAAACCTTTACAAAAGGATTGGAACATTGCTAAAAATAACTAAAAGTTCATTTTGTGCGGCTTTCTAAAACTTAAAAATTTACTTATTGTCAGTTTATAATCATCATTGCAATTAAGAGTTCAGATGCTACAGGGCACTATCGAGTCCTTTAATTTGGGGCAGATGCAAATTATATGAATAATATCTTCTTTGCCAGCTTTGCACAAGCGACACTTTTGAGGAACATTTTTTCTTTCCCAAGGCGGCAAGGGAGGGGCAGCTGGTATTACCCGAAGGCGTAATTTAAAAATGTTTTGCTTTCAACTTTAGGTTCATTCCAGTGTTAAGGTACGCTTGAGGTTGCAGTGTTACATAATCCCTGAGTGTGATCCAGCCATGCGCTCTTTAAGATAAGTTATCCTTATCCTCAACGGAGATGATTTGTGCTGAGTTTTTTGCGACTTTAAAAAGAAATGAGATCAGTAGGGGTGCCCCAGATGTCTCACAATCCCAAGGCTCGGAGTGAATCAAATAAATAATCGTTGGCTGCGGATTTTTGGTGTCGGAGCAACTCCTCCCATGAATTTGAATTTAAGGAGCCAATCTCAGTGCTGTGAATCTTGTGCCAGCTAGTAACATATGCGCTCCGTCTTTCCAGTGTTTGTTTTAAAAGGCCAAATTCTAACCAAATTTGTGCTGGAGAAACATATCTTGGTAGATTAAAGATTACCCTGTATAAAATGGCTATCACTATATCCAATAGTTCAGTGTCTTTACCTTGAAGGGGTTTACTCCCATATGTAAAGGTCGGCTGTAACTTTGCTCGCAGTACTTGGACCAAAGGGTTAAACGTTAAGTCAGGAAGACCTTTAAAGACTTTAACGCTAGACAAGTCACAGTTCCCTTCCCTTACGAGTACTCAAGTTGGGGTTTTAACGAGTTCTTGTGGTCCATAAATACTCCCAAAGTATATGTAGGTGGTTACCAAATCCAGCCCTTGTCTGTTGAGATGCCAATTGAGTTTCCTCTTTTTCTGGTAGTTCACTGCCATGATTTTGGATTTGGCGAAGTTTATTGGCAAGCAGTTCCTTTCTGACAAAGCGTGAGTTACATTCAAGAGAGGCCGATCGGAGTCCAACTTATTAGAACAAGGTTGTCCGCATACAGCAGATTGGTAAGCAGAAAAAGGTTAAATAAAAAGAACGTTGCCCTATTTTCACCCTTTTGTTGTAGGAATGGGTATGGGGAGGTGTGGTCTAGCTCCTAATTTAACCTTGATACAGGTGTTTGTGTGCAGTGATATCAATTGGTTAAAATGTTGTTTAGGTATTCCCCCATTTTCCAGTTTCTGCAAGAGTTTGTTTCGATCAACATGATCAAAAGCGGCAGTATAGTCAATAAAACAAAGAAAAAGAGGAGTTTTGGTCTCTTTTGCTGAGTCTATCAGCAGGGTCAATGTCATGATGTTTGTTGTGGTCCCTTGGCCTCGGCAAAAGCCTGTTTGATTAATTGGGATGATAGAATTTTCAGTTGCCCATGATGTTAACTCCTCCAGTATGGTTTCTGCAAAGTGCTTAGCCTCCACGTCTATGAGGGCAATAAGTCGGTAGTGATTTGGGAGTTTCCTGGTGCCCTGTTTAAAAACCGTCGTTAGTGCTGCATTCCAAAATTCGATTCAGAAAAGGGGGTGGTGATGAACAGAGTGTCTGAATTAAGCAGACCACTCTTACCCAGTCCAAAGATCAGGGCTTGATCCATCACCGTTATTTAGCTCACTTCACCATCCCAGCTCAGAACCTGGCTATATGCAAATTAGTCTGTCCCTGGCCCAGTGCATCATGGGAACAGGGCAGACCAAACTACCAAGCCAATTCTTCACCAGAAAGGAGACAAGCTTCCGGGGACCGGTCTCTGGCATTTCAGCCGTCGTCGGCCCGGCTTGCTTGAATCCTGATGGTGCAGTGAGCAAGGGGGTCATGTCTGAGTATACCCTGCCACACCTATAGTGGCCAAAAACGATTCAGAAAAGGGGGTGGTGATGAACAGAGTGTCTGAATTAAGCAGACCACTCTTACCCAGTCCAAAGATCAGGGCTCGATCCATCACCGTTATTTAGCTCACTGCACCATCCAAGCTTAGAACCTGGCTACATGCAAATTAGTCTGTCCCTGGCCCAGTGCATCATGGGAACAGGGCAGACCAAATTACCAAGCCAATTCTTCACCAGAAAGGAGACAAGCTTCCGGGGACCGGTCTCTGGCATTTCAGCCGTCGTCGGCCCGGCTTGCTTGAATCCTGATGGTGCAGTGAGCAAGGGGGTCATGTCTGAGTATACCCTGCCACACCTATAGTGGCCAAAAACGATTCAGAAAAGGGGGTGGTGATGAACAGAATGTCTGAATTAAGCAGACCACTCTTACCCAGTCCAAAGATCAGGGCTTGATCCATCACCGTTATTTCGCTCACTGCACCATCCCAGCTCAGAACCTGGCTATATGCAAATTAGTCTGTCCCTGGCCCAGTGCATCATGGGAACAGGGCAGACCAAACTACCAAGCCAATTCTTCACCAGAAAGGAGACAAGCTTCCGGGGACCGGTTTCTGGCATTTCAGCCGTCGTCGGCCCGGCTTGCTTGAATCCTGATGGTGCAGTGAGCAAGGGACTCATGTCTGAGTATACCCTGCCACACCTATAGTGGCCAAAAACGATTCAGAAAAGGCGGTGGTGATGAACAGAGTGTCTGAATTGAGCAGACCACTCTTACCCAGTCCAAAGATCAGGGCTTGATCCATCACCGTTATTTAGCTCACTGCACTATCCCAGCTCAGAACCTGGGTATATGCAAATTGGTCTGTCCCTGGCCCAGTGCATCATGGGAACAGGGCAGACCAAACTACCAAGCCAATTCTTCACCAGAAAGGAGACAAGCTTCGGGGACCGGTTTCTGGCATTTCAGCCGTCGTCGGCCCGGCTTGCTCGAATCCTGATGGTGCAGTGAGCAAGGGACTCATGTCTGAGTATACCCTGCCACACCTAGAGTGGCCGAAAACGATTCAGAAAAGGGGATGGTGATGAACAGAGTGTCTGAATTAAGCAGACCACTCTTACCCAGTCCAAAGATCAGGGCTTGATCCATCACCGTTATTTAGCTCGCTGCACCATCCCAGCTCAGAACCTGGCTATATGCAAATTACTCTGTCCCTGGCCCGGTGCATCATGTGAACAGGGCAGACCAAACTACCAAGCCAATTCTTCACCAGAAAGGAGACAAGCTTCCGGGGACTGGTTTCTGGCATTTCAGCCGTCGTCGGCCCGGCTTGCTTGAATCCTGATGGTGCAGTGAGCAAGGGACTCATGTCTGAGTATACCCTGCCACACGCATTCCAAAATTCAGCATTTGATTTATATAGCATTGGCGGGATGCCATTTGGGCCATTTGGGCCGGGGGGACCTGTTGGTCTGTCCCTAGCTATTTGCCTTTTAATATCTGCTGGTCTGGAGGTGGAGTGTTCATTCTCAGCAGAGGGAGAAGAGCTAAAGTTGGGCATTTATTTACCTGTGCAAGGCATAGTTCCGCTTGGGTCTGATTCCAGAATAGTTGCTGTTGTGTCGCTGTTGCTTGTTTTTTACCTGCAGATTTCTTTGCTGTGCCCTTTTATCCGTACTTCTTCAAGGCGCTCCCCATTATTATTGGGTGTGCTGTTAAAATGCTCCAAGAGGTATTTTGTCAATGCTACCTCCGTTATTTTAGAATTGAAGCCAAGGTGGTCTCGATTTTTTATTCTTTTGATCATTTGCCAAAACCTGGAGCTGTTTTTTCGTTTAACTTCATGGAGAAGCTTTGCCCATAATTCTTCATTTTTTGTTTGTTTCTTTTTTTCCCATTTCTTCCTTTTTAGCAGCTATTTTGCTTTCAGTAGAGCATTTTGTAGGTCATGATTTAATGGATCTTTCCGCATCTGTCTCAATGGTCGGTTCATGGTCTGCTTTTGCATTTTCATTTCTGGGGTGGAATGTAATTTGGTTGATAGTCCCTTTAGGTGGTTTACTTTATTTGATGATCCTTTCAATAGTTGGGGATTGCATTGAAGCTGCTTAAGATCTGCGGCTGCTTCGATCTTGATGCCTATGACTGGTTCAATCTTGCGAAGTGAGTTAGCTCATATTGTTACTTCTTGAGGCAAGTGATCGCTGTGTTCACTGGTCCCTATCCTAAATGCTGTTACTGTGCCGAGCATATTTAAGGATGTGACTGTATAATCCTAATGGGAAAATTGTTGGCTTGAATGAAACAATGCGATTGGTGGATTGTCCTTTGTGAAGCGCCCGTTCAAGGCTCCTAGGTTAAGATGTTCGAGCTGCCGGTTAGCTTCACTGGCAGAACAGCCCTCTACAGTTATGATTTGGGCCTCTTTTTTTCAGTGATTCTATTTTGTAGGGAATGCAACACCAAAGAACAGGAAAATCATTAGAAATACCTTCTATGCTTTTTAAAAGATGTAATATTCATGGTAATTTTTCTAGTTTTGCTATGGGAATGCAAGCTTTCTTTTCTGGCCTTCTTTGACTTTAAGTCCTTTCTATTTACCTCTACTGCACTTGAAGAATTTACTGCTTTTCTCTCATCCTAACCATGTGCGGGTCTGTGTAAAATTAGGTATTTAGGTTTTTTAATTCACAGGGGGGTTATGTTATATCTGAATGGATGCACAGCTTTCCCTCCCAATACCATTACATCCAGGCCCCCCCTTGTCCTCGTCCCCTTCCTCACAAATGAGATAACCTATTTTACCACACAGAGAAGAGAACAGAGACAGACGAATACTGGTATGTACTGCACCCCCCCCGTGGGTACTTGAGGCGTACCTACCCAGCATTCCTTCTGTTCTTTTTTCTTTCAGCCAACAGGATGATGGAGACAAGGAATAGGGTTGCTCCTGTGGTGTTTGGGCAATACATCAGTGTTATTCATCACCGGTCGGCATTCCCAATGTATGTAGCTGCTGGCTTGCAGGATAGCACTTCTCCCTGCCTATGGGGAGACACGTGGGTGACCAGGAGGCTTGGCGGAGCATGGTTTATAGAGGAGGTACCCGGTGTAGTTTTCAATGTTGGTGTAAACATCTCCAAATGTCCTGCCAACTGAATGACGTTTTACAGTTTTTGTGGGAAGGATATGAGAAACATCTGGCGGATTCTACTCTAAGAGTCCACTGGGTTTTTTAAGGCTTGTAGGTCCCCTTGGGTGAATTTGGCTGATTTGGAGAATTTGGTAGCATTTTCTCAGTTTTTGTCTTTCCTGTCCTCTGGTGAGACCATTGTTTCCTTTGTGAGATTTGCTGTGAGTGTTAATAGCTTTGATTTCTCCTCCCTGTGAACCTATGGAGGTGGGAGATATTACATTTGTGACATTCAAAGTCATTTTTCTGGTGACCATCACTTCTGATCACCACAGTTGTGATTTGGGGGCTTTAATGGCTAGGGAACCTTTTCTGTACATTTCAGATAATGGTGTGGTTCTTCGTTTCGATTCCTCTTTTGTGCTAAGAAGTGATTCTTTCAGTTCCTTGTGCTGAGGCTGATGCTTCCTCGGGGAACCAGTGGTCCTTGATGGATGTGAAGAGGGATTTGCTGGTCTATGTAGATAAGACCATACCGTTGAGAAAGACCAACTCTTCGTTTGTTTCCTTACTGCTAGAGCGGTCGACCACTAAGCTGGGAAACCAGGTTCGAGTCTCTGCAGAGACGGTCAACATCCTGTGATTCTGGGCAAATCACTTAATCTCTGCTGTGCCTATAAAAAATGAATGTGTCCATTTGTAACGTAAGTGGTGCTCATGTAAAGCGCTCTGATACCAGATTTCTCAGGTCTACTTCGCGCTATATAAAACTCTAAAAAAAAATAATACATTTTTAATGTGGTGCATCTTCTTGATCTGTTAAGACTTGGTCTTTGTCCATCGTTAGGTGGGAAAAGCAGTTGATTTCTCTGGCATATTCTTTGTCAGGGATTCCCCACCACAGGAATTCAGGGGAGTTTCACCCAAGGTGTGGTTGCTACCTAGGCAGAATTGAAAGACTTTCACCATCACCTTTGTTAGACATTACAGGTTGCTTAATGTTTTATGTGAGAAAAACTATTTAGTTAGGTGGCTTGCATTCTGGTATTTCGTAAATTGACCAATTATATGCATGAATGAATCACTATAGCGTGCTGCAAATTTGTGTTGGTATCCTTCTCTGGTTTTATTCTTTCCTTAAGAATGCCAGGTTGCTTGGCTTGGGTATTTTTACTTGTAATTGAGAGAACAAGGACAAGAGGGACCTGGGGGTAATATCCTATTACTTACTGGTAATCTTGATTACTACTGGTCCTGTTGTCTTCATCGAATTCATTCCACCCCTCACCCCCTCCCAGCCGGCTGGTCATCCATGGTCAGAGCTTGGTAGTTCAGGAAAACCTCTGCTTGAGTATCCTCCAATAGGAGGGGATGGGCAGTATATACCAGCATTCCTCTCTTCTTTTTTCTGTGTGGCGAGTTAGGTTATCTCACTTGTGATGAACAGGATGAGGACAACAGAACCAGGAGTAATGAGGATTACCGGTAAGTCATAAGACATTCATTGGCACCAGTATTTTCATATATTCATGGTGCCCCAGCACAGCCTACCTCAGAGAGATAACTTACACCATGCATTGAAAGTCTGAAACACGGCAGATTGCTACTGACTACACTGTGTGGAAGATTTTTACGTTAAAGGGGGGGGAATCTTTGTGGCATATCAGAATGGATGCACAATTATGAAATAGTATTAGATGTTGCCCCACCCTTAATGACATTTATTTGCACCAGTCTGTTCATATATATTCATGGCGGCAAAGCTCTGCCTGCCTCAGGCAGACAATTAACACCATGAATTGAAAGTTGGTAGTACAGCAGACTGTTTGAAAAACAAATGTTGTCGAATCATTTTGGAACCATGACTGGTCGTGGCTAGATCAAAGTTGCAGAAACAATATAAAATGCAGATTTCACCAAACTGCTCATGGGCCAAAACACGATTCTGCGTATTTTGGCATTGCTGTGGGGAAATTTAGCATAACTATTAAAAGCACGTTTAAACCAGCCAACTGGTGAAAACTGCCTTTTTTGCACCGATTGTTGATGCAAATGTCACTGCAAACTTGTTTGGCACGAGTACAAAATTACCCAGCAGCAGGTCGATGTACATTATTTGGCCTCACCTATTCTAGCTCAACCTCCCATGAAATACTTTTGTCGCATTAGGCATATACGAAAGATTCTAAATGTCCAGCAAAAAAAGCGCATTTCAAAATAATTCTCATTGTTGGACTTTTGAGCTGCAAAACACTAAAAACTTTCTTTTCTTTCCTCTTCTGCTTCACAAAGTTAACGCACACACAGTGACAAATCCTGAAAGAAAGAAAGAGATTGACAGCAGATTCAATAACCTTTTGAGAAAAAGGGGCTAAGTTGAAGGCAATGGAACGCTGAGAGACAGATGAATTGACTTAAAGTAATCAAAATAAAAATTGCTGCCTGACAGGCGCAGAGCTTTGAGGACCTTCCATTGTGAGCTGTTTGATGGGTTTTTACAATGCAGCGCTTGAGAGTTATGCTCTGTGATATTCAGCGGTGACAGTGTGACCCGCCCCTCCCTTGGCCCTCCCAGATGGTATCGGTTTGTCAGTCGAAAAGCAATTGTTCTGCTGTCTTGGCAGAAATGAACTTGCGAATTCGTCATGCGGTCCATGGTTGTTTTTGGATCTGGCGCGTTTTCAAGAAAGACTGCCTGGTTTGCTGACCGGCTTATGAGAAGCGGAGCTCTGGATAACAAGGGTTTTGGGGCATTTCTCGGGGAACATGAGGGTGAGCTGGGAACACAAGAGGTGATATGAAAGTGTGTCTGCATGTGCTGCTCAGCACATCAAGGGCTGTCCTAGAAAACAATGGCCCAGATTTACTAGGGGTTTGCGTTGCCCTTGCTTGACGCAAGGTGACTCAAGGGCAACGTTTGCCCTTAACCCCTCCCATGCTCGTGACGGAACCGTTCTGTCAAGAGCCTCGGGTGGGCTGTGCTGGTGACGGAACGGTTCCGTTACGGCCCGCTCGCTGCGCCAGCGCAGTGCGAATTCCGCGCCTGCGCTGATTTTCTAAAGAGCTAGCGGGGCAGTGACGTGACAGTTCCGTCACAAGCACAGCTCACCCGCGGGCCTTGACGGAGTGGTTCCGTCACGAATACGGGTGCGCCGCGCGGCCCCGCCTCCACCTTAGCGCTGCGGCGGAATAGCCGCCGCAGCGAAGGGATTAAGGAGATTTAGTGTCGCAAGCAGAGCCACTGTTTGCGGCTTTGCATGGCATGTTAAATCTGCAATAATGCTAGTCAGAGCAAGTCGTTACCTTGCTTTACTCTGTGATGGGAACGCGTTCTATAGTGGAGCATGGGTATCCCACGCATTGACCCATGGTTTTAGGCATCATCCCTGATTTATTAACAATAGTAAACTGGAAATGCGTTAAATACCATGCCTGCCCAGGGGAAGTGGAACAAGGAGAAATATGTTAATTTCTTCTGATGATGTCCCTTTTCTGCAGGGGGCTGCATTCTGCGGCACACATAGAAATAGGAGAGAGACTCTGAGGATTGTTTTTATACAGGATTGTCCCACTGTGTATGAAAATATTCTTGCCAGCAACACAGGCCCCCTTGCAACCCGTTGCAACGGTGATTGGCACATGGCTGCCAGTAGTGCACCTGCACAGAGAGTGTGATGGAATGTACCATATCTTAGTAGATATGACACATTCCAGCCCTCTCCATTTGAACATAACAGCTGTGTAGTGTTCTATCGAATGTTAGTAAATATGTCCCGTAATGATAGAGTGCTAGGTAAAGAAGGGAAATTATTTTGAGGTGTGTGGTAACAGGCTAAAGCTCAGCAGATGCCCCATACACCCACCTCTTGACTATGCCACCTCATTTTGAAGTAGGGAAAGACTGGCTCTCCCTTTGGACACACCATTATAGCTACCACAGAATACCATGCACAATGGATTCAAAAAGCATGTTTTACTGAGGATAGGGCTTTGGACACTGGGGCAGTTGTATTATTTTTTAGTTCCACACAGCCTATATTCATTTAGAAGAATTACTGCAGCTGTCCTCCCAGGCAGTGTCACACATACAGCAGTTCAAAACCAAAGGGGATGATGGACGGAGTGTTGAAAAATGCAAGCACTCACCCCTAGTCAACTGATCTGGGTTTAATCCATCAGCGTTCTTTAGCTCACTCCGCCACCCCAGTTCAGACATGGCCAAGTGCAAATCAGTCTGACCCTGTGCCTCATAGGAACAGTCCAGACCTAACTGCCAAGCCATGTCTTCGCTAGACCAGAAACAAGCATCCTGGGGCTAGATCTGGCTAATCAGCTGCCATCAGCCAGGCTTGCTTGAATCCAGCGGCAAAGTAAGCAAGGGACCCACCTCTGGATATACCCTGCCAACTTAGGGCGAACAAAGCAAAACCAAAACCAAAAAAAGCAGTGTCGTCTGGTATGGAACAGGTGTGGCAGGGCAAGGAGTGAGAGGGGAGGTGAAAGAAATTAAAATAATACTTTACACTACTGCATGGCTGCCATTTCCCTGTTTATCCTCCTTCATCTGTACTCCCAGAAGCAGGAGGCACACAGACTTCCTAAAGCCGATCAAGACGCTACTGTCACCAGCATGGCAGCAGCATTGTGATTGGCCTGAGTGCAGTTGTACGGTACCTGTGCATGTTCTCCACCCATTCACTAGAAACAGGACAACCCAATAGTCCCCAAGGAACTGGGTAACATAAGTTAAATAGAAGAAGGCTCCTTGAGGAATTATTTCCAATATCTCAACAATTTCTATTAAGTCTTATATAAGTACTTCACTTCAAAAGAGAACATAAGAAACATGGTATCTCCAAAATTTTTATATTGTTTAGAAAATGATCCTTTTCGTTTTTCACAAGATTCTAGAAGTCCAAATGATAGGCAACACAAACAACACTACAATTTCCTGTACATACATTTCCTGTAGTGTGATACACCGTTGGTACAATATGTAATATACAGATATATACATAGGGTGCTCCTGTACATGCAGTCAGCTAATCCATCAATCCAATATATACAAATCCTTGCTTGGATGATTATGAACCAAACAGTGTATGTGCGTCGAGGTTTCAGTCTCTATTGTATGCTTTTCACCGAGACCATCCTCAGGACTAAGCGTTGCACATGGTATCTACAAAAACATATACAATATATACACATTCAGTATAAGGGATCCATCTACTTATGTCCAGTATATGATCGTCTGCTTACATTAAAATGCCACCACCACACCCAGTGTGACCAGATATATACATATATACAACCCTTATCTCCTTAACACCTCGTATAAGGTTTCATGTGTCTCTCTATACTCACTAGACAAGATGTCTTCCAAAGTCTCAATCCACCACTACTTCTGAGGGTTATCGACACCACTCCTAGGTAAACATTGCACGGATTAAGTTTGGAGTCCTACCCTACAGACAATAGTATTAAGCAAAATTAGGTGTGGAGCTTACCTCCACCGTAATTTCACTTTGACTCTCTTTTATAGCCCTTGAATCACGTGTACACGGGCAAACCTCGGCTCTTGAATAGCCTGCAAACCATCTGAACTGCAGGGGGAACAAATGTAAAATATCCTGTCAGTTTATCCAACCATCTAGTGGAAAGCCCACGATAATATCCGAGACTGACCATGAGCAGGGGACTTACTTGGAAAGCTCTCTCTACAGACGTGACCGTATCACTCAAGTCTCCGTCGGCGTTCGTATGCCTCGCTCGTGAGCGTCGGTAAACACTCTCAGGTCTATGCGCATGCGCACATGGTAGCACTCGATAACCCGTGTATGGCGGCCATCTTAGAAAGGAGTGTAATATAATGAAATAACCATATAAAACGGGATTCAATCCCCCTATACAATGCGATTACCACTACATTAAACAATAATACAGGGCTTCAGGTTCTCCACCCAGGCTGTTTAATAGAGCCCGGTAGCGAACATTCTAAGCGCATGGCTGTTTGGTCACCCAAGACGGATATCACACTGTCATGCACACTTACATGTCTACTACTGCTTCCCCTTCCGGCTCTGACGACAGCCGTACCTCACCCCAAAACTGGCTTGAGCACAGAAAAATAAAATTATAACAACAACGTATTATTATTATTTAATTTTATTTTTTTTCAATTCTGAAAAGCAGTGAGGCAACACTTCTTCATGTTGGCAGAGGAGCGGTCCCTGATAAACAGCTTGCATAGCATTACTGACAATCTTTTCACCATAGTGCAGAGGTGTGTGCTGACTATCTGGCATAGGATCTGCACTGAAAGCTTTCCTTTTCAGTGCATAACTTTATGACTAGCAAAATTCTGAAACATTCTACATATTCAGTAAAAAATATAAACCACAAAGAAAAATTGTTTCCCTGACATTTCTATAAATAGTTGCTAATACACACTATTAATACATTTCATTGTACCAAGCAGCAATTAACCGATATAAACCTAACCTGACCTCGTCAGAGCCGGTCGCTCCACCCGCCGCGTGGCTCCTCCTGAGTGCGCCGGTCTCCCCTGCTACTGCCGCCTGCTCGCCGCTGCCCCTGAGGCTGTGACTCCTGGTTTCTCCGTTTTTTCTTGCATTTCTGTGCCAGCTCGTGTATTGTTTCTCCCCTGTGTGGTGCCCCTGATTGTTGTTGTTCCGCTTTTCCCGCTGTTGCACCCCGCTCCCTGCCGCGACTCCCCTGCGCCTTCCCCCCTTTTCTCTTTTGTACCCTCTCCCCTTACAATTCCCCACCCCACTCCCGCCTCCCAGCTGCTCCTCCCTCCCTCCTCCTCCTTCCCACTCGCCATTTATGGCAGAGTCCACGCATATGCACAGCGGAAGCGCCAATTGTGCGCCGAAGGCGCGCCAAAGGCAAGCCCGTCTGCGCCTGTCGGCGCCTGGGCCCTTGATGATGCCAGTGCACCCGAACTTACGATGCCGCCACAATCCACGCACTCATTGCTGGCCGGAACCCCGCCTGCTACCGAGCAACCCAGAAACGTGCCCACGGACCCTTCACCTGCCAAGCCTGCAAATTCACCTGCCTCCGAACCTGCACCGCATCCGCCAAGCCTAGCACCAACAACAACCACCTCAAGTGCATCCTGCTCCACACTGTCTCAGTCCACAGGCACGCCGTCGAACTCTGGAACCTCCTCGACACAACATCACCAGACGTCCCCTTCCTCACAGAAACCTGGATGAACGCCTCCTCAGCCCTCGACATCGCCATACCCATCCCGGATGGCTACAAGATCGCCTGGAGGGACCGCGTCAACCAAAACCGGAGGAGGCATCGCCATCGTCCACAGAAACGCCGTCCGCAACACAACCAACTCCAACGACAACCTCACTGCCGCCGTTAAACTTCACTTCCAGATACACACCGACCCCAAAACTACCCTCAGAGGCACCCTCATCTACAGACCCCCGGGAACACGCACACAATTCAGCGAAGCCATCGCAGACTTTGTCAGCCCGCCCGCCCTCACCACCACAGACTTCATCCTCCCAGGGGACCTCAACTTCCCTTACGGGTGAGTAGCGCGCTATACAAATTCTTTATTGTATTGTATTGTAATCACAAAGGTATTCACATCTATCATCAAGTTCACCCAAATAAGGACACTTTGTTATACTGTAGTAACCAATAACTTCTGGCTACTTCTGTCTAATGGCTACTGTAGTGCTATAATCGTATTAGTTACTACAGTGTAACACATGTGGTATGGCTACCCCAAGTCTTTATATGTGCGAACTTCTTGATGGATTTTAATGCTATTCCTTACTCATTTTTATGTTTTAGGTAACTAAATATAGAAATACCAGATAAAACAATTTTTCTTTGTGGTATACATTTTAAAGAATACTTTCCACTTCATACAGTTGTGAACTCTTGACCTGTAAGAGTCTACTGTACTCTGTGTGCTTGCTCCCATGCGCTTAGGAATGAACTATCGTGGAACTAGTTTAATACATTTGCACAACAGAAATAATACGTCCTTATCCTGGTATAACTGAAAACACCTCATAATACACCTCATCTCAGCCGCCAATTTCAACAATTCAACAAATGTAACTTTTGTACTGCTCTACATGTTATACCGTATGCTTCTTTCACATGAAACAATTCATAAGGTGTCATCTTCAAAAGTTGAAATAAATAGTCAAGAACACAATAACCGCTATACCCACAAGTCCAAGGACTAATGCCGCATGATGGGTGTATTCGAAATCCAACCACTGCATTACACCACAACATTCCAAACTACAAGTCTCAATATGCGCTGCGCTACTCCTCACTTCTCGTTCATTCTTCGCATGCACATAAATCGCAATTGATACTTATATCATTCTTTCCTGAATAATGCAATAGCCACCTTGTTTTCGGGATTCAGGATTATGTATGGCCAATTTGAATCTCGGGCCAAAACTGCCTGAACCATGAATGTGCAGTAATAGGTTCTGTGGTCAGTCTATCCTATCAAGGTAGGCCCAGTGAGTACAAGACAGATCCAATCAGAACCATTCTCTGCTACCAGATCAGATATGTCAGAGTGCAAATCTGTGTCTCATTTTCTTCCCCCATGCACTCCAACGGCCTGGATTGGGAGCATGTAATCGCTTACTGGACTTTGGTGCTCCCCGATGTACTCGGCCTACTTGATTAAATCAATACATTTGAAAAGGCTGTTAAAATTCTCAAGAAGAATGACAGTTAAGGACTGAAGGTCAAAAATGTACTCAAATAATATAAGTATAGAAATGCATAGCCTGGACCATCAATCAATTAAGCATGTAAGCATATAATCAGCAATATACGGAGGACTCAGTAAGGTTCCATAGATAATCCGGCTAATCCGGGAAAAAGTGAGGCGCACAATAAAGTGAGGCGCACAATAGAGACAAGCCAGTTTTTTTCTAGGAGTTCAGTCAAAGAATTCTGTACATTTACTGTACAAGTATTTAGTTCAAGGCATATGCACCAATGGGGAATGAGCAAGAAGAAGCATTTTACTGCAAAATACATTTGAGGATTCTCTCATAATTCTACTACATCAGTCAAGTCAAGTCAAATTCTTTTATTTGGTTTTCAAAATTACAAAAAACATAAAAATTAATTATTAAAAAGATTAAAATTTCATCCTCTAATTGCATTAAATAATTTAAAAATGTCATAAATTTAATCAATGACAATACATACCAACAATATAACGTGCGAAGATATAAGCTCAATGTTAAGAGGGCTCAAGTGCATCATTGGAGTACAAGGAATGAAAAACAGCTGTATTCTGCCACAATATATACAGTACCAGTCCTCTTCTAAATTTGACCTGTGTCTGATACAGAGCTTCAAAAATTGGGCTAAATTTTTTGCAAAACACTTTACCTCCAGAAATTGCATCACAAGGAAAGCTGGGCGGCATTGTCGCAAACCCAGAATTTTTAATATGGGTATTACCCAGTGCTTCCTTGGTTCTTTATAGAATTTGCAAAACAAGACCACATAGATTGATGAATGTGTAGATACTTCATCATAGGGACAGATTGATAACGTCTTTGACCAATCATTTATTTTAGGAAAAGTTACCAAGCGGTGGAATATGTTCATCATAAATCGCGTCAACAGAAACCTGACATAACCACTCAAATTAAAGTTAAATAAGGCTCTACGGCCAAGGCGGTTTGAACTGATAGGGTATCTTGAACTGAACTTTTATTTGCCTAAATAACCAATCGTAGTTCTTCAAAATGCGTGAAGCATATTTTTTTTTAACCTTTTTCCAGAAATCTCTGATATCCGTGAGGGGTTATGATAATACCTTACCAGACCAAAATCATACAAAAAGTATTTAACATATAAGAGCCAACCAATCTTATGTGAATTTTCAAGTGAAAGACAATCGTTCAGAAGCCCTAGGTTAAAAACTGCTTTGGTGGAGGACCATGTATGATGCCACAAAATAATCGGTTGTAATTTCACAATACCGTATTACAAAACCATTTTTGGTATTCTTGTTTTTGAGTTCCTGTAGGATAGAACAAATGTCTTTTAGAATTGCTATCAACTGGACCATATGCATATTATTAGAAAAGTTAACCAATACGTAAATATTGTGTTTATTCATATTGAGAGTTATTATTTCAAAATTAGGTTCCAATTCAAGAGGAACTATTTCTTTAATATCTGAAAGATTAGGAATAAATGTTGTCAAACCTCCTTTAGCTCTCTCTATTGTAGAGGGAGGGAAAAGTAGGTTTTATATCCCTTGATATGTATGGCTGAAGCGGCCCAAGTCTCTTGAAGGCAAAGCACATTGAATTTTCCAGCGAATTTAAGCCATAAATCGGTGCCGATTTTAGAACGCAGACCTGCTACATTCCAATAGACGATATTAAGCCCAGATTCGCTGGCGATTCCTGTCTGTGCAGTGCCTTGTTCAATAAGCCCCCCTTGAAAGTCAGGGTTTATCGTATTCCCTATTCTTTCCTGTTTTAATGCAATATTGCTATGTGACACTAAACCTGAACTCTCTGGTACACACCGATGATGTAAGACCTGAGGATCAGGTTCACTGCTGGTTGCTACAGCACAGAGCCGTGGATTATGATTTAGGGCATGTTCCAAAGGAAGCAAACCCGACTTATTATGCTCTTCCTGTGTCCCAATGTATTTAGAATTTAACTTATCTAGTCAATCTGTTTCCTGCAAGCCAGATAGCATATTGTACCTATTAAAAGTTGGAACATTATAGGAGTAACCTCAAATTTGTTCGGCATTTCTAATGCTATATTCGCTCAAGTCCCTAATACGGGGTGGATAGAAAAAATCAAGCGGTAATACATTGATCCCACCCACTTCTAGTGAAGTATTTCCTTCCACCCAAAGAATTTTCTTTTCAAGCAAAGGTGTTCTGTATGTTAAAACAACACAATCACCTGGTAGCATTTTCCAGCGATTACCGGCCCACTGGACCCTTCTCACCATCTTAAACTCAGTAAAAGCTATTCGGTTAGACTTGTCCTCCTGCCTAACCAATGGAGTGATTTATTTCTTAGTGATTCCAGGGCCTTGAATATTGGTGAATCTGTGGCACACGGGAGGGGGGGTTAGACCTATTAGCTTCTACTATTATCATGGTGCCCCTATTCCCATCCCCGAACTCTGTGCTATTTGGTAGATTGCTCATCCTGATCTGTGAGGGAAGATCCTTTCTAGGATTATTTGCGCTATCTTTGGGGTTAGCCATTCCCACTAATGAAAACTTGTTGTCCTTAGTTTTTTGGGAGCTTGTTTCTGACACACTTGGTTGCCTACTTTGCATGTTTTGGCCCCTATTCACCGTTCCTGACTCGGCGAGTGTCGACTTCGTGTTATTGCCTTGTTTCGTGTTTACTAGCAATTAAATCTTTGATGAGGGTCAGTCTAGCACCTATTTGGTCTAATGTGACTCTCACATAAAGATAAAGGGCTAGATGTAGGTAAATAGGTTTTACCGATTCTAAAATACCGAATTTTATGATTCGGTATTTTAGAATCGGTAAATCCTATGTAGGTATTTAATCGGTAAAAAAATATCTAATCGTTAAGAATCGGTATTTACCGAATCCGTAATTACAGATTCTGTATTTGCCATTGATTCCTATGGGCCTGGAGGAATACAATACTAGGAATTTAACAAATTTATAAAAATTGTAGGTACTAAATCGGGGAATTCAATTTCTTACTATCAGTATGTGTCCAGTTGGCTCGCATAAAGGCCAAGAGAGTGGGTCCAGCTCAGCCTCATCCAGGCACAGACTGGCAAGGACGGGCCTGCCCTTGGTCCGGGCCTGCCCTTGGCTCAGGCTTCGCACGTGCGCGTCCCGCGCCAAGGGAGCCCCGACGGATTTTTAAAGGCTAGGTGTGATGACGCTGCAATACCCGCGAGAGCGCACTGCCTTCTGGAGATTGCAGTCCCGGCAGTCCTGCGCTCCGCTGGCAGGGTCGGCAGCCGATGGCAGAGGGTAATGGTTAGAGTCCACTGGTTTTGTTCAAGCCGCAGGCAGCGTAACAATGCAGGAAACAGTGAAAGACAAGTGAGTAAATATGGGTGTCACGCGCCGCGGGAGCCCAGATAGATTTTTAAAGGCCAGGTGTGATGATGCTGCAAGAACCGCAAGAGCGCACTGCCTTCTGGGTATTGCAGTCCCGGACAGTCCTGCGCTCCCTTGGCAGGGTCGGCAGCGGATTGAAGAGGGTGATGGTTAGAGTCCACTGGCTTCGTTCAGGTCCCAAGCAGAGTAACAATGCAGGAAACATTCAAAGGCAAGTGAGTAAATATGAGTGTCCCGCGCCTCAGGAGCCCCAACGGATTTTTAAAGGCCGGGTGGAATGACGCTGTAAGACCCACGAGAGCGCACTGTCTTCTGGGGATTGCAGTCCCGGGCAGTCCTGCCTTCCGCTGGCAGGATCGGCAGCGGATGGCAGAGGGTGATGGTTAGAGTCCGCTGGCTTCGTTCAGGCCACAGGCAGCGTATCACTGCAGGAAACAGTCAAAGGCAAGTGAGTAAATATGGGCGCCCCGCGCCGTGGGAGCTCCGACGGATTTTTAAAGACCAGGTGCGATGACGCTGCAAGACCCGCGAGAGTGCTCTGCCTTCTGGGGATTGCTGTCCTGGGCAGTCCTGCGCTCCGCTGGCAGGGTCGGAAGTGGATGTCAGAGGGTGATGGTTAGAGTCCACTGGCTTCGTTCAGGCCCCAGGCAGCGTAACAATGCAGTAAACAGTCAAAGGCACACCAGGAGGCATGTTTTACGCCGCCAGTGCATCACAAAAAGGGATGCAACGGAAGCGCAAAACTGTCGCAAGGCCTCATAAATAAGGCATTAATGAGACGGTAATGATGCCACTCATTTGTGGCAACTTGTGTGGGCCACTGACACATCATGTTAAGCCTGTTGATACAGGCAGGTTGTGGTGCAACTAACACGTTACTGGGCCTTTGATGCATGATTACTGTCGGGACAGTGTCGTCTATTACTTGTCGCATTGTTACACACACCATGGTAGGCAAAGTGGCACAGGTTACTGTGTCCACTGATGCATGCACTCTGCAGGGCTGCTGATGTTGCTTAGTAGACCCATTTAAAGATGCACTCTGTAGGCCATTTTTACTAGGCTAAATAATGCACGCATGGTGTGAGGATAACAACACCTTGAACTAAGCTCATTGGTGCACGGTCAGTTATCTCACAGATGCCTATTACTATACCCGAGTCTGCATGCATATTGCAGGACCACTAATGCCTGCTACTAGGCGCATTGATGCATCAATTATGTAACCAATCAGTGTCATTAGTAGTCCCATAGATGCAAACAGCATGTGGGGCCTTTCACAGGTGCCTCTGACGCCCATCAAGTGTTGTCACTGATGGCCACTGCCATTTATTCATGCATTATGTGGGTACACTGGAGCCCTTACTAGATCCTCTAAAGAATGCCTTCTGAGGGGTCACCCATATCTATTACAAGCCCCATTTATGGATGCCCTCTTTCAGTAAGCTGTACAATTGTCACCATCTGCACCTATAACACCTACCACAAACAGCACACACTATTAAAACGGAACCTACTGCCTTTGCCAATGGTTGGTTAAAGAACTAGCCCCGCTCTTTTTAGGTAAGTAATCAGTGCTAAAACACTGCATCTATATAAACCTATTCTAAAGTTATAAACCCTAAAAGTAATACTGTAAGCCGTTGTTTGCTTCAACAAAAGCCCTTCAAAACATGCCAAATTAATGTTCTACCCTTGACACCTACTTTGCACACAGAACTTTCCACAAAATGAAAGAAAATATTTGAAAAGTCTTTTTTGTGCCTCCTGGAACTACAATTTGAATAATTAATAAAACGGGCTGGATTCCATTTTCTTGTGTTTAATGTAATGTTTACTCATAAATTATTCCTATTATATGGGATGACATACCCTTTTCATACATGGGGCGATGAGGTCTTTTGCTGACTTTCTTCATCATTTATTTATACTCTGAAGGGTTATTTTTATCAGACAGCAAAAAAGTGATCTGCGAAGGGGCACGGGGGGGGGGGAGGTGATTAGATTTCGTTCCTAATTATAACTAGAATGAAAGATCTCCTGGCTGCACCGACTTGCTGATTTCTTCATTTCCTGCTCAATTACCCTTCTCTGAAAATTCAGCTTTCTCTGCATTTATTCTCTCCTTCGGGACACCTAAAGAGCTTCACAGTGTCTATTCTCTCCAAACCAAGACTCCTGCAACAGACTACATTTGCTAATCAGTGAAGCAAAGATAAATATTGGAAACTCTCAAACATTTTGTGACTCGACGTACAGTCAATTTGGCGCCTAGACCTGTATTATAAAGATTGTATTAGCAAAATGGCTTCTTTTTTGGTTATAAGCATTATTAGGAAGAAAGATTCAGGGTTCTATTAGGCCTGGCATACTGGGCGTGGTACTCCCCCAAACTCTTTAAACCTCACCTGTTTTAGCTAATTAGTTTTTGTTGGCATTAGGACTTTTTGCACTTTACCACTGGTGACCAGTGCAAAAGTGCTTGTGCTCTGTCTTTCAAACATGGTAAAATTGGACTGCACCAACTTGGCATACTTAATTTACTTGTAAGTCGCTAGTAAATAGTACTACCTGTACCCAGGGCCTGTAAATGAAATGCCACTAGTGGACCTCTGGCATTCATTGCGCCACCCACTAAAGTAGTTTTTTTAAACATGTCTCAGGCATGCCACGGCAGCCTGTAGTACATTTTTAAACTGACAGGTCAACCTGGAAGAATAACCCTATTGCCAGGCCTAAACCTTCTTTTTATTACTTGTTAAGTCACCACTAAGGTAGGCCCATAACGTTCATAGGGCATTGTGTTTAAAAGTAGGAGATGTCTGTTTAAGTTTTACATGCCTGTTGAGTTACCTTATACCATTTAATAAATGGTAACCAGAGATTGGAAGCAGGTAAAATATCCTGTTTACTTAAATTAATTGTAATTTAAAATCCTCTTGAATGGTAAAGTTGGATTTTAAGTCCCAATTCTGAAAATGCAACTTTTAGAAAGTTATCATTTCCTTGTCCTAACCATTTGCGGCTCTGTAGTAGGGGTTTATGTAGTGCCTCCAGACACTAATACAAAGGGGACTCAGGTGTGGACAGGGAAGTGGTATAGATTCCCACTTGTATCTTACAGGTTGTCGTACCTATGTACATACGTAAGCATGGACACTTCAGCATATATATCACATTTTGTGGATTACAGTTTGTTAGCACTTTTTTAGATACTTCTGAAGATGATTCTAACCACCCCCTCTAAACCAGAGAATGAAAATATAAAGTTGTGTATCCAATGGCTTGTAAATAAGTAATTATTAGTATTTCATATACAAACTGTGTGACTACATAAACAGCCCAACCCCACCAGACCTTGAAGTAATTTGCAACCATAAATCTGGTTAGAAAAGGCTCACCAGCATGTTAGACACTTGTCACGTAGTATCACTTCAATTTGCATGTTGTGTTTTTATGTGTGTTTTGCAGTGTCACCCTAAGCATCACGTGAGCTGTATTTGGACCACTACCAT
This sequence comes from Lissotriton vulgaris, assembly GCF_964263255.1. Lineage (NCBI taxonomy): Eukaryota > Metazoa > Chordata > Amphibia > Caudata > Salamandridae > Lissotriton > Lissotriton vulgaris. The sequence goes on along the minus strand of NC_141688.1, from coordinate 249,767,195 downwards.
TTCAGTATGTTGGATGGCAGCATTATATCTAATTATATATATATACACTAGGGGGCATGTTTACAGTGCCCCTATGCACTCTAATGCTCCAGAGGCTCAGTGTGTTGGCCAATATTTACAAGGCCGCGCAGAGCCATACTGTGTTGCTTTTCATGAACTTTTAAAAATGGAGTAAGGTAATGCCTTACTATGCATGCTAGGAGTGTTCCATGGGTGTTACTGTGAGTGTACTCAATCAGCACCCATGATTTTTTTATGCTGCCCTTTATTTATAACATAGCGTAAATCTGGGACTGTGCCCAAACTAAGACGTAACGAGAAGAAATGTTTACATTTCTCCGTATTTTTCTGCCTTTCCGTGTGTGCTGCATAGAACAAGGAAAACACCTCCTTTGAATCTTTCTGTGCAGGAAGCTGTCCCTTTGTGCACAATAAGAATCATGCCAACAGCACAGTCACCCTTGTACCATGCTGCAAGAGTGCCTGTGCTTGGCTGCAGTTTGTGTGGCGGCACTGGCAGAAAGGACAGGAATGCTCCGTAACTTGAAGATACGGCTCACCCTGCCCTTTTCATTTGATGTAGTACAGCTGGAAGGCTTCTGGGGCTGCTCTATGCAAAAATCTCGTAAAATGCCCAGAGGTCGCTATTCCCAATGAAGGAGAGGTAGGAAACACCTTTCTTTCCTAAATGTAATAACAATGGAAACAGTAACACAATTCAACTTGGGATTCGTTGACAGCCCAGAAGAATGCCTCATACCACCTTATTGCCACTTTGAGTGGGCAGTAGCATATCAACACTTCCCAAGGATGATGGAATGGCCAACACCCGATTGTGGTGGACATGTAGCCGGACAAGGTGGTCAGTGGCGGCACCCTGCTACCAAAATGGGAGGCGGTGGCTGACCCTGCAAGTTGATGACTGCCTGTGACCCAGGAGGAGTATTGAAGCCACCAGAGCTTCCACTGCTGGTGATGGAGCCAGTAGAACCCTGTGCTCTACAAGACAAATAGAATGGCCCATATGAGGTGAAGGAGCACAAGAGTGATGTCACCTACGTGCTGGACTTGGGCACTCTTAGGAACCTCTTGAGTGTCCTGCACGTGAACCTCCTCAAACCCCATTTTGAGAGGTCTGAATTAACCCTGCTCTTGGCTACTGATAATGGGGTGGAGAAGGAGAGTGAATCTCTCCCCAACCTACTGTTGTGAAGCATTTTAGAATCAAGCGTAATTTACCGATTCATGCCTTACATAGCTATAATTCGCATTGCCCTTGTATAGGCATAGAAATCATACCCATATTTAGACATAACCCATCCAGTCCAAATACAGGCACGGCTACTTCTACTAGTTCCAAAAAGCCACCACGATTTCTTGGAAAACTCGGCTTCAGCAGTCAGGAACTTCCCCTTACTTGAATATTGATTTGTTCTAGAAATCATGGCGTTTTCAAAGAACTACCATTCCCTTGGGGTTCTTGGGTGACATTATTATGTCTGACTTACGTCAAACTAGGCACCTTCATGGTATAAATATGCCTACACTAGCCATAGCAAACACACGGTGGTTCCGAGCATCTCAACTATCTACTTGCCCGACGGAGCTAGCTACAGCAAGTGCCGAAGGAAGCCGACCCTCCAGCTGACACACTAACAGAGAGGCTGCTTTTCTCTCGCTGAGAATCCAGCTCCAGTGTTTCCAAGCTCTACTTGCGGGGTTTTGGGAAATCGAGTCCTGAGACAGAGATACCAGACCTCCTTCACTCTAAACTAAGGTTTGGAGCTGATCAGACTCTAAGAGAAATCTTGGATAGATTCTTGGCAAAGAAACTAAACCTATGCTACACCACACTTACTTTTTCCCCCGTACTAGACTTAGGTTAGGTACATTGGGATAGGCGTATTTTAGAAGCACCATTTGAGTACTTTTAGCCTTTGTTATTTATGTAACTATTTATTTATGGTTTAAGAAACCATACAATGCTTTTACAGTATTATTTTATCATACTCTTCCTGCTGTACGCATTATACCTTGCAACCAGTATTACGATTGCAGTTCACTCTACTTGGATGAGAAAGAAGACTGTTCAATAAACCCTTTTATTGAAAACGCCCGTCTCTCTATTTCTCTGCACCTCTGATGAAACGAAGCATGCATGATTGACTGACTAAAATATCTTTCTATTGTTTCCACGACTCTGAAGATCAGTTTATTTCATGGGGAAACAAAGTTGTCATGTTTATGCGGTTGTCAGACACTAATAGCCTCTTGTTCATTCAAGAAAGGTTCTAGTGACCTCTGAGCTAGCTGGCACTCACAATTAAGTCTAATAGATTCGAAAGAGACCTAGTCGACCTAAGTCCTATGTCAAATCTCCTACCTGGTAGCCAAGACATGGAACTCCATCCCCACTCACCTTCGGCTGACCCAGGATCATCTCTCCTTCAGGAAACAACTCAAGACCTGACTGTTCGAGCAGTAGTGACCCCCCCACCCCCTCAGCGCCTTTAGACCCTGCCGGGTGAGAAGCACGCTCTACAAATTCTGATGATTGATTGATTGATTGAATATATAGGATATATTATTCCAATGCGCAGAGCCTATTGGGAATATAGGAACTACACTACATGGCTCCCAATGTTTGGTAGGGCACTAATTTAACGCTAGATACTAGAGTAACTCAGTTGTGCTTTTCACAGAGACCCCTTTTTCCCATAAAATACTCCAATAGATGTCTGGAGTAGGTAAATTGGGATAAAATATCTGCTATTACTGAGTAGGACGAAAATCCTATGTATTAGTTTTTGGTTTGTTCAACGTTGAAGGATACAGTATTCCAAAATATTGTGCACCTTATCTTTGTTTCCTTGAAACTTGCTCTGCAAACTTTCATTAAACAGTGTTGAATAACGACTGTAATAACGCAACCGGTGGAGCTGCAGCCCGACCCGGTTTTAAACGATACAGGTTTCCAAGAAAATGACCCGGATGCTATAATCATCCCAGAAAACCTAAGGAAAACCATCACTATAAAGTTTATAACAAATGGCCTATCAACAAGAGGTGGTAGGGTAATTTTTGTTATAGAGGCACACGAATATTGGCAGACAGAGGTATTCTATTCATGGATTGTCTTCCCTGTAGCAAATCCAGTAACACATGTGTTCCACTTCTACAAAGTAGAGGAACCTCCAACGGAATGCGTTCCTTTCAAGGACATTGAAATTCCACTAGCTTACCAAGAGCATCTGCTCTGGTTTAAAGGTGTCCTACAACATCAACATCACATCACCAGGCTCGGTCCTAGGTAGACCAGGAGCAACATGGCCGGTACTAGCCAGCTATACACCACATCCTCACATTGAAGAAATGTCTCGTGAAGAACTATTAGTTCAACTAAAACAACTACTAAAAATACATAGACAATTGGTTCAATATGTCATGCAGACTAACAGTCCAACCTCCTATAAGAATTCCACAACAAACCCCTCACCAGGGGAACAGAAATAAAATCACACCACAGACTATACAATCAGTCATTGGTAAATTGCCCGCAAAAAGGGAACAAATTCCATTCTGGATAGCTCAAAAAATTACTCAAATCGAGGCAGTATTTCCTGATAGTACTCCTCATGAGAAACACAGAATTTTAACAATCTGTTTACCAATGGGGATCGTACCACACCTGGAGGACTGCAACACTTGGGGTACAGTCTTTGCTGCAATCTACACAAAAACACATGTTGTTCCGTCTAAGGCAGTGATACCAGATGGCCTGAAACAGATTTAAAATGAATATGGGGCAGAGCCTGCTGCTTTAAATCTGGGTTTGAAATTACTGAAAGATTTCGAACAGGTCTCAGCTATAATATTAGCTATTATTAAAGGTGAAGCAGCATCCGTGGCAATCTGCCAAAAAATAAGGGAAATAGATATAACTCAGCAACCATATGAACTGGCCACAATTAAAGAAAAATCCTACAAAGTACTAGGAAGAGATAGTTTGGGTGGGAAACCAGTTAAACCCCAACTAACAGAAAATCCTGAAAAGGGTTTTATTGAAAACACTCTCACTACTCTTAAAAAGAAGTGGGTAAATACTAAACAAACTTCTAATGAAAAGTGTTCTCAGTACGAAGAACTAGGAAGAGATAGTTTGGGTGGGAAACCAGTTAAACCCCAACTAACAGAAAAACCTGAAAAGTTTTTATTAAAAACTCTCTCACTACTCTTAAAAAGAAGTGGGAAAATACTAAACAAACATCTAATGAGAAGCGTTCTCAGTCCAGAGGTAGGTCTCCTCAAAAGGAGCCCTCTGAAAAGAGTTATAACCTCGCGAACAGGGATAATTTGAGAAAACCTGATAGATATCAGAATACAGATACACGTTCCTCTCGTACCTTTCAGACTTCCTCACAGAAATCGGAAAGAAGAGGAAAGTCAGAATACAAGGAAGAAAGTGTGAAGTCCAAAGACGTCCAACACGTTCCAAAAAATAAGAAAGCCCAAATCACCAAAAAGAAGATAGCAGGTCTAAAAATCAGACAGACAGGGCTGTAGGAGGCAGGAAAGGCTATGGCAGGCTAGTTGGAACCTTTTTGAGAGGGAGAAGCACAAATCTCTCCTTAAAGAGTACAAGCTGGAGGTTATTAAGGCGAAACAGGAATATTTCGCCCATTTAACAACCACCCTTACCTCTCCGAGAGAGCTTTTTAAGATAGTGGACTCTCTTTGTACTTTACAGACGCCTGACCCCATAGTGTGTTGACAAGCTCTCTGTGACAAAATCGCAGGATACTTTCACACAAAAATAGTGGACATATATTCGGCCCTTGATTTACAAAAGGCCTTAATGCCCCCCCTTCTCCCAGCCCTGTCCCTCCTCCCTTTGAAGTTGATGCCCCGACAACCACAATGAGCCTGTCCACAGTTCCACCACTCTCTCTGCAGGTAACTGATCTGCTTTTAAGCAAGTTGAGATCAGGATCTCCTTTAGATCCCTGTCCCCTCAAAGTTCTTAAGGACTGCAGAGAGACCTTGCTGCCGCCACTTCTGGACATCATGAACAGAGCAATGAAGGATGGCATCTTCCCTTCCCAATGGAAGAATGCTGTAGTCAAGCTTCTCTTGAAGAAGGCCACACTAGACCCTGAGGTACTTAAAATCTTCTGCCCTATTTCCTTGCTCCCGGCACCTGCAAAGATGCTGGAGACCCATCTTCACCAGCATCTGGCGGCGTTTCTGGACTCCTCGGGTCTCCTGGACCAGTCACAATATGGTTTCAGGAGAGGACATAGCACGGAGTCGGCCCTCATGATAGTGCTTGATAACATCCGCACTGAAGTCGATCTGGGTCATACCTCCCTGCTAATCCTTTTAGATCTGACAGCCGCCTTCGATACCCTGTCTCCCTCGGTTTTTACATCTCGGCTGAGGGAGATAGGGGTAAAAGGTGCAGCCCTGAGCTTATTGGCGTCCTTCTTGGATCAGAGGGAGCAGAGGGTTAAGTTGGGTGAATATCTATCTCCTCCCACTCCTGTGCAATGTGGGGTTCCACAAGGCTCGGCATTAAGTCAGACCCTGTTTAACATCTATGTGGCCCCACTTGCCAGGCTGGTAAGATCGTTTGGGATGGAGGTAGTTTCCTATGCCGATGACACCCTGTGAGAAGTTGGCCTGATATGTGGGGTTTCCAATTCTGGTACCACCTTGTATCAGTCCAAACAATCCCTTATGGTGTCTGGTTGTAAGTCGACCTTGTAGACAAGCTATCCTAGGGGTAGCATGGACTAAGCAGCCTTAAAGGCTTGACTTAAGAGGTCGTGTTAAGCGAGCTGTTTTACCACATACAATCCTGTAATATCAATTGAAAGGACACCACACAAGTATATATTATAAAATTATATGTGTTTACTTCTAAATTAATCCCCAGTACTCTTTATGAGCAAAGGGGCACAAGCGTTAAATCAAAAGCACAGTACAACATACAAAGTTGCACAATTTTGGATGAGGGCGGGTGGCCACTCAAACCATACACTAAAAAAATGGTATAAGAGATACCAATCGAACAGTGGTTAGGCCTAGGGCCTAGAGAATCGCTGGGAGCAGTCAGGACTAGCAATGCTGAAGTCGGGAGAAGCCCGCAGGACTCGGGTGCAGCACGTAAAGTGCGGCTTGCACCAATGCAAAGTCAATGGTGCGTAAAAGTTACACAAAGTTAGTTTAAGGATACTTCTGCTGAACCTAGAGGAACAAAACTTAAGACACGGACCCTAGAGGTGTGTACCAGTGTAGGAACACCGGCGTTGCAATGTTACCTCACCCACAGGAAGTGGGTGCACAGGGTCGAAGTGGCGTCCGGTTTTGACACGCAGGCTCTTGGTGCTTGGAGCTGAAGATGCTGCAGGCGATGGGAAGCAGAAGTCGAGATGAATCTGAAAGCAAAGGGGACAGAGTCTGGGTCACTCAGCAGTGACCAGGGTGGAACCAGGCAATGTTGGGCGCAATCAGATGGTTGTCTAGAGGCTTCTCTCCGCTGTCACGTGGGCTATGGGGCATCTGCGACGTCCAGGAACAGGTCACGATCTGTCCCACGCAGGCTCTCGCCGTCAGCACCTTAGGCTTCAAGATTGCAGCAAACAGCACTTGGCAAAAGCAATCCACGCGGAACCGGGAGATTGCTTCTCACTCTGACCAGGAGGGTCAGAGTGGGGGCTCCTGTTTACAGGAGCTGGTGCAGATCTGGAGCAACCAGAAAAGCAAGTCGTTTTCAAGTTTTCATCGGCACAGGGGCCACAAGCCAACTGGCAAGCCAACACAAGCAGAAGGGCCCCACGCAGCACTCGTCAAGTGTGGAGGGGGTAGCTTTGCTGCAAGTGTAGCTCGGGGTGGGGGCTTCTCAAACTCCAGTGAACAGCTTCGAGGGTCACTCGTGGGCTGCACAGTCAGCGTCTCGTGGCCTTTTCAAGATGGCATGTCCCACGCTTCCGGTCGCCTCCACGGGTCTCAGCTCTGCAGGGACTGTGGATCGGGCTGGGAGAAGGCAGGCAAGCTTGATCTTGTTGTTCTCTGTCACTCGAGTTCCGGCGGGAACTGCAACAAAGCAAGGGTCGAGGGCTGGATGGTGCCTGTATGCACAGGGTGGTCACTCCTTGACCACAAGGGAGATTCTTCAGTCTTCTATGTTGAGTAGAATGTCGAAGGGTCCAGAATTCGTTTCTTATGTTTCTTCAGGATGATCTGAGTTGCATTGGCACTGCTCCCACTCTTATTCGAATCTGGTGGGCTGGACATCCTGCTAGGTCCCCTCCTATGGGTGGGACCCAGGAAGGGGGTGGTTACACCCCTTTCCTTTGATCCAGGCCACGCTGGGACTGGGGCTGGTGTGCCCCAGAACCGGTTTGGCCGGATTATGCAAGGGGCAGCCTTGTTCTCCCCAGGCAGTGTCTGGTTTCTTTGAAACCTCCCTGCTACAATCCACTATCTCCTGTCTGGGGTGGTTTGACACCGCCCTGCGACAGGAAACCCTTTGTCCAGGCCACCATTTGCTGAGTTTCGGTCAACAGCAAAAGGCCAGACCCGTGTCTGTGGCAGAGGCATCCATTTTGTGGATCTGAGGCTCATTTTAAATCAACCGCGTTTCAGTAAAGTAACATGTCTTCTCCCTCTAGAAGGGTGCAATGCTACCCCCGTCGTCAGTACTGGCGAGGGGGTAGTATTCCAATTCGTATGACACCTTACACGACATGTTTTGATAAAGCCAAACCAAAGATGCTATATAACCGCGAGGATTATAAGGCACTTAAGAGTATATGGTATGGCATTATCCCGGATCAGCTTAGGGACTTGTTCCCGACAGCTGCAGACAGGCTCAGCTCATGCCAGAGCTCCATCTCACATAAAACCACGCACTCTGCCTCCAGAATTGATGAGGACTTCCATAGGAGTGACTCATAGGTTTATATGTGTCCAGATATAGGTTTAGATATAGGTATACTATATCTAAGCAAGGGGTGATTACACCCACTTGCCCCAGCTGAGTGATCAGCCAGTTGTGTCAATTTAAGAACCAGCCAGGGGTGGCAAAAGTTATGCTTCAGCCCCTGGTAGGCCTTGGTGGCACCTATGCCCTGAGCACCTATAGTGCATGGTACAGGGGCTGACAAGGAGTCCATTTCCAATTGTGGTATGTACCTATAGCACATGCATTACAAATTTAGAGAGAGAACAGCAGGCTGGGGGTCTGATTAGCAGGCCCACAGCCTCAGTAAGTCGAAAACCAGTGAAGCAAAAAGCAAAAATTGGGGTGACCATAGGATAGCAGACACTACTCTCCTACACACCCAGATTCTGGTGTCCCTCTCTCGTTCGGTGAATAATCCCATTCAGAATTTTAGAAACTGTATGGATGCGGTGTCGAAGTGGATGATCTACAATTCACTTAAACTGAATGGGGAGAAGACCGAGGTTTTGGTTTTCGGCGGAAACGTTAACATCTGGATGGCAGAATGGTGGCCCCACCCTCGTTGGGAATGTGCCCTACACCCACTGACTCTGCGAGAAATCTGTGAGTGATGATAGATCCGGCTCTCTCTATGATACAGCAGGTAAACAGAACAATTGCTACCTGCTGGGGCATCATGAAAATTCTGCACAAAATTAAATATTATCTGTCCCCTCAGGCTCGTAATCAGGTCGTTGTTGCACTTGTTGCTTCACGACTTGATTACTGTAATGCCTTATATGCCGGTGCTAACAAAGGTCCGGTGCAGCGTTTCCAGTCTGCTCAGAATGCGGCGGCTACATTTGTACTGGATGCCCCTAGACTCTCCTCCGCTTCGGCCGCCAGGAAAAGCCTCCATTGGCTTCCTATTGAGTCAAGGATTGTGTTTAAGACTCTCTGTCTGACCTATGGTGCGCTTACTGGCAAAGGGGCTGATGGTGTGAGGTAATTGTCCCAGATAGAGCCCTTCGCTATTCCACAAAGAGCTTGTTGGTGGTGCCCCGTGTCCGAAGAAGTAAATGGGGCGGGAGGGCATTTTCCACAGTAGTCCCCAAGCTGTGGAACAGCCTCCCTATAGAAATTAAATCTCAATCGTCGGTCCTTAATTTCTGAAAAGCTTTGAAAACATGGCTATTCTCAATGGCATATCTGTAGTGCTGGTTATATGGTTATTTTGATTTCTTTTTGTTAGGCGCCTTGGTGCCCTCGGGCTTAGTAGCGCATTATAAGATTTATTCCATTTCCATTTCCAGACATGCCAGTGATCCTGAGTAAACAACTCAAGAACGGGGAGTGGGCAGCAGAGGTCACCATAGCTCACTAGATCATGAAGGATCATCTGTAGACAGTGTACTTGAATGAGTACATTCAAGTTGAAACAGCTGATACCAGGGTTTGTGTACCCCATAAGTTATATGAAGTAAAGCTCCGGATGGAGGAGGACATAACTAGAAAAATAAGAGCACTCTTTTGGAAGCAGCTCTCTAAGGGTTATGACATTCTTCTAGCTGAAAGCGACTGGCCACCAAAATTTGTCAGGAAGTGCCCACACGGTGAAGACATCATTTTGCCAGCCTTCTCGAATTATATTCCAATTCTTTGAAAATACACCTATGCCAGAAAATGGGCAGTAGCCCAGGCTCCATGATTATATAAAAATAATGTGGGATTGGATGAGGATGCTCCTCACCATAAAAAATCCAGTTAAAAACTCAACCAACTGCACAGAGGCAGTATTCAGTAAAGCAAGAAGCTAAAAAACAGGTCAGGGAGATATTAGATCAACTTGAATACCAAGGGGTGATTGAAACATGCACCTCGTCAATTAACAATCCTTTGTTTTCTGTCTCCAAACCAGACAATACATATCGTCTCGTTTTGGACTACCATGGGCTCAATGATGTCACCAAGACTGACGCCCGCCCCATCCCCCAAGCTGATGAGCACATTGATCAGCTAGTAGCTGCCAAATTCCTCAGTACATTTGATCTACTATTTGTGTACAGGCCAATTGCCTTGAAAAATGCTCAACACAAGAGGAGCACTACCAGCTCCGGGTTATGCCCTTTGTGTTGAAGAACACTCCTGTCACCTTTCAGAGGTTGGTCAACCAGGTCCTGATGGGCCTGGAGAATTACAGAATTCACAGCCTGTATGACCTGGGAAGATCATTTGCACCACCTCTGGGAGGTGCTGAAGGCCCTTCAGAAGGCAGGCATCTTTATCCAGGCCAGTAAGAGCCAGATAGGGCAGGGGTCTCTGGTGTACTTGGGGCACCAGGTAGGAAGCAGTCAGGTGGTGCCCCTTCAACCCAAGATTCAAACCATTCTAGCTTGGGCACCCCCCTCAAGACCCAGATAGCGGTGAGAGCCTTCTGAGGTCTCACTGGGTACTACCACAGGGTTGTCAGGGGGCATGGTACCACTGTTGCCCTCTTGACTAAGCTGATTTAAAGGATGCAGCCCCGCCTAGTGATCTGGACTGAGACATGCCAGACCGTTTTTGATGCCCTAAAGGAAGCCATGTGATGGCGACCGTGCTCAAGGGCCTGGCGACCCTGCTCAAGGCCCCTTACTTCTCCAAGGAGATTATGATGAAATATTCTGATGCCTCAGATTATGGTGTGGGAGCCTTGCTGTCGCAGCTAAATAAAGAAGGCTTAAATCAACTTGTAGCTTTCATCAGTAGGAGGCCATTCCCTTGGAACAGAGGTGGAGTGTAATTGAAAGGGAAGCTTTTGCTGTGGTCTTGGCACTGAAGAAGCAAAGACTCTACTTGTTTGGGACTCACTTCCGGGTTCAGTGATGTATATCGTACACACTAGGTGATCATCTGTCTAGCTGTCCTGGTGTGTCAACTGTGAGTTTCACAAGTGGTCAAAAGCCATCTAGCTGCACACTCATATTAAAGGTTCAGCACATACTTTGTCATATCTGCATTTAGTACAATAATCACACCTACTACAGCCGTTCAATAGGTAGTCAATAATTAGTGTCAAGCAAGCTAATACCAGTAAAGATTGCATAGGGGCAGATATAGAGATTGTACTGCTTCAAGCAGATTTTCGGATGCTAGACAGTAGCATCAGCTGATTGAGAGGGCAAAAGGAAAGGTCATTCTGAAAAGGGCTGGCATTTCAATGTAATCTTTTCTCGTTCAGGGCCACTGGGGAAGGTCTGGTTATTCCAAAAAAAAAAAAAAAAAAAATTACCCTCACAAACTGGGAGAAATCTCACAGCAGGTCAAGGCAATTTGATTTTTGTTTTTCAATAACAGTTTCCGGCTTTGCTGTGCAGACTCATCAAACATGGCAACAGCTCTGCTGACTGCAAGGGATGTCCGCCTCAATTTTGGACAACTATAAATGTCTCTAAGGAATACATCCACCTGCTGACCTGGTGAAATGGAGTATAGCCAATCAAACCCAATCAAGCACCTTAATGTTCTGCCAACACCACCTTCTGTTTGCCCAATGTTTCTGCTACTGTCTTCTTCACTGCACTGTCTTACTTGTTGCTACTTACCATTCATCATTCTGAAGATATCTGGTGCTGCAGCATATTTTGAAGTCAAAATGAATTAAATGGAAAAGAAATAGCCTTGGCCATGGTATTTCTTTTAGCGAGAATTTTCAGATGATCTGAATTAGAATTTCTTCCTACCTCCGAACTGCGTTAAATACACACAAAAGTGCTCTATTAATTTTCTGAAAACTTGATTGCAACTCTCACAAATAATGACATTTTGCTGAGTTTGAGATTCGGCTGCTATGCTTTTTTTACTAATATGCATTGGAATGAAGTTATGAAAAGTCGCTAGACACCGGCAAAGAGGCCACTGAGTAATGTTTAGGAAACTGTACCAAGTGATTATGATGTTTTTACTATTTTCAAGTGCTGCATCTGAAATGTGTTACTCTACATAAACCATGTTTCTTTTATTTGCCACGTATCCATCTTAGATTTCTATATTTTTAATTGCACACTAATTTCTGCAACCAATCAAACCCATTCTTATGGCCATTAAATGAAAAATTAGTTGAAGCAAGACCTAGAACCTCAAATATCCCACAAACTTACTTCTCCCATTAATCAGACCCACATTTGGGCTCCTGGTTTGCAGGAATCTTAAATGTGCATTCTCTTGGGCGATTGATGTACATTCATGGTTTGATATCCCAGACATGTAGCCACATATTGTGATCTGAACAGAATCATTTTCCACTTTGGTTATTTATCTGTAACTTGATTTGTTTTGGAGACACTGAAATGTAGAGTATTCTCTGTGGAGGTATAACGTCTCTTTCTCTGATCTGATCAATTAAGTGGGTAAAAAAGTGAACGAAAAGACAATGAATATTTTGAAAACAGTGTACGAGAGCAACACTACAACTACGTGGGTAGGTACCAATACAATATCTGAGGAGTTGATTGATTGTACGAGAACTACTAACGTTAAATGAAAGAGTTAACATTTTTCTTGGAACGATTTCAAACCTTTATTTAGGAACCAACTCCTGGGGCCTTATTTATGAAAGCCTTGCGCCGCCGGTGCGTCACTTTTAACATGGGAAAAAGTGACGCACCGGTGGCGCAAGGCCTTCATAAATAAGGCCCCTGGTGTGGAAGCCTATGAGTCTGTCAAGTTACCGCATCCCTAATAAAAAAGAAAGGAAAGTTAAACACAGCAGAGGTATTGAATCTGTTTCCATTTCCAGGCAATGCAGAGCATTGGAGTGAGAAAGGCATTAACAGGATGGATGTCATAACACTCAGCTCCTCTTCTGTAATGTGGAAATGTATACAGTTCTGTAAAGCATCTGAGTTATCCTGGCAGAGCCCAGGAGGATTGGCGTTGACCGGCCTCTGTGAAGCATCTACAGTCCTTCCCAATTCTAGCTGCCTGCAAACACGTCTGTCATTTCCATTAATGCCGGGGCCGCGTGCCTGCTTTACATTATGTCTGGATGCGCCTGGATGCTGCTCTTTTTTCAGCAGATTTATTGTATTTCTATTAACTACTGGTTTCCCTGGAGAAGCTTTAGTGAACAGGATGTATGGAAAGGTACTCTGTTGCTTTTACAGATCCAGTTCTTATTTATTCAGCACTGCCTGATATATGGCTTCAGGTCTCATTCCTTCTGAATTTAAATCACCTCATTCATTTCTGGAAAACCTAATGGATTTACCTTGATTTTTGCCTGAATTGTTTAGTTCCCTGTCCTATTTTTACTTTGCTTTTCCGCCCCTAGCCCTTCCGTCATCTAACGCACATACATTCTGTCACAAACATACAGTTGCATCACCAAAATAGAATCAACCCCAGACCGATGCAAAGCTTGTTTGGAGCAGAATTGAGCCTGTGTTGGCAATAGTACTTTTGGAGAGGGTGAATGTTTTACTTGTGTGGGTGTAGGTTTAATAGCAATCGTCTTACTCCTTTATGGGTCTATTCTAGCATTTGCATCTGCTTCACTAACCCCTCCTGAACTCGCCAGCAGTTATGGCCCTCACCTTTCTTCTTCATCGTGTACATATTCCCCATTGCCACAGGTGTCTGCACAGTTTTTGTGAGTACAAACTTGGAAATATTTCAGTGAATTTTGCTTCCTGTCTGATATGCTTCATCTGATAGACTTGGGATCCCACCTTTCTGTTTTGTATTTTTTTGTATTTATTAATACGGGAAATAACATACATATACAAATTTTAGAATTAAAGGTAAGATTTTGAGCCAATACAGAGAGAAAAAAAAAGAAAAGGCATCCAAATGGGATTCCAGTATTAATACATATAGTTTATAAGTTGTACAATTCATTCATTCTAGGTAAGCAGAATAGAATGCATACAGATTGACAAATATTAAAAAAAAAAGAAAAGACGCAATATTTAAAAAAAACTTTCCTCTTATCAATATATATATAAATAGTCGCATCATCCTAAGTGGTCAAGCATTGCTCCCCAAATTTGTATACCAAGTCTGCCTTTCTGCGCCCTTGGAGGGCATACAGACTATGCTCTAGGTTACATATAGAATCACATCTTTTTGCAACTAGAATGTGTCTATGCAAATGCTACACTCATAAAAATCAGATACCTACATTGATACACTCTCGGCTAAACGTAGACTCATCCAGTTCTCCCAGTAGCATGGTCATCAATGAGATAGAGATCTGTACCCCTGCTATTCCTGTCAGAAAGGTCTCAATCCCCCGTCAGCTGTCTCAACTTGGGGCACAGAAAAAGTATATGCAGACTATCCTACTGGTCGGCTCTACAGCGCATGCATTTACCATTGTCTGACCCACCTCTTTGAAAAAATTTAGCTGGCGTATAGTAGAGATTAAAAATGGTCTTAAAATGCTGTGCTTTGAGATTAGAGGAAATCAAAATATTCTCCCCCAATGCAGTAGAATTGTTTAGAATTTTACTACTAGGAGATAATTTCATTTTCCATTTAAGATTTTGAACCTCCACACTGCTGTGTTTCAATGAGGGCCTGAAAGAGTATACCAATCCTCCCACCACCTCTAATTGCCTCAATCAAATCATTTTTGGCTAATGTTTCTTGATTTGATTACCTTTACAAGTAATCACAAATCTGTTGATATTTCAAAAATATACTTCTTTGCTAAAGAATATTTTGCTGCCAGTGTAGAAAAAAGACAGAACACCATATTTACGAAATAAATCCCCCAATGTCGCTACACCCTTTGATCGCCTCCTGCCCATGGTAGTGTTCCAGAAAATAGAGGGTAATAGTAGTGGTGCTGCAGTAGGTGTATAATGACAAAACCTGCTGAGTTGCAAACGTCTTCAAACCTGCTGCCATACTCTACTAGCTGCTTGTATAACCTTAAAACGAGTCTTCCTGTAGGACCTTGGTTCAAGACATTTAAAAAAGCTTCTCTTAGTCTCAGATCCCAACTCCATTTGATAAATCGATGGGTACTCTGCCATCTCAAGGTTTCCCTCCTCTGTAAATAATGTTTGCATATGTTGAAGGAGAGAAGCCCAATAATAAAAGGATAAATTAGGTACCCCTCACGACTTCTAGGGAAACTTATATATTTCACAGCCCTACGTGGTTTCCCCTCGGCCCATATAAAGATACTATAAATCGACAGTAGTTTCTGAAGTTGATTCCTATTGAGCTCCTAGGGAACGGTTCTAAAAAAGTATAGTTCCTTGGGTAGTATATTCATTTTTAATACATTACACCTTCCGACCAATGAAAGGTGTAGGCATTCTATTCTGTCTAATTCACTTTAAATATTTCTCAACATAGGATCCCAATTAGCAGATACCATTTTGTCCAAGCATTTTCTAATTCGAACACCAAGATAGTCTACTTCCTCCCTAATCTTAACGCCATTAAAAGTAGCTTTATTTGTACAAATTATTTGAGTTTTGGCTATATTCAATTTATACCCAGATCCCTGCCCAAATTGAGAAGTTTGTCGTTCAATCTCAGATATTGCTACGGCTGGTTTGGGTGTAATAATAGCTACTTCATCAGCACAAGCTAGCACCTTATACTCTTCCTATCCATACTGTACTAATTTGATAATAGGGCTATTTTCTAGTATATTCTGAAAAGGATTGATATGTTAGGCAAACAATAGGGGGAAGTAGGGTCAAAATTGCCTAGACCCTTAGAAATCAATATTTGTAGACAAATTGGAGCCATAGGAAACCTGTACATAATGCTAATTGCATTGATGAAACCAGGCCCGTAACCTTGCCAATGCATGTTTGCCCGTAAGAATTACCAACAGACACGATCAAACACATTTTCGGCATCAAGGAGCACCATTCGAGACCTTGCCTGATGGACATTGGCCAAATATATTAGAGTAACCACCCTGATAATATGGTTGACCATGCCTCTTTCAGGGATAAATCCATGTTGTTGGTCTGAGACCAAAGGAGAAATGACCCCTGCTAACTGCATGGCCATAATCTTTGCATAGATTTTATTGTCACAATTTATTAGAGAAATTGGTCTTTAAGAGCCCCTCTCTGTAGAAGACTAGCCCTTCTTTTTAAAGATGACAATGGTTGCTGAGTACCAAGACGCTGAAGCTTTTCCCTTTTGTGCCTCCGGAAACATTATCCGTTTAAACAACAAGGGGACCCAAATTATTCAGCCATGGACCTTCGGAGTAATACTTTATCAACAACAGTGGTCCATTGCAAAAGTAAATTTGAAGAGAGACAATAAAATATAGACACAGTCGTAGCTATATTTGATTTTAAGACCAGCCCAGCCGGGCTAGGGTTTGAATGTATTAGTGTAAAATAAATTACAATAATTTTAGACAATATTACAAAGTGGGGCACAAGCCTGTGGCCCACCGTTCACACTAAGACATATACATACAAATAAAACACAAGGGGCTTTTTTTAGGCAAAAAGCGGTTGGTTTGTAACACTTCCAATTCAATTCTAGCGTAGTATTACAAGACAGTAAACCATAACACCTTTACATTCCTATTACCATCTTTTGTATAGTATAAGGTGTTAAAAAAGGTTTTCAAAAATCCTGAAACATTATCAGCATATCTGATTTTAACTCAGGAAAAATGGTCTCATAGAATTCTGAAGGCAACTGGTCAGGGCCTGCGGTCTTACCACTTGCCAAAGAGCTAATGGCCTCCGGGAGCTCGTCTAACGTAATAGATTCATCCAGATACTCACGACCCTCTAGACAAAGAGTCCTGCTATGTGGATCCTGTATACATGACTCATTTCCCTTGTTACCAATAGAGCCCTCAACATATAATTCTTCAAAAATGCTCTAAAGATTTTCAGGTTCTCGGATGGAGTTTCCGCCAACCTCCAAGATGGATCTTCAATAGCGGTGACTGCACGTTCGGCCTCCTTACACCTGATCCTTTGTGACAGGCTATTGCCGATTGCCTCCCTATATTCATAGCATTGCTTTTTATATAGATGGTATTAATTGGCATTCCCTTTAGACCAGTGTGCATTAATTCTGGCCCTACAATGGGCAACTTCATCTTGTATCGAGGTGATATCATAGTAACGCTGTACGCATTGTATAAGACTCATACAAACCCTGCATTAACTGCCTTCGCTGTCTTTGAATATGTAAACCAAAGCTAAGAATATCCCCCTTGAACCCTGCCTTTATTGCGTCCCAGACTATCTTATAAGTAGCAGATTTGCCATTGATAGCCAAAAATTGACTTAACCACTGCTGCATATGAGTGACAAAGGAAGGACTCATAAGGCAATTATTTCCTATTGAAAGAGAAGAACTCAGATGTCTTTAATAGACCACACATTGGAATATCCAGTATCAGGGGAGTTTGGTCTGACGTGAATATAGGGAACATCTGTATATTGACATCAGTGGCCAGTGTCTTAATTTTTAAAAAAAGAGTAGAGTCTGGAAAATTTTCTGTGTGGGCATGAATAATATGTAAAGCAGGGATCAGAGTGTTTTAATTTGACCCAGACGTCAACTAAGCTGTGATCACCTAACAGCTGCTGTAAGGCCCTAAAGACCTTAGGTTTCCGACCAATATATATATATATATATATCCCTTCCTGCCCCCTCAGCAATATCCTCCATCTGAATATTAAAATCCCCACATAGTACCAACGGCATGGCCCAGGAGGCCATCTCAACATTGAGAAAGTCCAAGATCTCTGCTTCATTCATATTGGACCCATTGACAGAACATATTACAAATTTGGGATTACAAACAGTGCATTAAACATTAGCCCAGCTGCCATATTTATCGACCAGTACTCTGCTAGTAGAATATATTGTGGGCTTCGCAAGAATAGCCACCTCTCAAATGGTAATGCCATGTTTTGTACAAGCTAGCAGAGTATTACCCAGTTCTTATAATGCCCAATGTTTCCCCTAGAGTATATGAGTCTCCTGGAGACACACCACATCTGGTCGCTTTTCTCTAATTTCATGAGCAACTTTTTGCTGTTTAACCCTATTTGAAGAGGCATCAACTAATATCTAATTTATTGGAGCGAGAACCCGTCAAGCAGTGAATTTAGCATATTAACTGAATAGACCCAATATTTTGTCTCGGCTCTAATCCTACCAATTACTGGCTTATTTATTGTTTCACTCCCCCATGAAACCCAACTAACCCACCCTCCCCCCACGGGATCCCCCCTGACCTACCCTAGTGCCTCACTGCAGTAAGTACTCCCCCCTTCCAACCCAATTCTCGAGGTAAACGGACCTTAGGTTCCGGAGTGATTGGGAGCCTCCCAACCCCTGCAGATCGACTTGCTCTCCCCCACCTTAGCCATTGGCCAACAGACAGACAGAAAATGCAGTTGCAAGAGATGAACTAAAGAAAGAAAACCATACTGATAATCTGGCGCCCACTTCTACCCCACACCAGTCACACTTTTTTTGTAATTTTAGACTTTCAGTGTCTATAGGAATTTTTGGGCCTTCACCACCGAGGTGGAAAAGTGAGTTTGATCTTTATATATGATGTTAAGTTTGGCGGGGTTCAGAATTCTGGAATGCTGTGATCAATTGTCGCAACTGCCAGAGCCTTTTAACTGTCGCACAACAGTAATCTGGCTGGACAAAAAACAAATGTCCTTCCCCCTTCTCTTTCTGTCTAGATGTGCCTCATCATACAAAGCCTGCACACAATTATTTAAACAAATCAAAATTGCCATCGGCTTAGAATTTGACTGCCCGGAATGAAGGTATTGCTTGAATGTAAACCGATGGGCTCTCTGAACCTCCAAGTCCCAGGACCAATGGGTGAGCTTAGGAAATGCCTCTGAGAAAAGATCGACTATGAATTTCCGGGAGTCGGAGCCTTCCACTAACCCAGGTAGACCCAGGACTCTGAGGTTGTTAGGTCGAAGTCGATTTTTGAAGTCCTTGAGTTTCCATGACATATCGTTCTTCTGGAGTACTAGAATGTCAGTTACAGCTTTTGTGCACTGCGTTCTTACCTCCAGCGTGGAAATTCTGTACTCAGCTTCGTTGATTCTGTCTGCGAATTCGGAGCATGATTTGCCCCCTCTACGTATAGAGTACTAAAGTTTTCGGCAGGCCCCTTTCATTCTCTAGTTTCTGAACGAGTTTCCTTTCTATGTGCCATAATAGTTTGATAATGATTGGAAGAAAATTAATAGTCCCAACACAACGTTGCAACACATTCCTTTGGTTCCTCTAGGCCAGATACTTGTGCCTTTTTACAAACAGTACCCGTAGCAGATGTAATGTTAGAGCTGCCGAGATCCCCTTCCTCCATTTGCAGACTCCTTATCTCACTCCATTGATAGGTTGGTGATTCTCCCCCTGAACATGGTTCTGACAAATGCGGTCTCCTCTCACGATGAGTTAGACAGATCTGACAGCTAGAAAATGTGTTTGCCGGAATCAATCTCTACCCTGGGAGTGGAGCTATCTCCTTCCCCCTGTGCGGTTTGGTTTTTAATCCCATCAGCCTTAGCCGCTTCAAATTCATTCGTGAGGGTTCCGGCTGATGGGAGATTTTTCATTGCGGATGCTGATTATTTTCGCCCCCACTGAGCTCCTCAGAAACACCTATGTCTGGTAATGACAGAGCAGGTATGGATTCTGCAGCTTCCAGAGTATAGCTCCCCCATGTTCCCTGCTGAGTGGTAGAGAGCCAGACGCCAAATGTTTCTCTGATCCCACTGCGGGGAACGGGATTTTGATATCAATTTATGATTATGATAAATTTAATAAAGAATCCCATTCATCTGTTTTGGACCGCTCTTATCTGTCATTGAGGAAAGGACCACCCCCGCATTGGTTAGACAAACCCCATTAACTGACGCCACTCTGAAGAACCACTTACAACTGATGAAGTTTTAAGAGTTTATATATAAAGATTAATTTTGAATACAATACAATCCACTCGGGATAAAATCTCAAAGTATACAATACAAAATCAATTAAAATATCAGTGGCTTTAAGCTTCGGTGTGAAGTGGTTCCTTCTGCGTCATCTGCAGTAAGATAAAAACAATCATCAAGTTAATCTGTCCCTACTCTATGCTATGTGACGATCCTACTTCGCAAGTTTCTTCCCTAAAAAGGTGTCAGCAGTTTGACTCCCTAAGAAGTTCAAACTCTCTTTAGCCTCTAAAGGAAATCTTAAGTTTCAGAAGCAGTACCCTATCTGCCTACCCATCTGCTCTCTAAGGGTCCTCGGCCTACTGCTCCCTTGCGCTATGATGTCTCAGCACATATGCTCAAGGCATCTACCCTCGCCCTTGCTCTGAGCAATTCGTCTCGCTGTTCCTAATCTCCCAATTGCTGCCTCCTCCCCGGGGTGCTGTCCCTAAAATACACAATCATCGTGTGAGTGGAACGCCCCTTGACGCCCACCACGGACTTCCCCCGATGATGTCAACTTCTTGCTTCTTCCATTGGTCCACTCTTCGCGTCGTCCGTTAAGTTGACCCTTCTCCTTTGGATGTCATCTTCATCATTTCATCGTCGACATTTATTGACTCTCTCGGCTCAAGTGTCATAGGAACTTGGACAAGGCCTTAACTTATCTGTACACTTCTTAACCTTCTAGATCATATGAATGGTCTTGTCAAAACATAGTCCACTTCAACGTATACCTCTCCTCACGTTCGAACAACAAGTTCCGTCCGGCATTGTCACCTTAAATCTAACAAGTGCTAGACTTCTCGGCTCTCACGTTCACATCAAACTATTTACGACCTTCACAAGACCACTAAATTACATTCATGTGATTATGCTCCTTCGAACTCTTGGTCAGTCAGGTTAGAAACACAAATGACCCAAGCTCTTCCAACATTCCTATAGAAACTCTCTTGACGGTATAACCCTTGGCCTACATTCATATATTCGTACTTTAACAAAAAGCCCTAGTTATACTTAAACACATTCTACATTAGACATATACTTATATAGAATACGACTACATAGAACATAACTTATGCATTTTCCTTGGTTACATCTTTATGTAAGTTCTCTTATACATTTATCCACGTTTACGTCTTTCCACGTTATTTCCTCGCCGCTTCTCTCAATGTAAAGTTACACATTTTAAATTACACACGTACACGAATTCTACTGTGCACGCTCTACATTTCATAAGCATTTATACACATTTCTATACATTTGCCCTTCATGTATACGGGGTTTCTAAACTTAATGCATTTTAACGTGTGAATACATTTACATTTCCTATAACATGTTATCACATTCGTTGGCCCTTATGCTATAGTTGCCAACTTTACATTACGATGTGCGTTTCATTCCTACGTTTATAACATATAAGTCTAAATATGGCTACTATATACTTTTCGTTCAAATTGCGCTCTCTCAGTTCCCCCCTTTGATGACTTTTAGGAGTCATCACTAAAAGCAATTTGAATACATAGTTTATACTGAACTAGTTACATCTGTTCCTCTTTTTATCGATTCAAGCGTTCTCAGACTTTTATACTGTTGATCTTGTAAAACAGCTAGTCTCCTTTCTTGGTCTCTCATCGATCTTTGTAACTTGTTCGACCTATACCATTTATACAATTTTACTAATCCTAATAATATAATTATACAAATTACTACTATTAATACAGGCTTTAAAATGTACCAGACTATACCCTTGCCTATATTAGCAAACCAACTTCCAACCTTGCCTACTCCATTTCCTACTTTTTCCCAAACATTTATTTTTGATAAATCTTCAATTTCTTGATGAATCTGTGTAATGTTCTGTATGACTTTCTCAAGTGGTTTTGAATTATCAGGAATATAAGTACAACATTCCTGAACTTTCAAAGCCTTACAAACTCCGCCTTCCTTTGCTAATATTACATCTAAAGCAAGTCTGTTCTGTAATACCATTGCTCTAATCGACTGCATTTCCCCTTCTACTAACATTAAAGATCTTGCAGTGCTGGCAGACAATCTATCCACGACTGTCGCTAACCTTCTAATCTTAACATCGTTAAGAATCAAACCTAACAATGGAAACATCGCTCCAAATACATCTCCTACTACTTCTGCATCTCCTACTTCTCTTTTCGTTCTCCTCGAAGCCTTTCCTTCTATGATCGCCAAATCCTTTGCATGATATATTTTGGGGAAGACAATTGCCAAGTAACACGAACCATACCAATTATCTGGAAGTTTTACATAGGCATTTCTCCCACATACAAAATATACATTCGGAATAGCTTGCATCCCTTTCATAAAATCCTTTGTGTAGTACTCTAACCTAAAAGAGTGCTCACAACTAACTTCACCTACAAATTCACTCTCATAATACGTTTTGCTTCGAGTTAAACATAACTTTCCTTTCTGCGTTCTATCCAATGCTATTGGACCATTACTACCTTTCTTTTTATGTGCCTTCTCTTCTTCCGTCCAGTCTATTTTCCATTGTCCTGACATTTTTAGAATCTTCTGCCGTCTGCATCGATCATCTACTTGTGCTATAAACCTTTTCTCTACTTCTGATATTTTGCAAGTCAGATTATTTCTACGTGCATATGATGTATCTAATGTGTCCCAAGGAAGAAAGAATTTAGCTAGTCTATCCTCCTTTTTGTAATAGTCCCACTTATTCATTTGCTTATAATTCGGAACTTCAGGCAGTACCGAATCATAATTTGAAAAGTAGTACTCAAATCCTTCTCTACCATAAAATATACTAAGCAGTAAACTACATGTTATCCCATAAGTCAATGGGAGATGGTGATACCTAATGCCTTCGTCTACAGAAGCCGGCAATTGCATACAAACGTAGCAATCTTTGGCCTCCATGGCATCGATATATTCATACAATAACTTGGCATATGCATTTGACCTAAAGTTTCCCTGTGACTCGTCTATGTGTAATCTACGAGCTTCATCTGCAAGTAACGCCTTTTCACGTATAACATTGCTCTCCTCCTTCTTTCCCACAAGAGCAGGTTTCAAAGTCGTTACAATTTTTACATTCGCTATTCTTTTATCGTTTTCATGGCCTGTCATGTACGATATTGTAACTACTGTAATTATGAGAAATATCACTATTGCTATAAGTGTACCTATTATGCATCTAGCTTTTCTGTTTGGGTTTCCGTTCTCCATGTTATCAAAACAGCGTCCCTCGTTCTCCAGCGAAAGTTCTCTTTCCAGTCTTTGGTTACTTGTTTGCTTTCACAGTCTTTAAAGTGCTTGTTATCAACAGGTATCTTTTTCACCACAATGTCTTCTCTCTTCTTAGCAGCAGACAACCCTAGCCCTTCTCCGTCCTCTAAATGTAATCCCTAATTTTATTCTTCTTTCCACTCGGCGCTAGGTTATCTTCTTCTTTATAACATACGTACAAAAAAGTCTTTTATGCATCAACAATTATTGTTGGACCTGCAGCTTTCACAACAATAATTAACAGTTCAAAACGAATAACTTTTTCTTCTTCTTCGGTCATTTGCTGACCAACTGTTGGAAATTGTAGTCTTTTTAACACCAAATCTTGAATTTTACTCAAACGTGGGGGTCGGGGAAGTGTGAAAGTCAGTAACCCCTCAGTCTCAAGCCCAGGCGCCAACATCCATATCTCCACTGTCACGACTGGATCGAGAGTGGTTACCTTCACACTCTTCACTCTCCCAGATTTCTGTCCCCAATACATCTGCTAGATAAGTCCACTCTGGGGTGGCGTATCTTCTACAGGGCACACGTACCCTTCTTGATCTTCGTGGACTCTCAGTTCCTGAATCTGTCGTCTCTTCCTCCTGATCCGATCCTTCAGCGATCGGGGCAAGAGTTCTTTCCTTTTTCCTTTCCGAAGTTGGCCTTTTCCTTCTCTCCGGCCAACTAGCTTCTTTGTTTTCCCTCTTCCCGCTCTTTGTTACAGGACCCGTCTCCTGGTCACTCTCAACTTGTTCAGGTTCTGATTCGGTCTCCCAGTTACTGTCTTCTCCTGAGACGACTTCGGTCTCGCTAGTGTCCCGACCTTCGTCGCCCTGTTCCAACACAGTTTCAGTTTCTTCGCTCACCTCCACAGCTTGGCTTTCCCCATCTATGGCTTCTCCGCTTCCCGCCGGATTCTCATCCGAGAGAGGAGCTGTGTCTTCTGGAGGTGTTGGCACTCTTCGGGTGTGTGAGGCATGTATCCAGTTTGGCAGCCCTCCACACTTCACTGCAGTATTCGTTACAAGTATGACTTGAAACGGTCCTCGCCAACGCACGTCTAAGCAGTTCTTCCTGACGTGTTTCTTCACTAGGACCCAGTCCCCTGGACTCAGGTCATGGCACAAGTCTTGTATTGATGGAACCTCTGCAGCCTGGACCTGGAGGGACACAGAATTTACGGCATCAGATAGTCCCTTGCAGTAGTCCAAAATCAAATCGTCTGTGATGTTCACTAGCGCTGCAGTCGGAACCGATGGCAACCTCATAGCTCTCCCCATTAGCACTACATGTGGAGAGAGGCCTGTTCTTCTATCAGGTGTGCTACGTATGCTCATGAGAACTACTGGAAGTGCGTCTGGCCAATTCAGGGATGTCGATGAACAAACTTTAGCCAGTCTGGACTTGATAGTACTGTTAATTTGCTCTACGATCCCTGAAGCTTCCGGTCGGTAGCTGCAGTGTAACTTCTGATCGATGTTTAAAGCTGAACACAGCATCTTCACCACTTCGCTATTGAAATGAGTTCCTCTGTCCGATTCCAAAGAGGATGGCACCCCAAACCTCGGTATCAACTCTCTAAGTAACAATTTTGCTACTGTAAGTGTATCGCACCTACGTGTAGGGTAAGCCTCGACCCATCTAGAAAATATGCAGACAATCACTAGCACGTATCTGAGTCTGTTGCATGGAGGCATTTCTATGAAGTCAATCTGCATCCTATTGAAAGGCCCCCCAGACCTTCCTATGTGACTCAAGGTAACTGGTGTTCTCTTACCCACATTTAGTTGCTGACAGATCGTACATCGCTGACACACTGCTTCTGCCGCTACTCTAAATTTAGGGTTAAACCACGTTTGCCTGAATACTCTCACCATAGCATCTCTTCCTATGTGAGCTGATCCATGCAATTTTCTTGCCATCGGACTAATGAGTTCATTTGGTAATACTGCCCTTCCGTCGGCAGACACCCAGAAATTCATTTCACTTTTCTCGCACCCAGCTGTTTCCCAGCCCTTTTTCTCATCATCTGGTGCATTTTCCTGTACTGCTCTCAATTCGTCCCATGTATCTATGGTATCTAATAACATGGTCAATTCAGTCATTTCCTGGATTCCCCCCACTTTTGCATCAGTGTGAGAATATCCCTGCTCTGCGCAGTAACGCGCTACCTCATCGGCATATTTATTTTCTAATGATACAAAATCCGTATTCTTTGTATGAGCTACACATTTGACCACAGCTATGGCCATTGGTTTTTGCAAAGCCTCTAACAGAAGTTTCACGAATTCTCCATTCCTAATCGGAGAACCCGAGGAGGTCATGTAACCTCTTTGAGACCACAACTGCCCGTAATCATGAACTACGCCAAATCCATACTGACTATCGGTGTATATAGTGACTCGAAGTCTTTCGCCTGCTAAGCAAGCACGAGTCAAAGCCACAATTTCAGCTACCTGTGCGGAGTGAACTCCTTCCAGGCAAGCGGCTTCTATAACTCTGGTAATCGTGCATACTGCATAAGCTGCTCTCAGCTGACCGACATCGTTTCTTACGCATGAACCATCAACGAAGAAAATTTCGTCTGGGTCAGTCAATGGCTCATCTACGATATCAGGTCTCGGTTTGGTACATAGTTCAGTCACATCGAGGCAGTCATGTTCTGTACAGTTTTCATCTTCCACTTCGTTCGGAAGTGGCATCAAGGTTGCAGGATTCAAGACAGAGCATCTCTTTAGGGTCACATTCTCGGCAGCCAATATGACCTGCTCGTAGCGTGTGAGCCTGCTATTCGTCAGATGCTGAGTCTTCGTCCTTGTCATTAACAGTTCTACAGAATGTGGTACATACACTTCTAACGGATGACCCATAACTACGCTCTCAGATCTTTCAATGCTGACACCCGTTGCAGCTACGGATTTCAGACATCCGGGCAACGCTGCGGCTACTGGATCTAATGTAGCCGAAAAGTACGCCACTGGCCTGCGCGCATCTCCATGGACCTGTGCCAATACCGCTAAAGCGCATCCCTCTCTCTCGCAGCAGTAAAGCAAAAAAGGTTTCTTATAATCCGGCATTCCTAGAGCCGGGGCGCGACATAAGTCCTCCCTCAGCTGCAAAAACGCCATCAAACAATCTTTGTCCCATGGTACCGGATCACTTACTCCCTTGTGCGTCAGTTGTAATAACGGTTTGGCCTTCAGTGAAAAGTTTGCTATCCACTGTCGACAATAACCAACCATGCCTAGAAACATCCTGACTTCTCTTTGTGTTGTAGGCGCGTTCATTTTCATAATCGCCTCAATTCTGTCTGGAGACACCTTCCGCTTTCCCTTCTCAATCCTGTGGCCCAAGTATTGCACCTCAGTCTTACAATATTGCAACTTACTTGGAGACACCTTGTGTCCGTTCTCAGCCAAGTGATTTAACAAGGTGATGGTGTCTTCCTTGCAAGCTTCCTCAGTTTCTGACGCAACAAGGAGGTCGTCTATGTACTGGACCAGAACTGAACTCTTGGGCAGTACTAGACTCTCAAGATTTCGTTTCAATAACTGGTTAAAGATCGATGGGCTCTCTGTATACCCCTGAGGGATACGACACCATGTTAAAACGCGATCTTCCAGTTTGAAAGCGAAAAGATATTGGCTCTCTTCATCTAACGGTATCGAAAAGAAAGCCTGACACAAATCTATCACTGTGAACCATTCAGCTTGGAACGGTATCTGAAACAATATCACTGATGGATTCGGTACCACTGGACAACATGAGACAACAATGTTATTAATCTTCCGAAGATCCTGTACTATTCTGTATTTTCCACTAGGTTTCTGCAAACCCATGATCGGGGAGTTACATGGACTTCCCACGATCTCCTTTAGTATTCCCTGCTTAATCATGGATTCGATCACGGGCTTTATTCCTGCGATCGTCTCCGGTGTCAACTTGTATTGTGGTGTTCTTGGATACTCAGCATTGAGTCTTACCAAGATCTTTACTGGTTCCACTCCTTTGATCAAGCCTATTTCTTCTCCAGTAAAATCCCACACCTCAGCTGACACTTTCTCCCTCAAGTCCGGTGGAAGCTCCTCCACTGTTAAGGTAGGATAAAGTTCCACGCATTCCCTTGAGTTTACAACTTTAAAGTCAGCGTCCTCATCATTGGTCTGCACTTCTACTCCTTCTGGTGTGCAATGTATCGTGCAATTCAGTTTGCACAGCAAATCTCTCCCTAATAAGCACACAGGACTAGAATCGCAGATCACGAACTGATGTTCGTCACTGTAATTCCCTATCCTCACCGACACTGGTTCGGTCAAGGGATTTGTCATTCTTTTGTTCGCAACTCCTACCACCTGTACCGTTTCTCCTGACATTGGCAGACCCGGGACTACCGCAGATCTCAACGTAGATCGAGTGGCCCCTGTATCCACCAAAAAGGTTGTAGGACATCCCGCTATTTCAGCCTCTACGTATGGTCCTCTCTGATCTACTTCCAAGGCGGCTCCTAGAGTACAGTCTTCGTCCCTACTAGCCCGCTGCCCTGTAAGAGGATCAACGTAGTAACATTCCTCTCCTCCTACAAACAATGGCATCTGTCTGTAGGTTTTTCCTCCGTTCGTGATGCGAGGTGGTTGAGGAAACGGGGCTCGAGGAGTCTGAGTCCCCCCTTTGACAAACTTGCCCTTCAGGACTGTGGCTCCCTTAACCACGTTGTTCTGAACCTCTTCCTCCTCCTGCTCTAATTCCCCTGTCTCAACGTTGTAAGGACACTCGCGTCGCCAGTGTCCCACCTCGTTACACTGATGGCATCTCGTCCTCTTTTTCAGCGTCTCGATATCCATTCTCGGTCTCGGTCTTTCTTCCTCGTCTCTGCTCTGATTATCCTGTTTCTTTGCCTGCGTCCCTGTTCCCTGCTGTCGCTGTTTATCCTTTCCAGCAGCTTGCATTTGCACTAACATTAGCTTTTCTTTAAGCTTCTTTGCCTTCGAGTCTATCTCGTCACTACAATACCTTGCATACCTCAGAATCTCGTCTAAAGCTTTGTTCTGCCAACAGATCAGATGCTGTTGGATCATTAGGCATATTTCTGGTCTTAATCCTAAGACAAACTTTGAAACAAACTGTCCTATGTCCTTGGGATCCATCACATCTAACCCGCTGTATTGCTTGAATGCTTTCAGCAACCTCTCGTAAAACTCATGCACTGTCTCTTTCGGCTCTTGGGTAGTCCGATCTATCTTTACCCAGTCTATGTCTTGTACCGGCACTTTCTCTTTTAACCACGTTATTACCCTCTCGTACTTTTCCATGACTCTATGAGATGGACCATTCGTCCTGGCTTCTCTCGTTGGCTCACAAGTGGGCCAGTCAACACTAAGCTTGCACGCTGTCCATAAGTCTCCGGGTACTACGATGTCGAACAGTGTGTTCAAATCGACCCACAGTACCTTTGAGATCTTCACGAATCTTTCTACCTGCTTATACCACTCGACAGGATTATCTCTAAGCTTTGGGAAGGAATTGGTGAATGCCGCCAAATCCCCCCTAGTCCAGGGCACATGGACGTAGCTTCCATTCGCGACCTCTCGCAAAGGGAAGGCTTCCATTCGCATCAAATCTGTGTCCTGGGAACCCTCAAGTACACTCCGTCTAACGGAGCCCTTTCTGGACCATCTTTCCTCCCATCTATCTAGATCTCTCCATATTCTGATACTTACGATCAATTCCCTTATGTGTACTTTCAGCGCGATCGTTCTGCGATCATCCAAATCCTGATCTGTGCAAGTTAGCCTGTGGTTACTCTGTAAAGCCTTAGTTCGTGACAGGTCTACCATGTACCTGTTTGCTAAATTAGATAAGTTCTCATGAACTGACCTCGCTCTTCGAGTAATATCTTTGGATAGAAACAGTATCTCATCTGGTGTATATGAGTTTAATCTCTCTAGTTGCACTGTACCATCAATCAATTCATCCAGATCTGCCTTCAAACTCATCACATCAAGCCGTTTCGCTTTTATTTCAGCTTTCAGCATCTCAGTTCTATGTTCTTCCCTCATATCCCTCTCACCTCCACTATGCGCCCTACGCCTGAGCACAGGTGAGTTATGAGGAGCTCTGCTTCCTTCTCTTCGTTCCCACCCTTCGAGATCCCAAGCCTTTCCATCTCCACGTGGGGTATGGTGGAATAACGCTCCGTCCCCCAACCCTACATTCCGATTTCTAAGCTCGGTTTCTCCAGATGTGAGATAGGATCCACCGTTCGATTCTAACCCATTATAACTTGCTTGTTGTCTGGTGTCACTTAATAAACGATAGGGTCCGTCACGGCCCTCCATGTTCCCGTGACCTCTTTCGCGATCACCGGAAGAATGGCGAGACGTTTCGCGACTTCCTATGTTTTCGTGACTCTGACCACTATCTCCGGATGTATGTCGAGACGCTTCGCGACTCTCCATATTTCCGTGACTCCAATGTCTTGCATTCTCACCTGGGGCATGGTGTGTGCACCTGAAGGTATTCCGGTACTCCTGTGTCCTATGTTCCCCTTCACTAAAGGTGACACGAGGCACTTCGCCACACCCTGCACTTCTGTCTTCGCACATTAGCCTATTGCTGTTCTCAGTAGGATAGGTATCTCTTCTGCTCTCTTTGCTTCTTCCCTCCCATTCGGCGCTGCTTTCGCCAGCTCCACAATGAGAGAGAATCCTGTTATCCTGCTCTCTCCACTCGGATCCTGTTTCTAAACTTTTATTCCGAGCTTCTTCGGCAGCGTCCCATTCTCTCAGGTATTCCCTTAGTTCCTTATGGGTTTTCGGTTTAGGACCCCTCAAATCCATTGACCCTCTTCGACCTCGCTGTTCTACTCTGGGACCCGTTGCGGAATCAAATGGGGTACTCCGACTTATTGGTGCTCGTATCTGCCTGTGGGAATTCATTGTGGCATTCCTATTGTCCTCTTCTGCTCTTTCATTATCCCACCGTGCCTGTTCATCCTGCTGGACCCCTTCCGGGTTATAGATTGACACAATAGGACCTATGGTGACCGGAACCTGTAAAGCGTCCGGCATCTGGTATGACCTAGCGCATTGCGTCTCTGGCACGTTCTGGACCACAAGTCTTCCCACTACTCTCTGTTCCGGACTAGTTTGGGGTATCTCTACGGTCTTAGTAGCGTCCCACTCTGATACCGGGATCGACTTATACTCTCCCCACCTAGTTCCGTCTACTTGCGGTAATATGGGACTCGCAAGTTCACCGCTATATGGAGGTGGTTTATCTGTTAACAACCTGTCTATTAGATCCTCCTCTGACTCACTTTCCTCATCTTCCTGTTCTAGAGGTTTTCTTTCTCCCGTAGCCTCTATCATGGTGAACAATTTGTCCGCTTCTATCTTTTGCACCCTCCATTTCTTGGCTTCATCGTCCCATTTAGCATCCTGCACTGCCTTTACCGATCTTCTCACTCTTTCTTGTCGCCTCTTTACGCCCCTTTCGTGTGCTGTTCTAAACCACACACCAAGAGCTTCAAATTGTGTTGGCCTCGGTAGAGGTCTCATTGAAAGCATCGTCGCCTTCAGTTGGTTCAACACTTCTAATTTAAACGTTCCGAATCTTGGAAACGCCAGCTCTTTTTGCCCTTCAGTTAGCCTATGCCACTCAGAAATCCACAGTATTGAATGTAAGCCTACATTTACTGCCATATGATATGCTGGTGTGCCTTCTGGTGGAGCTTCTTCTCCGGCATATAAATTTCTCCTTTTCTTTTTAAAGATTTTCCCTAAACCCTTAAAACACTTCATTTTGCTTGATAACAACCACCAGTCCCTGTGCGACTCTCGCTAATCAGCCTATCCCAGCACGGTTCTACGCTGACGTCACTTGTATCTTCTTCAGCAGCTTCCCTCGTTTCTTAACTCGTCTCACGATTTCGCATGCGTTTTCATTCATACATTGAAAAATGACTACTTCCGTCCAAGCGATCACTTTTCTCTGACTGTACGGCCACAGTCTAACTGTAATTGCTACCTCAACTGGCACAGCGTCTTTCCTCTTACGGTCGGACACTTGCCTCAACTGATAGGTTACTTACGCACAGTAGACGTACGACCAGCGTCCGCTACTCATTCACTCACACATACGCTCCCCCTATCATCGGTCTGTCGGGAAATCAATGGTACCTCATGACCCCCTTTCAGTGGTAGGCAAATTACTCTAGGTGTTCGATACACCCGAACCACTTAAGTCCTCTGGACATAAGATTTCATCCAGTTGCGCGCGCTCACAACTTTCCCTCACTCACACTACAGGCATTCAACTCCGCTTGACATTACAACACAGGAACAACATAAAACACCGCAATCTTACAACGCATGACCCTTATACTCACTCTCGGCCGATTCTGCTGCTTTTCTCTCGACGCACCGTCAGCACCGTCTTCGGCTGCAATTCTTCTGGTCGACGATGACTAGGGACCTTGGGGTAAACTAACCTGGCCTAGGTCGTCTTCCTCAAGAAGATAACCATCATACTCTGCTACCAACTGCGGGGAACGGGATTTTGATATCAATTTATGATTATGATAAATTTAATAAAGAATCCCATTCATCTGTTTTGGACCGCTCTTATCTGTCATTGAGGAAAGGACCACCCCCGCATTGGTTAGACAAACCCCATTAACTGACGCCACTCTGAAGAACCACTTACAACTGATGAAGTTTTAAGAGTTTATATATAAAGATTAATTTTGAATACAATACAATCCACTCGGGATAAAATCTCAAAGTATACAATACAAAATCAATTAAAATATCAGTGGCTTTAAGCTTCGGTGTGAAGTGGTTCCTTCTGCGTCATCTGCAGTAAGATAAAAACAATCATCAAGCTAATCTGTCCCTACTCTATGCTATGTGACGATCCTACTTCGCAAGTTTCTTCCCTAAAAAGGTGTCAGCAGTTTGACTCCCTAAGAAGTTCAAACTCTCTTTAGCCTCTAAAGGAAATCTTAAGTTTCAGAAGCAGTACCCTATCTGCCTACCCATCTGCTCTCTAAGGGTCCTCGGCCTACTGCTCCCTTGCGCTATGATGTCTCAGCACATATGCTCAAGGCATCTACCCTCGCCCTTGCTCTGAGCAATTCGTCTCGCTGTTCCTAATCTCCCAATTGCTGCCTCCTCCCCGGGGTGCTGTCCCTAAAATACACAATCATCGTGTGAGTGGAACGCCCCTTGACGCCCACCACGGACTTCCCCCGATGATGTCAACTTCTTGCTTCTTCCATTGGTCCACTCTTCGCGTCGTCCGTTAAGTTGACCCTTCTCCTTTGGATGTCATCTTCATCATTTCATCGTCGACATTTATTGACTCTCTCGGCTCAAGTGTCATAGGAACTTGGACAAGGCCTTAACTTATCTGTACACTTCTTAACCTTCTAGATCATATGAATGGTCTTGTCAAAACATAGTCCACTTCAACGTATACCTCTCCTCACGTTCGAACAACAAGTTCCGTCCGGCATTGTCACCTTAAATCTAACAAGTGCTAGACTTCTCGGCTCTCACGTTCACATCAAACTATTTACGACCTTCACAAGACCACTAAATTACATTCATGTGATTATGCTCCTTCGAACTCTTGGTCAGTCAGGTTAGAAACACAAATGACCCAAGCTCTTCCAACATTCCTATAGAAACTCTCTTGACGGTATAACCCTTGGCCTACATTCATATATTCGTACTTTAACAAAAAGCCCTAGTTATACTTAAACACATTCTACATTAGACATATACTTATATAGAATACGACTACATAGAACATAACTTATGCATTTTCCTTGGTTACATCTTTATGTAAGTTCTCTTATACATTTATCCACGTTTACGTCTTTCCACGTTATTTCTTTGCCGCTTCTCTCAATGTAAAGTTACACATTTTAAATTACACACGTACACGAATTCTACTGTGCACGCTCTACATTTCATAAGCATTTATACACATTTCTATACATTTGCCCTTCATGTATACGGGGTTTCTAAACTTAATGCATTTTAACGTGTGAATACATTTACATTTCCTATAACATGTTATCACATTCGTTGGCCCTTATGCTATAGTTGCCAACTTTACATTACGATGTGCGTTTCATTCCTACGTTTATAACATATAAGTCTAAATATGGCTACTATATACTTTTCGTTCAAATTGCGCTCTCTCACCCTTATTATCATAGGCTTCCTCCTGATGGGCTTGCCCAGTACCCTCAGTCTCTCCCTGCAGGCTGGCAGGTATGATTAATACATATCAATGCACTGTCAGACCCCTTTACAACAGATTGAAATTTTCCTTTTTTAGCGGGGAGAAAAAATGCTGGAGTAAATTTCTTGGAGGATCCAGGGACCCAGGTTTTCACAGAGAGCGAACCATCTTCTCCGACTGCCGACACTCCAGTGCAGTGTTTCCTCTCAGAGGCTTTCGCCGACCTGGAAGGATCCACCACAGAGCGCGCCTTTGCTCCTCTGGTACTTTTCCGTGGCATCACGGCTGACCTGGAAACCACACTGTTCAAATAACCAAACCTATTAGGGCAATATTGTCTTGCTGTTCCACTGATGTGTTCACATTGTCTTGTCTTTGTTTAAATCTTTCATTAATTGTTGTATGTTATATGTACTGTTTAGGTCATTCTATGTTCTTGTCAAAGGTGTTTGTACATAGTGGTTGTGGATTCGTAATAGTTTATTTGAGATGTATGTACTAACTGCCTTTTGATAATGAAAGAAACAAAATTTCAGAAATAAAACAAAGCAAATTTTGTAATTAATGTTTCCGGGACACATTAAGTTATTTACGAGTGCCCTGACACAAAAAAAGGACTAAAAAGATTTCAGTATTGGCACGTTTGTAGTTGCTTATGAATATTTTCAGCCTTTCTGATTAAAAGGTCAAAACCCTCTTTTGTTAGTAGGTAAATTAAGCAATCGGGATTATAGACCGCTGTAAAAAGTGAATGGTCCAGATTGTTTCCCACAGCACTACGGAGAGACTTGGGGCAATGGGGCTGGTTTAAACCTACAACAATTCATGGAGCTTTGGTGGTGGGGGAGCCGATCGGGAGAGGAGTGCTCACTCGGCAAAGCGCTCGGCTGCCATCTTCCCTCCCTGCAGACAGTGGGATCCCACCTTTTCAATGACAGAAAATGAGCTGTGTTCTTGTTCACAACATCTGTTTCCAGCCTACTATAATCTTTGGCTCTCATTTAGAGTTTGGTGGATGGGTCGCTCTGCCAAAAACATGATGCACATCCCATCTGCCTTATTACAATTGTCATAGGATATAATGCACTTATAATGTGGCTGCAAAAATGGGACAGAGTGATTCATCCACCAATTTCGAAAACAGGCCATTGTTTGTGATTTTCTAATGGATGCCATTTGCAGGTTTTGATCAACACCCAGTCTAGTATTCTTTTAATATTTGCAAGCATTGTGATCATGTGAGAAGCTTGCCAAAAAAAAAAATGGCAAGTATGCTAGCCCTTCATAGTAGCAGACTCTGGGGAATATTAACAAGATGTGCGTTAATAAAAGCACATCGCCTTGATAGCGCGTAATTATCAATGCGCAACAGGTAGGCAAAATTAAATCTGGCGATAGTCGGCAATAGGGAACATTAGCGCATGAAAACAAGCGTTGTTTTCACGTGCTAATGTGTGCCTTGATAATATGGGGGGGGTGGATTCTGCTTTATGATCCACAACCCCATGTTATCAATGCCTAACACCTGATCAAAGCAGGCGTTGGCAGACCTGTGATAAACTAGTTTATTGCAGGTCTCCTTCTCCCAATGCCTGCCTTGATAATAGGGTGCTAACACCTCCAACCACATTTTACATGTGGTTGGACGTGGGATCGCCCACCCTGCATCCCATTAGCGTTATCTATCGCCCCCAGCGAGTGGCGATAGAGGACGTCAAGAATACGTCTCTAACTCAGGTTAGAGACGTATTGAGAATAGTGCGATTAAAAAAAATGCGTTAGCGACTTTAAAAAGTCGCTAACGCATTTATCGCGGGCTTGGTAATATGCCCCTCAGTTCCTGCTACTGCTTATAGATGCGAGTGGCAGAGCATAGGCAACTGCTGTCATTCAGCAGTCATGCTTAGTGATTCCTTGTACCTGAAGACTTATCCCCGGAAATCGTAGACTTTGTTTGTTGAGATGCTGCCTGTCAGAAGTAAGGGAAGCCCTAGGTGGCCCACACAATTAAACCTAAATGTTCAGAGCCCATGAACGTTGAGACACTTCACTCAGAGCATTGTACACTGGAGTGAAACTTTATTATATGTAAAGTTGACCAAAGGGCAGAGGTGCATTATCCACTAAGGCGCAGGAGCGTCACCCCACTGCTCTGTGAGCAGTTCAGAAAGGAAAATGAAACAATTATAACATAATGTTCTTATCATTTTATTTTTTATGCTGCCTTAGGTGTGGGCAGGGCTGGGTTGGCCAAAGCAGGGGGAGAAGTGGTGGGCACTCTCTAAGTGTGCATGACAGTTTAGCGGTCCATCTTGGGCCAGCCAAATCAGTGTGCACACTTAGCATGCTCTCCAACTGGCTGTAATGCACAGCCTCGGTTGAGAACATACACAGGTTCCCAGTCCCTGTCTGAGCGCCAAACCATGGTGCTGAGGCCAATCACGATGCTACTGTCATGCTGGTGAGAGCAGAGTTGTGATTGGTTAGGGAAGCCTGGAAGCATGTGTGCTTGATGCTTCCATTAGTGGGCAAAAGAGGACGAGAGGCGGCGGCCGGCCTGCAGTTATGTGATTTGTTTATTTATTTTTCTCCCTGCCCACCACCCCTGTTATGTAGCAGCCACCTCTGCCAAAGGGTAACATTTCCTGGGTTTGATCGAGCTCAGGGGTGAAATATGTAACTTCACCCACCCTTGTGGAAATCCTGGCTAACTGTACAAGAACTAGTATCCAGTAACCGACAAAACTGAAGTAGCACATTATGTTCTAATAGTCAACAATTTGATCCTCTTTGTATGATACGGATCACTGAAATAATATCGACGGACAAAATATCGACTTGCCAAAATATCGTGGACAAAATATCGACAGTCAAAATATCGAGTTTGTATCTACAAACAGGTAAGTACAAAAATATCGAGTACAAAATATCGTTAACAATAATATAGATGTAAAAAATATCGACTTTATTAAAAACAGTGTTAAATTAAATTAATATTAAATTTAAATTACTAAAATATACTTAAAACTACTTAAATTAAATTATAATAATTAAATAATAAATGAAAATAATAAAAATAATTTTTTACAATCTTATTAGTTGACCCTGAACCCTAAAAATACCCCTTTACCCAAAAACCCCAAACTGACCCTGAACCCTAAAAATACCCCTTTACCCAAAAACCCAAAACTGACCCTGAACCCTAAAAATACCCCTTTACCCAAAAACTGAAAACTGACCCTGAACCCTAAAAATGCCCCTTTACCCAAAAACTGAAAACTGACCCTGAACCCTAAAAATACCCCTTTACCCAAGAACTGAAAACTGACCCTGAACCCTAAAAATACCCCTTTACCCATGAACTGAAAACTGACCCTGAACCCTAAAAATACCCCTTTACCCATGAACTGAAAACTGACCCTGAACCCTAAAAATGCCCCTTTACCCAAAAACTGAAAACTGACCCTGAACCCCAAAAAAACCCCTTTACCCTAAAACTGAAAACTGACCCTGAACCCTAAAAATGCTCCTTTACCCAAAATGTATCAATATTATTTAATTACCAATTAATGATTAATTAACAATAACAATAAAGTAAATATATTAGAACATTAGCTGTAATTATTTTAATAATTAATATTATTTTTTCCAAATTAATTACTTAAAAATAACACAAAACTATATATATTAAAAATTTACTCTAATTAATGTAATTAACTAATTACAAATAATTAATTAACAATTAATTACTAATACAAAATATGTTCAAAATTATATTAATTAATTAACTAATTAATATTAATTAATTATCAATTAATTATTAATTAAAAATATTAACAAACATATATTAATTAATTAATTATTATTAAATTACTTCCCACCCTATTCCCCTATAAACCCACAACCCGCTACAGAATTACATTACGCAATTATTATAAAAACAAAATTCATTTAATAAAATATTTTATAACATTAATACACACTATTCACACATATTATTACATAAAAATACACTATAAAATATTATATATTATTAAAAATTCGATATTTTTGCTATCTATATTTTATACAGTCGATATTACTTCACTTACCTGAAAAACAATATTTTTGTAGTCGATATTATGTCCAGTCGATATTTTGTCCAGTCTATATTTAAAACTCGATATTATGTCCAGTCGATATTTTGGAGTCGATATTTTGTCTGTACACCTATGATACATGACCTCTTCAAATCTCAGGCAATTAAAATAAGTGTCATGTGAAGAGGGGAAAGGCGCAGTGCTAAATTTGAGCCGGTGGTTGCCGGTGGGGGCCACCACCACTTATTTTTGGGGAATGGTACTTATTTGTACGTTATCAGATATTTCCTGAGAACACGTGGATGAAAAACACAGAAATCAAAAAGATGGAGGAAGACAAGGACGGAAACATTCTCATGAAGGGAGAAAGCAGAAAACTGCAAGAGTGAGATAAATGTGCAGGGAGACCTTGTTAGTTAACTAATGAGGCTAAGCAGCAGCTGCGGACACAGCCACTCTTTACTCTTTCTTTTACAAATTAAGCACTAGCAAGAATATTACATATTGGGCGCTAGAACATTATGAGGCTAGCAGTCTGATGCTTCTGTCATATACAAGTGAGGTACATTTTTACGGACAGCAAGAAGTCAGAGTCTTAGGAAAGATGCAATTGGAATGGATAAATTCAGTGCCTCCTCCAGCCTATCTGCAATAGCATGCATAACTCACAGTACCTTTACTGTTACAGAATGTACTTGTCAGTGTTTCATATCAATGAAGAGAGCTGTCGCTCATACAGAACTGCAGCACACATTTATAAAGTTATATGAGATGCATTCTAGGGAGGCGCTCATTCAATATTACTTTTTGGCACAAAGCTCCGTGATTTGTTTGCAAAGCTGTATTTTTCATATGGCGTGTTCGCGTGTTTATGCACCCTGCTCTATATTTGCATAAAAGAAAAGTCTCACATTGGGAAACTGATTTTTTTTAATGACATGAATGTCATTTTATTTCCAGAACTGTAAGGAAAAGAAAATCGAGTAGCAAAAAGCACCCCAACAGACACATACCAGTCACTCACACACCCACTTACAGATCCATATAGCCACTGGCACACCCATTCATAGACTCATACAGCCACTCAAACACCCACTCACACACCCATACAGCCATTCACACCCTGAGTCACAGATACACAAAACCATTCATACACAAACTCACCTACCCATACAGCCACTCAAACACCCACTCACTCACCCATGTTGTCACTCACACACAACCACTCACAGACCCACACAGCCACTCACATACGCATTCACAGACCCACACACCCACTCACCTACTCATGCACCCACTCAGTCACCCATACTGCCACTCACACACCCACTTTCTCACCATTACACCTACTGATGCAGCCACTCACTCACTCATACAGCCTCTCGCACACCTATACAGCCACACTCACACACATATACACAAGGTCACACTACCACTCACATAACATATGCTAAAAAATGAAATCACTCTTAGTAGTACATAAAGTCTTCTAATTTTACTTTTGTGGTACCTTAGCATATTTCCTTAACAGTCAAAAAAGTATGGAAAATAGTCACAATCACTGGATGATGTAATCAGTGCTGTCATTAGCCTTGTCATTAGTGTCATGCATGATGTAATATGTGAGGTCTTAAGTAGTGCATTGTGCAGATGCTGTGAGTTATAGTTAGCTCAGGAAACTATAACTGTTGAAATTCACAAGTTTTGTGTAAATAAAATCTGAGCATTACTATAATGTGCCTATAACTATTGGTATTTACATGAATAATATATCATGCTACATATATATATCAGCTACATTGGGCACACAGAAAGGAAAATACGAACTCGTATTTTAGAACACAAAAGTAACATTTGCACAAAGAATATCAGATCTACCGTGACAGCGCACGTCATGGATAAAAACCATACAGTGGCCCAATTAAAATTTTTTCTTTTGGAGCAAGTCCAAAAGACCAGACAAAACAAGAATACACTGCTTAAACGAGAGAACTTCTGGATTCGCTATATGGCGACAATGCAACCGCATGGGTTGAATGATAGAATGGAATTCCTTTGTTACCTATGAGTTATGATGATCAGCTGAGATTTGTTGATGTGTTATATCCTTATTCTCCACTTCTTTTCTTTATGTCCCTGTTCTGTTAATTTGCTGACCATGCAATAAGCTTTGCTCTATTCATATGGTTGCCTTTTACTTAGGTTTGTTTAAAAGGTAATATGGATGGTATTGTTGAGCTTGAGAAAATCACATATATCAGGTCGTCAGGCTTTCACACACGTTCGTCACGTGAACCCTAACACACCATTCCAAGATGGCGCCCGTTATTATGGACCCGGTCCATTGTTTATATTTATTGATGTATGCGCGATCTGCACACTTCACCTGAACTTCCCCACAGAGGCCACTTGCAGATAACACGGAGGGATCACCATACGGAGGGGCCACAACACATTGAGCTCCTTATATCGTTGTCACTAACGTAAGTACCTCTCCTGAGGACTTTTCCAGCACGTACGTTTTAACATATTATACCGGGTTTTAACCGGACGTTTGTCACGCATTGTTTTTCAGGCCTCGACAGCCACTAGCAAGTTCATGTGAGTCCACGACTTGGTTTCAAAACATGCATCGAGCATTTGCATGACTTTAGTTTACCTTAGGTACACACCGCACTACTAGGTGGGTTTGGGATTTAAAGTGCACCAGTTTTTATACACGCCAGTTTTACCACGTTCTTAATTTGTACACTACTTGTTTGCCTCACATGGCATCTTTTTTACAATCAAATCACCCAGAGCACATGAATCCAAGAATTCAGTTGCCAGCATGTTTTCACGAGACTTGTATAATTCGGGCTGATGCACGTTTTCATGATACTGACACCTATGGTTTACCATCACAGACATTGTTTTAAAAACATCAATGTACTCATACCTATGGCTCATAGCAATCCTCCTTTTTCTTTTTGTAGAGTGTCCCCTGACGAAGGGCCACAATAGAGCCCGAAATGCATTGGGACACATAAGCATTACTATTTACTTGTATTGGATGCAAGAACTTGAGAAAGACTTATGGTGAAAGTTAAAGCAACAGCCATGAAATCAATGGAATGCTGAACAAGTGATGAACTTTTTGATGTATTAACAGTGATTAAATCAGTGAAATGAAGTAGACTCCTGCAGTCATTTGTGCGGTGCTCGGAGGTGCTCTACCTCACCACGGGGTAGCTTCGTAATAGACTTTAAACCTAGAAATAATCCCATAATCCATCAAGGTAAAGCTCAAGGAGGGGGCTTTATATTGTTGTTTTACTAAAATACGTTCTGGGTTAGCGGCTGGATTCTAACTTCTTGGCGCTAAAATATGGGTCCTATACCTGAGGGGGGGAGGGAGTGGGTGGGTGGGTTAGGGGGTGCTTAGAAATACATAGGCTAGATGATAGACGAGACATACACAGAAGTCACTGGAGGTGAACACTTTCTTGCTAGTGCATTCCTATGAAGGTTTCTATCCAGGTCAACATTCAATATGGCGGCACTATAGCACAGCCAAAATATTTGTGGCAGATGCAGGGACGGGAACCCTGTAGCACAAAGTAGCCCATAGCTTTGCTCACCGGTTTGCAGAAGTCGTTTCTCCACAGAAGTACATTTTATGGATATGTTTTTTCTGGGAAATATTAGTAAAAAAGTTTATTTTAATGTACAAATGACATTGCACACAGGAGATATATTTATTCATTTGCAGTGCTAGGGTAACA
This sequence comes from Lissotriton vulgaris, assembly GCF_964263255.1. Classification (NCBI taxonomy): domain Eukaryota; kingdom Metazoa; phylum Chordata; class Amphibia; order Caudata; family Salamandridae; genus Lissotriton; species Lissotriton vulgaris. The sequence goes on along the minus strand of NC_141688.1, from coordinate 249,725,941 downwards.
TTTTCGGAGGTTTCTCCACAGAATTAAATTAATGAATGTGTTTTTTGGAAAAGGTTAGCAAAAAGGTAATTTTAACGTACAAATGCCAATGCGCGCAGGAAATATATTTATTCTTTTGCAATGCTAGGATATGATTTTCGGAGGCAGAAGATGTTTTACTCGGCAAGTTCTTCCACAAGGAATTCCAAGAGCTGCTCAAACACGGCCGCGGGAAATTGAAACACACTTGTTTAAGCATTTTCAATATAATACAAGTAGCTGGGGACTCTGAGCTCAGCTGCCGGTCCAATAAACACAAAACCTTCTGCGCACAAAGTTGTGCTACAGAGTTACCAAAATGCATGTAGTTTGTTGAACTTTAACCTTCGACAGGACACGTAGTGCATTTGATTTCAGTCTGGAAGACATCAATGTAATTCGTGCAGGAAGCAAAGAATATTTCTGTGCTGATCGAAAATACACAAAGGAAATCAACACAGCGCATACAGTGCATGGTCAGGCCAAGCCTCTTTGTAAGGAAAACATAACAAGCAATGGCAGAGCCAACATCTCCGGCCGTGGCAGGCTGGTACCGCTGCTTTGGTCACTTTTTTTTTATTGAAAGCGTATGCCAAACATATACAAAGAAGAAAAAATAGCCACTACATATAAATATATTTATCTATATATCTATATACATATATACATATATATATATATATATATTTAAGAAAATACTTAAGAAATGAAGATGACGCCGTGTGCAATTAAACTTGATTTATTTGTTATCATTTGGTGAACAAGGCTGGGATCAGCCAAAACGCGTCCAATGCCGGCTTGACAAATACATCAAGTTTAATCGCACATGGCGTTGTCTTCCTTTCTTAAGGATTTTTATGATTAATTATTTTTTGCTGCAAAGATCCCCAACGACGACGCACCCTTCAATTTGGAGAGTACAGCGTGCAAGTGCAGGAACGATTTGAGTGTATATGTATATATATATATATATATATATATATATATATATATATATATATTGCAGTACTCCATCCACCAATAGCACACATCGGATTAGGATAGACACGCAGACCCAAAGTTTCTTCGTGCTTATTTATTTAGTGTTTCTGCCCTGCATCCCATGCCGCTATGACGCATTTCGGTCCGACCTGGACCTATGTATACATATATGTCCTCCAGGACATCATGCAGGTTATGGAGGAACTCTTTAACACCTTGGCTGCTAAGCAGATTCCCCTCCTGTGCTGACAACTGATTTTCCCCATGCTAATACACCAGAAACTAGTGAACTCATCAAACTGTGCATTACTTTTGTTGGGTTAATGCTCTCCAGCATGTCTCAAAGGTGTTACAATCAGGGGTGGCTTCTCTATTATGGGGGAGGAGCTTTACCCCACCTGCTGCACTTACAGCAGGCACCCACATTAATAAAATGGTATTAAATACAATTTTATTATTCTGTCCAAGGCTCAGCGCGATGGCTCATCTCTTTGATTGCACTAGTAATGCAGCCCCCTGCAGTGCGCCGATCAGATTGGCCGGCTGCCCACAGACGACCAGTCTCACATGAGTACTTCAAAGCCTGCAGTCCCAAGGCTAAGAAATAGCGTAGGGATTGCAGCCGCTCCAGCAACTCGAGTGCTGCAGAGCAGCTCCAGGATCGTGTTCTAGGGCGTAAGACCTTCCCTTTCCGCTCGAGCTGAGGAGAACACCTAGAGAAAGGAGACCACATCCAGCGGCAGAGAGGACACAGAAATGGGCAGCAGGCGATAGGTAAGTTCTTTGTTTTCTTTAAAATGTATAATATTATTGTCTGTTTCCCCCCCTCCCCGTCACCCCCAACCGTGCCACTTCGCTCCCACACTAGCCGCTACTGGTTACAATATTAACAAACATATCATGATTGGAACTGATTATGTTTTGGTGAGTCCAATCTTTCACAGATTCCTGACTGGCCATCTTCTCAATACCGCCATAAATGTACCCGTTTCTTGACCATTTGTGATTACACACTGAGAACATGAGGACAGGATGTGTTGCTATAATGTAGTAGAAGTTGTGTATGACACAAGTGAAAAACTCTGATATGGGAAAGAGATTGACGAGGAGCAGAAGGAAGGTGATTAGAAATGGTACAGGTGGTGAGAAGTAACATGCATGTTGTTGACAAAGTTGAATTAACAGAGGGTAATGATTTAGGATCCAAAGTGGGTACCAGGTGTGGGTTTTGGGCGACACTTGACCTGACAGACTGGCGAGAGACTCTGTTTTAACATGTGGACGTGCTGAGTAATACGTGATCATATCAAAGTTTTGCATATCGAAGCACACACATAGATTTCCAACTGATCACTAACAGTGGAAAGACAAGCAAGATTTGTACAGAATCACGTTGGCAAAACAACTTCTTTGGATTTACTTTGTGTCCACTTCTTGTGTTCTCCTTCGTTATTTCTTTGACTGGTGCACTGGACACTTTTATCACAAAGCCCTGAGGAAGCCCACAATGGACGAAACGCGTTGGCTGTCTCTGTGATCTTCTTGTATAAAAAATATTGGCTGTTTTTATATCCTGTACCAAAAGGACATATTACAAAAGGACTTTGTCAAATCAAGGAAGGATACTTGTTTGGTCTTGATGTATTGAAACATTGTACAATTGTATTCATTTGTTGCCTCTCTATGTGCTTGTTGTGGGTTTTCCAAAGAGTGCTTAGGAACATAAGCAGCTACAAACATTGTGAAAAGGGCTCATTGAATAAAATCACATACGTCAGCAGGAAAGAGGCTTATAGACAAAGAAAAGAAAGACTAGTAGAGAGCATAAACGTAGTAGATGGTGTGATAAAAACAATAAATTATTCAGCCTAGTGACTGTGTATTGAGGTCCATTCTAATGTTTTCTTTTGTTATTCGAATTTGACGTACACGAATACCTGAATTAGGTCAGGTATTAATCAGAAAAAGGATGAATTAGTTTTTGCTGCTACAAGCAAATTTGCAGAGGTCAGCAGTTTCCAAAATAATTTGGTGATATGCCTAGGTGCTTGAAATGTTTTTGCCAGGGTGCAATAGGGGCCTTTAGGTAGACAGGAACAAGATGTTCCTATCTTTTCACTGCATTGCAGCAATATAACCCAAGCAACACACTTTCATGGAAGTGAAACAAAATGTCAGACATCAGTGCTTTAAATATAATCTGCAGTTCCCAGTCAATTAGAAAATCATGGATAGATGTTTATCATGCTTTTTAGAGGCCCTTCCATGGGGTAGAAATGGGAGGGGTGGTGGCCAGTAGAACATGGAATAAAAAAGTCTCAGACTGCCATCCCTGGTGTTTCACATAAGCATCAGATCTACCAAAGATAGGTTTAAGTAGCTCGATATGGACAAAAATTGACTCAGCCTCACCACCCTAACGCAAGACAGAGATGAAGGATCCTTCCAGACAGACTGTGATCCTACTTGACAAGGTTACGTAACTCTTTGCCATCGATTTTAGCTGATCATGGGAAGTTTAATCTTAGCCATAGTTTCAACATCACACAACATGTCCAGAATGGAGAGAAATGGGGGCATGATGACAACATGGAGAGCTCACAACTTAACCAGATATTTCCTATTCAGCATACTTGAAGGAATGTCTACAGTGCAACAGACTAGACCACTTTTGCACTACCAAGGCATGTGGTATACATTGATAAGATAAAATAGAGAGCTATGGGTAATGTGCCCTTACATCCTAAAAAAACATACATAAGATGGCACAGGCAGATTTCAATTCCTGCAGGAAACACACATTCTTTTCTAAGGGGGAACTAGAGAGGTTATCAGAGCTGGAGACAACTGTTTTACACATCCTTCTCTACCTATGCATCGGGTGCTTTGCCCCATACCACTCTAGGCATTCCTTTAGTATTGGAGAATGTTGTGCAAAACCCATTTGCCAGAAATCTGACCAGCATTTGCAGAGCGTGGGACTGTCACCCCTGGGGGTTTCTGGGTACTGAGTTGCAAGGTCTCTGTTGAAAAGCCAGGTCTTGAGGGAATGGCGGGAAGTGGGAGGAAAGGAGAGGAAAAAGGCTAAACAATGGGCAGAAAAGGCAAAATAGAGGATAGAAAAACAAGCAGGAATGGCTAACCGGAGCAGAAGTGGACAAATGAGATGACAGAAAAACTAGCAGAAAAGGCCAAACAGAGGGTAGAAAAAAGGCATAAAAAGGCAATAAAGAGGGCATAAAACGGACATAAAAGAGCAAAATTGAGCAGAAGAAGGCAGAACAGAGGGCAGAAAAAGTAGCAAAAAAGGCAAAACAAAGGGCAGGAAACGAGCAGAAAAAAAGGCAAAACAGAGGGTATAAAAATTTGCAGAAAAGGCAAGGCGGAGGCCAGAAAAAACAAGTAGAAAAGGCAAAACAGAGGTCAGAAAAACTCCTATTTAATCACTTTACAATGGACAGATGTCTGACACCTACATATATATCCTCATAGTGACTGCAGCAAGAGGCTAATAAAGATACCATATTTGCAGAATCAATATTAAACTTGATAAATCAATATTTCACTGATAACACAGCATCAGAAAACAGTGTACAGTCTCCTAGCTGGCCCAGAGGGATTCAAAGTCTGCATAAGGGAATCCTTTCTTGGGAGGATCTACAAGATTAAAATCTTGCTCTACGGAGACACCACTCAACTAAAGACTGCCTTGAAGGATCTGGAGAGAGTAGGGTAAGAGACCGCTGTTTAGAGAGCAACATATCGCTTGTGACCGCAAAATTAATATTTCTTGTGTAAAACACCAATTTTATGGATCAGGACAGTTTTGTCTGACTCCTGAAATGGGTTTTGGACATTGACCAAATTCCAGTTTGAAAGGCCCATGACAGGGGAATTCCTTCCAAATTGTGAACAGGTTATGGTATTTTATGATCATGTATTTCTGGACAAAGATCATTGACCTGCTATTAGGACCCTATCCTCTTTGGCAATCATATTCACTACCTCAGGGAGAAGTAGGGAGTGATCCAATGGACCACTGCCTTCTTTAACTTGCTTTCATTTATTTGTACAGGAAATGGAAGTGCTTTAAAAAAAATGCTTCCCTCAAACACATGGATAGGGATCTGCCAGCTCCTGCAGACCACTATTCAATCTCAAGGAGTCGCACATTTCGAGCTGCTTAGTTAATATTCATTAGACAGGCTGTTCTGTTATTCCCTGCAAATGGTCATTTTATAAACCAACCTAATAATACATAGGCTAATAGTGCCCAAACTTAGAACCAAATGTTGCATATGTGAGCAATTTGCAACCTCTTTTGCAAATCTACTTGTTACAAAATGGGTTATGCCCAATTAGTACACCAGGATTTTTGGCTTTCTTTCATCACCTGTTTTTGGACTTTTTACTGTGAGTGAGTCGCACATCTTGTGGCTTAACCACGGTAACCCCATGGTAAATGGGCTGTGCATGTTTACTGGCAGGATCTGCCTTTTAAGATAAGGCTGCAGCGACACAGCAATGTTACGGGCCACTTTGCTAGTTACATGTGAACACGTATGCAGCCTTGTATGCACATGTATGAGGGCTCGTGTGTGAGACTACCATTATGCCCAGTAACACTTTATTATAAACATTGGGGAAATCTGCCTTAGACTGCAATTCTGCCTCCAGTTCAGTTATGCAAATACCAAGCAGATATGTGTACACCTTATGGGTCATTCAGAATTTTCTATATTTCTGAGGCACAGTTCAGGATCAGAACCCAGGCCTTTGGCCATCCTGCTGGGCCAAGATAATTACATTGTTCCTCAGCAGCAGGAACAAAGGCCTCTCCACACAAAGGCAGCTATTAACAGTGCTTCCTTCAGCTCCTGAGGAGGAGGGGTGGGGAAGAAAATCATCATCTGTTAATTAGCTGTGAGACTGTGGCAGGACTGGGACAGTCCAGGCCCACTGAACAAGGAATGTAAATGTAAATGTAAATGTAAATGTACAGGCATTTATATAGCACACTACTTACCCGTAGGGTCCCAAGGCGCTTCGACCGCTGCGAAACCCTTCCTGGCTTCCCTGAGAGATGGTCCCTTAATGGGTATCTCCAGGGTGAGACCAGGCATCCCCGGCGGTCTGGTGGGGCCGTTAGTGAAGATGAGGCAAGCTAATGCCCAGAGTTGCCGAGTGTGATCGCTGATCAGAGTGGGCACCGAGGCGAGAGAATTATCGAGTCCGCTGATCCTGGTCCAGAAACCTGCCGCGCCGGGAATCGAACCCTGGTCCCGGGCCGTCCTCTGCTCTCGGGTCTGCCGCCTCTAACCAGCGAGCCACACTACTTCACCCAGGAAATCGAGATACCTGGAGACAAAGCAGGAGGGGATCCTCTTTGAAGTTTGGTGGGAAAAACCCTGGCAGTGATATCATCTAGGGGCAGTTCTGAGGCAGTGAAGGGGACACGGGACCAGTGAATTCTGGATGACGCCATCCCAAACTGTCCCATTATACCATGCAGGAAGGCTGGGACAGGAGTGGAGAGGTGATGTGGCACGCTAGGATTTGGCAGGGGTGCCTGAATTCTAGAAACGGCTACCCTCATTTAAAAACACTCTTTGCTGTTGGACTCTGAACTCTGGGCCCGATGATAGAATCATGGAACGCAGGAAGGACAAGCGCTCTGAGCCCCAATGGACAAATGACTCTCCCTACAGTTGAACCCAGGACCATTAGGTCTCTACAGGAGCAAGGAAGACAGTCCCCCTAAGCCCGCTAAAGACCAAGTATTTGTATGTATTTATATAGCGCCTACTACCCCTGATGAGGCGTTGAAGTGAGTAAGATCTGAATTTCTGTGTCTCAGAAGGAAGAAAGAAGCAGAGGAGCACCAGAGAAAACAACAAGTAGAAAGGCTGGTAGCTGGTTCCATTGGGCTCTCTTGGCCTCGAGGCCTGCTGAAATTGTTCCTGGTGGCTACAGCTCACATCCATTAGGAGACAAAATAGTACAGGGCCTTTGAAATAGGCTAAACGGGGCCCAAACAATGACCTTTTAAAAGTTGGTGATCTTTCACCACTGCAAAGAAAATGGAGTGGGTGGGGCTCTGCTGTTATTTTCCAATATTACCCATGGGTTGTGTCAAGGCCCAGACGTTGATGCAGGACTGGTTAATAAATAATGAGCCTAGTAGAAGGCGTATGTGGAGCTCTATTTTCAGAGCTCTTGAGGCCCAAGGATCTCAATATCCGGTCGGTTTATGCCAACAGGGGGTCTAAAACCTCATCCTTAGGCCCACAACAGTGGTAGCCTTGTTCCCGCTCCCATTGCCCATGATTGGGGGGCTTGCACTAAGCAGACTGTCTGCAAGGAGTGGGCCGGGAAGAACTCAGTTGCAGACTCCTGTGCTAGCAAAGATGGACGCCAGACATGCTGGGACCCGGGGCCAATGGAAACACATCAGGTGCCCGGGTGAGACTGGGTCCCCCAAATAAAAATATGTTTTACAATGAACAGCTGGATAGCCCATCAAAACATATTCACTGCTTCGTAGCTGGGAGCGACCCATAATGCCTCAATATTGCCAGAAATATTGTTTTCTTACTTGTGGTGGCCCCAGGATGGCAGGGGCACTACCAAGGAATTACATAAATCTTGATGGGGGCTGCAGGAACCCCTTTCCCCAAATAAGCTAAATTTTTTTCTTTAAAGCACACCCTGGGGTGTAGCTTCTGACTATTATTTAGAAGTGCAGTGCTCCTTAGTGGCTGGTTCTATGGCAGTATTTTTTGTGGCCTGAAGGTGTATGAAAAAGACACAATCAGGTTATTTATATTTTCACTATTTTATTCTGCTGCCAGTGATTGCTGAGCAGTGTTGAATTGCTTTCTGATATTAATGTTTTTCATTCATAGATGCTTATAGTGAAAAAAATGTACATTGGGTTTGTCTGCATTTCAATATGTTGCACCTTTGGTAAAGCTAATAGGCTTGTATTATATATATTGTGATGACCCTTGATAAAGCCAAATAGGCTTCTTTAATTTAAAATAATGCCCCCTATATTGTGCAGTGTCATCTGGCATAAGTGGGGTGGTACTAGGATATAGAACAGAAAGGACCAGGCCTAACAATAATCGAAGACTCCTTGCAAAGATAAAACCAAACAAGTTCAATATAAGAGTTGCGATTTTGAAACAATGTTTTAATACAAGTCTATGTCCTTTGGGTACATTGCACCAGAAATCTTCCCCTACTTCAGACATATTTGTCATGAACTTCCAAGATGATGTTTCCCAACTTTTAAACAAGTCCCACCTGCAACAGCATGTATTGATTTACTAGCAAGGATGCTATGGAGCAGGAGTAACTTCTATTTATTCTAAGTATTCAAGATCACTGCAGCCATTTGTAAGTCTTGTGAGAGGCGTGTTGCTGCACGGGACATGTAATCTTTATTGCCTTCTCTCAAGTGTTAAAACTTAGCACATTTCATCTGAGAGAACAGGTTGCTGTCCAGGCAGTACTCTGTGCACCCCTACCCGTCCTCCCATTTACAGGACCAAAAAACTAGACCTTCTCCTATTAAAAGGTCATTCTCTTTCAGCCTCCCTTCTACTTTTGAAAATACAGCGTCTGCCCATGAAAACAGCATCAACTGATGTCAAATATCCCTCAAAGTACCACATTTTCTCACCCAGGATTATCTGAGGGTGACATTAAACACCTGGGGGCAGATTTACAAGCTCCTTGCGCCACTTTTGTGTCACTTTTAACATGGGAAAAGTGACGCAAAACTGACGCAAGGGGCTCGTAAATCTGCTCACTGATACTTAGTAGCAAGACTCTCATATCTTAAGAACCTACAACAACTTCTCTGGCAATTCAGTCTTCAGAAGGATCCTGCTTAGGGCTCCCGGTTTTATGGTATTTATTTTTTTGACATTTCCATTTGTATTTATCCATATATATTTTTTGTCAACTTTATCTGTATTTATCCATATTTATCACTGGTTCTGTGAAAAATATAAGCTGAAACTGGTATATTTCCGCATTTATTTAACCAATAAATATGCAGTGACGCTTCAATGCCTGCCAGGTGTCAGTTCTATGGAGACCTGCAGTAGATACATCGATGCACTTATATGAAAATATGCACATTTCAGTATCAGCCTTGTGCATATCTACTGCTGTTTAAGCCTCTTTATTAAAATTCCTTTATTTTAACCCCCTTACATATCAATCCACACAGTTATTGGCCTGACAGTCATGGCAAATAGATGGCATACAAAGTGCATTCTCCCCCTCCCCACTGCATACATTACGAGGTCCCAATTCAATTCAACATCAAACTCGGGAGTCATGCTTGATTTTCTGCAGTGTGCTTGTTTATTAAAAATTAAGTTCACAGGTCAATTACTTCATTGACCCACCCATTTCTTTATTTATTAGTAAAATATTCCATCACAGTATTTAAGAATAAAACTTGCACTTATATACAATATACACTCATTTACCGCCCATTCTCCAATGGGCCTTTGATTTGACTTCAGGGTTGCGCCAGCAGGCCGCAACCCAGATCACCTGCTCTCTTTACGTTAACCCCCTTCCGGTCAACAGAGCCGCAGGTGAGGAATGTGCCCCCACTTGGGCAACCAGCGGCCTCCGGGGTAGGGCTGAAGAGCCAAGGCCACCAGCAGGTCAGCCCCAACTCTCCCGCCAGCCCAGAGTCCAGAATGATATAGCAAACCTTTTCAGAGGTAAAACTGTCACTAGACAAGAAGTTCCCGTGGTATTCTTGTCCGGAACCCCGCCACAGGGCGAGGCGCTTACTGGCGGACTCGACCTCCCCCCCCGCGCTCAAGAGCTTCGGAGATGGCCCCTAGGACTGTTTCTATAAATATCTCAGTGCCGGCCTCCGAAAGGTGCACTCCATCCTCCGCATATAACTCTGGCCTGGTCGTTTGTATCAACTTGTGACGAATAGTTCTAATACTAGATTTTTGGAGAATTTCCGCCACCGACTGGTTCAATCTTTTAATAGATTTGTTCACCGCTTTCATAGGAGCGCCCCGTGCCCAAACGAGCCTCGGGATGACTTCTGACCACAGTACTATGGCTTCCGAAAAAATGCTTTTGACCGCTGCTAAAGTAGAGAACAGGGACTCCTTCACTCCTCTCCTACCGCCCGGAATCATATCGTTGCCTCCGCAGTGTAACACGAATACATCCGGATAAGGCATGCCTCTGGCCAAAGCCGCCTTAACATCTCTCGGGACATCCGCTAGGAGCTGCCCGCCTATGCCTACCCAATGATGGTCGCAACCTTGCATCATGGTCACCCTGTCTTTGAGCGTCTTTTCGAAGTGCGCCCCCGCCCTGCGAATGAAGGAGTGGCCACACCAGCATATTTGGGTTCTCTTAGGGGAGGTACCTATAGTAAACATTAAGAGATACGGTGAGCATGAATCCAACAGAAAAGGACGTAAATCTTGTGAAGCAGCTTTTGCTAGACTAATTGCGGGCGGACATAACATTCATAACATGCTGATTTCCACCGACCTAATCTCTTGATTACTTGTTCGGGCAGGCCTAAGCCAGCAGCTGTTGTCGCTGCTCCTATTCGGAAAGAATGGGATGTAAAGTCGGAAGGATCAACTCCGATCCTTGCCAGGGTCATTTTTACTACTCGTGTAAACTGAAACCTGGTAAGAGGAAGACCACTCTCGTGAATTAACAGTCTATCTTCCGATACCTGGGGCCTGACCTGGATGAATCCCCTCAGTAGGTTAACTGGACAGAAGGGCTCCCCCTCTACTCTACCCAATTGTAACCAAGTCCCTTTACTCAAAGGATCTGTCTTCGATCTACACACTCTAAGTCTCAGTACACCTTCGGACTCAATTATGTCAGAGCACCTTAGGCCCCCCTCCCTATCTGTCTGGGACGCTGGGAGTAATTCAGAGATCCGCAATGCTCCGCAAAAGGCTAAAGCATAGGCTACCCGGAATAACTGCGTCTCATAGGGGTAATAACAAACAAAAGGCAGTGCCTCCATCTTTACCAACTTCCCTACGTCTATGGGTCTCCTGGTATCTTTCTCTCCAGGCGTCAAGCGCTCCCAACCTCTCATTGCTCTTCTTACCCTCTGATCCTTTGTCGGGTCAGAAACTCCCTGTAGCCCTGCATAGAATGCCAATGCCGACAACTGTCTTTTCATGAATGCCACTGATTTCCCCTCCTCTTTTTGTTGTACTATGAAACTAAGCATGAGCGAATTTTGCGAATCTCGCGTTCGCGAATTTTGCGGATTTGCGAACTCGCAATCCGCAAAATCCGCGAATTCTCGCGAATTTGCGGATTTTTTTTTTTTGTTTGCGCGGGTTTCTGCCAGTTCGCGAGGGTTTTGTACAATGTCGCAAATTGCGAACTTACCTGTCGGGTCGAAAGTTTCGCGAACTTGTTGTTTCTACGTGTCCAGCCTGTTTGGGACACTCTTCTTCATCACTGCCACTCTCTGTCACCACTGCCACTCTCTGACTACTCATGCCACCCTCTGGCCCACCCATGCCACCCTCTGTTTCATCACAGCACCCTCTGGTTGTCCAGTCAGTGTACATTATTGTGGCAACGCAAGCACACCTTCCCTGCCTCAAGTGACCTGAATTAATTTGGGGCTGATTAATGTGTCACAGAATATTTTTTTAGCTGGCACCTGCTTCCTTAGTGCTTCCTGATTAGTGATCTTTTGCACTTGCTAAGTGCTTTCATTGTTGCAAAATTAGTTACAACACCTGCCCTGCCCCAATTGACAATAATGAATTAGGGGCTGATTAATGGATTTGAACCTCCAGCCTGGCTCCTGCTTGTCTCCCTTAGCTGTAATTCAGGACCTTTGTGGCATATGTGTAACTATTCTGAGGTTCAGAGCAGGGTCACATAATAGTTGCAACTGGCAACTGAACTCTGGAGGGGCCCCTCAGGAAGCACTACAGGAAATGGCTACTAATGATGAGCCTGAACTTTTGAACCTGGTAGGTAGTTTCAGTTTTGCTAAGATCGTATTTCTGCAATTTTGCACTTATTCGCGGGGCGCAAAGTTGTACTGGGAAGCCGCGAACTCACGCGAACAGTGCGAGCAGTGCGAGCAAAATCCGCTGCTCGCGGATTTGCGGATTTTGCGGGAGATTCGCGAATCTCACGGATTGCGAATTTACTGAAAATCCGCAAAATCCGCGAGCGAAACGGATTTTCCGCCCATGCTTATATGAAACCTAACACGTTCTGAGGCACAAAAGCGTCCATTAGGCCCGCTCCCCTCAGGTAAGCCGCATAAACCTCCCAGGACTTTTGATACATACTCTTAGTCTTGGGGGCCAAGGATGCAGATATCAACTCGGCAGCTGTGGGGCACCAAACTTCCATAGCTCCGCTGGGAAGGCTGTCATTGTCGTCTCCGCTTGTGGCCAATGTTCCCGGAATTCTGTTAACTTAAAACGAGACAATGCATCAGCTGCTTTGTTCTCCACGCCTGGCACATGTCTAGCAGTGAATTGGACATTGTGGCTCAAGCACTGCAGTACTAACTCTTTCAATACCCTGAGCACCCAAGGGCATGTTGCTCTCTGATTATTAATCACCATGACTACTGACATGCTGTCCGACCAAAATACAATGCGCCTGTTTGCGAGCACATCTCCCCACAAGTGCAAAGCTACCACTATGGGGAACAACTCTAGGAAGGAAATGTTATGGGTCAGACCTAGCTCTATCCATTCGTCTGGCCAATGCTGCATGCACCATTTTGTGCCCAAGATCGCCCCGAAGCCAATACTCCTTGCAGCATCAGTGAATAGCTCAAAGTCCGCATTTGAGGTGCTGGCTGCCCGCCACAACACTGTGCCATTGAAATCCTGCAAAAAACATTTCCAAAGCATAAGGTCCTCTCTCACCTCGGCTGATAGCCTCACTCTGTGGTGCTTTGCCCGCAGCCCGGACATTGCCCTCGCTATACTCCTGGAAAACGCCCTGCCCATTGGTATGACCCGCAAGGCAAAGTTCAGTTGGCCCAAAAGAACTTGTAACTGGTGTAAGGTTACCTTCCTTGTTCCCAGGCAGTTATCGATTGCGGCCTTAAAGGCATCTACCTTAGCCTTTGGCAACCTGCACACACCTGTTGTAATATCTATTTCAATGCCCAAAAAGATCAAACATGTGGTCGGGCCTTCGGTTTTTTCCTCCGCCAACGGCACCCCCAGCGCACCAGCCAAATGCTGGAAGCCCAGGAGGGCCTTCCTGCAAGACTGGGAACCCTCGTGACCCATGAATAAAAAATCATCCAAGTAGTGGACTACTGCATGCGATTTGTCTGAGGCCAGGAACTGCTCCACTGCCCATTCCAAGAACCTCGCAAACGTTTCGAAGACTGCATAGGCAATAGAACACCCCATAGGCATGCATAAGTCTACAAAGTAGTCCCCATCAAAAGTGAAACCCAAGAACCTGATATCTTCTGGGTGAACAGGCAGTAACCTAAAGGCTGACTCAATATCAGTTTTAGCCATTAATGCTCCTTCCCCCAGTGCCTGCAATTTTTCAATGGCCGTGTCAAAAGTGGTATACTGTACCGTGCACAGGTCTGGGTCTAGCTTATCATTGACAGATAACCCTGGGGGGGCTAGATAGATTATGAATAAGGCGGAATTTACCTTCCTCTTTTTTCGGAACTAATCCTAAAGGCGAGCAGATCAGATTATGGGTAGGTGGATCTTTGAAAGGGCCCCCAACCCGACCTAAGGATACTTCCTTCATGATTTTGTCTCGTGCTGCCTCCATGTTTCGCAACACTGAGTTTTGATTACGGGGCGGGACATTGGAAGGAGGGGCTGAAGACGGGATACGGAAGCCAAACGTAAAACCATGAAGCAGAAATTGAGCCTCCTCGAGTTTGTCATACTTACTGAGGAGGTGTGTCAGGACATGCCGTTTAATGGGAGTTGGTGGCTTTGTCGGAAGTTTTAGGTGGCTTTCCCTTTGGGGTGACATGGCCGGACTGTTCCTTGGGATTTCCCGTTTTCTTAAAGCATCTGATTTCGGGATGGGAGGTCCCACCGCAATACGAACAGCAGTGTTTGAACCTGCACAAGACCCCCCTGGTACACTCGTTTCTGTTAAACTGCCAGCAGGCCTGTTTTTTCTCTCCGATGCCTTTGTCACTCCGAAAGGACTGATTCTGAGCAGGGGGAGCAGTGTTAGACGCTGAGGGGGAGGAATAGAACACTGTGTGCCATAGATTGATCTCCCGCTGGTCCCATGATATACCTGGGTGGACAGCTTTCATCTGTCTAAACATTTTATCATACTTTAACCACCCCTGGCCTGGAAACTCAGCTGCCGCACCATGGATCAAGGATATATAGCTCATCATTTGAGGGCCCAGCACAGGATACTTTTCCAATATAACTGCGGCATAAATAGCAAATCCCGTGATCCAATTTTTCATGGACCACTCCACCCACGACTTCTTTTGATTATAATCACCCTCCTTCCCGCTTTTGGGTTTTCCCGCCGCTACGCCTGCATTAAGGAGGTCGAACACCTCCACATATTCACCCCTGAGTATCTTTTCCTTCATGTCTGCAGGCACATGCCAGGTGATCCCTGTGGATGGCGATAGGGTCATTGAGGATGATCCAAACATCAAAGGGCTGAATGCTAACAGCGGGTGACCTGTTGGTTGTCCCCCAGCCACCCCTTGTATCTGGCTATTAAGAGACCCAGTCACATCAACAACGGTGCTAGCCATTGGGCCCTGCGTTGGACACCCTAAATTAGAGTAAGCATTCATCATTACGGGGGCCCCATTTGTCGGGTAGGACATGGTAGGAAGAATCGAGCTCATGAGGCCGTTACCTATCGCTTGCCCATGTGATCCATACAATTGCATTCCTGGTAACTGCGCGACCCCCCCGGGTTGCACCCACACTTGAGATACTCCGCTACCCGGTTGCGCCACAACTGGCGGTAACATACCCTGCGGACCGGACCCCCCCACAGGAGTGACGGGGAGCCGCCCTATTTGTATGGGCCTAGTCACCACGTGCTGCCCTTCGGTATCCTCATTGTCTTTATCTGCGCCTGAATTCGAGTCAAATGTCTCTAGCACCTCCTCCTCACCTGGTGATGCTGGTTGTGGGTCTGCCGGCCTAGACCGTTTGCCTTTCGTAGCACCTTTAAGCTTTTCTGGGGTACGTTTCGCTCTCCTGCCTCTCCCCCTTTCCTTCTGAGAATTCGCATCTGCTCTAGCTCCATCTCTCATGATCTTTAGTACCCAATCCACGCCTTTTTCCCTTGTGAACTCCAGCAGCTCCGTAAAAGCGAGGTATTCATCATTTTTGGCTGCGGGTTCTTTGCCTTTCGGTGCCCTCTTCGGCGGCATCCTGCACTTAAAGAGAACAAACGTTAACAAAACCCCTTAACTGATAGTACATGCATTAAGGCAAGCCGTGCGCGGCTTGGTCTTGTTCCCGGGGAATCAGGTTGTGCTAAATGCGCCAGCGCTCACCACCCTGGATATGAAGACAACAAGGGGGCGACCTCAAAACATTTAAAGTTACCGCTGGAACCCGATCCTCCCTCCACAAAGGTATGAACAAAGAGCTATGCTTGCATCGCGCTCCCTCAATTCAAAAATTCAATCATACAACACACTGCACGGCCCGCTAACCTAGATCACGAGTCGGATTGACCCTCGCTGTTCACTCCCGCACGAAGGTCCCACGATGTCTTCTCTACGCGACATCCGACTCCTGGGCGGTCAGCTGACAAAGAGGGGGCCTCTAAGATGGTCGCGGGCATTTATACCTCGCACCATATGACTACTTCCGGGGCGCTCCGCCGTCCCCCGTTCCTATTGGTCCTTGCACCATAACCACTTTCGGGTCGGCCGACTCGGAAGTGAACCTACTCTGGGTTGGCCCTTTGGCTGCCACTAACGACGCTATTCCCCGAAGGGGGATGGCGCCTTGCAGTGTATTTAGAATCACTCAAAAAGAAACCAATTTCTGTCTATATCCACATTTAAAAATAAATACAGACAAAAAAATAAATGATTTTCTGTCTGTATTTATCTGTAAAAATCAGTAAAAACGGATATCATGGAGCCTCAATCTTGCTGCATTGCATGATCCAGCAGAGGCAAAATCTGCTCCTGCAACATCATCCAGTTTCCTATTTCCCTTACCTCCAGTTTTCCTATCTATCTTTGTGGCTACAACTGCTGGCTACTCGACTGTAGACTGAACTCCAAGCACTAACTTTGTCAAAACAATCCATTCATTTAATGACATATAACCTAACATAAACTTTTCTTTAAAGCCAGCACTTGAATTTTTAATACCCCCAGAATATGTGATCACCTCTCTTAACCTAGAGAGGTAACTAAACGAAGGGGCTGCAGTTATCCGCAGATTTTTAATACTTAATATGTTTTTTCTCTTTCAAATGTCTTACTGTTGAAATACATACATCTGTATCGTAGCCCACAATATTTCATATCATTTATCATTCTACAAACAAAAACCTTCCTTCGTCAACACCTAAGAGAACTCATAGCAGAAAAACACAGATATAGCTCTAAAAGCAACGTTTATGGACATCAACCTTCAATTATGAGACATAATTAGGACAACTGGAAGAACCATCTAGAGAAGGCGTCCCTGAAATATTCCCAGCTTACCGGGGCTTTGCCGCGGGAGCAAAGCCTTTCATACACCAAGCCCGTAGACCCGCCCTCAAATTGTATCGTTATAAGGTAGTGAGTAGAATGCTTTATGGGGCTGAGTTGTGGGGTGCAGTTAATGCAAACATGCTTTCAACAGTGGAAAATAAGTGCCTTAGGAGCTTGGTATTACTTCCCGAAAGCACCCCTCTTCTCCCCTTGAAACTAGATTTGGGCATTAAGTCCAATAACGATCAAGAAAGTCTATGCCCAGTGCTTTTTTGGCATAGACTGGTCAGCACTCCTGATTTGGCTCCCTATGCTCCTGTTCAGTGAAGTTTCTGCCATGGACAAAAACTAAAAAGTTGGGTGGATTAAACATGTGGACATCCTCTGGGCATGTATAGGCCTACCAAAGGAGTTTGTTGGTCCTTTGCCTTCATACTTTAAGGATCAAATAAAAACTCAGTACTGGGCATGGGTAGAGGAGAATAACTTCTTGAAAATCCGTCACAGCTCCTTAACTTATATCTTCACTCACATAAAATCCATGAATCAGTTAAAAAGCTATTTCGATATCATTAAGGTGCCGGCAGACAGGAAATCATACAACCAGTTCAGACATGAACTGACACTAACTCTTGGCTCACAAACAACTCTCAGCCAAAGGGCTGTCCTTTCTGCTTTTGTCCCCAAGAAACTATAGGCCACGTCTTCTTTGTCTCTGCTGTTTATGCCAGACCGAGAAGGAATTGCTGGCCCCTGTATGTAGACATCTTGGGACACACAGCCACAATGAAGCCATACGTATTTTAAAGTCAGACACGAGACCACTATTCGTTTGTGCAGTTGCAACATTTTTAGGCCAGTTTTCGGCTATTAGTAGGAGGTCTATGTCTATCTCCCTGATTATTATAGATGAAACAGACTGAATCTATAATGATTCGTCAAGAAGGGTGTGCTCTTAAATTTCAATACTTTTAATGCAAATTGGTTTTATCGTAATATTTTAAGTGCTATTATTTCTTTTAATTGGTCATTGCGACAGGGTTTTATAATGGCTGATGATGTTTAGCTAGGCTGTACACCACAGTGATTTTCACACAAATAATATTTGTTAATGCACTCACATTTTATTCAGTGTCCCTATTGGCCGAACCAGTAAATAGTGAGATCTGTCTGGGGTTGATCTTCTCCTGTGTCTATGCAATGTAACATGACTATCTTATCTTTTAAGAGCTTATATATGGGGGAAACAACATTTACAATGCAACTTTTACAACGCACTACCATTACAACGAAACTTTTACAATACAACATCCATTACAACGTAGGCCATTACAACGCAACCATTACAATGCACAACACTACAAAGCATACCACTACAACGCATGTCATTACAACGCAGTCATTACAACGCATACCAGTACAATGCATAGCATAACAACACATAGTACCCTTACACTATCCAACACTTATCCTACTATTGCACCCCCTGGAGTTAGAATAGTCTTTTTTACCCCTACACTATCCAACACTTACCCTACTGTTGCACCCCCTGGAGTTAGAATAGTAATTTTTACTCCTATACTATCCAACACTTACCCTACTGTTGCACCGCATGGAGTTAGAATAGTAATTTTTACCCCTACACTATCCAACACTTACCCTACTGTTGCACCCCTTGGAGTTAGAATAGTAATTTTTACCCCTACACTATCCAACACTTACCCTACTGTTGTACCCCCTGGAGTTAGAATAGTAATTTTTACCCCTACACTATGCAATACTTACCTTACATGCAATGTAATGTCATGCGTTGTAATGGTATGCGTTGTAAAGGTAGTATGCGATGTAATGGAATGCGTTGTAAAGGTAGTTTTCAAAAATTCGTTGTAATGGCACGCGTTGTAATGGGATGCGTTGTAATGGATGTTGTGTTGTAAAAAATGCATTGTAAAGGTATGCGTTGTAACGTCATGCATCTGTATATGGAGTATTTTACAGTACTCTTATTCCGAATAATATCGACAAACACTCATGTGTTTGCATCTTTTATGGTTCTATAAATTGAAGTAAAGATTTATATATTGTGATTAAGACAACTGCACGTCACTTGTTCCTATTTCTGCTTAACAATGACCTCAAACCATTTTCTTCTACACCCACACATGAAGGTCTCAGTTCTTGACCTTCTAATTGACAAGAAAGACCTGCTTAATATCCAAGTCCCTAACCCTATTGACTACTTGCTTGTAGTGTTTGTTTCTGTAAGTGGAAATTCCCAGTAAGTGGAAATTGTGAACCTATTACTGCTACAGCTCTCACATCCTGCACAACTAATAACCCAGTTTCTTACACTACTCTACATCAAGCCCATAAATACTCCATTATTGACATACATCAGTGGCCTGTAGAATTCCATCACTACCTACCACCTGCACAACAAAAGGTGTTATGTGCAGGGGGTACAGTAAAAAAAAGTTGACGTCTGAACAAGTTCAGTAGCACATGCTCTCTTTCAACAAATAAAATAAAAGACCAATTAAAAAAATGTACAGTGATTTAAAAAACTGGATAAAATGGTCTCCTGACCAAATACTCTGTGGCCTACTGGACCATACTACCCCACGGCTATTAGAAATGTACCAAGTGGTAAAGGAGATGGGGATACTGCCCCTGCCACCAGGTAACAAATTATAGTAGAGAACTGAAACCAGTCAAAGACTTGTTAGACACAGCAGTCACCTCTTGATTCTGTACCTCAACAGCAAGATACTAGGACTAGCATTGGCATTCAGAATAGCGTGACCCCTGCCACACTTAATGTACCCATATTGAACAATTACCACAATATTTCATCCCCCTACACACATGATACTTTACTGTATTCTCGAAACAGGCACAAATCTCATGCCACAACTATCTCAAATTGAAAAGGATGGCAAAATATCAGGCTTCAGATTAAACAAGGACAAGTCATGCCTGTTTCCTCTAGCTTTAGATTCTTCAAGGTGAGCACAACCTGCCCATTCCGTCTTCCGTCTGATTTGTCAATGCTCCCTTCCCGGTACATAGAAATCCAGGTAAAGCATGGTGATGCTGACATCATTGAGGGAAGCATTGGTAAAATAATATTAGCTGTCAGAAGCTGCAGCTATTTTTGGAAAAATATACCACTTTTGGTCATGAGCAAGCTTGTACAATCAAAAATAACAGTGTTACCATATGGTGTGCACTTCTTTAAGACCATACCCGTGAAAGTCCTCAGGGAGAAATTCAGGCTGTTCAATACACACCTTAGTGAATGAATATAGGGCACAGGCAGATACAGAGTAGAGTTACAAAAACTACAATGAACAACCATGGAAGGGGATCCAGAAGCCTCGAACAACGATGACTACTACCTGTCGGCTCAACTACAATGGGTAGTTCAATGATTAGCCAGCTCACTACTGAAGTACATCAAAGGCCCCTCTAAGTTATATCCTTTTCTTTTTTTTGAAAACTTTATTTATATCATATTCCAGGTTTAGAGATACATTGGTACTTATACATGTGATAAATCATACTTAACATTGCTTGTCAGGGTTAGAAAGAGGTGGTACTAGAAGTTACGCAGTGTCTAACAGTTAACAGTAGCATGGACTCAATAGAACCTGTCCATTCAGGGCAAATAGACAATGTGGCAAACGTAGTAATAGCAGGACAGCAAAGAGAGATTGAAACTAAGGCAGAGGAACTGAGACGTAGCACATGATCACAGAGGCATATTCTGTCATCTCCCATGCTAGTGTGCAGCAGGTCTGCTATATCCCTGTACTATATACATCACATATGCACAGGTATTGGCATAATATGGAATAAAATGTAAGCCATCACATCTATATCATAACAGGAAATACCACACCTTCTCCCTCCCGGCATCCAAAACAGGAGTGAGTGTTGTTTCCTCTGAGTCTGATTCTGCATTGCGAAGTAGGTAGGTCTTCAGTAGCCCCCATACATCTCCAGGCTACAGGTCATCGGTTGTGTTTCAGCATCAATGGCATTTTGCTCCTGACAATATACAACATCATTTAACCAGTTCTTAAACTTCGGAGCCCTGCCCCTTCCCCAACGACACGCCACCCTCCGCTTGGCCAGTAATAATGCTATATCCATGAACTTTCTATCTTGCTTGGGGATTGGCATAGAGTAACCTATTAACATCAGTAGGGGGTCTCTATCCAATGTAGTCCCTACCATGGCCTCAAGGGCTGCATGCACTTGTGTCCATTATTCCCAGACTGCAGGACATTCCCATGCTAGATGTAGAAAACCAGTTCCCTCTCTTTGACACCTTTCAAATCTGTCATTGTCTGACAACTTGAACTTATATTTCTTGGCTGGAGTGTAATACGTTCGTTGCAGGAACTTCTAATGAATAATCTTGAGTCTGCAGCTAGCTGATATGTTCGCCGTAATCCCACAACAGTATCTCCACTGGGCATCAGACACCTCCGGGCCCATATCCTCGCTCCATCTCACAAGAGCCGAACCCTCAACCCCTTGTTTAAGTGATCAGATATCCCCATATAATCTGGAGACCAAATGCTTTCCCTCCTGTCGACCTAGCAGGCAGTGCAACGGGGAGGAATTCTCTGGCTCTTGAGGAAAGTCCGGTAGGACATCTCTCATCCCCTGTCTTAGTCATGCATAATAAAAGATATCTAGCGGCGTGGGCTGGGTATCTTTAAATAATGAGTCCCAAGTTCGGAACTGCCGGTCCAGGAACAAGTTCCCCCAAGCGACAACCTTGAGGCGTTGGCAAATTATTAGGAACCCCTTTTCCTGCAAGAGCACCATTTTAGGATCATAAGTTAGAGGCATCTGTGCCGAATACAACAGCTGTAGTTGGTACATCTTCGCTATTCTCCGCCAAGCATCTATTGTGCATGTCACTATTGTGGGCGGGGTCTAAATATCAAGGACAAAATATTTTAAAATATATATTGACACGTAAGTCTAGATTTTGGAGACCAGTTTGCTGCCTTTTTGCTACACACAGTACAGGGACGGACATTCCCTCAACTGTGTTATGATTAATCTTTTTGCTGTGTAGCAGTACAGACTGGGAAATGATCAAAATGAAATGGGCAAAATGGGTAACTCCCCCCTTTTGAAAAAAAAAAACAGTGTCATGTACTACGTACAACCAACCACACACAAAAGGAGTGACACAAAGGTCCTGAAGAGCGACCTCTGGTGGCAGATCGTTCTCCCACCTTGCCGCCAAGACCTGGAACACCCTCTCCAACCACCTACGGCACACTCAATACCTGCTGACCGTCTGAAAACTCCTCAAGACCTGGCTTTTTGAGCAGTAGCAGCATTCCCCACCCCAGCACCTTGAGACCCTCACGGGTAAGTAGTGCGCTTTACAAATGATATGATTGATTGATTGATTGAAAGGTCTAGCCACATTGTAGATGTTGCACAATGACGCAATTGTACTAGTGACAGATAAAAACACAATGATGCATAGAATCATTGACAAATAAGAAACAACGCAATGGCTTGTAGAGTGAGCAGTGCTGAAAGATGGGTAATAACTGCAAAGACAACCAGTAACAAAGAAAAAGTACTACATTGGAACATACAAACAGCAACATTAAAGAATGGTCACAATAGCACATACAACTAGAGAGCTAGAAGAAGGACCAAACGTAGATGCTCTGGTGGCGCACAATTCAGCCCAATATCTGCAAGGCCACGCAAAGCCACCCTGAGTGGCTTTTCATGGTCTTGTAGATAAGGAGTAAGGCCACACAAGGCAGGTTGCTGTGTTGCCTAACATTGCGACAGGGAGGCGTGCCATAGATGTTGCTGTGGGTGTTCCCACAGCACACATGGATTTTAACACTGCCCAATATTTACAGCATAGCTTGAATCTGGGGCGGTGCCAAAATTGTACGTCTCCCCAGATCAGGTGTACAGAGGAGATATGTTTACATTTATCCTTGTATTTTCCTCTTTCCATGTGTGCTGGATTCTGAGGAAAATGCCTCCCGTGATTATTTCTGTAAAGGAAGGTGCTCATTCATGCACTCAAAAAACTCATGCCAACAACACAGACACCCCACCATGGAGCAAGGGGGCCTGTGTTGATGCACGGCTGTAATTTTGGTGCCAGCGCTGACTGAAAGGACAGGAATGCATTGTATCTTGTTAACACAGTGCATTTCTGTCCTTTTGCATTGGCGTAGGGCAGACCAGCAAAATTGACTTGCAGCGCTGCCCTGTGTCAATTCATTGTAAATATGCCCCTTTGTGAGGGGCATGCTTGCAATGTGAAAAACATGGATGATCCGATGTTGAGAAAACCAAATAGGAGCCTGAATAAAGTAACAACATGCTTATCAACCAAAGTATTTCAATGCAGCATAAAAGTTTTAGTTGTTAATTAAATATATATATATATATTTAGGTGGGCTTTTTATCACAATAAACAGTGTTTTTCTTTTAAGAGAACATGACACATAGTATCAAGCACCTACATACTTCATTATCAGAGACACACCCGGGTAAATATTTGTTTAGAATTCAGAAAGAGTTGGTTTTTGCAGGGCACCCTCTTTTTCAAGATCACTTCTGTATTTGCCAAAATGATCCTTGTCACAGGCAGAATACAATGTATTGCGACGGTAGCACCTAATTGGATGTGGAATGATACACCAAACACCATAATGTGAAATTAAAATGAATTTACTAAGGACAACAGTTGCCCTGAAGGGCATCCAAGCACTAGAGAACATAAAAAAAGATAGAGAACAGAGAGACAAATAATTCCCTTTACACTAGCATCTGCAACACATTTCCACTTATATTAACATGCTGACACATGCAGGAAAAAATGTAAAACTAAACCAAAAAGGCCAGTATTCCACATTGTCCTAAATGTGAGAGGGACAACTTCTGCCTCAATATTGTGTACAGAAAATGCCTTATAATTGTTTTTCCCACTTTAATTTTTTTTAAACTGGCCCTACTGATAGACACATCTGGGAGTCACAGTGGGGTTATCACCTTCTCCCTCTCCAGCAGTTGGGTACCATCAGCATGACAAAGGAAGGTGAAGTCAAATGACAATATTAGGGAGGCAGGAGTTCTCATGTAAATGTTGAACAAGGTGAAGCTGAGGAACCCTACAGGGCAAAGCTTTGGGACGCCATTTGAAACCATGAAAGCATTGTGATCTATCTTGCAAAAAAGATATAGACCAGCTCAAAAAACTGCTCCTCAACCACCACCCTACCTAGCAATAAGATGGGATACAGTTTCAAATGCTGCTGACAGTTCAAGCTAAATAAGAAGTATGGTCTTTGTTATTGGCCAAGTAAACATTATCTAACACCGCCACCAGAACCGATTTAATTGAATGGCTAGTCTGAAGATTTAATTGGAAGCCCAGCAGTTGCTTTTCTTCTAAAGATAATTATACATTAATTGGACTTTCTGCTACCTTAGTAACAAACCACAGTATAGAAAGGGACCTGCAATTGGCCGATACATTGGGTCACTGTTGTTCCTCTAAAGAGATGACATAGATATTTAGTCTTCTGAGGCCCAATGTGTGTATATTTTTATATGCGTAGTAAGGGCCGGACTGAGAACCAAAACCGGCTCTGGCAAAGTGCTCGGCCGCCCCCCCCCCCTCCCAAAAAGGGGGGAGGCGGCGGGGGTGTGGCTGAGCTCGTTGCCAGGGCCGGTTTTCGGCTGATTTTGTTACAGGGCCGATTTTGCAGCTATGGAATTTGGAGGTGAGCCAGAACTCTCCTTAAGATTAGTAAATGCTACCAGGGATGCTGCCCATTCATTGGAACCTTTCATATAAATTACATCTACGTTTCAAAGTCAACCCATCAGACTACATGTTCCCCCTCTGTAAGTAGACGTGCTTCATTTGTCTGCTTGAAAAGGTGCAGTGTTCACAAGATAGCCAACAATCTGCAAACTCTTATGGATGTTCTAGGAACCCTCCTTCTTCGGTTTTTCAATTTTGACGCTGGCCTCAGCAGCTCTTTGGGCCTCTACTTTGCACTCTGGCTTCAAGGCAGCACGGATGTGAGAGTAATGGAGGTAGCTGAGTCCGGCCTGTCTACAGAACGCCACCATCTTTGCTACCTGTGCTGGAGCTCCAGTATCTGCTCATGCAATGGAGGACAGGCGGGACTTGGCCAAGGATAAAATGCTGCCCATTTGCATATTTAATTTGCTTCTCATTTGGGACTTAGATGTTTTCTGAAGTGCACATAGTTCTGTAACGCCCTGTTCTGAAAGCCTTTATGACACTGACTTCATGCAATTTTTGTTCGCTGTACCATACTATTAGACCTGGCATCTTTGGTGTGGTTCTCCCCCTAACTTTTTGCCTCAGACCTCCTGTTTTGCTGACCTTGTTTTTGCTGTCCTTAGGACTCTGAACACTTTACCACTGCTAACTAGTGCTAAAGTGCTTGTGCTCACTCCTTGAAACATAGTAAGATTGGCTTATACCCAATTGTCACAATTAATTTAATTGTAGGTCCCTGTCAAAGTGAAATAACCTGTGCCCACACAATTAAATGCTACAAGTGGGTCTTCTGATTGTGCCGCCCACTTAAAAAGCACTTTAAATACTAAAGGCCTGAAATTATAACTTGTATGAATGCAGTATTAAACTGCCATTTTGACCTGGCAAAATATTTTTTAACCAGGCTCAAACCTTCGTGTTAAATACATATAAGCACTCCTGGTGTGAGCCCTGAACAACCCCAAGGGCAGGGTACAGTGTATTTAATAAGTTGGACATGTACTGTAAAGTTTTACATGTCCTGGTAGTAAAAAACTCTTACAGTCGTTTTTCACTACTGCCGTAGGATAGCATTGGATTGAGCTTCTTGCATTTAATAAGTGTAATTTCCAAAGGGGAACAGGTAACTAGTTCATGCTTGGTGTACTTGGATTTTTAATGAAAAATCCTGGCTTATGGAGTACCTGGATTTTAAATTACAATTTTAAAAATGCCATGTTTAGAAAGTTCCCCATCACGAAGGGAACCACCCGTGGTCCCGCAAAACTGCACAGCCCATTGAATCCAATGAATTAAGTTCATATCCTTATTCATACTTTTTCGCAATTTATCTGTTCATTTCTATAAATTTATGTTAAACATAATTCGTCTCACATGAGTTTGCATCCAATAAGGTAGAAGTTGGACAAACACGTACTAAGCAAGACCTGAGAAAGTGGTTTGTTAAGAGCAAGCCTCAAAGGACTTATGAACATGGGAGGTGTTTTGAGTCATGTTGTAAAAGAATTATTTGATTTTATTCTATGATTTTGTGGTACACCAAGTCAGCGTGTTTCTCTAAGATAGTGAATACACCTTGCCTTTCATTGCTGGGAAAGTCAACAGCAGTTACGATTCTATACAGAGTATAGCAGGTTGTAAACCGGGTGAAAAATGATCGTGGAAATGCACTCTGGGATACCGAGTAATTTAAGTTCGACTATTGAGCCTCTATTGCTTCATTAACAGACAGAATTGTTCACCTGCAGACACTTATTAAGGATCGCAATAGTTATAAAATAACGCGCTTAGAAAAGCATAATAAGCCCGCAGTTAAATGAAATAGGTGTGCGAAGGCACGTTATGAAACGGAAAGAATGTTTTTAGACGACTGAGGCTGTAGTGCAAATGTTTATTTGATGTTTTCAAGATTTACCAGTACGCCATCTTAATTTTTGACCTGGACCTATATATTCCAACTTTTCTGTGCATTACAATTTACCAAATATATGGGTCTCCAAATGTATTAATAGTATGGATGAATTGATTTATGGCCAGGTCTTATCACATAGATGATTATTGATCCTTCTTGTAATATAAAAAACAGTGTCTGTTTTTTATACTGACACTTTCTTGATTTTTGACCTGGACCTATATATTCCAACTTTTCTGTGCATTACAATTTACCAAATATATGGGTTTCCAAATGTATTAATACTATGGATGAATTGAATTATGGCCAGGTCTTAAACATGGATGATTGTTGATCCTTCTTGTAATATAAAAAACAGTGTCTCTTTTTTATAGACGCCTTCTTGATTTTTGACCTGGACCTATATATTCCAACTTTTCTGTGCATTACAATTTACCAAATATATGGGTTTCCAAATGTATTAATACTATGGATGAATTGATTTATGGCCAGGTCTTATTACATGGATGATTGTTGATCCTTCTTGTAATATAAAAATCTGTCTTTTTTTTATGTCACCAATTTCTGTAATTCTTTTCTTTTCTTCATCACTCAACACTATCTAATTCACATCTTCCTATTTTGCACGCTCCCCTTGGGGCAACTAATATGACCCTTATGTATTGTTAGTTGTTTACTTTTTCCAATAGTGGCGATAAATGAATGAATTGCTTTTGACTATATGTTTTGCTGTTGCGTTTTGTGATATTGATGCATTTATTGATTCAGAGTAGATTTTTATACTCGTGAAAGTTTAATTATGAAGCACTGACTAATTGTGATATTGAGAAGTAATAGTCTATGGACCATTATTTTGTAATACTGTTTGATACCCAGATCCTAGAACTTTTTGGGTTACCCCATTTGATTAATGAGTACGCCATGGTAATCGCAAGATATTTTAGAATTGGTGTTTATTTCTCCTAAAGACCAACAGGACTCGTAATGAAATTATGGGGAGCACTGGAAATATTTTTGCAACATGGGAATACTCCGTATTGTTTTAGAGATGAAAATATCTCAGGGATGTTAATAGTTACCAGTTTTAAATGTTTGATATAAAGAAGGGTTAGCACTGTTCTGTCTGATGTATTTACTTGGTTGTGCGACTATAATATACCTTGGTAGTACATTTGAATTAAATGAAACATTTTGTTGGTATTCCTAAATGCCCCAGTAAAAAGGGAGTGTTATTTCCCGAAATGCATTGGGCTTTTTGAAAATAAATCATGGCATGAAATTCACCCTTTGCTCATGAGCTTTTTTTTTGAGAATAGACGTCATAATGGATTGTATAAAATGAATTGACTCAACAAGTGTGAAAAAAGAAAAAGAAAAATGAACAGACAAAATTGCGAAAAAGTAAGGATATGAACTTAATTCATTGCATTCAATTGCAGCTATGCGGGACCACAGGTGGTTCCCTTCGTGGTGGAGTTATGGTTGCAGCTCAACGAGACGAAGGGCGTAGAAAGTATTGCATGCCAAAACTGGTGAAAAGACATATTTGGTTGAAACTTTTGGAGAAATTGGATTAATCAGAGTGCATCTCATTTCTATTAATTTAATTTTAGAAAGTTGGCATTTTCATGCCTTAGCCATTTGGTGACTGCAGCCTGTCCCTGTGTGTAGTTGACAGTTGGGCTCTGTGTATTTCTCCTAGACATCCACACACAATGGAAGCTCAGGTGTACCTGGATGGGCCATGACTGGCAGGATGGGAGGGAGTAGCTAGGCCCAGCCCAACTTACACTTCAATAGGCTGTGTCTTGCCTCCACACAAAGGGCTGCATAGCCCACTGTAGTTAATGTAGAGCTAAAGCCAACAAGGCAGGGCACCTGCGTACTTCAAAGGGCTGCCTGAAGAACATAGGTCTTCATACTTTTTGATGCTGGGATCCCCCTGTCGAACTTTTGTAGGAATAAGGACCTCATCCTGACAAAAAAATCTAGAACCTGGCACTCTTTTTCATCGACAACCATAAACGTCCCCAATTCTTACAGTAAATCATTTTTAAAGTGGGGAAATAATATTAAACAGTGTTCAAAAAAGGATACCTTAGACTTGTTTCACACTGTTTTTCTAAAAAGGTTTTTATTTTTAACCTTATGAAAAAAGACACTTTTATTTTTGCCAAAACTGACTCCTGGTTATATTAGTTGCTGCTGTTGCTGGCTACAGTCATGTCTGGAGGGTGATTTGTGTATGTTTGTACTACGAGGTCACAGCCTGTGATAGAAAGCACATATGTAGGTCATTATTTTATATTTGCATTACACACAGTATAAGATAACCTGCTACAAAATGTGCAAAACGTTTAACAATACAATATATAGATTTTAGTAATACCCACACTATACATAATGCAATTGTTTTCCATAACTGTCCCTTCAGCACCTCCTCAGGGATAGTAAGCACTATTTAAATACAAATACAATCATAAAAACGCACTTAAAATTCAGTTATCCATTCAGAAACACTTTTTCTAGGATGGGCGTTCATTATATTGATACTTTATATGAACATTAATGTGAATATGATATTGAAGTACCACAGAATTTCGACTAATTGTCAGCTTCGATAAAATGCTTTAGGGCTACTGATCGGCTGATAAAATGCCAGTACACAGACAAAATATCGATTTTTAAATATCGACACACAAAAATATCGAAGTTTAAATATCGATGGGACAAAATATCGAAGGTAAGTAATATCGACAGTCTTAATATCGATATTGGTATGATATCAGTAATATCGAAGTTGTAAATATCGATGTCAATAATATCGAAATTAATAACTTTGATGTTACTAATATCAATTTTTAAATACATTTAGTGTATATTATATTGTATTTATTATGTTTTATTATTTATTTTTAATGTAATTTAATTAAATATTGTCTTTTACTACTGTAGCGGGTTGTGGGTTTATAGGGGAATAGGGTGGGAAGTAATTTAATTATGTTAAATTAATTATTAATTAGTAGGAATTATTAATTAATTAATTGAGAAATAATTGTTATATATTTTTAATTAATTGATTAATTGATAAATATGTTCTGTAGCGGGTTATGGGTTTATAGGGGAATAGGGTGGGAAGTAATTTAATAATAATTAATTAATTGATATATGTTTGTACATATTTTAATTAATAATTAATTGGTAATTAATTTCTATTAATTAGTTAATTAATTAATATACTTTTTTACATATTTATAATTATTTATTAGTTGGTAATTAATTAATATTAATTATTTAATTACATTAATTATAGTAATTTTTTTATATATAATTTATTGTTATTCTTAATTAATTATTTGGGAAAAATAATATTAAATATTAAATTAAATTAATTACAGCAAATGTGCTAATATATTTACTTTATTGTTATTGTTAATTAATAATTAATTGGTAATTAAATAATATTAATTAATTTGGGGTAAAGGGGTATTTTTAGGGTTCAGGGTCAGTTTTCAGTTCATGGGTAAAGGGGTATTTTTAGGGTTCAGGGTCAGTTTTCAGTTTTTGGGTAAAGGGTTATGTTTAGGGTTCTGGGTCAGTTTTCAGTTTTTGGGTAAAGGGGTATTTTTAGGGTTCTGGGTCAGTTTTCAGTTTTTGGGTAAAGGGGTATTTTTAGGGTTCTGGGTCAGTTTTCAGTTCATGGGTAAAGGGGTATTTTTAGGGTTCAGGGTCAGTTTTCAGTTTTTGGGTAAAGGGGTATTTTTAGGGTTTAGGGTAAGTTTTCAGTTTTTGGGTAAAGGGGTATTTTTAGGGTTCAGGGTCAGTTTTCAGTTTTTGGGTAAAGGGGTATTTTTAGGGTTCAGGGTCAGTTTTCAGTTTTTGGGTAAAGGGGTATTTTTAGGGTTCTGGGTCAGTTTTGGGTTTTTGGGGTACAGGGATATTTTTAGGGTTCAGGGTCAGTTTTGGGTTTTTGGGGTACAGGCGTACAGGGTAAAAACAAAAAAATATGACATTAAATCAAATAAATTACATGAAAAAAATTAAAATTGCTTTAAATTATTAAGTGTTTTATTTATTTTAAATGTATATGTATTAGTTTTAATTTTGTTTTAATATTTTTATTTAATAGTTGTAAAATTATATGTATTTTAAAATTATTTTTACATTATTATTAATACATTTAAAAAAACGATATTTTTGATTCCGATATTTTTGTACTACGATATTATTTTTTCGATATTTTTGTACTTACCTTTATGAAGATAGGATTCCGATATTTTTGCTGTCGATATTTTTGCTCCGATATTTTTGCATGTCGATATTCTGTCTGTCGATATTATGTCAGACATTCAAAATGCCAGCAATGGGATAGTTAGAACAAGAATTCGTAATGTGTCTGCCAGGTAAGTGAGAGTTTGCTGCAGCAATCTGTAATGCATATTACTGCGTGTTTTGGGCACCTCTTTGGGTATGTTTTTGTGTCTCTTATACTCCTTAGTTGCTTCCTTTTAAACGTTTAACGTGGCTAAGTCAGAAAACAAATTTAACACCTTAGGAAATGATTCACTTTTTTGTTGAAAACCAAAAGTTAAAAGGAAGATTAATTTGGAATCATGCAGAGCTCACTAGAAACAAGAACAACTAACACTTGACTCTAACTCAGCCCCATGCCTAATATTGCCCTCACCAACAGTCTAGCCTCCCTACTTTCTTTTACATCAAAACCCCCAAAATGTTATATATAACACCAACACTATTTCTCCACTACTTATTTTCCAGCCTGCCCGCCCGAGCCCACGCTTTCTCTGTTTTTTGCTCATTACTGGCCTTCAGGGATAGTAAGCAGTATATAAATACAATTACAATTAAAAATAGTCACTTCAGAGTTCTGTTGATAACATTTTGCACTACTCTCAAACAAAATAAATCTTTGTCATCACAAAGCTTCCAGTGATCCGATCAATTAAAGCCAGTACAGGCACCAAAGCATCCTTTACATTTGAAGATGAACTGATAGCGCACATGTGCATTTCTTTCAGACAGAAAGGCACCCTGCAAGAAAACCTTGTTTCGCTCTATGGCCGGCTTCAGTTTCCCTGAATAACACTCCAGTTGCAGCATTCTTACTACTGATTAACCTTTTGAAAATAGATGTCTATTTGCAGATTCCAGGTGTTGATATGCGCGACCCGTGACCTATTCATCAACCTGTAGGCGAGGTACTCAGTTAATATTTTGAGTGTACAAATTTAGGGGTCCCCACCCGAACGTCCACAAGAGCTCTAATTCATTTTCATCCATGTGTAAATTAAAAAATTCATGTAGAAATGCTCCTATGAAACAAAAAATAATGTGGTTTGGCGAAAAAAAAGTCTGATGTTGGATTCTAGGCACCTTGGGCCTCATTTATGAAAAGTGACGCATCGCTGCATGAAAACAGCAATGCGTCATTTTTCATTGCGCCCTCCTTGCGACACCAATGATGCGCCATATTTACAGTATGACGCATCATTGCGCAAGGAGTTACAGATACGTCAGTATTTCTGACGTATCTGTAAGCGCAAAAGTGACGCATTGCTAGAGTGTGTCAGAAAAGTGACGCAACTTCAGCAATGCGCCCTTTCACATGGGGCGAGCCCCATGTGAAAGGGCCTGCGTCAGTCTTTTGCCTGCTGTGAGGCAGGTGTAAGATTTTGACGCAACGGCGTCCTAGAAGTGACGCAGTAAAATCTCATAGTTTTCACTGCGTCACTTCTATGACCCTTTCTTGCATCAATACGCCCCCCTTGCATACATTATACCTGGCGCAGGTATAATGTAGCGCAGGGGTTTACAAAATGATGTATCTACCTAGATGCGTTACTTTGTAAATATGGCGCAACAAGGTGCATTTTTTACTCAACTGGTGCGTCAAAAAAAGTGACGCACCGGCGGCGTAAAAGAGACGCAAGGGCTCATGAATGGGGCCCCTTGAGTCCATGATTCGCCCAGCAGCACCACTGTTAAGTTTCGGTTGTTGTTACTGCTGCAGTAGGTGTTAACACCGTTCAATGGTGTTGTTCATTCATCGTTAGGCTATGCAGCCTCAGGTACCTAGCTTCATGAAAGATTTATCCTGACATTTATTTGACATTCTATGAATCCCTGTATTTTGCATTACTTCAGCAATATGAAGAGTGGTTTCGTCTGAATAAAGAGACCACGCCGCCACCTGCCTTCACGCAGAAATGCAGCCCCTCCGGACGTGCCCTTTCACCGATGAACTTCCGGCTACACTCATTCAATTTTAATCTGACTCCAGGGGATGCTGGGAGGGGGTTCCTGTTTATACAAACTCCCCAGGCGCGCGTGGGCTACCACAGCAAATTCTCAATGAAGACAAACGCGAGGTAGTATTGCGTCAGAGCACTGGAGATGGAGGAGGGACATGTTTTGCCTCTTGTTGCTGTTATTATAAACTCCAGCGTGCAAGGTAGATTAATAATTGTTAATCCATTGACCACAGCGCGTTAAAAATATATTGAGTTCTCTGAGGAGGGGGGGACACTGATGAGTGGGTTTACTTTCTACACTAGATACTTAAAGATATTTCCTTAAAGTAGTGTTCTAGAAAAGTGTCAGATGTACATGAAAGGAAACTACAGCCTTAAGTATCATTCACAGAACATTTACCATCCTAACGAGAGTATTCCAAGGAGAAACCCAAATGGGCCGAGTGAACCTGTTAAAAGAGGAATATAGGGGCATATTATCAAGGGGGTTTATTTCCGCTTTTTTGGCTTTAAAAGCCAAGAAAGTGGAGATAAAATTCTCTCCCTATTACCTAGCTGTCGCTAACACCAGTTAGCGACAGCTAGTAGGAGATAGCGGCCATCTTGGGCCTTGCTTTACATGTCAGTGATATTTATCACTAATGACATGCAAAGTGGGCGTGCCAAGATGCTAGCGACTGGAAACAGTCGCTAACATCGCTATATCCTATTACCAACTTTTGGAGATATTCGCGCTAAGCGCGATTATCTCCAAAAGCTAACACCTGCCCCTGAGCAGTTCTTAGCCATGTTTTCCAATGGTAGGTGGATAACATGGCTAAGAGCATTAGCTCGGTAATGCATGAATATCGCTGACTTTTCAGCGATATTCATGCATTTCGGCCGATTTTTATCGCTTAGGAGATAAACCTTGATAATAGCAAGGTTCCTAAGCGATAAAAATTGCCGCAGCTCGCCCCTCCCCCGAAGGAGCAAATTAAAAATCTGGGGGTGTGGCTTGATCCCACCTTTAGTTTTCAAGTTCAAGCCCGTAAGGTCGCCGCCACCTGTTGCGGCCTTCTGAAGATCCTACGGAAGGTCCTGACCCTTCTGCCGTTCAAGGCAAGACGGATCCTGGTTCAGTCCGTGATCCTCTCGCGGATTGACTATGCGAACGCGTTCTACTTGGGGGCTCCATTAG
Organism: Lissotriton vulgaris; assembly: GCF_964263255.1. Lineage (NCBI taxonomy): Eukaryota > Metazoa > Chordata > Amphibia > Caudata > Salamandridae > Lissotriton > Lissotriton vulgaris. Next base: position 249,692,035 of record NC_141688.1, on the reverse strand, counting down.
GGACCATTAAGATACTCCAGTCAGTCCAGAACTGCGCAGCCCGAATGCTTATGGATGTGCCTAGACACAGCTCGGCGTAGATGGCCATCCGGGCTCTACACTGGTTACCTGTTCAGGAAAGGATCCGGTTTAAGGCCTTGTGTATGGCCCACAAATCAATAATCAACAAGGGCCCTGCCATTCTGTGCCCTCTCCCGAGGCACCTTCAAGGGCCCAGAGCTCTTAGATCCAACCACCGCAATTTGCTCTCTGTCCCGAGGATCAAGCGTTCTCGTACAGGGGGCCGATGTTTTGCAGTACAGGCAGCAAAAAGTTGGAATCAGCTGCCCGAGTACCTGCGGCTTCAGCCTAATCATTTTCAGTTTAGAAAGCGGCTGAAGACCTTCCTGTTCTGCTGAGTGATTTGTCTGAGACGGGTCTAAAGCGCTGGGATTCCCCCGGGTAGCCTGCGCTATACAAATCTGTACTCATTCATTCATTCATTCATAAACATATCCCCGCTAAACCAACATAGCGATAATTATCGCTAGTTGTTGGTAATATGCCCCATAGAATTTTCAGCCAGGGCTGTTAATATGCAGATAGCCCGCACAAAGAATGTGAATCGACTTACCTTGATTTTTTGATGTATTGTGTTGCAGAGCAAGTCCCTCCATTGTCATGGGTTACCATACTTTGCACCAAGTATCATACTTTATATTCTGGAGTTGTGGCTTCCCACTGTCCTGTGATTGGTGTGAGATAATGTGTTGGTGTAAGAAAATGGAGCACTAGTACTGGGGGTGAGAACCAACCTCAAATAATAATTCCAAACCTTGTTAGGGTGAACTCAAAAGTCACTTTATAAACCTGTTCCTAACCCTCAAGCAGCCTGACACACAAGCAGTCAGGCTTTATTTAGATTAATTGAGTTAAGTATATTCAATTCAATTAACTTTATTCGACCTTCGACAATAAGATCATAAAAGTTCAATTGATCATAAAATACAAGTTCATTTATATATTCCAATTCCACCACATATGCGTAAATAATTACAGATAGAAACCATCTAAAAACTGAGGCTAGAAACACTCTGTTAACACATACTAATTTCATCCAGAATGTAAAATATTGTGCAAAGCAGTGGCATCATCAGCTAAGGTGCAAACTATGAGCTGCTCAATCTCTGATTTGGTTAAACCAGACATAGATACGATGGAAGAGAAAAACTTACATACGTTTCAGGAAGCGTTTGGAGAAAAGACAGAGCTGGGTGACATTGTGCAAAGTTATATTTCTGAAATAAGGGACGTATATTCTTTTTGAGTTCATATATATGGAATCTACCAAAAAATATGTTATGGAGATTGGACTGAGGGGAGATACCATCACAGGGACAAACTGGCAATTTGTTAATTGAGTAAAGTACCGCAGGAAACCCAGCATGCACAGAATATGAATTAATCTAATTCGCACCACTACATACTGGTGGTGAGTGTTAGTCACAAAAACCAGGTATGAATTTGCTTCTTCAGGGCCGGGGGGGGGGGGAGTCCCAGATATCTCGGTGCCATGGATTTATTACAGTCAAGTGCATGTCTTTCGTTTTCCCTATACATTTTGGAGCGAGATTTAATTTCAGCTTTGGGTTTTTATTGGCAGTTGAATTGATCATTATAAAGGGATTCAAAGCCCAATGTTGACAATGTTCCTTTTACATATTTGAGCCATGGTGCCTTATAAACCTGTTCAGAGGCAAGACAATACCTAATAATATTTTGGGTTAGTGCCACCATGTCCCTCATCAATGCCATAGTAAAACCGGGGCAAGGGATATTAAATCTGAGATATATGGGACATTCAACTCTAAAGGCATAGTATAATTTTAACAGCTTTTAGGATGAGATAACAATTTCTTAAACAAACCATCTTATCTTTGCTGTAATACAGTAGCCTTCGTTATTCCCCAAATCCCTGCTCCATATGTGGCTCAAGAGGGCTTTAGCAGAGAAAGGGCCATATGTATGAAGGCAATTTTGCAATCGCAAACGCTGCAATTCGCAGAATTTCGGCATTTGCAATCACAAAATTATTAAATGCTAATTTTAAGCCTGGTAATTTTAAGCCTCGCAAAATACGAAATCGCCAATTTGCGATTCCCCATTTTGCGATTGCATTTAAGGAATCGCAAATTGCGATACTGTAATTGCACTGAATGAGGCCCAGAAAAAGTGCAATTTGGCCATAAGGAATTGCAAATTACCACCAACTTCAAGTTGGTGGTAATTTGCGATTTCTTTCAAAAATGCACTTTTTTGCATTTTTCAAGGTGCCATGTGACACACAGACATCACCTCAGGGCATGTATGTGTACCACATGGGCACTCATGCACAGCTCAGAGGTGCAACAGGGTGTCCTTTTGACACCCTGGCACCCTGGAAATTTCATTCTCAATTTGCGATTCTCTAATTGAAAATCGCAAATTGATAATGTCTTCCCATTCATTCATATGGGCCTCTAGGACCATATGGATGAATAGAGAAGTATTCCTTAATTGTGAATTGTAATTTGTGATTCGCAATTAAGGAATATGTAGGATTCGCAAAATTATTTGCAAACCCTACATACATAGCATTTTGCGATTCTCAAATAGCGATTCCCTAAAAATCACTATTTGAGAATCACAAAATGTAACTTTCCTACATATGGCCCTACATCTTTTTAATAGGTTCCATTGGCTTAGTGCCCAATTTTTTTCACTAACGAAAGTATGGCCATAATACTCTTTTCTAGTGTGTTACATCTGTTCACAATCATATTTGGCCATGTTCCCAAACTATTAAAAAGTAAACCCAAATATAAAAAGGTCTTGGTAATTTTCACTCTCCGTGCCGCGATAAGAAAGGAGGGTGTTCTTTTTGGTTGTTTCCCCACAATTAAAATATATATTTTTGACTCATTAACCTGTAGATCCAACGCAGCCACAAAGGACACATAGCTATTAAATAGCATTTGCAGAGCTATGCCAGTCCTGGCGATTAATACGGCGTCATCGGCGTATGGCAAAATGGGAATCCGTTTGTTATTTACCATGCAGATGTCAATTACACAGTGATCCACTGCTGATTACACGCCGCTGGTAGAGAGTGAAAACAGAAAGGGGGATAACACACACCCCTATCTGACGCCCCTTAAGAAAAGGTAAAGATCTAGTACATACACCCTGACTACCAAATCTAACGCAAGCAGAAGACTGAGAATATAATTGACTAATGAAAGATATTATAGTTTCATTCACCCCCATGACTTTAAGGATGATCCATAATTTGGTAAGTGAGACTGAGTCGAAAGCTGCTGAGAGATCCATAAACGCTATGAAAATATTCCTTCTTTAATTTGGGTACATTTAGCTGTGATTTAATTCAGATATAGACACTGATCTAAAGTCACCATCCCTTTTTTCAAAACCATTTTGCACCTGTATTAATATATTTTTGTCAGTAGCCCAATCCTCTAGTCTATTTATTAACAGACGGCCCATTGATTTCAATGTTCCAGCCAGAAGTTAATTAGGTGTACAGTTTTTGGGCCATGACTTATCTCCTTTCTTATGAATTAGCACAATGATGGTCTTTTTTCACAAGGCAGGGGGCCCACTATATTAATTGCATTAAAAATGTGTGTTAAGAACGCAATCCAGAGATCCGGTTATCAAAAAAGAAGTCCGGGCCTGGGGTTTTGTAGCTTCTACACTGCATCAGACCAAATTTTACTACTGCCTTAGTTTAGCATATATTCAGCACTCAAACAGTAATAAAGTGAAAACACAACATAAGCAAAACACCAAACCATTTTAGAAATATTGAGTATATTTTAGGAAATAAAATGATATAAAAAGGACAAAAATCTAATAAGTATCATAGAGACATGAGTTTTTAAAGTTTGAATTAAAAATGGATATATGACGTTACCACGCGTACTTTTACCAGGCATACCATTACCACGGATTTTTTACAACGCAGGTCATGTTACAACGGATACCCTTACAACGCAATACACTACAACGCACATACTATTACAACGCATACCATTACATCGTAAGTATAGGTAAGTATATATATTTCTTAAAAAATTATTTTTGTAATATTTAATTTAATTATTCATTATTATATTTTAAATAATTATTTGTGTAATATTTAATTTAATTATTCATTATTTAATCATTAAATAATTATATTAATGAAATTAATTTTAATTGTAATATTTGTAAATATATATTAAAAATACCCCTGTACCCCAAAACCCAAACCCAGCCCTTAAACCTAAAAATACCCCTGTACCCCAAAACCCATACCCAGCCCTAAAAATACCCCTGTACCCCAAAAATCAAACCCAGCCCTAAAACCTAAAAATACCCCTGTACCCCAAAACCCAAACCCAGCCCTAAAACCTAAAAATACCCCTGTACCCCAAAACCCAAACCCATCCCTAAAACCTAAAAATACCCCTGTACCCATAAACCCATACCCAGCCCTAAAACCTAAAAATACCCCTGTACCCCAAAACCCATACCCAGCCCTAAAACCTAAAAATACCCCTGTACCCCAAAACCCAAACCCAGCCCTAAAACCTAAAATACCCCTGTACCCCAAAACCCAAACCCAGCCCTAAAACCTAAAAATACCCCTGTACCCCAAAACCCAAACCCAGCCCTAAAACCTAAAAATACCCCTGTACCCCATAACCAAATACCACTAAAAAATTTTAAACTTAACTATAATAATACTTACGATGTAATGGTATTCGTTGTAATAGTATGTGCGTTGTAGTGTATTGCGATGTAAAGGTATGCGTTGTAAAATGACCAGCGTTGTAAATGTATGCGTGGTAACAGTATGCGTGCTAAAAAATCCGTGGTAACAGTTACATACCATTAAAAATAGTGGTAAAAAGCCCAAGGCTTCGACTGCAGTTATTTGGTCATACTACACCAGGTCAAAGTAAAAAATTAAGGCCTACAGAGAAGGAGGGATAAGGACCAGCTTGTCCAGGGGTAAAGTTTGTCTTCTGAATTAAAAACGCACTAAAAGTATACAGTTTTGAAATATCAACGTAAAATTCTGCTTTACTATATACTTGGATTTCAAATTAATATTTGTATCCTTAGTTAGCTCGGTGATCCGAAGAGCGCTTTTGGACACTCTTGGATGGCAAATCAGGGTCAGGACCAGCAGGATAGCTGGGAGATGGCATTAGGCACCAGATGCGATAGGGGCTTTGGTATTCAATGTATAATTTGGAATAGGAAAATTAGTCCAGCCATGTGCACCTTGGAAGAGTCAACATTGGTTTTTTTTTTTAAACCTTTATTTTTTGATTTTAATACAAGATACAAAAAACAGAAATCCCCCCCTCCCACATAGGCATCATTAAAAAACACAGTATTAAATCAATCAATGGACTCATTATGGCATTCTGCTGAAAAAATACCACATCTGTAATCAAGAAAGTCTGTGTGACAGCAATGCGTCAGCAACAGTGCAGTACAGAAAAAACGTGAGACCTTATGGCCAAGAGTCAACATTGTTAACATAGGTGAGGGACAGGGTGTGATGGAGCAATCTTCACAGTCTATCAATCTGCAGTTGTCTTCAGTGCGTATGATAGAACTAGAGCAACATGTACATGCAGCAGATCTCCCCAGATGTTATAGAGCTCTAACCTCACACCATACAGACAACCGCAATCCTTGTTAGGATAAACCACAACATTTCACTAAATTAACATTTGCTCAACCCTCTGGTATCTTCGCACAAAACAGTCAGGGTTAACTTAGGGGCAATAAAATTCATGCAACACACAAAATGATACCAAAATGACAAACATTTAATCAAAAGTATTAAATATTTTGAATTTCAAAGATTTTAGTGAAAATAGCACCAAGAAGAAGAAAACCTCACTCAAGGAAATCTGGCCAAGCTAGACCAAAGGTAGGACACAAGTTCAGGCCAACCAAAATGGAGCACAGGCCTGATATGTTGGGGCGGGGTGGAGAGGGAGCTTCCTTCTCCAGTCCAGCACAAACAGTTCTGTTTGGGTTGGAGGAGGCTGTTGGTGTGTAGAGCAGGTCAAGCATCGCAGACGCTCGGTGCTGTAGCAAGAAGAGTCACTTATAACTGGAGCCATTGGTCGCTGTCAGAGCAAAATGTAGGTCTTGTGTTGATGGTCCCATGGATGGTCACAGTTGGCGTGAAAAGCTGGTCTCACCTGAGCTTCACATAGTCACTGTCAGAGCCTCCAGGCCATTCTGGTCAAGAAAGAAAAACACTTCCCTACACCAAAGTCCAGAATTGTATGACCATTATGTTTGATTTTAACTTATTATTAAAATGCTCCCTAAATACTTTTTCTAGCTGATACCAAACTGTAATTAAGCACTGTAAATTGTTATTATGTACCCGCTGTTTTCCTATGGGAGACCAAGCCTTGGTAAAGTGAAAAACGAATTGGATTTGTTTTACTGACAGGGTATGCAAAACATTAAATATTCATGCACTACTTTTTTAATGCCATGCATCCTACCCTGTGGGCATTTAGGGCTTCTCTAAAGTTTTGGTTTTGCCATGTTGAAATGGCAGTTCAAAATGGCACACCCAGGCTTCAGTGCCAGGCCTGGGGACATGTAATTTAGTGAGTAGTAAAATGAGTGCAGCAGCCCACTAGTAGCATTTAATTTACAGGCCCTAGGTACATGTGGTACAGTTCAGTAGGTATTTAAAATCAAATTACAAGTGCCAGTTGTGGATATGCCAATTCTACAGTTTTTAAGGAGTAGAGCGCAAGCACAGTTTAATAGTAGTACAGTGACATGGCCAATAAAACAGAAGTCAATGATCATGGGGAAAACCACGCAAAAGATGGTCATTTACAACTCCCCCGTTATCCCAAGATATAGGGCAATGGAGCTTGGATATGGTTAGTGATCAAAAACCCAATCAATTTAATCTGTATCTAGACAGATGATACATAATACCCATTCATGCCTGGGAAGACAAAGGGGCACCTCGCTAAATACCATGCACTGCGATATACACCTAAATACTAAGGGGCAGATTTACAAGCCCCTCGCCCCACTTTTGCGTCACTTTTTAGCATGTAAAAAGTGACGCAAAAGTGGAGCAAGGGGCTTGTAAATCTGCCCCTAAGCTTCTAAATAAGTGCTGCTTTTCCCAAGACAATATGAATCTCAGATACTGCCACCTTCATAAATACACATACCACAAAGTACAGCATTTGTGCTCGCATCACCTTCTCATAATAATATTCCCTTCTTTGCCCCTTTTCTCCCCACAAGATGACATTTGATAGATTAACAGGCATTTGAAGAAACACTGGCTTGGAATGCGTTATCCACCAGAGGCGAAGAGAAGTTATTTTGATTGACAGTTCAATGTAAATCTCAGCTATCAGTATTCAGGTTTTGTGCAGGAGACTAGGCAGAGGTCAGATCTCTGCATTTCCCATATTATTTGGCTTATGTCAATTTATTGCAAATGTCGTATGACCTCCATGTGGCACTCAACCGTGTTCCATTGACTAATGAACCAGAAGCAGAGTGAATAAAGTTTATGTATCAGGCTGTCCAGGCTGACACATATTTATAGCTGTGCCTGTTATGAGTGAGTGCCGAGTTACAGGAAGGGAGTAATGCTCTATAGAGGACTCTGACAAAATGGAGCCACCAACTGCGAAGTGACAGGAATCAGCTTGTGATCCAGTGATATTCAAGACTTTACTAAACTGATTTTAAAATGAGGTGTTAGATGAAGGGCTTGTGTTCTGATTTCGAAAGCTGTTATGAGATTGATACTAAGGGGTATATTTATCAATTTTTCACGCAATACAGAAAGAATCCTGTGTGAAAAGGAGAAAAAAGGATTGAGCACTATTTAATATTATACGGTGCATTCCTGTCCTCTTCTTGCGCTGGCGCACTTTGTCTGCCTAGCACCAACGCAAGCACCCTTGTGTCATGGTAGAAGTGTGTCTGTTTTGCAGGAACAATTATGTTTGTGCAACAAAGGGCACAAACAGGTAGTAGAACAGGTAGAGGGTTGAGGTCGAGAGTTTAAGAAAGGTTTGGTTGCCATTGTTCATATTTGCTATCAAGGCGCTGTAGGAAATTGGGTTTTTGATCGGACGAGGTACAGATCCTTCTCTAGCAATAAACCACAGTACGGTCAGGGTGGGCCACAAAAGCTATTAAATTAAACTTGTGCTTAATTGTTAGAAATGGGAGTCTCTAGTTAGCAGAGGCAGGTACCTTTGTCCAAGTAGGGATCCTTCTTCCTAGTCAAGGTAAAAGGGATACACTTCTAAAATAACCCCTGCTCACCCTATTGGTAGCTTTGCATGAGCAGACAGGCTTATCTCACAGTCAGTGTGTAAAGCTTGTGTGCACACATACAGTAATAGAGTTAAAACACTACAGATTGACACCACACCAGTTTAGACAAATAGGTAGTCTGCAATACAGTAAACAAAATAAGCTTCTTAGAAGGTAAAACAGTTCTGTCCATAGCAAACTATAGATGCCACACTTTTAACACAAAGTATCTTTGGTGCGTCAAAATCAAAAACAAAAACAGCCACTGGGAATGTGATGCGTCAGTTCCTTATGCACAGGGAAGGCGATGCGTTGGTTCCTTACTTCAGGGGAGGTGATGCGTTGGTTCCTTTCTGTCACGCAGTGGAGGTGATGCATTTGTTCCTTACTGGAGGAGCTGTGATACTTCGGCCTCTTACTGCGTGGGAAGTGATGTGTCGGTTTCTTACTGCAGCTATGGCGTCCTTGTAGTCTTGGCACCCCAATGCAATGCATGGGGATCTAGGATGTGTTGGTTCTTGATATGACTGTGGCAACTGCCCTCAATTGTTTTTTTTAGCTCCAATTTCACGATGCATTGGCTCTTGCAGCTGCCCTGCAGACCCTGCGTCGGAATCAGTTTGGTGATTTCTAACTACGTAGATCATGCACTTGATGCGGCATACTGCGATTTCTCCAGTCGTGGGCCGCCGATGTTTTCACTTCTTCAGTGGCATGATGATAATGCATGGAGCTTCTTCCCACACAGCGGTGATGCATCAGAAACAGATGCAGATGGGTAGCGCTTCTCTTAGTTGGGTCGCTTTTCCAGCTCCAAGTAGCAGGAACATCCTCCAGAGGCCCAGAACAGCAGCAGGCACCTTACGACAGATCATAACTCCTAGCAAGGAAGTTCAGGGAAGTAGGAGGTGAAGTCTTTATGTTCCTGAGACTACAGAGCAGGAGGCAAGCTCTACTTCATGCTCTTGGAGATCTTTCTGAAGCATGGGACAGAGCACACAGCAAAGTTGTTGTCTATTCCCTGCCAGAAAAAGCCACTAAAGGCCAACCCTAGACAGCACACAGTAAAGGGGCAGTACTGCTCCTTCAGTTTCTCCAACTCTATTCATTGGCAAAAGTCACTTTTTGAATTCCAGAAGTAATCTAAAGTTCATGGGTCTGGTCTCCAACATTTATAGTCCATTTCTCTTTGTTCTCTGGTGTCAGAGAGGCTCTGTGCTCAGTCAAAACCAATTCTGTCCTCTCTAGTGCAGCTTCCTGGCAGGAGGAGGAGATAGCATTGTGTAAAGCAGACCAGGCCCATTCAGGTGAATGAGAATCACCTCCCCTACTCTACATGCAGCCATGGTCTATTCAGTCCATTCCTGACTCATCCAGGAAAGGCAAGACACACCTAAACCCCTCCAGTGGCTGTCTACAGTAAATGCACATCCCCAGCTTCTGTCACTCCCAAGTCAGACAGTCAATTCACAAACCAGCAGTGACATACAGAATGTAAAATATCGTCCTTACTAATGGATGCATCTTTATATTTTTAGTTCAGGCATACTAAACATTACCTTCCTAGCTTGTCCCACTGGAAAGTAATATTTATAAGATGTTATAAACAAACTCCCATTCTATCCTATGGGACAGATAGCCTTTCAATAGTGAAACAAAATTCATTGTAGCTCGCTATCATGTCATGTTACACACATTTCACAGAAACTTCACCCTGCCCACAGGGTTACCTCGGCACTACCTTATGGGTTACACACATGTCAGAACAGAGAAGGTTAGGACCTGGAAAGATCTGACAGATCTGAGACCCTTTCGATCCGGGATGATGCGATGCGTGAAGATCCGGGATGCCCTGATGGTCGGAGCTGCAGCAAACAGGCACTGCAATTATTTCTGCCACGTCCCCTCGAAGTGTTGGCTCTTCGACTGGGGTGATGCCTCCAAAACTCTTCTCGCACCGCTATGATACATCGTAACCAGGGGATGCATTAATTTTCACAGTTCTTCAGTCTTTTGAAGTTCCCAGCCCCAAAAACAACCTCCAGAGGCCCAGAACACTGGCAGGCACCTCTTGGCAGGTCAGTACTCCCAGCAGTGGAGTTCAGGGCAAAGCTGGGGGTGAAGTCTTTGTGTCCCAGATACTTTAGAACAGGAGGCCAGCTCTACTTCAAGCCCTTGGAGATCTTCCTCAAGCGATGATACAGAACACAGCAGAGTCCTTGACCTTTCCTCAGCAGAAACAGGCACTGCAGGCCAACCCCAGACAGCACACAGCTACGGGGCAGTACTAGTCCTTCAGGTCAGGGATTCAGGTCCTATTCAGGTGCAAGGAAAACTCCTCCCACTACTCTAAATGCAGCCAAGGTCTATTCAAGGATGACTGATCCAGGAAGGGCCAGGCACACTTCACCCCGACCCTCCCAATGGGGCAGTCTACAGTGAATGCACATACCCAGCCCCTATCACTCCAAATCCAGAAAGTCAATCCACAAACAGGCAGCGGCACACAGAATGGTTAAAAAAGAAAATGCCTGTTTTCTAAAAAAAGTGCCATTTTTAAACACACAACGTAAAAAAATCTTTACTAAAAAGGTGTTATTTAATTCTGTGTTCAGAGAGACTAAAAACAAAATTGGCAGTATTTCACTATCAGTACATTTCACACCTACCAGTACATATCCTAACTTTCACATACACTGCACCCTGCCTGCGCAGGGGGGTATCTGAGGCCAACAAAAGGGGTGCCTTACTTGTAATAATAGGAAGTAGGTGCACATGCCAGGTTGGTATTTCAGTAGAGACTGCGCAGACACTGTAGTGGCAGGTCAGAGAACATTTTGCAAGGCTGCTTGTGTGAGTGGCACAATCAGTGCTGCAGGTCCACTAGCAGCATTTGGTTTACAGGCCCCCGGCACACACAGCGACATATTCTCAAGGACTTATTGCCGAATTATTGGCACTTTAGCATGACAAAAGTGGCAATAGAATCATTGCCCTATTCACAAGCTGGTGGAAACTCTCCAGTTTTCCAGCGATAGCTGCTCCAAATAACATCCCCACGAATGAGAGCGACAAGTAACAATAATGAGATGCAGAGTAGGCGTTCCCGTGCAAAAACAAACGAAATCACAACTTCTTGACATTCTCAGCGACCAACCAGATCTGTGATGCGTTCCAAAAACAAGTGTTAAGGCGTGTTAGCAGCAGGGATTTCACACCTGCCTATTACTGGTGTTAAGCAGGACGACAACCTGCAGTATGAAATGGAGCCCATGCCCAGAGCCACATCTGAAGACCTACACATGTTATGGAGCTACTGATCATGCAGCTCGGAGACCAAGGGGGCCCCATCACCCAACACCACCATCACAAGGACCCCCCATCGGTTACCCCCTGGACTACCACTGAGGCAGCACAGAACAAGACAGCTGACCTTCCGAAAAAAGAACGGAATGTGGGGAGAGGAGGGAACCAAGTATATGTGAAGAAGGCTAATCACCCATGAATAAGAATGTACACAATGCCAAGTGTGGCGGTGATGTGCTGGACAGACTTCAGTATGCAGAGCACAGACATGTCCATGTGGACATGTACTGCTGGTGTTCGTAATGTTGTGGACAGTGGACGTTACCATGTTGCCTCTGACCGATCTGTTACCGAAAGACCTTGGTTATTTAGCTTTGTCGTCCTCCCTGTAAGCGCGTAGGGGTGTGAAGAATTTTCCCTGAGCTCTGGGCTTGGTTCAGGTCTGACCTGGACAAGCAAGTAACTAATGCGTGTGTCTCTGTAGTAGTGTCTGCACCACCAGGCCGCAATTGACGATGTTGCAATGTAGCATACACCCGCAGGACGACCTCGCATGAAAGGAGAAATTAAGGTGCGCAAAACCACTCGGGGTCTTGGCTCATTCATGCCAAGTTTTGTGTGTAACTGTATTGCCGCAGCATGGGACAAATGCCTAGCCCATCGCAGCGCGAGATCAGCCAGGCATGAACTCTACATCTGTCCTTACCATAAGCCTACACTCACGTGGCTTCCCACCTTCAATGGACAACTTCACTGTGTCATTGTCAGGCTTGTGGACATGTGCAGACAGGCATGACATTGGTGTGCCGTAGGAGTGCAAGTGATGCAACCATGCAGCGCACACAAGTAAATAGGCTCAGGAGAGGGAGGAGCAGCTGTAAGGTATGTGACACACAGTGATGCCGCACATTTGCCACATGCTAGACATGTCAAATATGAATGCCATAGTCTCACACATCCCACCCCACCACCAACAAGCCACTTCACAATTCCTGAATGCAAGCAGATGACGAACTAAAATTAGGGATGAAAGCTCCTTTGTCCAAACTATCAGGCAGGAGCACATCTGCACTTACGGCCTCGGAATTGCATGTCCCCGGCACTCCCTGACAGATACTATAGCAGCTAATGACGACTCTCACACTATGCACAGCCTGACGAAAGACCAACGTATACACAACCCACAGACAGAAGTCCTTGCTTGAAGTTATCTTGCATGTAATGGCCTACACACTTACTCCCACACCATCCCAGGTGTACAACAGTTGCATACTAAAACAACTCATTTATCCGAGCGGTGGTATTACATCCACAGAACTGGCACAGGTTAGAACAGTGCTGCTTCAACCAGAGCCACTGAGGCAATGGCAGAACATCCCAGACACATGCACAACCCCTGTCGCGTGGAACTGTACCCTGCACCTATGCTGCATTTACTGGGGCACTGCCATTGGCAGTACTGCAGATCAGTTACCGGCAATGCTTCCTCCTTGCCAACGTCACCTGCGTTCAGCCTGTGTTGCATTACCGATCGTGCATTTTCGAGGGGTGCATGGATATCTGCCTATCCAACAGGTTGGTAGATGAACTGGATTTTGACATGTGTGTGTTCCCCCTGTTGGCACACGACCAGGAATGTCACCATGATACCCATTTATGGGATGCCTTGCTATTTGGCATACATGCTGGCAGCTGGATCTGGGAGATTGCACAATTCTTTGTGTGCAGTGACCGCGCTAAACACCTCCCCTATTGGGCTGTAGTGCTAATTGGTGAAAGGAGGTGGACGCCGTACATCTGTCCGGACCTGCTAATGGATGGACTAGCCGTCCTGTTTAATGTAGTCGACAATGACCTCATGTTGGAAATGATGACCTATGAATCTGCAATCGCTTTCATGGATGAGTAACTATGTACCTGTAGCCTTGACTGATTTTAACCCATTACACATGTCCCAACACCTTGTTGTATCTTAGAGATGTGTTCACATATCCCACGATAACAGTGGACTTGGCTACATTTGCCTGTACACCGACTACATGAGCGGACAACAACGCAGGTTAACATACACCTGTGAAAGGTGAGGCACTCCCCCGGAATGGACAGCGGCGCTTGGCAACGTTCCTCATTCTGACATACTGTTGCATTGGTCTGCATGTTGTAGCACTTATCTTGCCCATACTGACTAGCATATGCTAATAAAGTCTATGCACCTTCACTTGTGTACAACTGTGATGATGGTTGATTGGAATGACAATGTGTGTCTCACTGCCTATCTGGGACACTGCCATACATGGGCATTGATATCATTATTCAGGGAGTACCTTTTTGTTGAATCATTATCTCTACATTCATCGATACTTACATACTTGATTGATCATAGCCATGACACATCTGTGTGAATTAGAATGTTTTATTCAGATTCAGTGGTGTGTTGAAGCTGGAGCAGTACAGGGCCATGCAAACCCCACTTTACATTTGTGCTCCATGGAGGGCCAGCTAGAGTTCTTTAGAAATTGACAAGTTCATCGGAAGTGGAAGACTTCAGTCCGCAGTGTGATTGCTGCGTCATTGGTGACCATAAAAATGTTGGCAGTCCATGTCGAAGTCCAAGGTGAGTGTCACTGAGTGTATTGGGGGACAGAAGAAGATGTTATTCCAGGGCATGATGCAGAGGGACGAACCAAGCTGATACAGGTCATATGGCGTAGTTGATTGCTACCACTTCATTCTGACCATAAAGCTGGATTCATCATCAACTTCCTCCTCTGATGTGTCTAGTGCTTCACATGTTGGAGGTGGTGTTCCGTCTGCATCTCTGTGTGGCAGTGACGCAACAGGAGTCATAGGTGGAATGTCTGCTGCACTGGGTGGCACTGGCACTTCAGGGAGTGGAGATGAAGATGGAGTTGTAGCAGCAGCATTCATCCACGCCAGGCCTTGTGTTGGCATTGCCATGAAGTGGTTCTGCAGGGTATGGAAGATCCCAGCTACATCTTGCTGGTGTGCAGCCATGGAAAACATTATTTCCGCATGCATCCGCTCCAAGCTCTCCGTCATTCTCCTTATGTGTCCAAACTCCCAGGTGACATCGCTGGAGCCACCCTAAATAGACAGTTGTTCTTGGCTCAGAGCCAGGACTTCAGCAATTTCAGCTATGTATTGTGGGAGAGCATGGAGCGGACAGTGGGTGTCCGTTAGGGAGTGTAAGTGGTCCCTGATGGGACGTAGACACCCACGTATTGCATCTGTTTTCGCTGCTATGAGGTTGAACCCCACCCACAGCTGATCAGCCATCTTCTCCTGGCACACTAACACACGGCTTTGGAATGACATTGTTGGTTGTGGGAGTCCTGGTAGACAGCCGTGGTGTTGGGTGCTTCCTACTGTGTGGTCTGTGTAGGGGTGGGGTCTCCTTAATGCAGCTGGGCTGCCCTGCTCTTGGAGGTGGGGTGACGGAGCTGTCCATGAGCTGTTGGAAGGTGTAGGTGTAGATGTTGGGGATGTCCTCTTCATCATCAGTGGTGTGTTGTTGGGTCTGCTCTGCAGGAGGTGTTGATTCTTCATATGCAATGTGAAGGGGAATACAGATTGACAATTGGGCATATGTATCAATTACTGTATTTGCGATTCTCAAATAGCGATTTTTAAAGAATTGCTATTTGAGAATCGAGATGTAATAAAAATTTGCAAATATTTTGCGATTTCTTGGTATTCCTTAATTGCAACTCCCAAATTATGAGTCGCAATTAAGGAATGGCTTTCCTATCATTCCTATGGGCCTAGAGGCCCATAGAAGTGAATGGGTAGACATTTGCAATTTGCGAGTACCCATTCGGTACTCGCAAATTGCGAATGCAATTTCAAGGGTGAAAAAATGTCATAAGGACCACCTGATTCACCGTTGAAATGAGCATGTGTGCACGTGTGGTGCACATACATGGCCTATTGGAATGTATGTGTGCCACATGGCACTTTGAAAAAGCAAAAAAGTACTTTTTTCAAAGAATTCGTAAATTACCACCATCTGTCAGTTGGTGGTAATTTACGATTTCTTATGCCAAATTCGCACAACTTAGGTGCTTTCTACAACGCATTTAAGGAATCACAATTTGCGATTCCTTGAATGCAATCGCAAAATAGAGAATCGCAAAATTTGTTTAATTCTCTAATTATTTGCGATTGTCTAATTTGCGATGCCTTTTTGGGATGATACATCCCAAATTGCCTTTTCCTGTTCACAAACGGGGCGATTCTGAGAATCGGCCCGTTTGCGAACGGGAAAAGGGCTTGATACATATGCCCCATTGTGTTTACATGTATGTTCACGCATTGTACAAGTTTACTAACAGACTGCATGACAATGTACATTGTGACGGTACGTGGGAAGTTGCCTATTTGTTGCGAGACAGTTGACATTTCTACACCATCACAGGTGTGAGGTTGTACTTGTACATAGTCATCTCACAGTTTCCTGCTATGCCAAATGCAAATGGCCATTTTCTGCACACAAGCGGCAGCAGTTGTGTTCTCTGTTCTGTTGTGAAAGTGTTGCAGTTTGTACCACATTGTTGACAATGTTGAGGTGCACAAATTCTTATGTGTGTGTGCTGCAATGTGGGTGAGTTGCCCCTTCATCTCTGATTTTGCGGGCCCTTATCCCTTCTGTGCTTATAATGTGCTGAGAATTTGCAGACTTGGGTAAATGGGGTTCTTGGTCGGAGTTGTGAATCTTGGGCATGGTTTGTCCGCAGATGTGCTATGCTTAATTGTGCATCTGTGCCATTGTGCCCATCTCCCCGTCCCACCAGTCCCTGGTCGTTACTCACCCTGTTGCTGTTGGCTCAGGTCCTGTTGTGCAGTGTCCGGTCCCCAAACTTCTGCCACCGTCTCCCCAATGATGGTCCCAGGCTGGTCCTCCGTGGGGCTTGTGTGGTTCTGGTTGTCCTCTGTACTTGCTCCGGCTACCTCCATGGTGCTTCGCAGTTGTATGTTTTTTGTTTGTGAATGACTGACTTGTGGGACTTGCAGGGGTTGCGCTGCTTATCTCTGAATTTTTTATCGCTGTTGGGCCCATAGCAGCTTTTTTCATGTTTGGGTTTAGATTTTTATCGCCGTCCTGTTGATTTTATCGCAGATATTTGGCGAGTTATCTGAAAACTATCGCATGTTACCGCCATGTTGTGAATAAGACGTTAACACAGTTATTTTCCTGCGATAGATGGCGATATGAAACATTGCATTAACTTAATTTGGTGATGATTATCGCTCGTTCTTGAGAATATCCCCCACAGTGCCCTGTACTAGGGACGTAATAGTAAATCAAATAAGCCAATCAAGGGACAACATCAGATCCCTGCTTGACAGCGGGGAAACAGCTGCCCTCATCCTCCTGGACCTCTCCGCAGCATTCGACACAGTATGATACCGCACACTAATACAGCGCCTCAGCAACACCGGAATCCAAGAGAAGGCACTGGAGTGGATCATCTCGTTCCTCGCCGGAAGAACCCAGAGAGTCCGCCTCCCCCGTTCCTATCCGCGGCCACCAAAGTCATCTGCGGCGTACCTCAAGGTTCCTCGCTCAGCCCCACCCTCTTCAATGTCTACATGAGCCCCCTCGCAGCCATCGAACGCCACCACAACCTGAACATAATTTCCTACACCGACGACACCCAGCTGATCCTCTTCCTCACCAACGACCCCACCACCGCCAGACCCAGCCTACACAAAGGAATAAAAGACGTCGCCGAATGGATGAAGAACAGCCGCCTAAAACTGAACTCAGACAAGACAGAAGTCCTCATCCTGGGATCATCCCCCTCCGCCTGGGATGACTCCTGGTGGCCCCCTGCCCTGGGCACCACCCCCAAGCCTACGGACCACGCACAAAACCTGGGTTTCATCCTGGACTCCTCCCTCTTGATGACCAAGCAAGTAAACACCGTCTCGTCGTCCTGTTTCAACACCGTGCGCATGCTCCGTAAGATCTTCCGATGGATCCCCACCGAAACCAGGAAGACGGTCACCCAGGCCCTGGTCACCAGCCGACTGGACTACGGGAACACCCTCTACGCGGGAACCACAGCCAAACTACAGAAAAGGCTACAGCGCATACAGAACGCCTCTGCACGACTCATCCTGGAGATCCCTGCCATAACCACATCTCCACCCACTTGAGAGACCTGCACTGGCTCCCCGTCAGCAAGAGAATCACGTTCAGACTCCTCACCCACACACACAAGGCTCTTCACGACCTGGGCCCCAAGTACCTCAACGGCCGCCTCACGTGCTATACACCCGTCTGCCAGCTACGATCGGCCAGCCTCGCTCTTGCCACCGTCCCACGCATTCGCAGAGCCACAGCCGGAGGAAGATCCTTCTCCTACCTGGCGGCCCAAACATGGAACTCCCTCCCCATCCACCTGCGGATGACCCAGGACCATCGCTCTATCAGGAAGGAACTCAAGACCTAGCTTTTCGAGCAGTAACGGACCCCTCCCGCCCAGCGCCTTGAGACCCTAACGGGTGAGAAGTGCGCTTTATAAATCTGTTGATTTGATTTGATTTGATTTGAATTTGACCACCAATCCATAATAACAATTTACACATATGCACTGTAGCACTGATCAGCGGTGGCAAAGTGCCCAGAGTCCTAAAACTAACAATAACAGGGTCAAAAACAGGAGGCCAAAAAGCAAAAAGTCTGGGGATAAGTCTAACATTAACCCTCTAGTAGCCTGGCACAAAAGCAGTAAGTTTGAACTTAGAGGTAATGTGTTAAATATTTATTGAGCACTTAAATACTAACAAGCTACAAACACTACACAAGAAAAATCCCAATATTTTAATAAATAGAATGACACCAAAATGAATGCAATCAAATCAGTAGGACCATAGTTATGATTTTTTTGTGAATACTAGCACCTAAATATTCAATGTGCCAACTGCAGTCAACGGGAGACCCGGGCAGAGCTGAAAGTTATCGCTGACCCTGGTGAAGAACAATTCGGCTACAGGGAGTGGACTGGGCCCTGATACAGATTACTATCAGACAAATAAGAAATTACAGAGAAAAATGTCGAACTAGATAAAGTTCAGCAGTTGAAGACAGCTGGTCCTGTTTGGAGATGAGGCGTCATAGTGAGGGAGCTGCTGGATGAAATCAAGTTGAAGATTTCTACGTTCTGCCTTAGTGAGTTTTCAGGAAGTTGAAATCTCCAGTGGGACAAAGCGGCAGGCTGTAGCCAATGAGGGCTCTACAAGGCTGAATTCCCCTGATTCCTGTAGCAGAGTAGAGCATAGTGGGGGCTACTGTGAAGTCAGGCCGACCAAAGATGCACAATGGGCAGATTGGCAGGCAGGTAGGTCCTGGTCTTCTCTGGATTTTCAAGTCACTTTTTTGCCCAGGTTTCTTTTTTTTGGCTGTTTGGACACATTTACCTCCACTTCAAATGGTCCAGGACTGGGTGGGTACCACTTTGATGGTAGGACTCACTTCAGGCAGAGTGCAGGTGAAGGGTTCAAGTTGTTGCAGCTTTTCTTGTCCCTGTAACTGAGAGAAAGAGGCTAGCCAATTATCCCTTGAAATCACTCTGGTAGTCCTGGGGTTAAACAGCAATGCTGGCCTTAAGGGGAGGGGGTATGTAGCTTTTTGTGTGGGAAAAGAACATAGCCTGTTCAGGTGTTAGTGAGTCTGAGTCCAGCTCCTCCCTCCCATCCTACCAGGATGGCCCATCAAGTCCGAGTTAAGCTCCCACTGTGTGTGGCTCTGTAGAGGGAATTCACCAAAACCATGCTAGATGTGAGTCGAGACAGGGAGCAGGAACCAAATGGGTAAAGCAGGGAAAATGGCAACTTTCTAAAAGTGGCGTTTTCAGAATTGAAATTGTAAATCTGACTTCACCATAAGTTTGGATTTTAAATTGTGATTCCAGAGATACCAAATTTGAAATGTCTATCTCCTTACTATTGTAAATTACACTTACAAAATGAAATACAAAAACCCCTGTATTATCCTAATGGGAGAGATAGGCCTTGTAGTAGTAAAAACAAATACTTTGAGAGAATTTTACTACCAGGACATGGAAACATTACATGCCCTACTTTTTGAATGCATTGCTTCGTGCCCTCTGGGATGTCAAGGGCCTACCTTAGGGGTGTGAATTCATCCCAGACAGTGACATAATAGAGGGATTAAGTGTTCCTGAGTGGGCCATCTGCTGGCAGGAGGAGGGGATGAAGCCGAGACCAGCCCCACTTACACCTGAATAGCCTGTACTCTGCCTTCACAAAAGGTACCCAAAGAACCTCCAATGTCACTTCAGCCAGCCTGGAGCCAGCGGCGGGCCGGAAATTCCCTGCACTATATAGTATCTTCCAGAACCTGGTCACCAGGGTATATGAAAAGGACCAAAAAACACACTCTTTATTACACTTCTGGACCTGTGGACACTCTGCCAGGAAATACTGCTGTGCTGCTACATGACTGCCACTCTGCTGGACTACTTCTATAAAGGCACTGCTACCCTGCTGTGCTTCCCTCTTACCTTGCAAAGAGGAACTCGACCTGCAACTACATCTTGAACCTAAGTCCCTAGAGTGAGTCTAAGGACTAGTGTCTCTTGATCTGAGCCTCAGAGATATGAAACGCTCCAAAACCAGTTCCTAAACCCAACCACAACAAGTTCCTGAGCCCCAAGTGGTACCACTCAGGTTCAGGACAATGGTGTGGTTCGTGGGCTATTAAAAACAAGCTTTTGGTTTCTCTGTTATCGCGAATGGGCTTATAGGCACCAGAACCACTCCGCTTACACTGAAATGCAGCACAGACCCCTGCCAGTCTGTCTCTTTGCACAGCAATCATTCATCGCTTGCAGAGGACAGCCATCGCGAAACTCAAGTCTCTCCATCCAGGATGCTCGGTCTACTTTAGGCGCCACGCTCACCACCCCCTGCTACTCTCTACTTGCTCCCTGTGGCCCTACCAAATACAACCTGGACTCTTGGCACAAAACTTGAGAAGGTATAACTACAGCATTACTAATCTGGCACTGTATCTGATCGACACTCCATCATGGTCAACCTGACATTTGACTTTGACTTTGACTTGGATCCTGTGCTATCAGATAACAGCGGTTGGTGATTATGCTTTGATCCTGATTGGCTTTCTGTTGTTTATGTCTAGTTTTACCTAATAAATTCAGATCTATTTTTCCAACCTTTTTGTAGTGTTTTTATTGTTTTACTGTTTGATGTGTATCACAAGTACTTTATACAATACCTATAAGTTAATCTGACTGCTCTGTGCCAAGCTACCAGTTGGTGAATACATGTTAATTTGGGGTTTGCTTGTGCCTTTTCCTTACTAGTACTGTGGTTGCTGCATGACCAGGTATTTCACCCCAGTCAACCAGTAACCCAATTTCTAACACATATAGTGGGCTTTGCATTCACCCAGATCAGTATTTCTGTCTCACTACAGACTATTGGATGTTTGGTCTACCATTATACCTCCTATACAGTGATTTTATTGAAATGCAACAGGGTCTGTTTTACATCTACAAAATTCACTGAATCACCCCACACATTCTTGATCTCAAACATTCCTCTGTACTTAGAAAACAATCCTTTTTAATGTTGTTCTTCACATCCAAAGGCTTTTAAATATTTTACTCATTTGTGAGTCACGCCCACGTTTTCTAAGACACACACACATACACACATGGGACACTAGTCACCTTTGCTTTACTGTCTGGCAGGAATACACAATCCCCAACAGCAGAGCCATTGACAGTCATGTGACCCAGTGCACTGGCAAAGGGCAAAAATGGTGAGGACAAATAGCATTTCAGAGCTGTTTCCTAAAATTCCAATTTACCATTAAAGATGATTTTAAATCACAATTCATTTGAGTGTAAACAGTATATATCTCTATCTGCTCCCATTCCGAAGTTAGCACATAATAATCAAAATGAGGCAACCCAGTGTTAGCCAATGGGGGAGATAGGCCTTGCAGAAGTAAAAAAAGAAAAAAGAAGTGAAAAAATAAGTTAACAGTTTTTTACTGCAGGATGTGTAAAACTTAAACCACATATCCTACATTTTAAATACCATGCACTCTGCCCAGTAGGAATTTATAACCTGCCTTTGGGGTAATGTCTAAATATTGAAAAGGAATGTTTAGGCCAGGCAAAAGGGTTATGTTGCCTGACCAAAATGGCAGTATAAAAACTGCATTACAGGCTGCAATTGCAGGTCTGAAATATGTTTTAAAGTGCTACTGCAGTCGGTGATACAATGAGTGCTCCAGGCCAGCTAGTAGCATTTAATTTACTGACTCTGGGTAAATATAGTGCCATTTACTAGGGATACTCAAGAAGATTAAATGTACCAATCAGGTGGAAGCCAATTGTACCATGTTTAAGGGAGAGGTCACTAGTACTGAAGCACTGGTTAGCTGATTGACAGCACACAGAGTCTTAATAAAGCCCGGGCGGAATTCGACATGTTACGCGGAACTCCGCAAAGTGGTGATACAAATTCTGCAATGCTATGCAGAGTTCCCCAAGCATGCGGAGTTGTTCCGCATGCACGCAAGATGTTTCTGAAGTTCGGCAACGCGTTTTGCGTGTTTGGGAGAAATATTGCGTGAACTTTACCATGCGGTCGCCAACGGGTACGCGTTTTTCTACACTTTGTTTTAGTTCTGGGGCCTGTTTTGAATCCTCCCAATATTTTTTCAATCCTTTATTTCCAAAACTTTTTTTCTGATATTTTTTATTTATTATCTATCCCTCTCTCTTCCTAAGTGTATATTTTGTGATTTTTTTTTTCTACTTTTACTACGTTATTGTACTGTTTTTCTATTACTGGCTTTTTTTTTTACATCCCTAATTCTTCTACTAACTTAATTTGTTACTTCTACATTCTCTTTTCCACCACCGCTCCCACAACCATGGCTAAGAGTACTGAGACGAAGCAGAGTGCGACCAGGAGTCACTACCTTGCGGAAGGCGACGCCCGGAAGGGGTGCAGCCCTGGGCCTTTTTCTTGGGGGTGGTGGTGGCTGCTCTAGTTTTGTTTGTATAACCCCACCTCCCCTTAACCTAGGCAGCAGGCGGCAGGCCTGGTTCAGGCTATGGGATACTGGCGCAACCCCGCCGGTGGGTTTTGCTGCTCCTAGGTCTGGTGCACCTACAACCAACTAACTCACTGGTGGTCCGACATCCTGGACCGGGAGCAGAACCTGCTTGACCTGCTGGTGTTGAGATTGTGGGGCTTGGTGAGTAGCTAATTTGTATTACTACTGTGTGTTCTATTCTGTGTTATTACAAATGCTCATTTTTTCCCGAATAGCAAGCGTTCTGCTGCTGCTTACATACAGGTAAGCTACGTTTAAAAATCTTATCTTGTGTTATGCTTATGCTTCTAAACAGGTGCTCGGTGCTACTAATCCTACTTGTTTGAAACTGTGCACTCACTTGGGCTAATTATGTTAGAGAGGTTAGAGAACTTAAATTAGGTAATGCAGACTAAAGAGAGTCCTTTCCTTTATTATATCACTAAGATAGTGGTAGGTAGGTAGTTATAGTTAGCTACTTAGTATTAATGGCTCATTTTATAGCAGTCCACGTGACCCATCTTCTGTCACT
The DNA here is from genome assembly GCF_964263255.1 of Lissotriton vulgaris. Taxonomy (NCBI): domain Eukaryota; kingdom Metazoa; phylum Chordata; class Amphibia; order Caudata; family Salamandridae; genus Lissotriton; species Lissotriton vulgaris. The sequence continues at coordinate 249,668,708 of NC_141688.1, read as the reverse complement.
TATTGCTGACTCCTTAGTTTAACCTTTTGTACTGTGTTAGGGAGTGGATAATATTGCAACTTAGCATCAGCAGCCAACCAACAATTTGGTGTATGCAATATGCATGCATCAATCCATACATTTTTGTGGGCTAATATAGATGAAGACTTAGTGAATTGGCCCATCAAAGGGGGTTGATTCATTGATAATTGCAAATGAGATCGGAACTTAGAAGAAGCAAATATAATTTTTGGCAATTCATTCCAAAGTCTTAGGAATAGGCGGGCTAGGTGGTACTTAGGTTTAGAATTCTGGAATCAGAATGGAACAGTGGAATAATATAGATATAGGACGGTCCGCAACCGCAATACTAGTCTATTACTACTAGTTGATCAGATTTGATAGGTCAATTTTATTGCAGTTGCCTTTTCCTGCCAAAAAACCTTTTTAAAGTGATTTTTATAATATTTATTATTTGTTTCACACCAATCAATTTTTGTCTATTTATTATGTCTTACACGATCAGCATCCAGGCGCAAAAAGACAACGGTTCCTGCTGAGGCAGGAGATGGAGGTGCGTCCCAGGATCGCTGCTCTACTACAGATAGATCTGCTGCTGGACTCAGTAAGCTCTCCAGTTTTTAATGTTAATAATTATATTTTCCTAACTTTTACTGCACCTTATTTTTTGTAACTATTATATCCGTTTCCTAAATCAATTTTTTACCAAATCTTCTTTGATCTATCTGTTTTTTTAAATTCTTGTTATCCCTGCATTACCTACCAACTTAGGGGCATATTATCAAGGGGGTTTATCTCCGCTTTTTTGGCTTTAAAAGCCAAGAAAGCGGAGATAAAATTATCTCCCTATTACCTAGCTGTCGCTAACACCAGTTAGCGACAGCTAGTAGGAGATTGCGACCATCTTGGTCCCCGCTTTGCATGTCAGTGTTATTTATCACTAATGACATGCAAAGTGGGCCTGCCAAGATGTTAGCGACTGTAAACAGTCGCTAACATCGCTATCTCCTATTACTAACTTTTGGAGATATTCGCGCTAAGTGATTGGAAAAACAAGATAATTAGTAACGATTTTTACTAGCGGACAAGACCTGACATCAGACAGTAATGACTATATTTGAACAACGTGCATGGTACAAAAATATATAAATTTTATTTGATTGAAAAGTTTCTTTATAGTTAAAAAGCAAACATTTTTTTTTTGTATATATGTCTCCTATGTACATGCGATGATCAATCTACACATACAATATACTATACAATTTCGCTCATTGCAGTGTTCAGTACATTTCACAACATTACATTATTTGGAGGCTATATAGAAGGTGCTGAACAAGCTGATCGTTGCAATCTAAAAACATGGCTAAAAGTAACAACTACGCGCGTTTCGGCTGAGGGCCTTCATCAAGAAGCCATGAATTTTCCAATTGAACCTATGCACACAAAAAAATAGTAATACATGTCAGTGTCAGTATATTGTCCTAATTGTATACATGCTTAAAAACATACAGTGCAATTTTACAAAGATAGTGATAAAAAACACGAGCAACACTGCCCTGTAAGAGCTCAAACCTGTCCTACTATTTACAAACATATATACAGTATGATGCCCATCCTGACTAATTATACGTGAATATATACACATGAATATATACATAGTGTTGTGTTTATCCTAACTGGCTATACATGTAAGTATCTACATAGGTTTATACATCACAATGCGCATCCTAACTGACTGTACAAAAGTTTATATAGCACTAAGTGCAATAAAGCTGACTGTACGGCATAGGTTACATCCTGACTGATTGTTTATACATACTTAGTATAGGTATATACAGGGTCTAAGGATCCTATGGATATATGTATATCTCCTTAGCTGATAATGAAGTGAGGAATTAAAGTTTATTGGGATCCTGATTTTAACGGTAGGTGGGGGCAGGTGCTGGTTGGTGATAATTAGTGTATGAATCAAAGGATTATGAGACAGTCATAGGATTTTGTTGGAAAGGGGGGTGAATAACTTGTTCTGAGAGGTGCGATGTCTCTCGGAAACTTAGATCACAATGGTCCAAAAGGCAGTTGGCTTTGTTGAGTTTCTAGCAGAGGGGAAAAGAATATGTATAATGGTGTAATGCGCCAGAATGTAGAATTATCAGTGAAACCATATTTTAGAACACATGATACGAATGATCATTTACCTGTGCCAATGATCCGCCACATTCGGCAATAATAAAGGTTTTCGTAAGGCGAGGTTGCCGGCTGGAAATATTAGAGATATCTGCAGGGAAGATCAGATATGCAAATCTATATTAACGGGTGAAGAAAGGGGGAGTGGACGGGGAGGGTGGGACCGGGGGGGGGGGGGGGGAAAGGAGGGAAAAGGAGAAGGAAAGCGGCAGGGTTGGAAAGCGGCAGTGTGTGAGGAGAGGGTGCGGGCGGTGGGCAGGGTCGGTGAGGAAACAGACAGCGGTAGTCTGTGAACATGGGGAGAAAACCGGAAGAGACGGAAAGTACCTGTATAAGCAATCCGTCGAGGGTTTCTATGGTGGGGTCTGTGGGTCGGGTACTGTTATCGGCATGATATTTCCGGGGAGATCTAAGAGCCAAAGATGATAAACAGGGCATTAGAAAGACTGGGCCACGGCCGACATGGCACGGTGGTGGAAGAACTGCAGCGTGTTGGCATGGGGGCGGATAAATACCTTGTGTGAAGTTCCCACCTGCCTTCCAATGATGGGGTCTGCTGGCGTCTCTGTGGATCGGGCCAGGTGTGAGAACTGCTGAGTAGAGATAGGCATTTTTTAAAGGGATATTGCTTGTATGGTTGGACCAATACACGAGCCGGTTTACAATGCCAGGAGTTCCGTAGTGGAAATAGAAGACGGGCTGTGTAGGATAGCACCACTTGTTCATAGGAAATTGGCAGACATATTGGAATGGGGAATGTATGTAGATGGAAAACATAGCAGACGATATATATGATCTGGCAACGGGTTGGGGGAGGTGGAAGGGCGGGACGGGGGGGGGAAAGGGAGTGCACATGGGTGTGTGTGACGGGTGTTTATTGTTGGGGGTGGTTTTTCCAAAATTAAATTGCCAGGTAAGGGATGTGTTGGAAGTTGCAGGACTATAAAGACACAAAGTTAATGATGGTCTTTGCATTGTTTAGCCATAGTTATATTTGAGGACTTGATCCCAAGGTATCTCGTTGTTCATCCCTATGGTATAGGTATCCAAAGTGAAAATCCAGTACACTTCTCGGCATTTACGTACCAATGGGAGGTGGATAACATGGCTAAGAGCATTAGCTCGATAATGCATGAATATCGCGGACTTTTCAGCGATATTCATGCATTGCGGCCAATATTTATCGCATTTGCGATAAACCTTGGTAATACCAAGGTTTATCTGCGATAAAAATCGCCGCAGCTCAGCGGTAAATTTTTGTCTCTAACCAAGCAATAGCGATAATTATCGCTATTGCTTGGTAATATGCCCCTTAGTTCCTTATATTTTTAGTGTCTGTTTTTTTTTTACATCAATCTAACTGCCTCTGACTCTGTACTACTATTAGTCTATCTGTAGCTTGCTTTATAAATTATTCTGGTTTTTCAGTCAGTTTTCCCTCTGCCCTTATATTTTGTAGACTGCCTAGTTGTGGTACTACTGTAAGCTTCAGAAAACACATTTGTCTGACTTTTACTACTACTAGTCCTACCCTGCTGGGCAGATTGCATGCCAAACTAAGGTATTCTACGCAGTGACAAGCGATGGTGAGTTATATTCCTTACTTATTGACAATAGACACTCGCTGCAAGAGTGTACACTATACTGTAAATAGAGACTAAGTTGTTGTGAATAACGGTTGAAGAAGACACTCAATACTTAGCATTAGTGTTACCATTAGCAGCGGGAGTTGAATAACAAATGTCCTCTTCTATCTGACTTCAACTTAGCTGGGTAAGTTTTATGAAGAAGACTAAGGGGCAGATTTATGATGCCCTTGCGCCTCTTTGCGCCGCAATTGCATCACTTTATTTGACGCAACGGCGGCGCAAACAATGCGCAAACAATGCGCCCTATTTACAACGTCACTCATCTAGGAGATGTGTCACGTTGTAAAGCCCTGCGCCATAAGGAGGCGTTCCTGCGCAGGGGGGGGGCGTTCCTGCGCAGGAACGCCTCCTGAAAGTGGCTGATTGAAATCTATGAGATTTCACTCAGTCACTTTCAGGCCAATGCTGCGTCAAAACCCTGGCCTGCTTGAAGCAGGCGTAGGTCTTGATGCAGCATTGTGAAGATGGGGCGACGCAACTCCAGCAATGCGCCACCTTTCCGGCACAGATGCATCATGCATCTGTGCCGTTTTTGCACCATTATAAATGCGGCGCACCATGGGTGGCGGAGCTGTGGCGCACTGTGGCGCACATTAACTGGCGCTTCCCTGGGGATGCGCCTGTTAACAAAAATCTGCCCCTAAGAGTCAGACGACCTTGGTGGTAGGGTTGAAGGCAAAGGGAAAGAAGAATGGAAGGAAGAAGGACAGGTGAAATGCAATATATGGCTAGCAGAGAAGGATGCATGGATGAAGGAGGGGGCCCAGGATGCATAGGTGGCTGATAGGATGCATGGGTGGTTGACAGATAGGCGAAAGGTGAACCACCCACCCACCCTGGGTGGGTGGGTGAAAATGTATGGGTGATGGGCATCCTTAAGGGGGTTTAATGGGTCAAACTCAAAGGCAAACAAGGACTCTTGGGTAGTGGTATAAATAAAAATGCCACATGTATGTTGTTGGTAAAAGGTTTGTTGAGAGATTAAGAAGAATGATAGCCATGTTTACTTTAAATTGATGGATGCCTAGACGGTATTCAATTATAGCATAGGTGGAGACTGTCACTAGATGAAGAGAATGTAAAAGAAAAATAAACTGTGCCAGAGTAGCAAAGCCAAGGGTGTAATTAAGAATAAGAATAGAATTAAAAAATAATGCTAGATAAGCAATGCAATGATAAATGGAAAATTTGCTGGGGAGAAACAAGGACTGTTTTTTTTCAAGATTTTTGATTCAAGGGTGTGTTTCATATATATTGTGTATGTTTGTTCCCATACCGACCCATTATCAATCGTCTCCCTCTAACTCCAAAGCCCACTCCATACCTATGTTATTTCAACTGTGTCAGCGATGAGTGGACTTGCGGCTGCATAGTTACGCAATCAAAAATTAGTATTACCTCACGGCAGCCCATATATAATCATTCATATAAGAAATCATCTGCTATGTTGTAGTAGTGTTATGTTATGTTATGTTATTTGTACACTTCTATAGCGCACGGCCACTCCACTGGAGTATCCCGGCGCTTTAACGAAGACTCCCAACCGAAGATGGGGAGAAACATAGCACCAAAGGTCATAACAAACACAGAAACAGCATCAAGATTACGGGAAGAGCCAAGTCTTAAGGGCCTTGCGGAAAGACAGAAGACTAGAGGTCTGTCTTAGAGAGATTGGAAGATCATTCCAGGCATGAGGGGCCAAGTGACGAAAAGACCGTCCTCCTGCTCTTGCCCGTTTGATAGTGGGAACACTCATCTTTGATAAAGACGAGGATCTAAGAGATCTGGGAGGGGTATACCAAGACAGTCGTTTGGTGATATATTTGGGGCCTATGCCATGCAAGGCCTTGAAAGTCATGGTCAAAGTTTTAAATAGAATCCTTTTTGCAACTTGGAGCCAATGCAATGTGGCGAGAAGATCCGTGGCTCTGGCTTTCCTTGGAAGACCAAAAATGGCTCGGGCTGCAGAATTCTGGGCGATTTGCAGACGCCTGACCAGATATTTGGGAAGTCCCAGAAACAGAATGTTTGCATAATCCAGCCTGGAGCAAATCAGTGCCTGGACAATAATTTTTCTGTGCTGGATAGAGACTAGGGGGAGGAATTTGCGAAGCATCCGCAGGATGCCGAAGCATTTCCCAGTGAGAGATGAAATATGTGGTCCGAAAGATAGCTTGTTGTCAATCACCACTCCCAAATTTTTGGCTTTCACAGATGAGCTAGTGGGAGGAGACATATCTTTCGGCCACCAGGTTTTCCAATCGGGTTCAGATGTACAGCCAAAGAAGAGCAGCTCCGACTTGTCGGCGTTGCACTTCAGCCCATGGCGTCCAAACCACTCAAAAACAGCACTCAAACATCTGTTAACCTGGACACCATCAAACTGACCATCCCTGTTACTTACAAAGAGGAGCTGGGTGTCGTCAGCATAGCTGACGATCCGGGCGCCAAAAGACTCCGCTGTCACCGCCAGGGGGGCCATAAAGATGTTGAACAGGAGGGGGCTCAAGATGGAACCTTGAGGGACCCCCACTTCAAGAGGTGACATTTCAGCAGAGAAAGGTGGCGCCCAGATTGTCTGCCGGCGGTCGGCTAAGAAGGATTTAAGCCAATTCCACACCGTTCCCCGGAGACCAAAGTCCCAGAGTCTAGAGAGAAGAAGTGCGTGGGGAACGGTGTCGAACGCCGCCGACAGATTCAGCATAATCAGTACCACTTTTTTACCAACATCCAACTCCTCCCTGATGGCATCTGTGACTTCAAGGAGCGCGGTCTCCGTGCTGAAATTTGCACGGAAGCCAGATTGAGTATAATGCAACAGACCCCTTTCCTCGATAAAATTGGAAATAGATCTGTGAGCAAACCTTTCAGTCACTTTCGCCAGAGCAGGGAGTAAGGAGATGGGTCTGTAATTAGCATGGACTACAGGGTCGAGCGCATGTTTTTTAATAAGTGGCAAGATCATGGCACTCTTCCAAGCTTTGGGAACTACCCCAGAAGAGAGTGACAGATTCAAAATGGGATTAATCAAATCATTAAGAACAGGTGCCATATTTGCTAGACACTTAGCAGGGCAAGGATCCTGTGGAGATCCGGATTTGAGACTTGTCAGAATAGCAAGAGAACTCTCATGATCTAATGGGGGAAAATTGGACAGAAAGGGGCCATGATCTGGCAAGGGACATCCCAGACTTGTCGTATGCTGCTGGAAAGTGGCCTGGAGAGATGATTGAATAGAGGTAATTTTCTGTACAAAATAGACAGCTAATTCCTTCAACCAAATTTCGGAGTGAACGTGGGTCGGAGTATAAGCAGAGGGGGAGGTGAAATCTTTAACCACCCTGAAAATTTCCTTGCAAGAATGCTCCGCTTCATTTATTCTAGCTTCCAGATAGGATTTTTTACCATCCCGGTAGTCAGGGTGAAAGTAAAATTTAACAGTTGCGATTGATTTACCAGAGTATGGCCATAGTAGAAAAATAACATAATTGTGTAGTTGTAGACTGTAGACTACAGCTGCCCCACCTGCAGACAATAGTAAAGTAATGTGTGTCTTTTGACTGAGACATGAGTATGTCTGTCTAGGGGTTAAGATGACTGAGCTGGCACGCCTACAAATTTAATTTAGCTAAACAAGAGAGAGAAGAAGAAGACCTGTTCACTCCATAGTGCCTAGTAATATCTGAAACTCCCACAAATGTTGGAGGCTGAGGAAGTGGGAGGATACCACAAATGTTATCAATCAATCAATCATATTATTTGTAAAGCGCACTACATACCTGTGATGGTCTCAAGGCGCTGGGGGCGGGGGGGGGAGGGGTGGTAGCTGCTACTTTTCGAAGAGCCAGGTCTTGCAAAGTCTCCTGAAGGTCAGAAGGTCTTCGGTCTGCCGTAGGCGGATGGGGAAGGTGTTCCATGTCTTGGCAGTGAGGTGGGAGAATGATCTGCTGCCAGCGGTCACTCTTCAGATGTGGGGGATAGTGGAGAGTGCGTGGTCTGTGGAGCTGTGCTGGTGGGTGGGGGTATAGTGGCTGAGTCGGCTGTTGAGGTACGCTGATCCGGTGTTGTGGAGGGCCTTGTGTGCATGGGTGAGGAGTTTGATGGTTATCCACTTGTTGACTAGGAGCCAGTGAAGGTCTCTCAGGGGGGGTAACATGTGGCTGCGGCGAGGTATGTCGATTTTCAGGTGTGCGGAGGCATTCTGGATGACTTGGAGTCGTTTCAGGAGTTTGGCTGGGGCTCCTGTGTAGAGTACATTTCCGTAGTCTAGTCTGCTGCTGACAAGGGCCTGGGTGACTGCCCTTCTAGTTTCGGTGAGGATCCACTTGTAGATCCTGGAAAGAATGTGGAGGGTGTTGAAATAGGAGGAGGAGACAGCGTTAACCTGTTTCATCATGGAGTGGGTGGAGTCGAGGATGACCCCTAGGTTGCATGCATGATCGTGGGTTTTGGGGGTGTTCCTAGCGCAGTCGGCCACCAGGAGTCATCCCAGGCCGAGTGGTTGGATCCTAGGATGAGGACCTCCGTCTTGTCCGAGTTCAGTTTCAGTCGACTGTTCCTCATCCAGTCGGCGACGGCCTTCATTCCTTCATGGAGGCTGATTGTGGCTGTGTGGGGGTCCTTGGTGAGGAAGAGGATCAGCTGGGTGTCGTCCATGTAGAAGATAATGTTGAGGTTGTGTCGATGTGGGTGAGCGCTGCCATGTAGATGTTGAACAACGTTGGGCTGCGGGATGAGCCTTGGGGTATGCCGCAGATGATCCTGGTGGCTTCAGAGCGGAGGGGGGGAGGAGGAGGCTCTGTGTTCTGCTGGAGAGGAAGGAGGAGGTCCCATCCAGGGCTTTCTCTTGGATTCCGTCATTGTAGAGTTGTGTTTATAGTTTGCTGTGGCAGTCCATGTCGAAGGTAGCTGACAGGTCCAGGTGGATGAGGGGCGCGGTTTCTCCGGTGTCAAGCAGGGTCCTGATGTCATCGGTGGCGGCAATGAGGGCAGTTTCAGTGCTGTGGTTGCTGCAGAATCCGGACTGGGACAGGTCCAGGATACTGTCCTCTTTGAGGAAGCTGGTTAGTTGTTTGTTGACGGCCTTTTTTATGACCTGCGCTGGGAACGGGAGCAGGGAGATGGGTCGGAAGTTCTTGAGGTCCTTGGCATCCGCCTTGGGTTTCTTGAGTAAGGCGTTGATCTCTACGTGCTTCCAGCTCTCCGGAAAGGTTGCTGCCTCGAAGGAGATGTTGATGGTTTTCCGGAGATGGTGTGCAATGGTGCTGTTGGATATGTTGAAAATGTGGTGTGGGCAGGGGTCTTCCGGGGATCCAGAGTGGATGGTGTTCATGAACTTGATGATGTCATCGTTGTTGATGTTGGTCCAGGTGAGCAGGCGGTTGGTGCGTGTGGTGGTCGTGGGAGCGATGGTCTCAGTGGTTGCCAGGATGGTGACGACGTGGACGCTGTCATGGATGTCTGCGAAGGTGGCCAGTGAGTCGCACAGGTCTTGTGAAGGTGAGATGCCATTGGTGTTGGAGCTGGGGTTGGAGAGTTCCTTTATGATGTTGAAGAGCTCTCTACTGTTGTGTGCATTGTTGTCTAGGCGGTCTTTGAACGAGGTCCTGTTGGCGGATCTGATGCGTGGTGGTGTCTGCAGGTGGCGTTCTTGTGGGCTGTGTAGCTTTCCAGTGTTTGATCACGGATCCAGTTTTTTTGCGAGTTTTCGGCAGGTTCGCTTGGAGGCCTGGAAATCTTTGGTGAACCAGCTGGCTTTCTTGCTGGTGTGGGTGTTGGAGGGCTTCTTGAGCGGGGCGAGGGTGTTGGCGTAGTCATTGATCCACTGTCTGAGGTTGAGAGCAGTGGTGTCGGGGTCAGTTGGGTCTGCTGGTGGACTTCGGGTGAGGGTGGTGGAGAGCTGGTTTTCAGTGACTTTGCTCGAGCAGCGGCACAGTAGTTGTTGGGGGCGGTGGTGCGTGGTGGGTTTCCGGAAGGTAAAGTGGATGCATTAATGATTGGACCAGTGGAGCTCATTGGTGTGGTAGAAGGAGACGTGGAAGCTTGAGGAGAAGATGGGGTAAAGCGTGTGGCCGGCAGAGTGAGTCGGTGTAGTGAGGAGTTGTCGGAGTCCATGGTTGGTGAGGTTGGCAATAAGGGTGGTGGAGTAGGTGTTATTGTTGTTCTTGGGGTGGAAGTTCAGATCCGCCAGGAGGATGTAGTCCGTGGAGGCAAGGGCGTGTGTGCTGATGAGGTCGGTGATAGTGTTGTGTTTCTATCTAGGACCCTAATTCAATATTCCCGATTCATGCCCTTATTTGGTTATAATCAATAATATCCTGATAAAGGCATAAGAATCATATCCATATTCAGTAATAGCCCATGCAGTCCAAAGCACAGCACGGCTACTCCCACCGACTCCTAGAAAGCACAACGCATTCTTTAAACAAACCAAGCCTCCAGCAGCCCGGGAAATCCCCCCTGCTTTTGTTTTGATTTGAACAAGAACTCCTGGATTCAAAAAAGAACTGTTAGCTCTTAGTGACGTCTTATGTCCAACCTTACGTCAAACTCGGCACCTTTCAGGTATAAATATACCAACAGTTGCCTTAAGCAAACACACAGTGGTTTGGAGCAGAGCGGCCATCTACTTGCCCGAGAGCCCAGCAGATGCGAGAGCCCACGGAAGCCGCCCCTCCCGTTTGACGCACTGAGAGTGACGCTGTCTTTTTCTCCAGCCGAGAAAATCCAGCTCCGGTGTCTCCAGCCTACCCTTGCGGGTTGCTGCTAGATTAAGTCCTGAGGAAAGATACCAGACCTCCTACATTCTATTACCAAGGTACGGAGCTGACTAAACCATTAAGAGAAATCTTGATGCAGATTCTTGGCAAAACAATCTTAACCAACTTAACTAAAACTGCTACTTACTCACTCCTTCCCAAGTATTAGGCTTAGGTCAGGTACATCGGGGTAGGCGCAGTTAGAAGCACCAGTTGAGTATGTTAGTAAAATGTTTTTATGTATGTATATATTTTAAAGTATCATATGGCTAAGAAACCATATCAATGCTTTTACAGTATTATTTCATAATACTACTTTTACTGTACCCACTTTACTTTATGATAAGTATTGCAATTGTGGTAATACATTTCTCTTGCATGAGAAAGAAGACTGCTCAATAAATAACACCTTTTATTGAAAACGACCGTCTCTCTATTTCTCTGCACTCTGGTGAAACGAAGTATGCACGGTTGACTGAGTGAAATAGCTGCCTATTGTTTTTACAGGACTCTAGAGATAGACTCTTATTCTGAGGGAGCAAAGTTGTCATGTTTATGCGGTTGTCAGACACTGAATCTCTTCTTGTCTGAATCAGGGAAGTTCAACCCTCCCTATTCATTCAAGAAAGTTTCTAGTGACCTCTGAGCTAGCTGGCGCAAACCTAAATTAAGTTTAACATAGTCAGTAGAGACCTAGATGACCTCAGTCCTACATCTACACTGCTGTTTATGTTATTCCAATGCGCAGAGCCTATTGGGAAAATAGGAACTACACTACAATGGAGTAGCTGAACTGTGCTCGGGGTCCGGGGAGTCTGTAGACGAGGGTTCCTCTGTGGGTGGTATTGGGATCGATGTGAATCTGGAAGTGCACGTGTTTGGTGGTGCTGAGGGTGTCGTCGGTGTTGGTTGAGACTTTAAGTGTGCTCCTGTGGATGATGGCTATGTAGTGTGCTTGCTAGTGCTATTGTGCCACTATAATTTTATGTGTATGATTAATTTTGTGTTACTGTTTTGCTAGGAGCATTGGTTACAATTGTCTTTTTTCTTTCTTGATAAAGCTACTCCTTCCCAAACGAAACAACAACCCAACAGGAAGGCATTAGCAGCCATTGCCCGGCAACGGAAGCTGGTGGGCAACCGTGATGAATATTGGTGGCTGGTGGCTCTGGCAGGGGAGGAGGAGGAGGTGGCAGCAGCTGCAGCCTCCTCTAATGCCCCGGGCTCCAGCCAGGCCCCCCAGTGACTCCAGTGGTAATGCGCCATGGTCTGGCAGCGCTGCATTCTCCTCTGGATGGACCGTCTAGAGGAGTGGACAAACACCCTGGAGAGAAAGATTCGGCAAGCCTGCCGCTAGACCACCATTGCCTCACCCTTTTTACGATCTTTCTTTTTTGGTGGGTGTGAATTGGGCATTGGGAAAAAACATGTGTTTTTCATTTTAATGGGCATTTTCATTTATGAATGTGGGATTTTTAATGATTGACATTGGTTGGGGTTAGGGAGAGAGTTGGGTCAAGTGTTGCGGGGCTTTTTCATTCTAGTGGATTTATTTGTCAGGGGAATACATTATTTATAGTTTACATATGATGTATATCTTTCGTGGGTAGGTTACTCTTTTACTTCACAATGTTTCCTTTGGTTCAGGGCTGCAGCCAGTTTTTGATTGAAATCTGCCGATAACGTAACACATCAACAGATAGTACCGGTACTCTGACTTGAGACGTGTCCTACTAGTACTATCAGTCTGTTCTCCTAGTCTATGCAGTCTGTAACTAAAACACGCTATAGACCCAGAAGGGTGTGGGTGAATAAATTAATTAATTTCCATATTTTATACATTATGCCGCCCCCTAACTTCTTCTCTAAGAATTTGAGATTGATGTTTATACTTAGGCAAAACGATGACTCCATGGTGATGGTTTGGTTTCCCAAGGTGCCATAGTGGTGGTAATAGTAGTAGACACTGACAGTAGCATTTGCAAAAAGCGAAAATTAGATGGTCAGTCACCTGAAGGAGACTAGGGAACGAGTAGTAGAAGTTCAGTACACAAGAAGACTGCCAAACAAGAAACCATGATGATGATAAGCAATGCTAAAGTAAAATAAACCAGAATGCCTAGAGGGCTAGCCTAGTACAAGTCACATACTGAATTCAACTCGAGCTATGAAGCAGACAAGCTGCTTCGTAAACTTTAGTGCTGGAACTAGGATTATTGATGACTCAACGCTGGCAACCAATTATATTATTATGATGGATTATGTTCCTCTGGAAAAAAAATTGAATATTGAATACTGTTCATGGGTGGGCAGTCTAATATTGCAGGTGTGGTCTATCGTATATATACTTAAAGCAGAAAAGATCCGCAGCCTACCTTGAGTTAGTGTTGCTTTCACCATATCTGCCCCAGCTAGTGTGTGATTAACAATTGATGTAAATTTAATTTAGTCACACCTCTATATAAATCACAGAGCCCAGGGCAAGAGGATTAGATTTTGATGAAGGCTGGGAAGGGGGATTTGAGTGAAAGGTTTAACAAAGACAAATACTACACATGGACAACACAGAAAATCTTGACAGCTGACCACCATATAAATCTGTTAAGGGAGAAAAAGGAAATCCATGCTTAATGTAGGCGACTTGATGAGTGTAGTACTAGACTAGTACAGGGCAGTATATTATTAATTATTATGCAATTGCCTTGCCTGTCTGCCTCAGAGAGACACAAGGTACATACATTGTATGTGCTGTTATTGTACCGGGCTTCCTTTGAAAGATAGCAAAGAAAATAAAAAACATATCTGTAGGAGTCAAATATATAAGCAAACATAAACAACAACAACACACACTCGAAATGATTAAAGACAAAACAATAATCAAAAGAAAATAATACTATAATTGCATCTCTGCATTCTACTGGTGCTTCCTTGGACTGTCTGTCTATCAATCTTGGATGCCTGCCTCGCGGATGCGGTTTGGTAAGGTAAGTTTGAGTTGTTTTTCCCAGTGTAGCGTAGGGTAGATGGAAAACTAAAAGGATTTTGAAATGTTAGCCTGCATAAATTAAGGGGGATTGCAGCAAGGAGACTTTCAGAGGCATCATGGCTAAATCATGTCTGTTTCCAGTAGATACCTTCAACAATTGAAGCAGGCCCACCCACCCAATCTTCACTTAGCTTAGAATGTGAGTCAGACAGCTCTGAGCACACATACTTACACAGCAACATAGGATTTTTGAAAATAAGCAACAATATCAATGCACTGCTGTCAGTCATCCCACCACACTCACCTCCATCACTACACAGGCACGTGGAGAAGTGTGGCTCACTGGTTAGAGGAGGCAGACCTGGAAGCAGAGGTCAGCCCGGGACCAGGGTTCAATTCCTGGCTCGGCGGGGTCTTGAGTCCTAAAAATGTCCATGGACTCGACAATACTCGCTCCGGTGCCCACTCGATTCACGGGTAAACACTCTGCGACTCTGGGCAAAAGCTTGCTTAATCTCCACAACGGCCCCTCGCGGCGGGATGCCTGGCTTTCACCATGCGGATACACTGCCAGGGTTATCTCACAGGGGAATACCAGGACGGGTTCCCTAAGCAAGTGCTTAGAAACCGCTCGGTGATTTGCGCTATATAAATTCCTGTACATTTACATTTACATTTACATGTAGGTCACTTCATGAAATGCCTGAGTTATTCCATCAATCATCTCTGATCCTACTGACTGACTGCTAGTATGGTAATGGTGTCCAACTCTGTAGTGTCCTGAGTGAGTCCAGACTCAAAAATACAATGGATTTGCCTGCAGTAGTACACTTTTCTTCTTGAACAACAAGATGACAAACATTGACTTGAGTCAGTTTTTTGTGTGTGTAGATTAGAATACTAGCAGACATCATGCACAACAAACCCCAATCACTCAGAGTCAGCGAACAATGCATGCCATAATTTATCTGGTCTTCCGGGACAGTCCCTCTAGACTCGGAAAGGAAGATAGATTTATAGTTAGGTTTAAAGGGACTTAAGGCGGGCACACATTTCACATTTGTTGTACTAATCTCCATCCAATGTCTGGATTGAGGGAAATGGATTTAGGGTGAGTCAGGACTCGTAGGAGTGGACTTATTTCTTCACGGACTGCACACAGTTGTTACTTCATTCCGGCAATAAAAGAGTAAGACGTTGGTGATGAATTTGTTATGATTCAAACCAAAAAGACAATGCACACACAAATAATACAGTAAATAATACTTTTTAGCTATATATTTTCATCAGTTTTTTGGGGGGGCAGCTAAGGAAGGAAGAAAATATCTTGAAAGTGTAGTTGTCAGGGAAGTAGAGCTTGTCCTCGTACTCTGGTGGTTCATCAACAAATAGGTCACCTAACACACTTCTTCCATGACCTGAGTCGCCGTCATCTTCCTGCTGTGCTACTTCAGGTATGGTGTAACCCGATGGTATAAAGTGCTAAATTCATTTTGATTATGATTAACCTGTATACGTTTTGAGGCAAGAGGCTGCTTCTTCTTGTCAGTATGGCACCAGCAGCACTGAAAACATAATCAGAAGAGACGCTTGTGACAGGGCAAGCCAGATAGTTTATCGCCTGCCTGCTGAGCACTGGCCATTGGTACATTTTCCTGTACCAATACAGCAATGGGTTTTGATAAAAGTTGACCTCTGTTGGGTCATCCAGAAAGGCCTGGACCATTCGCTCAATGCTCCTGGGTGCTCTGCTTTGCCTCTTTTGCCTTTGCCTCAGCACTGGACTTAAGCCCTGTGTGTTGAAACCATTCCTCAGCAGATTTTGAGGGTGATGATCCTGTTCTTCTTTGTTGATGTTGTTGTTAGTGTTGTTGGTGGTTTTGGCTGCTGTCAGTCAACCACATTGCCCTCAGGCTCTGAAGTTGAATTTGTAGGCAGACCTGCAGTACTTGTTGTGCCCTGGAGGAGCTGGCCTCCAATTCCCGGCTGTTCTTTTTCTAGCTGACTGACTTGCACAGCTATCTAAGATTTGTAGCTGGCAACATCCCTGTCTGAAAAAGGAATAAGAGTGTGCAGTAATGGTTTGTACCGTGGATCAAGAATTGTGGCACAAATATAATGGTTGGATGACACAACGCCTCTTTGCATTCTTGTATTTTTAGATAAGCGAAGCGTTAAGTTCTACACCAACTCACATGCTTTCTTTTTTTCCTCCACATCTGCATACATTGCAGACACCCCCAACAGCAGTTCCTGGAACATGTGGAACAATGGGATAGCCTGTCCCATATTACAATCCTCCTTGCCGACTTCACGTATGAAGACCTCAAAAGGAAGTAGCATCTCTGTCAGACATTTAACTAGGCCCCATTGGCCCATCTGAATGATCATACCTTTCACAGTAGCATTCCCTCTTTGCATGACATATTCATGGATAGGTCTGTACTGCTGAAACAGACGTACAAGCATGTAATAAGTTGAGTTCCAACGTGTTGGTACCTACTGGATGAGTGCTTTAACTGGCATTTTTTATCACATTGAATGATCCTCAGCTGCTTCCGCTCTTTAAAATAATGGCTGAAATGTGTGCAAATTCTTCTGCAGGGGGTCAGTAAGTTGTAGACTAGGTCATCTTTTTTCAGAAAGTCTTGAACAGTTATGTTAATGCAGTGCACCAAACTCATGACCCTGAAATAGCAGCCATCTCTGATGGCCTTAACTATATTACTGCCATTGTCCATGGCAACAAAAACAATGTTAAGCCCTCTTGGTTGAAGCCATTTACAGACCTTGTTGTCATAGTCTTCCAAAATGTTTGCAGCAGTATGAGATTTCTCCATGGCGTACATGGCTGCAGTTGCATATATCCGAGCCGCATTAAAAATCATCTCAGCAATGTCAACACCTGCAGATATCTTTTCTCTAACCCCCACAAAAGACATTGTGCAGTCATGCACATGTAATCAACATGTCTGTTGTCCGGTGGGTAGTGTAAACAGCACTCTGCCGCAAAGCTTGTCTATGCAATTTCAACACATCATGATGTAGTGCTGGAACAGCAACTCTAGTGAAATAAGACAGGCTGGGAACTTTACATTTTGGGCAAACTCAAGATAACCCACCTCTTCTACAAAAGAAAAAGGGAAGAGGTCTAGCGCTAGCATTTGACTAGCTACGCTTTGTACAAACGGACTGTGGGGTGGTTGCATTTGTACTGCCCCTCTGACCTAAACATCCTGAAAATTGTAGCCTGGATTATTTTCTTTTCTGGTGCCACTGATGTAGATGACTTCATGATGCCAGATGTTATGCTCAATGCATGTTTTTTCGTTGTGGTACTCTCTTACCTTGGACACCTTAGTATCTCAGCCTGACTCTTATGCCATTGCGATGTTGCTGATGATGATGTGGGCGGTACCACTGCTCTGCTGAAGACAGGGCTACTTTGTGTAACAGAGACAATGTCTCCCTCTTGTTCATCTTCTATTGTGATCGGATCTTCTTCTTCGCCCCCTCCATCAACAACACATGCACTTTTTTGGCTGCTAAGGTGCGCCTCCCTCTGTATCAAGTGGTGTTTTCTTAGATGGGTTATTGGGTCTCCGGTACCATAGTTTGTACCAAGCTAACCCCGTGTAACACATTGTCCACAAATGAAGCATATAGCAATGTACAATTCCTTGCTCACCGAAAAATAATTAAAACTCGGGAGGTCAATTTTATGCCACTACTGGTGCCACTTGCAATGTCAGATGAACTGGTAGGCAGGCACGATGTTTGACTCTGCAGTACCTACTTCTACTGAGGTGGTTGTGGTGGACTTAGGTCGCTGATGGCGAAATTGTGAAGCTGGAGGTGGTGTTGGTGATATCATCTGTGTCCCTCACAGGTAGGGTAATGTCGGTCTCCACAGGGGCGGGACTAATGTCCAAGATGTCTGGCTCGTCATCATCCACTTCTTCTGCACCTACCTAAGGATTTATGGAACCTTCCTTTTCCCTATCCCTGGCTAGTGGCATGTCTCTGTGGTAAATATTTTACCGTATACGAGTTTGCCATATAATTTCAGACAGGTTATCAAAATAGCTCAATCAAATAAGAGGCAGAGTCCGTGGCATCAGAGTCATACGGGCTTTAATCATAAATGACTAAATGACTCGAGTCAATGGAGATCTATTCCATCAATACAAGGGTTCGGGTATGCAATGATGGCAGGAAAAGATGTCAACGATTTATTCACAGTACATGACATATATAGTAAAATGACACAATAGCATTGAATACAGTAGGCGTGACAAGTGAAATGTATATGATAAGAACACATGTGCGTATCAAAAAGGCGTGAACATGGGTGTGCACAGAGGCGTGAACTAGAAACGTCACAGTAAAGTGTCATAAGTGGGTGGATACTTAGAGAATTCTTGCAGAGTCAGCTGAAACCTATGGCCTGGATGCGCGCGCAGCTAATATGACGTGTGATTGACGTGCATCTGGAGGAAGCTAAGAGTCTGACGTTTAACACTAGTAGAAGAGACAGATGTCTGGCATGTCAGATCGACCTGTCCCTAAAACGTATCTGATATCTTGTGTTTGGAGGATGCTTAATCTGGAGTAAAAGGTCTTTTGGGCAGAGGCTATTCTATACTGAATGTATGCGTGTCTAGGTGCAAATGCTCGGAGCCAGGGGCCTACCATGGTAACGGGAACTATGAATTTCATGAGGGAGGACAGGAAGGCTTGGCCCTTGCTCTGCAGTCGGGGATATGTTTTCGTATTTCACTAGACAGGAATGTGTTTGCGAGGAGCTGAGCTGGCTATGCTGATAACTTGAAGGCAAAATACTGTTTTTGGCAGGCAGACCAGGCCGAGCCAGGCACCGCTTCGCTTGGCAGGAAGTAAGGCAGAGGTCAGGGATGCGTCTACATGCTGCAGCTTTCAGAGGCAGAGGCAGAAGTGGCTTGAAGACAGAAATCAGGGCCTAGCTCGGCAGAGCCAGGAAAACGTGAAAGTGCACCACATAAAGACGGTGGCACGGCATACTTAGAAACTGAATTATCGATCCATTCATGGTGGATCTGATAGAGGACATGTTAACGTTGGACGCAAATGTATTTGCGTCATCAGATTTGGTTGCGGAGGGAAGTTACATGCACTTTGAACTCGTACATGGAGTCGATGGGGTACACGTTAGGGGACACACTGGACCATAAAAATTTCAATTACCTCATTCCCTCCTTGTCCCCTACGGACCCATTAGGATATATCAATTTTCATTAGACCATCTATTTGTTCATATAACATCATTTGTTCTTCTTTCTTTCTTCGGGAATGGGAACGTGCACTTGAACGGGGAACACATGCTGTGGCGCACAAGCCGCAAATCGCTGGCCCACATTGTAGACATAGACAACAACTGAATACTAAGGCCAATATGATTCCTAGGAATGACAGTAGCTTCCATCCCCAGGCTGTTATTACATTCCAGAACCAACCGGACCAAGTCCAGGAGCCTGGATTCTGGTGTATCAGATGAGCAATTTCGTGAAGTCTGGTAATGGCCGTATAGACTGATGGCGCATTATTTGGAATAAATACGCAGCAACTGGATCCGATGACTCTACAAGCCCCGCCCCTATCGGCCAGGATGACGTCAAGGACAGGGCGGTTCTGAAGAACAACAAGTCTCATAGCAGACTGCTCCTCTGTTAAGTTGCCCAAAGCTGAAGTAGTCTCATTCACTACCGCTTCGAGTATTCTGGTTATTTTGCGTATCAGTTTACTATTGGAGACCGTTCCTAGATAGGGAAAGAATCCTTTATTGAAATCTGTATATTGTTCCCATACGGTTTCAGTCAGATCAACTATTGGGAGATCTCTTTTGTGTCTAACAATATTAAGGCGGGAATTCCTGTGATAGTCAGATGGGGCTAGGAATACTGGTGACAATAAGAATGCAATGAAACAGGTACCATCCCAGTCTGGAGGTAAACGGACATAAGCTGTCTGACCACATATAAAATAGGAATGTCGGGAAGCTTTGAATGTAGACTTGCCTTTATCACTAAATTCGACCACAGTAGTACAGTCACTGTGACCTAGATGTACTGAACCAATCTTTCTGACACATAATACACCTTTCGCTGGCAAAACTGATATGGATGGCAAGTCTGGACTGGTTTCTGACTGAACATTTAGAATCATGAGGTTAAGTGTAAAATTGCCTAATCCATACACTTCATTTTCTAGATCTGTCCCTGTCATTTGTGGAAGACCCTCTTCGTTCGGGAAACATGCTTTGTTCATGACTATTTCCCCATACCCAATTGCCTTGGGAAACCTTAGAATCAGTGTCTATGGAAGATATTAAACTAAACCAGGCACCACAGGAACCATTATGTGTAAACGGGTAAGGAAAGAGGGGCAGAGCTCCCTTGTAGTTCTGATAGAGAGGGAGTCGGCCACATATCCAACAATTCGTAGCATTGTTGATCTGGTGAGAATGGTGTAACATACGAATGAATGTGTTGTTGCGCAGCGCAAGTCGATACGATAATTCGTGTGGGGGTAGAGCACTAAACGTGTGCTCTGCAGTGTTATTAGAAGAATGTGCAAGATGAAAATATATATAAAGCATCCAACTCAAAACAATAATTGTGAGACTCAGAAAAAACATAATAAGTAATGTGCAGATACATCTGCCTCGGAGACTTTTACGGTATTTTTGCTTCTTGGTCTCCTGTCTATCTCTCTCTCTATTTGGGTCTAACTTAAACATTGTCAGAAACTGCCTAACCACTTCACCCAGGAGGGGACTTAAACAATTAAACTGTCTGACTTACTAGACCTCAACTTCTGTCTGTACTCCTCTTGGGAAGTTTTCTCTAGAAGGGGGAGTTTGGTATCAGTCACTGGTACGTGGGAGTTCTGGGATTCAGATTTTGGCGGAAGTCCATGGAATCGTTTAACGTGACTGGAGTGCACCCAACCCTTGCGCCCCTCCAGTTTCACAGCAGTCCTGGTTGTTAATAAAACAATCTTCGGCTCCTTCCAGCGGGGCTCCAACGGGCTCGATCTGTCAAAATTGCGAACGACCACAACATCACCCGGGACCAGTTCATGTGGCTTCACCTCGGTGTTGTCTGGGAAGGCTGCCGCGACCTGTGAACGACATGATTGTAGTGCAGACATCAAGGAAGCAAGGTAATCTGTCAACATAGTACTATCAACATCGGTAATTTTTCGCGGCAGAGGCGTCCCCCACATATTAGGAGGTCTACCGAAGACCACCTCAAACGGGGATAGCCCTGTCCTAGAATGGGCTACCATTCGCACATAAAAAAGGGCAACTGGCAGAGCTACTATCCAATCTACTCCTTTCTCTTTACACACTTTAGCAAGGCGAGTTTTCAGAGTCTGATTGTGTCGCTCCACGAGACCTGCTGCCTCCAGATGCCAGACACAGTGAAACTTCCACTGGTACCCCAATAGAAGAGAGACCTGCTTCATTAATTCAGATGAGAATGGCTGACCGTTATCTGAATACACGACACGGGGCAAACCGTATCGAGGGAAAAACTCACGAACCAACTGCCTGGCAGTGGTCGGGGCAGTGTAATCTGGGACGGGATATGCTTCTGTCCATCGGGAAAGGGCACATACGACTACGAGGACATACTTAAATCCTCGGCATCTGTCCATCTGGATATAATCCATCTGGAGGACTTCAAAAGGATAGTCGGGAGGATGGAATCCACCTTGTTCTACGGGAATCCCTTTTCCTGGATTGAACTGACAACAGATCATGCAGGTACGCACTTTCTGTTTTGCTGCTGCTCATAAATGCTTGTTGAACCAAAGGTTTTGTACACTGTCTAACATGGCTTTTTCTCCTAAATGTGCTGGACTATGTGCTGTGTTGATGATAACTTGAACCATAGAGTCGGGGAGAAACCATGTGGTCTTTCCCTTCATCATCCATCCTTGGTCTGTCTGGACCCCTCCTTGTTCAGTCCATTTCTTTATTTCATCTGGAGTGGCATGTGTCTGTATGTCGATGACATCTTGTGTAGGGTCTCTAACTGTCATACAGTGTGTCAGTGAGGTTACATCAGTCTTTGTCATGTCCGTCGCTTGAGTATGAGTCAGTGCTGTATGTTTCGCTATTCGGTCTGCAAAATCGTTGCCCTGAGAAATAGGGTCTGTGACTTTTGTATGTGCCTTGCACTTCATGATAGCTATGGCTGTAGGTAAATGTATTGCTTCTAACAGAGCTTGAATGAGGGGACCATGTTGAATCTTGGCTCCGTGAGAGGTCAAGAAACCTCTTTCCTGCCAGAGGACACCGAAGTCGTGTACGACTCCGAATGCATAACGTGAATCTGTGTATATGTTTACTTTAAGGTTCTTGGCTCGTATACAGGCTTGAGTCAGAGCAATGAGCTCTGCTGCTTGAGCTGACAGGGTGTCAATACGATGTGTTTCTATGACTTCAGTTTCAGTGGTCACTGCATACGCGGTCACTAACTCTCCTGTACTTGTTCTTAAACATGAACCATCCACATAAAGTGTCAGGTCTGGATCGGGCAATGCGACATCTGTCAAGTCTTGTCTGGGTTTCGTAACTGTGTCAACTACATCTACGCAGTCATGTGGAGTAGGATCTGTTGTGCTCGATGGTAAAAGTGTGGCAGGATTTAGTGTATTACAGCGTCTGATTTCTATGTGTGGTTGGAACAATGTCAATTCATAACCTGTCAGTCGTGCTATGGTCAAGTGTTGAGTCTGTGTTCTGTTTAGGAGAACCTCCACAGAATGTGGAACCTGTACTGTCAATTGATGTCCTAATACAATGGAGTCACTTTGTCTAATCGCTAGAGCTGTTGCTGCAACTGATTTTAGACACGCCGGAAAGGCCTGTGCTACTGGATCTAATGTGCTCGAAAAATAAGCACATGGTCTGTGTTTGTCTGCTTGAAGCTGAGTGAGAACCGACAACGCTGTGCCATCGCGTTCTGTGACAAAAAGTGTAAAAGGTTTGCTGTAACATGGAGTTGCTAAAACTGGTGCTTGACATAAGGCTTTCTTTAATTCGTCAAAAGCTTGTGTATGTTCCTGTGTCCATGGGAGAGCAGTCGAAGACGCTGCCTCCTGTGTTGTCAACTGTATGAGTGGTTTAGCTAGAAATGCATATTGGGGAATCCATTGTCTGCAATAAGAAGTGAGTCCAATAAAGGCTCGTACTTCTTTCTGTGTCTTGGGTTGCGGAAGATGTGCAATTAACTGAATTCGTTCAGGTGTCAGCTGCCTACCCCACTTGGTCAGCAAGTGCCCAAGGTACACCACTTGCTGAGCACAGAATTGTAGCTTCGAAGGAGACACCTTGTGTCCCTTGTCCGCTAAGAAATGCAAGACTGTCAGTGATGCTTGTTCACATTCAGGTTCACTACGGGCGGTGATCAATAAATCATCGACATATTGAAGTAGGGCAGTGTTGGCAGGCATGTGTATACTGTCAAGTTGTTGTTTTAATGCTTGGCTGTAGATGCTGGGGCTTTCTGTAAATCCTTGAGGTGCGCGTGCAAATTTGAAGCTTCGGCCATTTAAACAGAATCCGAAAAGGTATTGGCTTTCCGGATCAATGGGAACACTAAAGAAGGCGTTCTTGAGATCGATTACAGTAAAGAACGTCGCTTCGGAATCAATAGCAGTCAATAGGGATGAAATGTCTGGAACCACGGGATATTGTGGTACAATGCATTTATTCAATTCTCGTAAATCGATAACTAATCGATAAACTGGAGGTGCGTTTGGATCAGTACGTTTAAGAATTGGAATGATAGGGGAATTACAAACATTGGAGTCAGTTTCTACAACCACTCCTTGTGCAATGAGCTCGTCAATAATTTTCAGTAAAGCCACTACAGCATCTGGTGGTAACTTGTATTGTCGGATGCGTGGTAGTACTACTCCTGGCTTGAGTGTGACACGATATGGAGTAATGTGCATACAACCTACATCAGTGGGGCCTTTCGCCCATAAATGTGCAGGAACATTCTGTAACCTGGGGTCAAAATCTCTCAATACATAATGTCCCTTGAAATCACGAAGGAACAACCTTACTCCTTCCGGAGAACAACAAATTACAGCTCCTAGAGCCTTCAGGGTCTTAATACCAAGCAAGTTTTCTGGACATGATTTTGTGAGCAATAAATCAGTAGTACGGGACAATGGACCAACTGCAAGGGGAACTGGTTTCGATACTTCATTAACAATAGGCTTTCCTGAAAATCCAAGGGAAACATTCTGTGAGCCTGAGAGGGGTGCCCCTGGAACCTCGTCGTGACTGATTGTTGTCCTGCTTGCCCCTGTGTCAATCAAAAATGTTCTATCTTTCCCTAATACCTGACTATGTACATAAGGACCCTCTTGATCTACAGGAACCTCAATAAGAGGCAAGCCAACCTCCCTCTCTAGGCTGTTTCATGTGTATTGCTGATAATCGGGGTAGTCGGATTGTGCATACTGGTACATCTGCTGTGTGACATGTTGTGATGCGGCAATGGGCTGTGGCTGTGGTACCGCTACGGTCTGTTGTGGAATCTGCATTGGCTGTATATTCTGTGGAACGTGTTGTTGGACCTGGTCCTGTCTAGGAGGACGCGGTCTCTCTTTAGTTTTACCTGTAGCTATGTTGTGTTTCAGAACTGCACAATCATTTACATAGTGACCTGGCTGCTTACAATAGTTGCATGTCCCTTTAACAGGAGCTGCTGAATTATTGGACTGTGTCATACCCCTTTTCTGACCATTGGCTGGAATTGACTGAGCAACTAGTACTTTCATTTTCGTGTCTTTCATACGTCTCTGTTCGTGATCATGTTCCTCCCTGATTCTGTTCTGGTGATACTGTAACATTTGTAGCATTTGGGAAGGCGAATTAGTTTGCCATGTGCTCTCGACTTTCAGTACACGGTTCTTAACCTGAGGCAATGAATTCTCAACTAATTTTGATACAAAAAGGTGTGGATATGACTCGCTACTTGTTTTCAGGCCACTATTAATAATAAAACATTTCTCAAATCTGGAATAAAAATCACTAGTGTCTTCGTCGGGTTTCTGTTTGCAGGCTGAGATAGCATCCCAGTCCTCCTTTTTAGTTGCTAACAATCTTGGCAAAACCTGTACTAACAATCCTGGTAATGCTTTAGTTTTATCCCCAAGACCTAAACCTGGTGTTTGAGTCGTTTCTTCGTTCTCTAATTCAGTCCAATTAATCTTTTTGTCTCCCACCTCCCATTCTTTTTCTTTGAGTTTCTCGTAAATACCGGCAGGCAATAACACTTTCAATATTTTCATAATGTCGGGATAGGTATAATCTCCCATGAGTAACATGTCTTTTATTTCACGGTGGAAACCTGCAGGGTCTTTATCATGACTGGGCACTATTTTCTTCATTTCCAGTAACTCCATTTTAGTTATGGGCGTGTATACATACACACGTGCAAAGGTATCATCAGGGTTCCGGATTGGATGTACTTCTCGTAAAGGATTCTGTTTGTCTAAGTGATATGGTTGCCTGACTGGGGGTGGAACGGAAACAAGATGTGGAGTCAAGAAAGTTCTATATTTGTGACGTTGTTCTAAAATCGTTTCAATTAGATCGGTACCTAGACCTCTCCATCTTCTCAGGAGTAAGTCTTGCAATAAACTATATAACGGACCTGGATCGGATGCTTCATTTTCATACTGTATAATGAGGTGTTGGGTCATGTATACACCAGCTAATCGCTGTTCTTCTGGAGTAAGACTTAAAAACGTTTGCACTACTGAATCGTCTTTATATATACTGTCATCTCCGGCCCACTGTACTGCGGACCGGGCTAGTTCCTGATCACGTAAGGTATTGAGTTCGTGATAACCTACCCTTTCTTTCAGTACTTTGTCAGTAAGTTGGAATACATGTTCAAGAGTACATCGCTCTGGTATCGGACAAAGGTAACGTTTCTTGTTTTCTAAACGAATGGGTCTATCGAAGGGCCTATCAAGTGGATACGGTCTAGGGAGCTTCTCTCTACCTACATATGCCACCATGTCTCTACTTGCTAGTTGCGACGTTTCTGCTGGAGTCTCTGGTTCATCCTCCTGCGAGGAGTCCTGATCGTCTGATTCTAGTGGCTTTTCAGATTCTCGACGGGCATGTATTGCTAAAATTTCTTTACGGATCTTTCTAACCATAGCATGTACACATTTCTCTTTATCATGTTTACCCTCTGCAATATTCTGACTCCATCTGTTCAATCTATCCATCTCACCTTGTGGAAAACCAGCCTGATCTTGTTCCCTTATCAAACAATTAACCAAAAATCGCATGATTAAACCTTTGTTCTCAACTTTCTGATGTGACATGGCTTCACCAACACACTCCGGTCTTTCTCCTGTTCTAATGAAATGATACATATTGTCTAGATGGTCTGGCATTTCTGGTAGTAATTGCAAATAATCTGTAACACGTCTTAAACGTAGGGACGCTAACAACATGGGTCCTGTTTTACCAGGCACTGTGTCATATCTGCAATCTGTAAGCTGTTCTTTAAGCTTTTCGGCCGGGGCTCCTTTAGGTGTTCGCGACATTGCGAATTCTCTCATTGTCATTCGATGTAACGGTGGCGGGGTGCGATAACCTCCTGTAGCACCTCCTGAGGCAGAGGCTTGAGCATAGCCTGGCTGTAGGGTCGGTATTAGTAACGGGGTTGGGCCCTGAACGGCGCCAGACCCAAAAGGATTAAGCGGATTAATAACAGGGGGAACAACAGGTACGGGTGCGGGAAGCGATGCGGGAGGGGTCTGCTGTTGCGGACCCGGGGGCAGATGATCAGCAGGTGGTACGGGTACATGGGCAGGTACATTGGTATATGCGGGAGCTACGTCGTCTAAATAGGAAGAGAGAAAAATATCTGCAGCGGTCTTGTGACGTAATTTAGTCAGAATCAATGGAGGGGGCAGATCTTTCGGTGTTTCCGGGGTCGCCTTGGGCAAGCCCTCGGCCAGGACTGGATACAGTCCTGTCATAATGGCATTACTCTGTCTGTCGTGTTGTTCCATTCTAACTCGTTCCCCTTCTTCTAGTAGTTCTTTTTCTTTGGCTTTTTCAGAATCCTCCCTACTTTTCTCTGCTTTTCTGAGTGCTTTCTCTGTCCGTCTATGTGATTCTTTACGCCATAATTCAATGGCATCTTTCTGTGACTGTCTGGCTTTCTTTTTCCACAACGCTTCCTCTACTCTCATGATGCACTCGGCATCCCATGTCCCTGTAATGGGCCATCTCTGATTCTCTGCTAAGTCTTTCGTGTAGTCCACCCACAAGTCGAGAAATAAAATGGCATCTAAGCCGTGCTTGTGGTACATAAAATGCCCAGGAGTGTCCCTGGGAGGGATGGGAACAGCTTCCTCAAGTATCCCTTTTCTAGTTCTTATCTGTCGTAATTTCGAGAATAAAGGCATCGCTACCTCGATCTAGACACTATACACAATAAACACAGTAAGAAAAATGCGAACAATCACTCATACCACGACATTAAAACACATTGCAACATTTCGAACGAACAACAATAACTGGATATTTGTATACTAGATGCACTGCTAAACAGTACAGATACACTGCTAAAACAGTGCAGACCGGATCTGTGTACCCAAACCCGTCTTGACCGGACACAAATTAATGTACCCGTCTAGATGCGTCCCCAGCAATGGTACTCACCTAGAAGCACGGAACGGAAGGCCTCGGAAAACTCAACTGGACTCGACTGACGTCACTGCTTCTGCTGCGCACTACGCATGCGCCTCGACATTACCGGTGGGCCTCTCGATACCTCGGACACTGCTCTCTCGGCTGGGTTCTGGTCGGGATCCTCCGCACTCCTCACCGCCTCGTCTGGATGTCGGCCGCAGTCTCCGTCACCTCCGTAGGCCTGAGGGAGATACAGGAAATCCTGCAGATGCGCATGGGGTCCGTCACAGCTGTAGTCGGGGGCAAAGCCTGCGACGCATCTCCGGCGCGTGGGGTGGGGGAGGGGTCCCTATTCGGGTGCCAAATTATGTGGTAAATAT
The DNA here is from genome assembly GCF_964263255.1 of Lissotriton vulgaris. Lineage (NCBI taxonomy): Eukaryota > Metazoa > Chordata > Amphibia > Caudata > Salamandridae > Lissotriton > Lissotriton vulgaris. The sequence continues at coordinate 249,641,022 of NC_141688.1, read as the reverse complement.
TTTACCGTATACGACTTTGCCATATAATTTCAGACAGGTTATCAAAATAGCTCAATCAAATAAGAGGCAGAGTCCGTGGCATCAGAGTCATACGGGCTTTAATCATAAATGACTAAATGACTCGAGTCAATGGAGATCTATTCCATCAATACAAGGGTTCGGGTATGCAATGATGGCAGGAAAAGATGTCAACGATTTATTCACAGTACATGACATATATAGTAAAATGACACAATAGCATTGAATACAGTAGGCGTGACAAGTGAAATGTATATGATAAGAACACATGTGCGTAGCAAAAAGGCGTGAACATGGGTGTGCACAGAGGCGTGAACTAGAAACGTCACAGTAAAGTGTCATAAGTGGGTGGATACTTAGAGAATTCTTGCAGAGTCAGCTGAAACCTATGGCCTGGATGCGCGCGCAGCTAATATGACGTGTGATTGACGTGCATCTGGAGGAAGCTAAGAGTCTGACGTTTAACACTAGTAGAAGAGACAGATGTCTGGCATGTCAGATCGACCTGTCCCTAAAACGTATCTGATATCTTGTGTTTGGAGGATGCTTAATCTGGAGTAAAAGGTATTTTGGGCAGAGGCTATTCTATACTGAATGTATGCGTGTCTAGGTGCAAATGCTCGGAGCCAGGGGCCTACCATGGTAACGGGAACTATGAATTTCATGAGGGAGGACAGGAAGGCTTGGCCCTTGCTCTGCAGTCGGGGATATGTTTTCGTATTTCACTAGACAGGAATGTGTTTGCGAGGAGCTGAGCTGGCTATGCTGATAACTTGAAGGCAAAATACTGTTTTTGGCAGGCAGACCAGGCCGAGCCAGGCACCGCTTCGCTTGGCAGGAAGTAAGGCAGAGGTCAGGGATGCGTCTACATGCTGCAGCTTTCAGAGGCAGAGGCAGAAGTGGCTTGAAGACAGAAATCAGGGCCTAGCTCGGCAGAGCCAGGAAAACGTGAAAGTGCACCACATAAAGACGGTGGCACGGCATACTTAGAAACTGAATTATCGATCCATTCATGGTGGATCTGATAGAGGACATGTTAACGTTGGACGCAAATGTATTTGCGTCATCAGATTTGGTTGCGGAGGGAAGTTACATGCACTTTGAACTCGTACATGGAGTCGATGGGGTACACGTTAGGGGACACACTGGACCATAAAAATTTCAATTACCTCATTCCCTCCTTGTCCCCTACGGACCCATTAGGATATATCAATTTTCATGAGACCATCTATTTGTTCATATAACATCATTTGTTCTTCTTTCTTTCTTCGGGAATGGGAACGTGCACTTGAACGGGGAACACATGCTGTGGCGCACAAGCCGCAAATCGCTGGCCCACATTGTAGACATAGACAACAACTGAATACTAAGGCCAATATGATTCCTAGGAATGACAGTAGCTTCCATCCCCAGGCTGTTATTACATTCCAGAACCAACCGGACCAAGTCCAGGAGCCTGGATTCTGGTGTATCAGATGAGCAATTTCGTGAAGTCTGGTAATGGCCTTATAGACTGATGGCGCGTTATTTGGAATAAATACGCAGCAACTGGATCCGATGACTCTACAAGCCCCGCCCCTATCGGCCAGGATGACGTCAAGGACAGGGCGGTTCTGAAGAACAACAAGTCTCATAGCAGACTGCTCCTCTGTTAAGTTGCCCAAAGCTGAAGTAGTCTCATTCACTACCGCTTCGAGTATTCTGGTTATTTTGCGTATCAGTTTACTATTGGAGACCGTTCCTAGATAGGGAAAGAATCCTTTATTGAAATCTGTATATTGTTCCCATACGGTTTCAGTCAGATCAACTATTGGGAGATCTCTTTTGTGTCTAACAATATTAAGGCGGGAATTCCTGTGATAGTCAGATGGGGCTAGGAATACTGGTGACAATAAGAATGCAATGAAACAGGTACCATCCCAGTCTGGAGGTAAACGGACATAAGCTGTCTGACCACATATAAAATAGGAATGTTGGGAAGCTTTGAATGTAGACTTGCCTTTATCACTAAATTCGACCACAATAGTACAGTCACTGTGACCTAGATGTACTGAACCAATCTTTCTGACACATAATACACCTTTCGCTGGCAAAACTGATATGGATGGCAAGTCTGGACTGGTTTCTGACTGAACATTTAGAATCATGAGGTTAAGTGTAAAATTGCCTAATCCATACACTTCATTTTCTAGATCTGTCCCTGTCATTTGTGGAAGACCCTCTTCGTTCGGGAAACATGCTTTGTTCATGACTGTGTTCAGATTTCCCCATACCCAATTGCCTTGGGAAACCTTAGAATCAGTGTCTATGGAAGATATTAAACTAAACCAGGCACCACAGGAACCATTATGTGTAAACGGGTAAGGAAAGAGGGGCAGAGCTCCCTTGTAGTTCTGATAGAGAGGGAGTCGGCCACATATCCAACAATTCGTAGCATTGTTGATCTGGTGAGAATGGTGTAACATACGAATGAATGTGTTGTTGCGCAGCGCAAGTCGATACGATAATTCGTGTGGGGGTAGAGCACTAAACGTGTGCGTTGCAGTGTTATTAGAAGAATGTGCAAGAGGAAAATATATATAAAGCATCCAACTCAAAACAATAATTGTGAGACTCAGAAAAAACATAATAAGTAATGTGCAGATACATCTGCCTCGGAGACTTTTACGGTATTTTTGCTTCTTGGTCTCCTGTCTATCTCTCTCTCTATTTGGGTCTAACTTAAACATTGTCAGAAACTGCCTAACCACTTCACCCAGGAGGGGACTTAAACAATTAAACTGTCTGACTTACTAGACCTCAACTTCTGTCTGTACTCCTCTTGGGAAGTTTTCTCTAGAAGGGGGAGTTTGGTATCAGTCACTGGTACGTGGGAGTTCTGGGATTCAGATTTTGGCGGAAGTCCATGGAATCGTTTAACGTGACTGGAGTGCACCCAACCCTTGCGCCCCTCCAGTTTCACAGCAGTCCTGGTTGTTAATAAAACAATCTTCGGCTCCTTCCAGCGGGGCTCCAACGGGCTCGATCTGTCAAAATTGCGAACGACCACAACATCACCCGGGACCAGTTCATGTGGCTTCACCTCGGTGTTGTCTGGGAAGGCTGCCGCGACCTGTGAACGACATGATTGTAGTGCAGACATCAAGGAAGCAAGGTAATCTGTCAACATAGTACTATCAACATCGGTAATTTTTCGCGGCAGAGGCGTCCCCCACATATTAGGAGGTCTACCGAAGACCACCTCATACGGGGATAGCCCTGTCCTAGAATGGGCTACCATTCGCACATAAAAAAGGGCAACTGGCAGAGCTACTATCCAATCTACTCCTTTCTCTTTACACACTTTAGCAAGGCGAGTTTTCAGAGTCTGATTGTGTCGCTCCACGAGACCTGCTGCCTCCAGATGCCAGACACAGTGAAACTTCCACTGGTACCCCAATAGAAGAGAGACCTGCTTCATTAATTCAGATGAGAATGGCTGACCGTTATCTGAATACACGACACGGGGCAAACCGTATCGAGGGAAAAACTCACGAACCAACTGCCTGGCAGTGGTCGGGGCAGTGTAATCTGGGACGGGATATGCTTCTGTCCATCGGGAAAGGGCACATACGACTACGAGGACATACTTAAATCCTCGGCATCTGTCCATCTGGATATAATCCATCTGGAGGACTTCAAAAGGATAGTCGGGAGGATGGAATCCACCTTGTTCTACGGGAATCCCTTTTCCTGGATTGAACTGACAACAGATCATGCAGGTACGCACTTTCTGTTTTGCTGCTGCTCATAAATGCTTGTTGAACCAAAGGTTTTGTACACTGTCTAACATGGCTTTTTCTCCTAAATGTGCTGGACTATGTGCTGTGTTGATGATAACTTGAACCATAGAGTCGGGGAGAAACCATGTGGTCTTTCCCTTCATCATCCATCCTTGGTCTGTCTGGACCCCTCCTTGTTCAGTCCATTTCTTTATTTCATCTGGAGTGGCATGTGTCTGTATGTCGATGACATCTTGTGTAGGGTCTCTAACTGTCATACAGTGTGTCAGTGAGGTTACATCAGTCTTTGTCATGTCCGTCGCTTGAGTATGAGTCAGTGCTGTATGTTTCGCTATTCGGTCTGCAAAATCGTTGCCCTGAGAAATAGGGTCTGTGACTTTTGTATGTGCCTTGCACTTCATGATAGCTATGGCTGTAGGTAAATGTATTGCTTCTAACAGAGCTTGAATGAGGGGACCATGTTGAATCTTGGCTCCGTGAGAGGTCAAGAAACCTCTTTCCTGCCAGAGGACACCGAAGTCGTCTACGACTCCGAATGCATAACGTGAATCTGTGTATATGTTTACTTTAAGGTTCTTGGCTCGTATACAGGCTTGAGTCAGAGCAATGAGCTCTGCTGCTTGAGCTGACAGGGTGTCAATACGATGTGTTTCTATGACTTCAGTTTCAGTGGTCACTGCATACGTGGCCACTAACTCTCCTGTACTTGTTCTTAAACATGAACCATCCACATAAAGTGTCAGGTCTGGATCGGGCAATGCGACATCTGTCAAGTCTTGTCTGGGTTTCGTAACTGTGTCAACTACATCTACGCAGTCATGTGGAGTAGGATCTGTTGTGCTCGATGGTAAAAGTGTGGCAGGATTTAGTGTATTACAGCGTCTGATTTCTATGTGTGGTTGGAACAATGTCAATTCATAACCTGTCAGTCGTGCTATGGTCAAGTGTTGAGTCTGTGTTCTGTTTAGGAGAACCTCCACAGAATGTGGAACCTGTACTGTCAATTGATGTCCTAATACAATGGAGTCACTTTGTCTAATCGCTAGAGCTGTTGCTGCAACTGATTTTAGACACGCCGGCAAGGCCTGTGCTACTGGATCTAATGTGCTCGAAAAATAAGCACATGGTCTGTGTTTGTCTGCTTGAAGCTGAGTGAGAACCGACAACGCTGTGCCATCGCGTTCTGTGACAAAAAGTGTAAAAGGTTTGCTGTAACATGGAGTTGCTAAAACTGGTGCTTGACATAAGGCTTTCTTTAATTCGTCAAAAGCTTGTGTATGTTCCTGTGTCCATGGGAGAACAGTCGAAGACGCTGCCTCCTGTGTTGTCAACTGTATGAGTGGTTTAGCTAGAAATGCATATTGGGGAATCCATTGTCTGCAATAAGAAGTGAGTCCAATAAAGGCTCGTACTTCTTTCTGTGTCTTGGGTTGCGGAAGATGTGCAATTAACTGAATTCGTTCAGGTGTCAGCTGCCTACCCCACTTGGTCAGCAAGTGCCCAAGGTACACCACTTGCTGAGCACAGAATTGTAGCTTCGAAGGAGACACCTTGTGTCCCTTGTCCGCTAAGAAATGCAAGACTGTCAGTGATGCTTGTTCACATTCAGGTTCACTACGGGCGGTGATCAATAAATCATCGACATATTGAAGTAGGGCAGTGTTGGCAGGCATGTGTATACTGTCAAGTTGTCGTTTTAATGCTTGGCTGTAGATGCTGGGGCTTTCTGTAAATCCTTGAGGTGCGCGTGCAAATTTGAAGCTTCGGCCATTTAAACAGAATCCGAAAAGGTATTGGCTTTCCGGATCAATGGGAACACTAAAGAAGGCGTTCTTGAGATCGATTACAGTAAAGAACGTCGCTTCGGAATCAATAGCAGTCAATAGGGATGAAATGTCTGGAACCACGGGATATTGTGGTACAATGCATTTATTCAATTCTCGTAAATCGATAACTAATCGATAAACTGGAGGTGCGTTTGGATCAGTACGTTTAAGAATTGGAATGATAGGGGAATTACAAACATTGGAGTCAGTTTCTACAACCACTCCTTGTGCAATGAGCTCGTCAATAATTTTCAGTAAAGCCACTACAGCATCTGGTGGTAACTTGTATTGTCGGATGCGTGGTAGTACTACTCCTGGCTTGAGTGTGACACGATATGGAGTAATGTGCATACAACCTACATCAGTGGGGCCTTTCGCCCATAAATGTGCAGGAACATTCTGTAACCTGGGGTCAAAATCTCTCAATACATAATGTCCCTTGAAATCACGAAGGAACAACCTTACTCCTTCCGGAGAACAACAAATTACAGCTCCTAGAGCCTTCAGGGTCTTAATACCAAGCAAGTTTTCTGGACATGATTTTGTGAGCAATAAATCAGTAGTACGGGACAATGGACCAACTGCAAGGGGAACTGGTTTCGATACTTCATTAACAATAGGCTTTCCTGAAAATCCAAGGGAAACATTCTGTGATCCTGAGAGGGGTGCCCCTGGAACCTCGTCGTGACTGATTGTTGTCCTGCTTGCCCCTGTGTCAATCAAAAATGTTCTATCTTTCCCTAATACCTGACTATGTACATAAGGACCCTCTTGATCTACAGGAACCTCAATAAGAGGCAAGCCAACCTCCCTCTCTAGGCTGTTTCATGTGTATTGCTGATAATCGGGGTAGTCGGATTGTGCATACTGGTACATCTGCTGTGTGACATGTTGTGATGCGGCAATGGGCTGTGGCTGTGGTACCGCTACGGTCTGTTGTGGAATCTGCATTGGCTGTATATTCTGTGGAACGTGTTATTGGACCTGGTCCTGTCTAGGAGGACGCGGTCTCTCTTTAGTTTTACCTGTAGCTATGTTGTGTTTCAGAACTGCACAATCATTTACATAGTGACCTGGCTGCTTACAATAGTTGCATGTCCCTTTAACAGGAGCTGCTGAATTATTGGACTGTGTCATACCCCTTTTCTGACCATTGGCTGGAATTGACTGAGCAACTAGTACTTTCATTTTCGTGTCTTTCATACGTCTCTGTTCGTGATCATGTTCCTCCCTGATTCTGTTCTGGTGATACTGTAACATTTGTAGCATTTGGGAAGGCGAATTAGTTTGCCATGTGCTCTCGACTTTCAGTACACGGTTCTTAACCTGAGGCAATGAATTTTCAACTAATTTTGATACAAAAAGGTGTGGATATGACTCGCTACTTGTTTTCAGGCCACTATTAATAATAAAACATTTCTCAAATCTGGAATAA